>NW_027203037.1:742500-1942500 GCF_024711535.1 Dipodomys merriami
AGTTACACTCGCTAGGTTGGAGCATAAGGAAAAGTCTTCACTGGGAAATAAGAGGGAACTGTCTCCATGCACCATGTCAATGGGGTCTGCCCCACTTTCCTCCATTTCAATGCCGTTTCGTGTGTGTGCATTTTCTCTATAATCCTCGACTCATTGTTATCCCAACATAAAGCCATCATCCAGGAGGACCTGATTTCACATTTATTTGCTCACAGTGGTAAAAGATAAAGCATATATTTGAAAGACCCTAATACATACACCCTGAAGTCGTTATTACAACTTCCTCTGTTAGCCCAATTTTTCTCCTCAGGTAAACATAGGGCTGTGAGTGCTGAGTTTCAAATATGATGCAGAGGAATTAAAATATTTTCTCTTCCTTTCAGTGAGAGATGAAGAAACATCTGAAGGAGCAGGAGACCTGAGAGAACATGGAGGTATAGTGGTGCCTGTGGATGGACCAGGCCTCTGTGGAATTTGTCTGAGGATGGATCCTGCCTGGGATGACTACCTCTAGACATGAGTGGAGATTCAGTAAGCTTGGATGTGACCCTCCACCATTGGGTTATTTGTGTTGGTTCATCCAGGACCGTTAGATTTCCACACAGAGGTCTGATGCTGTCTTGGGTGACAAGTGTGTGATGGGGAGGAGTTGGGCTTAGCTGAACTTTGCTCTGTGTGAATTGAGGTCAGGAAGCTGAGGCTGCAGAGCAGACAGATGAGATTTGTAGCAAGAGGAGGGCTGGGTCTCCTGGTGGACAAGTGGTGCAGTTTAGGGTTATTTGGGAAGAGATCTCCCCTCAAAGAATGAGGTGGGATTCTGGTGAGAGAAGCAATGAGGACTAAAGAGGGTAAAGTATAGGCACCTGGTGAATGATAGGGTTGATACTGATGCTGAATGAGAACTGAGAGGAGGAAGGTCATGAAGGGAGCTGAGGAATCCTGAACTCCTCATGGTCCAGTGTTCAGAGAAGAGGGTGGGAAGGGAGGGAAGTACTGTTAACTTCCATGGTGTTTTTATGCCTTTTATTTTTTTCCTTTTTGTTGTGTGTACATATTTGTGAAAGTGTGTGCTGGTACGAAGGCTTCATCTCAGTGCTTTTTTCTTATTCTCTTTCTGTTTCCTTTTCCTTCACTTTTCTCTTTCACCTTTTCCCATCTTTCTGCCCATATACCATCTCTCTTCCCTCCTCTTCCTCTACCCCATACTGTCTCCTAGTCTACTTTCCTTTGCTTCTTCTTTTCATCTGTCTTCCATTAACTCTCTCTCTTCCTGTTCTTGAATCTGTCTCTAACTCTGTCCATTTCTGTCTCTCTTTCTCTGTGTCTCTGTGTCTTCCTTTTTCTTTCTCCTCTCTTTGAGTTTGCATGTTCATGCCTGGTGTTCTACCACTTGAGTCACACCTCCAGGTCTGCATTTTTCTAATTAATTCAAGATGGAGTCTTTCCAGATTGGCTGTAACTGCAATCCATGTGTCAGCTTCTGGGATAGTAAGGATTACAGGGAAGAGCCTCCAGCATCAGGCAGTACGCTTCACTTTGCTAATCTTTTGAGGAACAGGTTGGTTTCTCTGTTGTTACTGTGCTTATCTGAAGGACAGCTATGTCAGTGACACGTTAAAAATGGGTGTAGAAGGGAGGTGTTGTTAGTCTGGTGTGCAGAATGCACAGGGAGAAAAGAACATCTATAGTGCAAGTGTATCAACAGCCTTAGAATGTCAGAACATATGTACACTCAAGAATATGTACCCCCCATTTCCTAGTGAAAGAGCAAACAACTCCCTTTGCATGATGGATTGGCAGCTTACTTCTCTCTTTACCAAGATGTCTCAGAAGCACACAAGCAGTTGGCTACTCAGGAATTCCTCTGGAAATCAGCCTTCTGCAAACACAACATGATGTGCATGTCGAGAGGGAATTAGGAAGCAAAATGTGCTTTTTTTCCTTCTAGTTCAGCTCTCAATGCAAAGCAAGATGGGTCAGAAATGGTCTCTTCCCAGTGAGACAAAGACTACCAGGAGACATGGCCTTGCTGCCTCAAGAGCTGCAGCGGCAGCTTAGAGTAAGGGAGTGGGCTTCAATTCATATCAGTGGGTTTCGCTTAAGAGGCTAGTGTCTTGTAGTCCTAGGGCAGTAGAGAGGGTGCCTCATAGCTGCTGTACTGGGTGGGATTTCAGTGTTGGGTTGCCTTATGGAGACATGGGGGATGGGCAGTATGGCCCTTTTGGGCTGTGGACAGAGCTGTGTGCCAAGCAAGAGGCAAGTGATTTTATGATTCCATGCCAGTCTTGTCTCAAGGGACCAGATGAGCTCATTTTCCAAAATGCAGGTCTACTTTTGACTTTTCAATTGACAGTTTAATGCACATGTGTGCTAGAACACTCCTAAACCTTTGTGAACAGCTGGAGAGTTTTTCCCAGCAGGTGAAGGGGACAGGACCAAAAGTTGGGTCAGAGAATAAGGCTCCCACAGCTTAGCTGGAATGTCACACAGACCATTACCTAGGGTTCTAGCCAGCCAGGATACGGAATCAGAGCTGGAGGAAAGACCTGGAAGAACTGAAGAGTGAGGAGCCAATGTGGGATGGAAAGGCTTCCCAGAAGAGGAGCAGGTGAGCTGGTGTGTGCACACCATCTCCATGTGTGAGATCGAGATGCATGCATAAGGCTTCAGGTAAAGGGCATGGAAACACAGGAAGGGAGAGAAAGAGGCAAAGGTGAGAGGGGCTGTGGAGATGAGTCATGGGAAAGCAGTCGGAAAGTGCTTTGACCACGTGTGGTAGGACACTTGTTGAATAAGTGTGTGAGTGAATGGGAAGGCCTTCATTCTGTGGACATTTACTGAGTGACCACGGGGTGAGAGACATCATGTTAAAGGTTGATACATTGCTGCAACAGCACAAAAATATCCCTCCTTGTGAGTTTACAGTCAAGCATGGAGAATGACAGTACCCAGACTACAAAAGTACTACAGAGAATACATCAGAAGGAAGATATAAGGCAGAAAGTAGGATGAGTGGTGGGAATACCCTGTGTGTGTGTGTGTGTGTGTGTGTGTGTGTGTGTGTGTGTGTGTGTGTGTGTTCACGCATGTATGTGCATGCATACTTGCACAAGGTGGCATTTTTGAGCAGGGTATCATACAGTAGACCTCTTTGGCAAGGGAGGTTAGGTGAAGAATGGAGAAGTGAATAGCTGGGTGTCTATGGAAGAGCATTCCAGGCAGTAGGAATAGCAGTGGTCTAGTTGTCCTGGGTTGCTGCGGAACAGTGCAAACGCCAGTATAGGTGCAGTGACGAAGCCTGGGCTCAGTGGGGAGAGGGAGAACCAGAGAAGGCACAGGAGCCTCTGGGCAGCACAGACTCTGCACTTCACCAAAGGAGGACTATGAGCATGAGGAGGACTATCTGGTTCTCTTGTCTGCTCTAAAGCCACATTTCTTAGCCTTCACATATGAAAGGGTGTGTCTGATATTGGTGTTTCTGTGCCTGCATTATATCTTGAAGCTTACTGATCTACTGTGCAATCTTTATTGTTGAAATTGTTTTCTTTTTGTTTGCTTGAACATAGTCTAGGGCACTGTCTCTTAACTCGTTTGTTCAAGGCTAGCACTCTACCATTTTGAACCACAGATCTGTTTCTGGTTTTCTGGAGGTTAGAGAAAAGAGTCTCATGGACTTTTCTTCCCAGGCTGACTTTGAACTTTGATCTTCAGATCTCAGCCTACAGAATTGGTAGGATTACAGTGTGAACCTCCAAACTTGGATGTTTTTGTTTTTGTTTTTGTTTTCTTAAAGCTGAATAACATACAACTGAGTATATATACTATGTTTTTATTGGTCCAATGATGGACACTTGAATGATGCCCTATCTTTATTGTGAGTGGTGCTACCGTAAATGGAACATGCATGCAGGCAAAAAGGAAACGCAAAACAAAATAAGTATTCTGTCACTGGAGTCTGATGGCTCATAGAATCTTGCCTTGGTAGGAAATTGCATGAGACTTTCTCTTCCGTAAACCACCAAATAGGTGGGAATTGAGCTGTGGCTCGAAGTAGTTGAGTACTAACCTTGAGCTAAAGAGCTCAGGAGCAGCATCCTGGCCTCAAGTTCAAGCCTCCCAAGTAGCTATGACATCAGACAAGAGCTGCTGATGTTTAGCCAGTATTATTAACTAGTTTAAAATTTGTTGCAAAGGTACAGAATCATGGAATCAAAAGTATTAAAAGCATAAAATCTGTTCACTGTGATTCTTTTTCTAAGTTTTTATTTTATTGTAAAGATGCTGTACAGAGGGGTGACAGTTACATGAATAAGGTAATGAGTACATTTATTGTGGAACATTGTTACCCACTCCTTTGTTGTTCTCCCACTATCTCTTCCCTCCTGCAATTCACCCCTGACTCTGAAAGTTATAAAGTTGATTTCCAACATGGTGTCTTGTGAGTACTATTGTTGTAATGGGTCATCCTTTGTCCTTCTTTCAGCATTTTGTTTTGTTTTCCCCTTCCCTTCCCCAAATCTGATAACAAAGAAACAGCAATATAAACAGTGAAAGAAACATCCAAAATGACTCCTTGTACAAGAATGGGTCCAGGAGTCTTATGTCTCCTTTCCATCCTGCCCATACTAGTCCAGTATGTATAGAGTCTTGATTCCTCCCACTGAGGCATGGCCTGGTCCAATTGGTGGGTCTAGGTTTGGATATGTGCTGCAGGGAGTCTCCTTGGTTTCTCTGTCTCTACTGAGTCATTACTACACTGAGATTTGCATGCATCATCTTGCTGGGTCCTGCCCCTCAGGCATCTTGTTGAGTCCTCTCTCTGCCATATTGGAGTTGGTCCTTGCTGTTATATTTTACCTAGCCAAGCAGGCCTAACTCCTTTATGAAGGAACATGGAGGGATGCTCAAGTGCAAAGCTACCTAAGAGAAAAATCTCCTCTTAAGTAGCTACCATATTAGGAAACAAGGGGCAGAGAGAGTGGCAGTTTAGCCTTAACTCCCCAATGTCTCTTCAGACTAATAGCAGTAAACATTGGTGGAAAAATGAGCCTTCATTCCATCTCTCTACCTCCAAATTAAGCATATTTCTTCATCAGTCTTTCTCTTACTCTTTCTCATTCTCATCCTCACTCCAACTTCATTCTTCCATTGCCTTTTAGCCCCCATTGCTTCTACCAGCGCCTAATTTTTTTCTTTTCTTCCATCCATTCCTCAAGCTTGCTCGTGATTCCCAAAGGTAGGGCTTAGAAATATTCAAGACCTTGGGAAATAGAGAGTTTGATGGCCCCTATATTGAATAAGAGGGGGAGTAGATAAACCTAAATGCAGTCTTCAGCATGTGGAAACATGACTCATGTTTTCATTGGCCCAGAATTGTTTTGGAAAGCAAGAGAATGTTCTCTCAACCCTTTTTAATTATTTATTGTTGCAAAAGAGAAGTGTAACATTGGAGATTTGAAGCAAATGAACTTGCAAGGCATAGTCCTAGGTATCAATATCACTTCCATCCCATTTGCACATTTGTCTAGTAACATGTGAGTGAGTCCCATCCATCTCTGACCCACCTGCATGGTCTGCAACCTCTCTCCTGTGGGAGTCAGACTTGGGTTAGCCACCATGCCAATCCCATTATTAACTGCCTTCTTTGCAAGTGACAATGTTTTAAAAAATGCTCACAGGGCATAAGAGCAAGGCATGATTGGGTCTGAGAGATAAAGTGGGCTGAAGCTGTATTACAAAACTGTTATGTAGACAGAGTTGACAACTTCATGCATAGTCACTCTCCCTTGAGGACTGACAGAAACACAGACTCAAGTAAACCAGTCTGGCAAAGAAAGCTATGTGGATGTCCAGTGATTCTGACCTTTTATTCTGTAGATAAGACAACTGAAGCTCTGGCAGGAAAGGGGACAGGTCTCATTGGGACAAAATCCAGGTGGTGGTGTCCATGCAGTGATAATGCTCCCTTGTGATCCTGGTGTCATCTCTCAGTCTGTCCACATCCAGTTGTTGTGAACTCCTGGGGAGTAGTCTATGAAGAGATAAAAGGGGAAATGTGGTTCTTTGATCAGCTTCTCAGGAAGTGCTGAGCCTCATGTCAGGCAAAGTGACATTTTTTTCTATTGCTGGACTTTTCTGAATTGTCAATATGCCACCATGCCTGGTACATCTCCAAGTGTACATCTATAGGGAAGAGCATCATTTTCTGTTTTATTTGCCTTACAACACTTCCTCTTGCGTTCTTAAATAGCATCTTTTTGTACAAATCATCCATGAAAACTCTACTTTGGGACTTAGCTATATAATGATATGTCTTTTTTTATTGTAAAGATACTATACAGAGAGTTACAGTTACATGAGTGAGGTATTGAGTACACTTCCTCTTGAACATTGTTACCCCCTCCATTGTTTTCCCCCTACCATGCCCCCCTCCCTCCCATCCCCAAGGTTCTTTTTTTTTTTTTAATTGTGATTAACTGATTACATAATTTCCGGAATTTCACAGTATTGTGGAATAATGATGTTCATTTGAAGTCACAAGTTTATTCTAACTTTCCTGGAGCAAATTGTCTATCATAGTCTGTAACATATAACGGTGTTCACATGTTATATACCATATATGTGATCAGCAGCATGGGGATATTTAGTAGTGGTTCAACCAGAAGAGTGGGAGTTCTTTGTTTCTTAAGCCCTGTTAGTTTTGTCATATCGCCTAACATTTTGGATTTAGCATCCGCTTATCAGGGAGACCATGTACCGTTTGTCTTCTTTCTTGGCTTACCTTGCTCAACATGATTCCTTCTAGCTCCATCCATTTCCCTGCAAATGCCATTATTTTGTCATTTCTAATGGCTGCATAATATTCCATTGTGTATAGATACCACAATTTTTGGATTCATTCATCTGTGGTGGGGCATCGAGGTTGTTTCCATATCCTAGCTATTGCAAACAGTGCTGCAATAAACATGGAGGTGCACGTGTCCTTGTATATTGGTTCCTGTTGTTCAGGGTAAATGCCTAGAAGTGGTATGACTGGGTCATAAGGGAAGTCAATCTTTAGCTTTCTAAGGACCCTCCAGACTGCTTTCCGAAGTGGTTGTATAAGTGTACATTCCCACCAGCAGTGTAATAGGGTTTCTCTTTCTCCACATCCCCTCCAGCATTTGTCGTTGGCTGATTTGTGGATGTGGGACCTTCTGACTGGGGTAAGGTGGTATCTCAGGATTGTCTATATTTGCATTTCCTTCACCACCAGGGATGATGAACATTTCCTCATGTGTTTCTTTGCCATTTTTATTTCTTCATTTGAGAAGTCCCTCTTTAGTTCCCTTGCCCATTTAGTAATTGGTTTGTTAGGTTTGGGAGGGATTAGTTTCTTGAGCTCCCTGTATATACAGGATGTTAACCCCTTGTCTGATATATTGCTGGTAAATATTTTTTCCCAATTAGTTGGTTTTCTTTCTAGCTTAGTTGCGATAGATTTAGCTGTGCAGAAGCTTTTTATTTTAAGGTAGTCCTATTTGTCGAATCTCTCTCCAACTTGTTGTGACCCTGGGACTTTGTTCTGGAAGTTCCTTCCTGTGCCTATTAGTTCAAGTGTCTCTCCTACTCTGTCCTGCAGTAGTTTCACAGATTCAGATTTAATGTTAAAGTCTTTAATCCATTTTGAGTTGATGTTGGTGCATGGTGATAGGCTGAGGTCCACTTTTAGTTTTCTGCATGTGGCTGTCCAGTTTTCCCAGCACCAGCGGTTGAAGAGGCTGTGTTTCTTCCATTGAATGTCTTTGGCTCCTTTAGCGAATATCAGCTGGCTGTAGGCTTGTGGATTTATTTCTGGGTCTTCTATTCTGTTCCATTGGTCTTCGGGTCTGTTTTTGTGCCAGTACCATGCTGTCTTTGTTATTATAGCTCTGTAATAGAGTTTGAAGTTCGGCATGGATAACCCTCCCATATTGTCTTTATCCCCTAGAATTGTTTTGGCTATTCTAGGTCTTTTGTTGTTCCATATGAATTTTTGGACTGTTTTCTGTATTTCAGTGATGTACGTCATTGGGATTTTAATAGGAATTGCATTGAATTTGTATATTAGTTTTGGAAGTATTACCATCTTTACTATATTAAGTCGGCCTATCCAGGAGCATGGGAGGTCTTTCCATTTCCTAGTGTCTTCTGCAATTTCTTTCTTTAACTTTTTATAGTTCTCATTAAATAGTTCTTTTACATCTTTGGTTAGGTTAATTCCTAAATATTTTATTTTTGGGGAGGTTATTGTGAATGGGGTTGCTCCCTTTATTTCCCTCTCTTCTAGAACATTGTCAGTGTACAGGAAGGCAACTGATTTTTTGGGTTTATTTTGTATCCTGCTATTTTGCTGAAGTGATTTATGATTTCTAAGAGTTTGGGGATAGAGTTTTGGTATCGTGAAGTTATAGTATCATGTCGTCTGCAAAAAGGGATAGTTTAACTTCTTCTTTCCCTATGCGGATTCCTTTAATGTCTTTTTCTTGCCTTATTGCCCTGGCTAAGGGTTCCAGGACTATATTGAAGAGGAGTGGAGACAGTGGGCATCCTTGCCTTGTTCCTGATTTTAGGAGAATTGGTTGTAGCTTTTCCCCATTAAGTATAATATTGGCTATTGGTCTGTCATAAATGGCTTTTATTGTTTTTAGAAATGTTCCTTCTATTCCTATTTTCTCCAGAGCTTTTAGCATGAATGAATGCTGAATTTTATCAAAGGCCTTTTCTGCATCTGTGACGATAATCATGTGTTTATTGACCTTGGCTCTGTTGATATGTTGGATTACATTTATTGACTTACGTATGTTAAACCATCCCTGTGTCTCTGGGATGAAGCCTACCTGGTCATAATGTATAATTTTTTAATGTATTTCTGGATTCTGTTAGCTAGAATCTTGTTAAGAATCTTTGCATCTGTGTTCATCAAGGAAATTGGCCTGTAATTCTCCTTTTTGGTTGGGTCTTTGCCTGGTTTGGGGATGAGTGTGATATTGGCTTCGTAGAATGAGTTTGGGATAGCTCCCTCCTTCTCTGTTTCTCTGAAGAGCTTGAGGAGAATGGGTATTAGTTCTTGTTTAATGGTCTTATAAAATGCTGCTGTAAATCCATCTGGTCCTGGGCTTTTTTTTGTTGGAAGACTTTTGATAGCTTCCTGTATCTCGTTATAGGATATTGGCTTATTTAATTGGTTAACTTCTTCTTTGCTCAGTTTGGGCAACTTGTATTTCTCTAAAAATGCATCCATTTCTGCCAGATTTTCTTCCTTTTGAGAGTATAGCTTTTGAAAGTAGTCTGTCAGAATTGTTTGGATATCTTGGGTATGTGTTGTGATGTTTCCCGTGGCATCCCTAATCCTATTAATATGGGTTTCCTCTCTTCTTTTTTTAATTAATCTAGCCAATGGACCATCAATTTTGTTTATTTTTTTCAAAGAACCAGCTTTTTGTTTGGTTTATTTTGGTTATGGTTTTCTGATTTTCTAATTGGTTAATCTCTGCTCTTAATTTGGTTATCTGGCTTCGCCTAGTAATTTTAGGTCCCATTTTTTCTTGTTTTTCCAGCTGTTTTAATTGCAACATGAGATTATTTACTTGGTCTGTCTCCATTCTCTTGATGTGGGCACTGAGGGCAATAAATTTGCCCTTCAGGATTGCTTTTGCTGTGTCCCACAAGTTTCTTTGTGAGGTGTTTTCATTTTCATGGAGTTGTAGGAAATGCTTTATTTCTTCTCTGATCTCTTCCTTTACCCAGGCATTGTTAAGGAGTGTGCTGTTCAATTTCCATGTATTAGAGAAATATCTGCGGTATGCTTTGTTATTGAGAGCTATCTTGATTCCACTGTGGTCAGATAGGATACAGGGGATTATGTCCATCCCTTTGTATTTGCTTAAGTTCCTTACATGAACTATGATATGGTCTATTTTGGAGAAAGTTCCGTGAGCTGCTGAGAAGAATGTGTACTGTGTTGTTTTAGGGTGAAATACTCGGTAGATGTCAGTTAATTCCGCTTGAAGTATGGCCTCACTTAATGCGGTAGCTTCTTTGCCAATCCTCTGGTTGGTAGACCTGTCCTTTGGTGAGAGTGGTGTGTTAAAGTCTCCTAATATTATCGTATTGGGATCTATTTTATTCTGTAAGTTTGAGAGCATTTGTTTAACGTATCTGGGTGCACCAATATTTGGGGCATACAACTTGATGATGGTTATATCCTCCTCTTGGATTGTTCCCTGTATTAAAATGTAGTGTCGGTCCTTGTCTTTCTGTATTGATTTTAATGAAAAGTTTATTTTGTCAGATATCAGGATAGCTACACCTGATTTCTTACTGGGGGCATTTGATTGGTAGATCCTTTTCCACCCCTTCACTCTGAGATTGTTTGTATGTTTGGCTGAGAGATGGGTCTCCTGAAAGCAACAGATGCATGGGTTTTGTTTTCTGATCCAGTCCTCAGTTCGTTTTCTTTTAATTGGCGAATTCAGCCCATTTATATTAAGAGAAAGTATAGAGAGATGCATTGTTGTCCCTGCCATTCCGTTTTCCTAAGTTTTCCTTCTTTCCTTTCCTCCTATGTTTGCTCAGTTAGACTTTGAGTAATGCCTGTTTGGGGCAGGTCCCAGTTCCTGGTTGCTTTCTTCAGGTTGTGTCCCCCCTCTTAGAATTCTTTGTAATGCTGGCTTAATGTTTATGTATTCATTTAGTTTTTCTTTGCTATTAAAAGTTTTCAGTTCTCCATCGAATGTGAATGCTAGCTTTGCCGGATATATCAGTCTGGGTTGGCAGTTATTGGCTTTCAGGGCTCGTATGGTGCTTTCCCAGGCTTTTCTTGCATTCATTGTTTGTGTGCAGAGATCTGCAGTGATTCTAATTTTTTTCACGTTGTAGTATAGCTCCTTCTTCATTTTTGCTGCATGCAGGATTGTTTCCTTATTATTCAGATCTATCATTTTTACTATAATGTGTCTAGAAGTGTTTCTCCTGGGATCTTGCTTGTTTGGTGTTCTATAAGCTTTTGTAATGTAGGTAAGATGGTCTTTTTTGAGGTGGGGAAAATTTTCGCTGATTATCTTATTAAATAGGTGTTGCATTCCCTTGCTCTGGAATTCCTCACCTTCGTCCACTCCGATTATGCGAAGGTTAAATTTCTTCACATTATCTGCTTGCTCTTGAATTTCCCTTTGGTTTAATTTGAGTGATTTTTCCATATCTGTCACTTTTTGGTCCAGTTGGTGTATTCTGTCTTCTGTATCTGACACTCTACCTTCCATTTCATTCACTCTGTTGACACTGGCTTCTATTGTGGTTTGCATGGAGGAAATGGATCCCTTTATGGATTCAATGTTGGTTCTCAGAGTACTGATCTCACCTCTCAATAAGGTATGCATTACCTCTAATTTGGCGTTTATCTCACTTCTTATTGAGGTTTGTGCAGCTTCTATTTTTGCATGCATCTCTTGTTTGATACCCTGTATCGCTTTTGATAGTTCATCCTTGTGCTCTTTCATTTTCTGATCAATTTCTCACTTTATTTCTTGAGTCATTGCCTCCAGCAACCCTTGGATGTAGCTTTTGTCTTCCATTCCTGCTTTGCTCCCACTGGGGCTCTCCCCTGCGTGGCTGCTGGCTTTTGAGGTGAGCTTGCTGTCCTGGGTGGTGGTAAACCTTGTGATTTTTCTCTGTGATTTTCACATGGGGGTTCAGGAGACTGCTCTGCAATTTTGTTTTGGTGTGCCTGTCTTTGCTTGGTTGCTAATTCTGTATTGGTAGAGAGAGTCTGTGCCTGATCCGGGTTCTGTTGGGAGCCTATTTCCAGCTGCTATTCTGACCTACTTAGGATTCTCAGCTCTCTGCTGTAGATTGCTGGCAATTCCCACCTTTGGAAGGGTTGAGCAGCTTAGACTGCTTGTGTTTGCTCCTACGGGTGCTCTTGGGAAGATCAGATGCTCTGGATGCACTCTCCCAAATACTGGAGTCTGCTATGAGCTCCTGGTTTGTTTTTGTTTGTTTGTTTGTTTTGGGCTGGTTGTGGGCTTGAACTCTAGGTTTGGGTGCTGTCCCTCAGCTTTTCAGCTCAAGGCTGGCACCACAGCACCATTCCTGACCCTTTTTGCTTTTGTGATGCTGAGGAATCAGATCCAGGGCCTCATACATCCAAGACTCTCACTCTACTGCTGAGTCGCTTTATCTGCCTGAGCTCCTGCTTACTATCCGGTGCTGGCAGCCTGTGTTGCCCAATTTCCAGCCTAGGGTATATGGGTGGAGTTTTGGTGGGGTTTGGGCTTCTCTTGTCCTGGGCCTCCAGGTCTTCTGTTGTCACAGGTGTGCTTCCCGGGGAATGCTGTTCCCTGTTTTTCTCCCCTCTGTTGAGGCATATGTTCAGCATTTTACTTCAGTTGGGAGGAGTTGGTTGTGTTCAGGTGCCCGATCCCCGGGCCTGGTTCCGGCCCCAGCCTGGGGCTCGCTCGTTAATCCTGTGCAGATGTGTATACCACCTAGATTATGCAGCCTGGGAGACACAGTTCAAATTTCTTCTACTGTTGGTAGTTTTGACCCAGGGGCGCTGTTCCTGGATTGGGCATTTAAGCTCCCTTCCAGGGGCACTCTTGCTCTGGCCTGGCCAGCGGAGTGTGCTCCACTGGCTGGTGGAGCTCTCGAACAGTTCCCAGTTTTAGTGGGTCCTGTGATCCGGGTGTTGGGGTAGGGAGTCTAGGTCAGGGTCTGGGGATTCCCTCCAGCTCTGGTCTCCCTTGAGTGATACACTGTCCCCTGTGGGGTACTCACCCTGGAGCTGGTTGTTTCTGTTTGGTATAGATCATCAGTTGTTGTTGCAATCCGTGTTCAATTTGGGTGATTGCGGGCTGGGTTGGGCGGTGGTGGCTCTGCGTGATTCTTTTCTGTCTCTACCTCTATCGAAGCTGTCGGGTCCACAGTGTCCACGCTCAGGCGGCTTCTTCACGTGTTGTAGAGATCCGGTGGGTCTGACGCCGGTGCTTTAGGCGGCTTCTGCTCGGGTGGTCTGCAGAAAGCCCCCTGTGCCTCTGGGACCTGGCCGGCCCCGCAGGGTCGTTGCAATCGCGATTGGGCAGGTCCGGTGGCTCAGGCGTGGGTGATCTGCAGGCAGCCCCCTGTGCCTCTGGGACCCAGACGGCCCCCACCAGGTCTTGCAATCGCTATTGGGCCGGTCCGGTAACCTCAGGCAGCCTCTGCACGGGTGGTCTGCAGACAGGTCCCTTTGTCGCATTGCTGGTGCCAGGCAGCTTTGGCGGGATGGAGCCTCTCTGCTCAGGTGGGGAGTGAGGGGTGGGGGTGGGATCCTCCTGGAGACTCCCAGCTTGTAGGTTTCTCTGTTCCTGGTGATCAGTTGTTCTGCAAGCCGGTACCTCAGGCATTTGATCTGCAGGTGGCCCCCTGTGTATCTGGGGCTCCAGCAGCCCCCGCAGGGCCTGCTGGCCGGTGGCCAGTAAAGGTTGGGGGAGGGGTCTTTGCTTTTCTCTGTTCTGAAATTCTTCTTTACCTCTCTTTCTTTTTTTGTTATTTTCCACCTCCAGGTTTTATCTGAGTGTTCATCTTTTTGTTGATGTCGGTCTCTTGGGGAAATTAGCATTGGAACTCGAACTCTTTTTTTGGTTGGGGAGAGCTATGGCGTTTCCCTACTGCCCCGACGCCATCTTGGTCCCCCCTCCCAATAGATATGTCTTATGTTCATGGAGCTGACCAAATCCATCTGCAGTTCACCTTTGTCTTATTAGAAAGAATTTTCATGGATCCAATAAAACATTGTGTGATGTGTTCCTCAGGCAATGGTAGGAATGGACCCACAAGTATGTGGCATCTCCATCCCTTCCATAAACTGCTTTCTCCAACCTTCCATCTTGTCTTGATTCCAGTAGGAATGGTAGGCATCTCTGAGGGAGGTATATCGGGCCACTGGACAAGTCAGTAGCACTATATTTTCACAGAACACATTTCCCTGATGTGGTACAAACTCTGTGTATATCTTTGAGGGAAGGAATTGTTAGAGGGAAGGCTGGAGCTGGGAGAACACCAATGAGGATTTACGGGTATAATTCAGGAAGGATGTGATGGACTGCTGACACAGTAGCTGCAGGAGAAAAGATGGACAGTGTTCCTTTTATGTGTGCTCAAGGAAGAGATAGCAAGATAATGGTGAAGAACCTGAGGTGTGGTAACAAGGGTTAAAAATTTAATCTTTACTGAGTCCTCATCCATTCCAAATTAGCTAGTGTGAGGATGCTAATATTCGATCAATATTTTTTATGAAATGTCCCTCTACAGTCTAAACAGTTATTTTACTTAAGTCAAATGATTGGGAAGCTATAAAGAAGCATGTAAGGCCAGCTGCCAGTGAGTCATGCCTGTCACCCTAGCTACTCAGGAGGCTGAGATTTGAGGATAGCCATTTGAAGCTAGCCTGGGCAGAAAAGTCCCCATGAGATACTTATCTCCAATTAACCACTAAGAAACTGTAAGTGGCACTATATCTCAAGGGGTAGAGTACTAACCTTCAGTAAAAGAAGCTCAGAGACAGCGCCCAGGCCCAGAGTTCAATCCCCAGGACTGGCTAATTGTGTATATATACTACATGTATATATGTATATATGTATACACACATGTATACATGTGCATACATATATCTATATACATACATGTATATAGATATGTATATATAGAGAAACATTAACATATATATAGACGTACAAGAAGCTATGGGCTCATTAATAGGAATTATGTGGAGGAAAAACTTTTTTTGGACATTCCAGGTTTTTCTTAGACTATGGTTCCAACATATAATAAACCAAGCTGGGTGCTGGTGGCTCATGTCGGTAATCCTAGCTATTCAGGAGGCAGAGATTTGTGATATAATTTCAAAGCCAGACTGAGGAGGAAAACCTATGAGACATCTCTAATTAACCAGCAGAAGTCCTGACTGTGGAGCTGTGGTTCAAGTGGTAGAGCATTAGCCTTAAGTAAAAAAGTTCCAAGACAAAGCCCAGGCCCTAAGTTCAAGCCCCAGGATTGGCATGAAAAACCAAACCAAACCACATAGAATAATCATAGGGCTGCTATCACAGACAGCTCACCTCTGTACTCCATGAGCAGCCGGAAGAAATCTCCAAATTATCAAAGCCACCATATTGGATAATCTCTTTTTTCCCTAAAGAATTCATTTTATGCAATGCAAGACTTCAGTCAAACAATAATCTCACTTTAAGGCTCACTTAAAGTGGGGTATATTCCCAGAGCAATCAGATGGTAAGGTAGCTAGAAAGGATTTCTCTCTCAGTAGTGGGAAGTTAAGAAAGAGAAGAAAGAGTGATACTAGAAGTTCTCTTAATGGTCCTCACGGCTCATGATGTGTGAAAAGAATCACTTGAATTTATGTGTAACAAGGAAAGAGAGTGTTGTTAATTTCTAGAAAGCCAATTAATGAGCTTTCTGAACCAGGAGCTGAGCCTGCAATCCCAGCTACTGAGGAGACTGATTATTAAGAGGGACTGTGGTTCAAAGCCAGCCTAAGCAGGAAAGTCTGTGGAAAATTTTTGAGAGTTTTATTTCCAATTAACCACTACAAAGCCAGAAGTGGAGCTGTGGCTTAAGTAGTAGAGGGACAGCCTTGAGTAGAAAAACTAAGGGAGACTATGAGGCCCTGAGTTGAAGTCTTAGTACTGACAAAATAAAGGAAGGGAAGAAGGGAATGAGGGAGGAGAAAGGGAGTTAAGCAAAGGAGGAAAGAAGGAAGGAGAGTAAAATTGAATCACCAATGATAGTTACCCATAGCCATTCAGGAATGTTCTGTGTTGTAATGACTTTTATGTCACTAGAGGGCAGCGTTGAGTTTCCTAATGCAGCAATTACCAGGACAAAATTGTGAGATCCTGTAGAGAGCTTATCAGAACTAGATCCTAATTTTTGCTCCACTAATTGCTCATTACTGCTTTGCATCATTTTGAACTACGACTATTTAAAATGTGGTTAATATTTATACAGTAGTTACAGGCACAACAACAACAAAAAACTTATGAAATTCTCCCCAAGTGGGAAGCTAAATGGCCTTATTGAGTGGGGCATATTCAAACAAGTTTTTGTTATTATCTAGAGAAATAGAGGGCAAGCATGATTAAGATTGAGATTGTGTAATATGAATTCGACTTCCATGCATGTCTAAGTGTGATCTTTCATGATAAAGGCTGGCTTATGTTCCTCTTGCATATCAGATGTTCCATGGGCATTATTCTAGCATCCTGGCTGGGCAGGGGATGTTTTCTTTGGTCCAAACCACATGAGAGTCAGTTCATTGACATGAACTCCTTACAATGACACAGATCTTGAATGATTCTACTTTTCTATCATCAGTATCTACTATTAAAATGGAATGAGTATGTGAGGTTTTTTTTTTTTTTTTTGCTTGTTTTTGTTTTTTAGTTTAGGCTAGAAACCAGTGGCACACAACTGTAATCCTAGCTACTCAGGAGGCTGAAATCTGAGAATCATGATTCAAAGCCAGCCAGGGCAGAAAAGTCCATGAGACTCTTATCTCCAATTAACCATCAGAAAAGCCAGAAATGACTTTGCTTTTGCTGTGGTTCAAATGGTAGATCATTAACCTTGATCAAGAAAGCTTAGGGACAGCACCCAGGCCCTGAGTTCTAGCCCTAGGATTGGCAGGCACACACAAAAATGTTCAATGTTTTCAGAAGTGGTGATGTGCGACTCAAAGTAGTAGAGCGCTAACCTCAAGCAAAAAGAAGCTCAGGGATAGCACCCAGTTCAACAACAACAAATACCCACACATATACGTTGAAGCCAGTTCAAGATTTTGTCTTCAGATTTATTAGTATGTAACTGTCTCTTCTAGTGCACAGACAGTAAGATCTCTGCTTAGTGTCTTCAAATGTTTTAAGCTGTGAACCCTGGGGCTTCCCACTGTGTGACATTCACATGCAGAGGGAAGGCCCCCCTTTCCTGCAGCTTCCTGTATGTTCCAGCAGCTCAGGCAGGCTCTCCCCCAAACTCTACCCAACCACCCCATGACCTCTCCCCACCACTAGCCTTATTCTTTGAGGTCTCCTGCCTGGGATTTTCTGTATGAGCTCTGTCCAGTCAGAGTCTTGAAGATTAAGCAATGTCTTGGGTAGGGTTATATCCAGAAAAGTTCCTTCTCCCGTAGCCCAACTACTTCTCTCTTTAAAAAAAAATCATTTTAGCAATTCAAGGTCTTCATAAGTCATTTGTGGCTGAGTGCTGGTGGCTCACACCTATAATCCTAGCTACTCAGAAGGCTGAGGACTAAGGATCTTGATTAAAAGCCAACCCAGGCAGAAAGCTTATTAGACTTTTTTCTCCAGTTAACCACCAAAAAGCTAGAAATGGAGCTGTGGTAGAGCACCAATCTTGAGTGAAAAACTAAGAGACAGTGCCCAGATCCTGAGTTCAAGCCCAGGTACTGGAACAAAAATGAAAATTTTTTGTCCTCTATTTGGTTCAGTGTTTAAATACTGTCTGTAGGAAGGGTAAATTTCTTAGAATCTTATTATAAATGTTAGAACATCACTCAAGTGATATTCCTAAGTTGTAAGATGAGTTGAACTAAACAGAAATAATGGCTTACAGATACCATGTCTCTGAGACACAGACATTAAATCTAAACTTCTAGCACGTCTTTGTATATTTGAAAAGATACATAGAAAAATAATTTCAGTAGTCTTATTTTCTTCAACTCAACTGATTGCAAGTGTTACTATTCCTACAAATCACCAGTACAACATTAAGATACTTTTCATTATTTTTACATTAAACCTGCAGTACGGATAATGGATTTACAGCAGCCTAATTTAGGTACTAAATCTTAAACAGTTTAAAAGAAATAATGTACTATGAAAACCATAGTTAAGTTCAGTAAAAATCTTTGTATTGCTTCTATTTTAGTTGGGCTTCAACTCAGGGCCTAGGTATTGTCCCTTAGCTCTTTCGCTCAAGGCTAATGTTCTATCACTTTGAAATACAACTCCACTTCTGGTTTTCTGGTTAATTGGGGATAAGAGTTGCATGACTTTCCTGTTCAGACTGGCTGTGAACTACAATCCTCAGATCTCAGCCTCCTGAGTAGCTAGGATTACTAATAGGTATGAGAAACTGGCTCCCACCTGTTTAAAAATTTTAAGGGAAGTGAACAGAAAATAAAATAAAATTCAGTCACATGTTAAATGTCTCCAGCTGCATGTGACTATTGGCTGTCTTAGTGGACATAATAGGCTTGGATGATAAGAAACGATTTTGTTTATTTATTTATTGCTAAGAAAAGAAGCTTTGCTAGAGGACTGTTGTATAATGTTACAGAAATTAAAATCTAATTGGCATGTAATCACCTTTTAGGAACTGCAAGAAATGAATTATGTCTTTTAATATTTTAATATCTATGGGGCGAAAAAAGTTCTCTATGCGGGAGGCTGAGTATGGGAGAATTGTGATTTGAGGACAACTTGGGCAGTAAAGTACTGTGGACATTAATTCCATGGAGAGCAAGCTGGATGGGGAGCCACACACCTGATGATAGCTAAAAGTAGGCAGATCTTTCCAGGGTACATGCCAGGTTAGAAAGAAACCCAAGGTTTAATAGCAACCAGTGGGAAATCTGGGCAGGCAGGCTGGGTAGGACCATGCCAGCCTAGGAAATACAAGACCCTGAGTTCAAAGTCTATTACAGGAAAAAAAAATTCTCCCATTTTACAAAAATCTTTTGCTAACAGCAAAGCCAAATTAGTTTGCATAATGTACCTCATTAGTGTGCAGAATATGTCAACAAATTATTGTTGTTTTAATAGAATGCATTGTTCCTTCTTCTATGAATTTGTCCTTTTGGGAATCATATTTAATAATATTTGTAAGATGTGCAATAATCTCTGTAAAAAGCCCAATGTGAAAGTGTCCCTTTTGTTTTTGTAGACTGAATAATTAGAATGATGATGTTGACTGTTTAGAAGGTGATCCTTTGGTATTGTGGTTATAATTGCCTTCACTCCCAAGACAGAAGATTGCTTGTAATGGCTGAGGTAAAATTCCAGCTCAGTGAAATAATTCCCTTCTCATAAATGGTGATTGATTTGATGGAAAATAAAGCTATAAACTCAGAATTTCCTCAACTGCCTCATAGATGGTAATCATACCCTAAAAGTCTTTTCTGATTTTATTTCCATAATTTCAAATCTATGATTTAGTGAGTCATTGAATGATTTTTAGATTTTAGTGTTATATCTAACCAAGTCTACTTATGCCAAATTCCATCATCCTCCAAATAAAGTGGATAATCTTATGAAACACCCACAAGTCAAAGTCGAAGAGTCTAGGATCTTAATGCAGGAAACTGTGACGATGCCCACTGGCTGTGACGTTGCCTTGCATCACCTGGAGAGGGCCCAAATGGTATGCAAATGCAACAGATGTGGTTACACTCACATATGTGGCATCTGGGGCAAACAGAAAGATGAGATATGAATAAAGAAGGAGACTATTCGAGAAAAACACAAAGGTTAGGAGAGAGAAAAGGTAGCAGTAGGGATGGTAATGAGGTGAATGTAATCTGCATATACAAATAGCTTTAACATGTAAATATATGTAAATATTTTACAGGCATATATAATATACATAGTACATACAATGTCATCTAGATTCTATGTATCACATAGGCACTATACACCATATAAAATATACATAGCATATGTGTACCATATATAATATATACACTATAGTATAAACAGTATTTATGTATGTATAGTATATACTACATTGAGTATATATTACAGTATATATTGAGTACTTTTTATATTACTGTATATAGTTATACTTACTATTTATACTATATAAAATTACATACTATATATAGTACCTACATAGTGTATATTTCATATACTATATACCAACATACCTTATACATTTATGTGTATATTTTAAACATATAATATGTAATATATAATACAATATAGTATATAATATACTATGTAAGATAATACAGTATAATATATAATAATTTGTAATTATATGCATGATATACATATATATGCATGATATAATGTATTATAATATATAGTGTACATTATGTGTAGTATATATAGTAGCATGCTATTTATAGTGTATAAATATAGTGTATGTAGAGCATATAATACCAAATAAATACTTATATATAGCATATGTCATATATATAGTATACATTTAGTGTTATATGCTATGGTCTTTTTGTAGCTTTTCTTTTTTTCCAGGGCTGAGGACTGAACCCAGACCATTGTGCACGCCCGGCAGGCACCCTTCGGCTCGGCTAAACCCCCAGCCCCATATGCTATGTATATACTATGTACTCTATTATCCATACGTACACTATATCATATAGATAGTATAATATATAGTACCTGTTAAGTATTTCCACAGTGAATCTACACTAGTACATGGCTAATGCACTGGGCCACAGAGCTCACCAATTCAACAAGTAAAATTCAATGTTGTAGCTGAACAGCATCAGCTAATTCTCCCTTATTTGTATGCAAATGTCTTCCTTCACTCCCTCAACTTTTTTTTTCCTGTTGTTGGTGGGGCTTGAACTCAGAACCTAGGGGCTGTCCCTGAGCTGTTTTGCTTAAGGATAATGCTCTACCACTTTGAGCCACAGTGCCACTTCCAGTTTTCTGGTGGTATACTGGAGACAAGCATCTCCTAGGGACTTTTCTGCCCCAGCTGGCTTAGACTATGATTAGAAAAGAAAAATATGACTCTCAATTCCAACTCTTTGAGATCTTTGTTAACATTTTTGTATCTATCCTTGTATTAGTTTTTGGTGGTGGTGGTGGTGGTGGTTGTGGTGGTGGTGGTGGTGGTGGTGGTGTGTGTGTGGGGGGGGGTATGAATGTATGCCTGTGTGCGTGTGCAGGCCTTCCTGTATCCTGGTCTTTGGGCTTGAACTCCAGGTCTGGGCACTGTCCCTAAATTTTTTGCTCAAGGCTAGTGCTCAACCAATTGAACCATAGTGCTACTTTCGGCTTTTTGGTGGTTAATTGGAAAGTCTCTTGGACTTTCCATAACTGGGCTGGCTTCAAACTGTGATCCTCAGGCCTCAGGCTCCTGAGTAGCTAGGATTAGAGGTGAGAGCCACCAGCACCTGGCAACTTCCTAAACTTTATATATATATATATATATATATATATATATATATATATATATATATATATATATATATATAAACATATGTGTAATCTTTAATTATCTTTAAGTAGACACACAAAGGGTTTTCAATTCAGCATGTTAATGAGTACAGTTCATCTTGATCAATGTCACCCCTTCCATTTTTCCCCATCTCTCCCAACCCCCCCTCACTACATGGCACTCTATGTGTGTTTCTGTGTGTGCATGCACGTGTCTGTGTATAATTTATCGAACCATATTTCTATTCCTTAACAGATGGTTCAGTTATTTTTTTCTTTCATCAAAATAGTACACTAAAAAACATTCTCCATGTGTTGTTCAATACTTGCTTCAAAGTTTAGGCACAGATTCTTAGGGCTGAGATGATTGAGAAAACCTAATATGTAATTTTCCCTAAACTAATATGTAACTTCCCCCTCTAAGGCAATTGTACCTCCTAGTATTCCATCCAGGGTTGTAGGAAAGTCTACGTTGGCATAACACCTCCCATGTGTGTTATTTAAATGTTTACAATTCAAATTTCAAAAGATAAAATGTTTTCTTTTTTCTCATTTGAAAAGGAACATAGAGGAACTATCTGCTATGGAAAGCTATCTGCTCCTGAAACAGTAGTAAACCCAAGGAAGACTAGGAGAATCTTGCCAGCTTTGTAGGGGCAAGAAACTTGCTCTCACTCAAGACCCAATGACATAGTGTATCCGGGGAAGAATGGATTCCAGTTTTTCAGATGTTAGAATACCATAAATAAAACAGCCCAGTATTTGCTTATGGACTAAGAATATATTAGCATGTACTTCACAATTATCTAAGAAAAGCTAAATGTGCCTAAATAATTGGGTACTGTATTATTTACAGAGTAGAGACAGGCAATCTACATTCAATACAGATGCATCTTTTTCTTAATGACTATACATAACCATATATAATCGAATTTTTGTTTGTTTTTGGTGCTAGTCGTGAGGCTTAGAAATCAGGGCCTGGGGCATTGCCCCTGAGGTTTTTCTGTGCCCACAGATAGCACTCTATCACTTTCGCCACAGCCTCCTCCTCCCCCCCCTCCTCCTCCTCCTTCTCCTCTTTCTCCTCCATGGTTTTTTTTTTTTTTTTTTGGCTAGTTAATTGAAGATAAAAGTCTTTCCTTTAATTGAAGATAAAAGACTTTCCTGTCTGGGCTGGCTTTGAACTGCAATCATCAGATCTCAAACTCCTGAGTAGGTAGAATGCCAGGCATGAGCCACCCATGCTCTAAGATAACAGGAAGTTTTGTTACTGACAGATGCTCTCAGAGGTGAAGATCCAAGATTCTTGGCACCCTGAAGGGAGGAATTGCACAGAGGGCATACCACAAGATAATGTAGCAAAGCAGGGAATTTAATAGAGAAAGAAAATCTACCTTTAAATGAAATAAATAGTGCTCCAGGACCAGGAAACTCTGGGAACTAACATGTAGTTACAATTCAAATTTAAATAGATAAAATGTTTTCTTTTTCCCATTTGAAAAAGGACCATAGGGGAATTATCTGCTACTGACACAGAGTAGGAAATACAAGGAGGACTTTCTGCTTTCTACCACCCAGGGAGTGTGTGAGGAATTCTTAGTAACTATACCAGAGGAGGGGATCATGATTGGGAAGATTTTTTTTAGAAGGGATCTGCTCACGTGTAATATTGGCATCCCATAATGGAAATATATGAATGAGATGCGACCTGTGTGCATTAGGGCTTCGTAGGAGTTTATTGCCCAAAGGTCAAGCTAAAGGCACAAGGGGTTCCACTACACACATACCTCAGTTTCCCTTAGAACTGGCCTAGAATTGTAACTACTCCCTGACCACAAATGAAGGGGCATGGGAGGAGCTGGGGAAGAGGAAGAGCTGAAGGTGTTAGGTAGCCATGACTAGGAGAGGGGTGTTGACCTGTGCATTCTTTCTGTGGGATGTGGAAATAGTAACATTTAGAATAATTTCTCATGGTAATTGTGCTATTGGATTTCTCTCTCTGTCCAGCTCACTTTAAATGACTGTAAGTACTGAGGTCTCCTGTGAACCTCAGAAGTAGAAATGTTTGTAGTGAAGGATTGCATCCATTCCATCTTCACTCAGAACTCCTGCATAGACCTTTTCTCTGTACAGAATGGCAATGCATTTGTAAAGGTGTAAGCCTTTGCATTCCCAGGACCTTAAAAGAGCATTCAGTTTCTCCAGGTCTCTGAATGAGGCAATTGCTTGGCCAGGTCAGAGATAGAACCATAAAGATACATGTAAGACTAAGATTATTTCCTCCTCCTCCCCCTCCTCTGCCGCCGCTTCCTCCTCCTCCTCCTCCTCCTCCTCCTCCTCCTCCTCCTCTTCTTCTTCTTCTTCGTCTTCTTCTTCTTCTTCTTCTTCTTCTTCTTCTTCTTCTTCTTCTTCTTCTTCTTCTTCTTCTTCTTCTTCTTCTTCTTCTTCTTCTTTTCCTCCTCCTCCTCCTTCTCCTCCTTTACCTTCTCCTCCTCCTCCTCACTCTCTTTTCCTTTGTCCTTTCCTTTCCTTCTCTGCTTTCCTTCTTCCCTCCCTCCCTTCCTTCCTTCTCTTCTTTCCTTCCTCTCTCCCTTCTTTCTTCCTCTTCTCCCCTTTCGTCCACCCCTTCCCATCCCCCCCTTCCCTGAAAGTATTCCAGCCACCCCATATTTGGGAAGTAAGTCTAAATTTACTGATAATGCTGAGTTTTGTGTCTGTATATGCTTTGCAAAATAAAATCAAAAAATAACCCTATGCATTGCTTGTCATAAAGGATGTGGTTTTTCTCTTTGAAAGACTTAACTCTCAGCTGTCTGGGGACTGCACAATTTCGGAAAGCCTATACCTCTGTGCATCTGTTGGCTGCAGAGGTGACAATAAAGACTCCTATCATTAGGCTTATTAATTGTGGCTTCTTTTGTTTTGTTACTGATTGGGTTACAACACTCAGAGCTCAGCCTCCTGAGTAGCTGGGAGCTACCAGCACCTACGCTAAAGATTGTACTTCTGATACCCCTTTCCCCGATCCTGTTTATATCTCAAGATGGCTGAAGATGAGCTGATGTGCTGTCTTCCTCTGGCTTCCAGGTAATAAATCTCCTTTCTTTAACCTTCACTGTGTCTCTTTATTTGTCTTATAGGGGCAAGAGGCTGGGGCTGGTATGTGTAATAGCTGGAGATTGGACGTAGGGTCTCCTATGCAGTAGCACACCAGCAATTCTTTCTACCATCAGGCTGTAACTTGAATGATATACTTGAGGGACAACCACATATGTCAAACTTCAGATTTCTGAATGGAAGATTGTTTTGAATTTTCTTTTGCAGGTTCTGTTTGTGGAGATGGCTGTAGTGGCATGCATGAGCAGTTAAATTTCCTGGAAGACAAATGGGTAAGAGTGGATGGGGGAGGAGGGAACAAGGAAGAGATGGAAGTCACTGGATTCTGTTATATGGGAATTGTTTGCAAGATACAGAGAAGCCACATCTTGAGAGGTCAAATTGGGAAGTCTTTTTTTTTTTCTTTTAGTCAGTTGTGGGGCTTGAACTCTGGGCTTGGGCGCTGTCCCTCAGCTCTTCAGCTTAAGATGTGTACTCTACCACTTGAGCCACAGTGACAGTGTCACAGACTTTCCTGCCTGGGCTAGCTTTGAACTGTGATCCTCAGATCTCAGCCTCGTCAGTAACTAGGATTATAGGTGTGAGCCACTAGCATTTGGCTGGGAGTCTTTAGTAAAATGCAGGCAACTGCAGGTAGACTCCTGTCCCAAATACCTGCAGCCCAGAACAGAGCTTGCACAAAGCTTTTAAAGTCAAAAACCACATGTTGTAGGTGGAGAAGAAGCTCAGCACAAGTTAACCAAATAGGAGAACAATCAGGGGTGAGCATTCTTTGTAGCAAAACTTTCCTGGGGCTAAACAGGATGACATGGCTGCAATCCAAAAAATGCCCTCTCTTGCCTCTAGCCTTTTCAAGAAGGTTCTATGGTGACTTCCTTATAATTTCCCCTAACAAGTTCTCTTTTGTTTGTAGTTTTTGTTGTTATTGTCAGTCATGGGGCTTGAACTCACGGCCTGAGTGCTGTCCCTTGAGCTTTTCTGCTCAAGGGTAGCACTCTACCTCTTTGATTCAGGTTTTCTGATGGTTAATTGGAGATGATAAATCTCACAGATTTTACTGTCCAGTCTGGCTTTGAACCACAGTCCTCAGATCTCAGCCTTTTGAGTAGCTAGATTTACAAGTGTGAGCCACGAGTGCTGCACTGGTATTCTAACTCTTGAGTGTGTTTTGACATCTGCTTGTCACTGTATGCTCAACTCAGCCAACACAATTGAGAATCGATAGCATTAGGTACACTCAGAAAAAGAGCCTGTTCTCCTGTGAGCGATTTCATGACTTCCCCAGGGGTGTCCAGATCTGCACTCAGTCCACAGACACACCATGGCGTTCTTCTGATGGACTCTAAAGATTGAATAGGGAGCCCCATCATCAGCTGCACTTTGTGGATATTATTACCCATGCTTCCAGAGTCACATAGGATACTCTGCTACCCGGGACCAACACTTGGCAACTAGAAATTGAGACTCAGAACTGCATTTAGTTTGCTACAGAGCAATGAACTTCTTGGTTATTTCTTACACTTAAAGATGGAGAACCAAATCCATATTGATTACTCACAAACCAGTCTCTACTCTGTAGTTCAGAATCATCCATCTGATAGCCATACTGCAAACCCCCAGATTTCTTCTCCCAATTCTCCCTTCAATGTCCTTGAATGGAAACAGTTCCATGCATATTTGATGTGAACAGAAAGGCAATGGCTCCCACCTGCAATCCTAGCTACTCAGGAGGCTGAGGTCTAAGTATACTGGTTTGAAGCCAGCCCAGATAGAAACGTCTATGGGATTCTTATCTCCAACTAATGAGCAAAAAGCTAAAAGTAGAGTTTATTCAAGTGGTAAAATGTTAGCCTTGGAGCAAAAAAAAACTAAGGGACAGCCAGACCTTGGAGTTCAGTCCTGTACTAGAATAAAAAGAGAAGGAAGAAAGGATAGGGAGGAAGGGAGGAAGTAAAGAAGAGGGAGGACGGGGCTGGGAAGGTGGCTCAGTGGTAGAGTGCTTGCCTTGCATGCATGAGGTCCTAGGTTCGATTTCCCAGCACCACATAAGCAAAAAAAAAAAAAGCCGGAGTGGCACTGTGGCTCAAGTGGTAGAGCGCTAACCTTCAGATGAAGAGCTGAGGGATAGCACCCAGGCCCAGAGAAAGGCCCCACGACCGGACCAAAAAAAAAAAGAGGGAGGAAGTAAAGAAGAGGGAGGAATGAAGAAGGAAAAAGAAAAAGGGAGGGAGGAGGGAAGAGGGGGTTGGAGGGAGAGAAGAAGGGGTTGGAGGGAGAGAAGGAGGGAAGAAAACCTAGTCTCATATGTATCACTATGGTTCTATCTCTAGCCAAGTAATTGCTTCATTCAGGGACCTGGAGGAAGTTAATACTCTTTAAAGATCCTGGGAATGTAAAGGCTTACACCTTTACAAATGCATTTCCATTCTGCTGAAGAGAAAGGATCTGTGCAGTAGCTCTGAGGGTAGATGGAATGGATGCAGTCCTTCTCTGCAAACATCATTTCTACTTTGAGGTTCACTAGAGACCTTAGTAGTTAGAACCGCTTAAAGTGAGTTGGCAAGAGAGAGAAATCCAGTAACACAACTGCCATGATATATTAATCTAAATGTTAATACTTTCACATCCCAAACTCCTCTGGGCCCGGGGTTTGAAAGAACTATAGCAGACTGCAATGTTAGCAGAGGGAATTGCTAGTCAAGGGCGCCCTGAGAAGAAATGAAGATCTTGTTCCTGATAGGATGGAATTCAATTAGAAACTGGCCACACATAACCCAAGGTTTTCAAAGCAAACCAGCCTATGGTCTTTTCCTGATCCGGATGCCCAACGTCCAACAGAGACAGACATGTGGCTTTTTCTGTTTCTTTTTGGAGTCCCAGGTTGGGAAAAGCATGTACTCAGATAGGACAATGGGAGAACTGAGCATCCGCATCAAGATACCATTTAAAAAAAAATATATATATATATATATATATGTATATATATATATATATATATATATATATATATATATATATATATATATATATATATATATACCAAAAACAAATGGACAACAAATCAATCAAAAGAGCTACTTTTGTTAACACTCTGCTGCTGCTGCTGCTGCTGCTGCTGCTGCTGCTGCTGCTGCTGTTCTGTTCTGTTGCTGTAGCTACTGAGCCAATATGGTGGAGTAGGGATTTTGCTGATTAGCTGTCTCCCTTTTCATGGACCCTGTTGATTGGTTATCTCTCTTACAGACCTTGGTTGGAAAGTTGCATGCATTAGGAATATCTTGGGAGCATCCTTATTCCACTTAGCCCATTTCTTGCTGTTTGTGCACCTGGTCATTTTCTCCTGACTATTGTGATTTCTCTGTCTGCCATGTTTCTTTAAATGGGGTCTCCACACTGGCTTCCACTGAGAGATGATAGAAACACATGTTCCTCAATTGGGAGTGCCTTCTTATGTCTACCTGTCCATCAGTGGGAACCAGTGAACCTGGTTAGCTCTGCAAGTGAGTTGACGGCATCTGTAATCAAATATTCATGGGAATTAGAGGAGCTGTTACCATTTGGGAGTGAATTTCATACATGCAATTGCAAAACCCTGTATTCGCTAACTTCAAAAAACATGTTTAAGCATGATTGCAAATGATAAACAGTGGTAATGAAAATCAAATTCAAGAACATATGTTGCTTTTTTAGTTAAATGTTATTTCATTTAAAGATATAAGTAAAGCAGGTGTTAGTACTATGTTAAGGACACTGAAGACACAGTAGTTTAAAAAGATCCCTTATGAACCCCACACTATGGTGAAAAGATGGATATTATTCAAATTGTACTAATGAAACTGAACTGAGGGTTCTTCAAAGAATAGCCATCCTTCAGTGGCTCATTCCTGTCATCCTAGCTAATCAGGAGGCTGAGTTCTAGGGATCATGGTTCAAAGCCTGCCGCAACAGGGAAATCTGTGATGTTCCTATCTCCAATCAACCAGGAAAGAGCTGGAAGTGGCTCAAGTGATAGAGCTCTAGCCTTGAGAATAAATGATAAGAGATAGCACCTGGCCCTGAGTTAAATCTCAGTACTAGCAAAAAAGAAAAGAAAAGAAAGGGAGAGAGGGACTGGAAAAAGAAGGAGAGTGGGAAAGGAGGGAGGGAGAAAAAAGAGAGAGAGGAGCTTTGATGTGTTTGAATGATATGTGACCTAATGATGCATGATAGGAAAGTAGCTCTGAGCAAGGAAGGGAGGGAAGGGGAAGGGGTGTAATAAAAGAGTTTTGCTGTATTTGAACCATGTAAATGACCTAATAATGACCTGTTCGAGGGCCCTTGAAATGGGACAGGAAAAGCAAATGCTTTGTTCAATGCAGCAGTTTCAGAGCTGATAAGCAGCTAGCTGGACCCAAAGCTATTCTATGAAGTCATAAAAGGACTATAGGCCAGGTGTTTGGTGGCTCATGCCTGTAATCCTTCCTATTCGGAAGGCTGAGATCTAAGGAACAAAGCCAGCTTGCACAGGAAAGTACTTAAGACTCTTATCTCCAATAAATTGCTCAGAAAAAATCCAGGAGTTGTGCTATGGCTCAAGTGGCAGAGCACTAGCCTTGAGCCTGACGAAGCTTAGGGACAGGGCCCAGGTCCTGATTTCAAGCCCCAGGACCAGAAAAAAAAGACTATACACAGTGGCAACTTTTCTCAAAGGGAGGCAATAACAGCCTAAACAACCTTGCCTGGGAACAGGGGATAGAATTACAGGTGGGTCCAATGGGTATGTTTCTAGAAAATTCTGACACGTGATAAACCCAAAGTAAGAGCCATTGCTATTTCAAGAGGGAAATATGCAAGGTACCATAAACATCAAGAAGTTCTCATAGAAGTTTGTTAACTTTAGACTTAAAGCTACAAGCCCAGTTCTAGCCACGTGAATATTGACAGCCTAGAACACTGACTTTTCTTGCCTGCTGTTTCCTTCATAGGCACAGAGGCCCAATTATGTCACCGCCTTCAGTCCAGCAACAGACAATGGCCACCACTAGAGCTGCAGCAGATCCTTATCTTACTGTGTCACTGCCTGGAGAACTCAAGGAATGAAATCCACAGACAGCAAGGAGTGAGTGTTAAAAGTATTTAATTTATGCATGTGAGAAGAGAAAATGTTCTTGCTGGGTGAGAGGGGTCATGATAGGGGTTTTCCAACTAACTGGTGGGTTTTTTCTTTTAATCTGTTTAGATGTCAGTTAACTTTTATGCTAATGAGATGCTTGGAAGGTGACTTGCTCATTGGTCACGACCCGTGATATTTTTAATTGATCATTCCGTTTTAGCTATTGGGCATGGAATTTCCTGAAGACATTTAGGACTATCCTACCTTCATTTTATCCAACCTATCTGGGTCAAAAGGAAGTTAGAATGCTTGGGAAGTTTTCTCAGATCATCTACTCTCTCTCTCTCTCTCTCTCTCTGTCTCTCTCTCTCTCTCTCTCTCTCTCTCTCTCTCTCTCTCTCTCTCTCTCTCTCTCTCCTTTTTATTTATTTATTTTTTTGTTGGTTGTGGGGCCTAACTCTGGGCCTGGGTGCTGTCCCTCAGATCTTCACCTCAAGGGTAGCACTTGAGCCACAGCGCCACTTCTGGCATTTTCTGCTTATGGGTATTGAGGAATCGAACCCATGGTCTCTTGCATGCAAGGCAAGCACTTTACCACTGAGCCACATTCCCAGTCCTATTTTTCTATTTTTTTAAGAGAAATCTTTCAGGCTTATTCCTGATTTCTTCTGCCTGACTAATCTACCTATTCCAAGACATCTTTTGTTTTTCCTTTTTCTTTTTGTTTTTTTTTGTCAGTCCTGGGGCTAGAACTCAGGGCCTCAGAGTTGTCCTTGAGTTCTTTTGCTCCAGATGAGTCCTCTACCACTTAGAGAAAAGCACCACTTCCAATTTTCTGGTGGTTAAATGGAGATAAGAGTCTCACTGAACTGAGCTGGCTTCGAGCATTGATCCTTAGATCTCAATTTCCTGAGTAGTTAGGATTACAGCCATACCAGCTCCCAATACTACAGTTCTTTACATCCACAGCACTTGTGTGAGTGTAACATACTACATACACTACAGTCTTTGGCTTTCTATTCCTGGGCATAAGGCCTGCTAATGGATTTACTACCTGTGGCAATAGCTTCAAACTGCCTATAGTAGACTTTTGTGATTGAATGTTAAGCCCATTTCTCACAAATCCATTTTATTCCCTTCTTTATTCAAATGTGTAAGCAGCACTAAGATTTTATTTTCTCACATGTTGCTCATCCAGTACGGGCTTTGTAGGTGCCTCCTCTTGTCACCTTCTCCTTTCCCCAGTACATCTGAAAGTCACTCCTGCAAGCTATAAGGTCTGGAAGGAGCAGCTGGCTGCTCCTTTATATTTGGGCTATGTGAATTACAATGATCCCATCTCTGATCAATCAATTCCAGGTGAGGCCAAATGTGGAAGAAAGATCCTTACTCCTGATTTATTTATTTATCTATCTTTAAGTAGTTGTACAAAGAGGTTTCAATGCAACACATCAGTTTAGGAGCACAGGGCATCTTTAAAAAAAAATTGGTTTTTGGGTTTGAACTCAAAGCCTAGTCGCTGTCCCTGAGCTTCTTTGCTCAAGGCTAGCCCTCTGCCACTTTGAGCCACAGCTCCCCTGCTGGTTTTCTTGTAGTTATTTGTAGAAAATCTCATGGAATTTCCTACCCAGGCCAGTCTGGAACCTTTATCTTCAAATCTCAGCCTCCTGAGTAGCTAGCATTATGGGCAACAGCCACAAGCTATCAGCTGTACACTGCACCTTGATCCACGCCATTCCTTCCATCATTCTTCCCTTCTCTCCCAACCCCACCCAGGTTACATAGTTCCATTTTCACAGTGTACATTGAATATGATGATTGCATTCCCCCACCCTTCCTCTCTCCATCCCTCCACATCCTACCACCTCACCTTCCTGCCCCCCACCTCAAGTTCTAGCTTCCTGTTATCCATTTTGTTAGACTCTGTTAATTGTTCAAAGAATTCTCTCCTGCATATACCACATATTTCAGTTAATGGTATACCATATACTTTCGTTAATACATTTGTAGTATGTATCTATGTATGTGTGTATGTACATATATATATATATATATATATATATATATATATGCACATGACCCAGTGTGTGCTTATATATATTTATAAATTAGGTCTGTTTTCCATCTATTAGAAACAACATGTGTTCTTTTTTCTTTCTGGACCTGAGTTACTTCCTTTAACATAACTTTTTAGCCAGACACCAGTGGCTCACACCTGTAACCCTAGCTACTTAGGGGGCTGTGATCTGAGGATCATGGTCCAAAGCCAGCCTAGGCAGATGAGACTCTTATCTCCAATGAACCACCAGAAAACTGGAAATGTCACTATGGCTCAAAGGCTAGCCTTGAGCAGAAAAATCTCAAGGACAGCATTCAGGCCCCAAGTTCAAGCCCCTCAACCAACAGAAACAAAAACAACTATAATTTTCCCCAGGCCCATTCATTTCTAGAGAGCTTCCTTTTCTCCCTGTATAGGCATTTGCAATTGCTGGCTACAGAAAAAGATATTTTAACTGAAAAAAGTCTGTTACCACACAGGGCTAAGGGGAGAGATGAGATGATATAGACAGATCCCTGATGATATTATTAAAATGCAGAATCCTGCTAGCCTTGAAATTCACTTAAATGCTATACTTGCCAGTTCTATGAGCCCATAAATCCCCTTTATTGTTTAAATCAATTTGAACTGTTCTTTTTTCTTTTTTTGGGGGGGGTGGTCTGGTCGTGGGGCCCGAACTCTGGGCCTGGGCGCTGTCCCTCAGCTCTTCAGCTCAAGGTTAGCACTCTACCACTTGAGCCACAGCGCCACATCCTGCTTTTTTTCTTTTTGCTTATGTGGTGCTGAGGAATCAAACCCAGGGCCTCATGCATGCAAGGCAAGCGCTCTACCACTGAGCCACCCTCTCAGCCCCCTTTTTTCTTATTTGTAGCTCTAATGCATGCCATCCTATTGACCATTGCATTAAGGATAGCAAGTTGACATGTTCAAAATTCTTAAAACTGTATTATGGGGGCTGGGAAGGTGGCTCAGTGGTAGAGCCCTTGCCTTGCATGCCTGAGGCCCTGGGTTCAATTCCTCAGCACCACATAAGCAAAAAGAAAAAAGCCGGAAGTGGCGCTGTGTCTCAAGTGGTAGGTCGCTAGCCTTGAGCTGAAGAGCTGAGGGACAGTGCCCAGGCCCAGAATTCAGGCCCCATGACTGGACCCCCCCAAAAAAATGTGTGTATTACCCTTCAAGTCAGCAATTCCTCATCTCAGAATTTATCCTAGGTAAATAGTTGAGTGGCTATAAATATATTTACATGCACAAGCCCATACATAATGTTTCTCAGAACAGTGAAATGCTGAAAGTGATGTAAATTGAAATATAAGGACGCTGCCAAATGCTATCCAGCTCATGGATTATGATAAATGAAATAACTACACATAGTTGACTTTGAAAGCTAGACCTTGCTGATTAACCAGTTTTGATAATCTAATCTTATTTTAAAATATAGAACAACAATGATGTATTAAAAAAAAACCTTTCAAGTATCAAGGTCTTTGCTACAGAGCTCTCATCCCTGTCTATATATTAATTATCTAGGAAAACCATTTAAAAATAGGCTCTCCAGGGATATGCATTTGAGTTGTTCAAGTGTACAGTGAAGAGTAAAAGTTATTCTTTTTTTTTAAAGCAGTAACTAGGCTTGAATTTGCTGCTTATAGGTGCTCTACTATATGAAACATTCCTCCAGCCTTGCTTTTTATTGGTTATTTTGGTGATAGATTTTTGCAAACATTTTTACCCAGGCAGGCCTCAAACTACAATCTTCTCACTCTTAGTCTCTTGAATAGCTAGGATTACAGACACAAGCCACTAGCCCCCACCTAAATACTTCTTTAATCCTCAGGACAAAGCTCCTAAAATTACTAGTGTCACCTGCCTTGTGTTGATGATCAGATCTCAGATAACTTGTTAGTGGCTTGTGATGCAGAAGGGTCTAGACTGTATGCAGGGAAATTTGATTTTAAAAGCCATCATGTTGACAGTAACGTTGAATTGTCTTTTAGTGCATGAGGATCAACATGAGAGGAATTCTGGAGCAAAGAAAAAAGACTGATGCCAGGTACCAGTGGTTCATGACTGAAATCTTAGCTACTCAGGAGGCTGAGATTTGAAGATTGCAGTTCAAAACAGAAAAGTTAGAAAAGTTCAAAGCAGAAAAGTCCATGAGACTCTGATCTCCAATAAACTACTTAGAAATTGCCAGAAATGGTTCTGAAACTCAAGAGTTAGAGCACGACCTTTCATCAGAAAAAGCTTTATTTATTCAAGGATGTGGGCTGAATGTTGAGCTAGCCAGCAAGAATTAGATTGGCTACAGAAGGAAAGCAAGGTAGTTCAGAAGCATGGATGGTAGGAGGATCAACTAGCTTCTAGGTATAGATACATTTAGAACTCGTGTTGTTTACTGGTCATCATATGGAAAACTCTTGAAAGTGTCAGACAGAAGGTGGCACGCTGTTTTTGTGTGAAACTGTGAAAAGCCTCAGAAGGAGATGGACTACGTGTGTGTGTGTGTGTGTGTGTGTGTGTGTGTGTGTGTGTGTGTGTGTGTGTGTGTGTGCGTGCGTGCACGCGCGAGCACATGTGTGCATATGTGAACAGACCTAGGGTTTGAACTCTGGGCCTACATGCAGTGTCTGAGCTTTTTTTTTTGTTCAAGGCTGGCACTCTACCACTTAAGCCACGGCTCCATTTCTGCCTTTTTTTCTTGGTAGTTAATTGGAGATGAGAATCTCAGAGGCTTTCCTGCTTGGGGTGACTTTGAACCACAATCCTACCACTACTCAGCCTATTGAGTAGCTATGGTGACATTTGTGAGCCGCTAGCAGCTGGCAAAGAATTGTTTTGAATAGTCTAGAACTTTGGTTGGGAGAAGGGCAATGGTGGTAATTATTGGCTGTAAATACTTGGAGAACTAAGATATGAAAATAGAATAGATATTTTTATGTGCAGCACAGAAGGTAAACCCAGAGCCAGTGCAAAACTGGGAACTGGTGGCTCACACCTAAAATCCCAGCTACTCAAGAGGCTGAGATCTGAAGAGAGTGTTTTATAGCCAGCCCAGGTAGGAAAGTCTGTGAGACTCATATCCAGTTAACCTACAGAAAGCTAGAAGTAGAGCAGTGGCACAAGTGGTTAAGAAAAAATTTTAAAAAATTAAAGCTAAGGGACAGTGTCCAGGCCCTGAGTTCCAGCATAATTCCAGTATGCATGTGTATGTGTGGTGTGTATGTGTGTGTGTGTATGTGTGTGCACACACACATGCATATAGACACTTTAAAAAAAAAAGTTCATTGCAAGGATCAAGAAACAGCTTTTAGCTTAATTTAGGTTGGTCCCAAATAGAACACATACACTTGTATAGAAGGATGTTGTCCAGTCCTGGGAATGTTCATATTATTCTGTTTTATAGGGTAGAATGCTTTCTAAGTGGATTATCTAATTTGATCTCCCTAGGGGGGGAAATACATTTAGCCCCATTTCGTGGATGAGTGTCCAGACCTCAGTATTCCTACCTTCTCTGCCCTCAACGAAGCAGTGGTGTAGGGGTCACAGTCCCACACACACACCTTTTCCTGGTTTTTCATTCATCTTGTTGCTACAGAGTTGGGGGATGGGTAGATTCCAGGTTCTTTCTGAGTTTTCTCTTTTCTGAGAGTCCGGGGTATAGCATCTGTGCTTTTCTCTTCTAGAGTGCGATTGCAGTGACTGACCACCTGCTACCTGCTTAGTCTTAGCTGGCTAATGTAAGTTTTTGAAGGGCCAATTAATTATACAGTGTGGATACCTGGAAAATTTCAACTTTGTATTTCCTTCCAGTCTACTGGAATCTTCTCTTTCTCCTTCTACTCTTCCTTCTTTTGTACCAATCCTGTGGCTTAAACTTAGGGGCATGTTCCTTTTCTCAAGCTTTTTGGGGCAAGGCTAGTGCTCTATCACTTGAGCTCCACTTCTGGCTTTTTTTATTTAGTCATTTATTGGAGATAAGAGTCTCATAGGCTTTCTTGTTCACGCTGGTTTTGAACCTTGATCCTTAGATCTTAGCTCCTGAGTAGCTAGGATTATAGGAGCCACTGGTGCCTGGTTTTAGTATTCTCTTTATACCCAGTTGTAGTCTGTCTCTCAAGGTGCAGCTCAAATTTCATCACCCCTAGAACCTTCTTAGGGAATGAAGTTTGGGGTTCTTTGAACATCTGTAGTATGTCTGCTGTGTCCTGTTTTCTTAAGTCATGGAAATTCTGCTCTCCATGCTTCACATATGTCACCCATAGCTTCTTGCTTGTGCTGTGGAATCCTCTCTGGTGTATTTTCTTCTCCTTTTTTGGGGAATGAGCACCACCCATGGCAAAGCTGGAGTTGACCCAAGAATGGTAAGCAACTACTTGATGATTTTTGGTTTATCTCCATGGAGTTTTGATATTCTTATTAATAACATCTTACAATATGCCCCAAAACATTATAGAACTTCTACTCCAGCACTCACCCATCTTGTGTTTGTTTTGTGTCTCTGCTACTTTCTATAAATTGATTTTTTTTTGGTCAGTCATGGGGTTTGAACTCAGGGCCTGGGTCATGACCCTGAGCTTTTTTGCTCAAGGGTAGCAATGTACCACTTTGAGTCATAGTTCCACTTCCAGGTTTCTGGTGATTCATTAAGAGGTAAGAGTCTCATGGATTTTCCTGCTCAGGGTGGCTTTGAACTGTGATCCTCAGATCTCAGTCTCCTGAGTAGCTAGGATTACAGGCATGAGCCATCAGTGGCTGGCTTTCAAATGTAATCTTGGCAAAAGATGTATCACCCCTTTAAGCCTAATTGGTAACATAGGGACCAGACAGTGCCTACCTACCTCTGGGGGCTGTTGTGAAGGTAAAGGAGGGTTAGGTTAGCGCTTGGCATGCAACATGAATAAGTAATGGATTCTGGAAGATTCTGTAAGTGCTGCTGATAGTCTCCTTATCACAGCATCTGTCAGATACAATGACCTGAATTTGCTCAAATGATTTGGGGCTCTGACACACAGGATCCATAGTTGTAAATCAAGAGAGCTTTATTAGGTACATATGTGTACATTCATATGCTTTACTTATTTATTTATATCTTGCCTTGTCCTGAAAAGGATTTAAGGCAGCTCTTTAAAATGCAAAGCTTAGAGAGCACCACAAAATAAATGGGAAAAAACAAGGCAAGAAAAAAGTCAGAAAGGAGATCAGGAAAATTTATAGATGATGGTAGTGTGTAAAATATTTGCAGTGAAATATTTTACTGTTCATGGACGTGGGCTATAAGTCTTTGTTTCCAAGGAGCATAGAGTAAAACAAGGTCAGTTATTCCCCAATTTGTAGCACACAAGGAGATCAAAACAAACTCCTAATAAACAGGGTGAGGAAGCCAGGCCTTGGTGACTCACACCTGTAATCCTAACTAATGAGGAGGCTGGGATATGAGGATCAGAGTTCAAAACTAGCCCCATCAAGAAAGTTCATGAGAGTCTTATCTCCAATGAATCACCAGAAAATCATAAAGGAAGCTGTGGGTCAACTGCAAGAGCACTAGCCTTGAGCAAAAGGAGCTCAAGGATAGCACCTGGGCCCTGAGTTCAAGCCCCATGTCTGACAAAAAAATGGTGAAGATTCCTTGTAGTGAAATGAGAAGGCATTTTCCTATGGCTCAGAAGAGAAACTATGCATTGCAATGGACAATTGTCTAGAAACCCTTTCCTTCAAGGTGAGGTGTGGAGATGCTAATCATTCCTCCTTAAACTATAGGGTGACTGGCTTTAAACCATAAAAGAACTCGTGCTATGGCCTAGGGTGTCTTGTCCTCCTCTGAGGAAATCTAGGCGCCATGATGTAAGGATGCTCAAGCAGTTCTGCAGAGAGGCCCTGGAGCTGAGTGATTGAGGCCTCCTGCCAACAGCCACATCAATGTGTGTGTGTAGATGTGTGTGTGTATGTGTGTGTTTGTGTGTGTGTGTGTGTGTGTGTGTGTGTGTGTTGTATGGTCCTGTGCACACACACTTGGAGTGGAGTTTGAATTCAGGCCTTTAGGCTCTTGCTTAGTTTTGTCACACAAGACTATTGCTTTACTACTTAATCCATACCACCACTTTTGGTGGTTATTTGAAGATAAGAGTCTCATGGACTGCCCAGGCTGGCTTCCATTCAGGATCCTCAGATCTTAGCCTCCTGAGGAGCTAGGATTACAACATGAGTCACCAGTGCTTGGCATACACATCTTCTCTCTTCTCCTCAATTCTCTTCTCTTTTAACTCCTTTCCCTTCTTCTTTTCCTTCTCTTCCCTTCCTTTCTATCTTCTTTTTTTCCTTTTCTTTATTTTCTTTTTAATTTGTGCCAGCACTCCCGCTGGAAATGAGGGCCTGCACACTTACTGGAATTTATATTTCTCACAGTCGGCACTCTACCACTTGAACCACACCTCCACTTCTGGTGGTTATTTGAAGTTGGCTCACACCTATCATTCTAGCAACTCAGGAAGCTGAGATCTGAGGTTTGCAGTTCAAAGTCAGCCTGGGAAGGAAAAGCTGTGAGACTCTTATCTCCAATTAACCACCCAAAACTGGAAGTAGAGCTGTGGCCCAAACTGGTAGAGTGCTAGCCTTGAGTGAAAGAGTTCAGGGACTGGTAACAACAACAACAAAAAGCCCGTCAGGATAGAAGTTTCTTTGTACAACGACTTAAAGATCATTTTAAAAAATAAATAATGTCATAAGGAATGTTTGCTTCTCCATTCTCTGTTCCCCTCTATTGGCATTATCAGATCTCCCGATGTGGCACAGAGGAAGTCACTGAAGTGAAGGCTTATTCTCTGCTGTTATGGCCTGTCAGTGAAAGAGAATCACTTCACAATGCTAATCCCCATTCTTGTTGCTTGGAAAATCTACATATCATAGGGCAATAACTGCTGAAATTCTGACTGGCTGAGCATGGATCAGGTAACCATTCTAGAAACTGAAGTTAGGTTGGGTTGCTGGTGGCTCACACCGGTAATCCTAGCTAATCAGGACGCTGAGATCTGAAAACTGACAGGAAAGTCTGTAACAATTTTATCACTCATTAACCAGCAAAAAGCCATATGTGGAGCTTTGGCTCAAGGTCTAGAGTATCAGCCTTAAGTGGAAAAAGCTCAGGAGAAATGCCCCAGTCCTGAGTCAAGCCCCAGGAACAGGACACACATTTATACACACACACACACACACACTCATTCACAGACACTCACCCACACACACTCATATACACACAAGTAATATAAAAAAGAAACAGGAGATGGTCTACAAGGAGTAATGAATTCGTGCCCACATAAAGCACTCTTATAAAGGAACTAGCTTGAAGAATGACACAGAATCATAAAAGCAATATGTTCCTTCACTGGGTGGCTAGATATTTATGCACACACACACACACACACACACACACACACACACAAACACACACACACACATCTGGTAGTTTAAAAAACTCTCTCTGATTCTCCATTAGTTGGGGGAAGATGACTGTATAGGGAGTGATAAGTTATGCAGATAATATTTCTATATGCCCACAGGAGCCTCTGCTCCCAAGGGCAAGTGCCTTGTGAAAGCCAAGGCAGGGCCAGGAAGGGAGCAGGAAGGGAGAAGAATGAAGTCTGGCAGGTGTTGCTTGCATCTGGAAGTAAGGCTGAATGAGCCAAAGATGATCCCCCCAGCCTGTTCCTACATGACCAAAGTGGCATGGACATTGGCATTGACATTTGTGGGCAGAGTGTGGACTTGATGGAAATTTATGTTGCTCTCTGAAGCTTAGCAGCCACAGCTGCATGGAGAGAAGAATTGCTCAGTGTAGTCAGAAGGTTACAGTGCCTAGGATAGAGCTCTGAGCCACAATCAGGAGGTCTGTGCTGTGTGGGGGCGGGGGTGGGGATGAAGGATGGTAATCATCTCAGAAGGACCACTCGGAACACTGTGTATATAGGGGATGGGAAGGTGTGATTTGATGGTGTTCGGTAGCAGTTGCTTGCTTCTCAGGGGCTAGCCATGAAGAATGGAAAGAGATAGAGAGAGAGAGAGAGAGAGAGAGAGAGAGAGAGAGAGAGAGAGAGAGAGAGAGAGAGAGAGAGAGAGAGAGAGAGAGAGAGAGAGAGAGAGAGTCAGAGACAGAGACAGAGACAGTGACAGAGACAGAGACAGAGACAGAGAGACAGAGAGACAGAGAGCATGGAACATGACTTTCATCAACCAGGCAGTTTCTGACCCTGCTAATAGAGACTGCAGTGACTTTACCCATGCTATTGACTATATAGGAATAGAGCTAGAAAGAGAGATAATTTGATTAGGTCGTATCATTTTGTGTGTGTGAGGCCCAATTATATAATAAGGTTTATATAAAAAGATAATATAGCAAGGCCAGGATTTGCATTCAATGTTATGACTTTGCCTGCCTGCCTGTCTTCCTGGCTGCCTTTCTTTTTTTTTTTTTTTTACTTTTTGTCTTTCCTTTCTCTTCCTCCCTTTCTTTCTCTTCTTTCTTTTTTCTTTCTCTTTCTCCATTTCTTTCTCCTTATTTTCCTTCCTTCTCCCTCCCTTCCTCCCTCCCTCCTTCTTTCTTCTCTCTCTGTCTTCCTTCCTTCCTTCCTTCCTTCCTTCCTTCCTTCCTTCCTTCCTTCCTTCCTTCCTTCCTTCCTTCCTTCCTTCTTACCTTCCTTCTTCCAATCTTTCTACCTTCCTACCTTTATTCCTTTCTTTCCTTTTTTTCTGTGCTAATACTGGGGCTTGAGCTCAGGGCTTCGTCTTCTTGCTTGGCTTTTTCTTTCTAAGCTAGTGCTCAACCACTTGAGTCTCACCTCCACTTCCAGCTTTTCTGCTGGTTAATTAGAGATAAATATCTCAAGGATTTGGCTGCCTAGACTGGCTCCAAACCCTGATTCTCATATTATCAGCATTCTGAATAGCTAGGATTACAGGAATAAACCACTAACCTATTTTGCTTTAGAAATAATTTGCCAGCTGGGCATAGTAATCTGACAGTTATAACTTTGAAGCCAACCCTGGCAAAAGTCCATGAGATTTTTTTTTATCTCCAATTCACCACCAAATAGCCAGAATGGAACTGTTCAAGTGGTAGAACATTAGCTTGAGTGAAAAGCTAAGGGACAGCAACTAGGTGTTGAGTTCAAGCCCCAGGACCAGAACAACAACAAAAGATGAGATGAGATAATATGCATGATGTCCTCTAGCAAGGAGTCAGGAGGCTCTAGCAAGGAGGCTAAAGAGTGGAGGTCACCTGCTGATAGAGAGGCCCTGGAGACCCCTTACAAAGCCCTCAGCCTAGGAATCAGAGATGGCTCCGTGGGGACTGAGAGCCATCTTCTTCCTCATTAGATTATAGCCCACTTCAATGAACACCTTTATTCCAGTCTATCCTTCTCCCTGGCTTTGTGTGTGTGTGTATGTGTGTGTGTGTGTGTGTGTGTGTGTGTGTGTGTGTGTATGTGTGTTTGTGTGTGTGTGTGTGTGTGAGAGAGAGAGAGAGAGAGAGAGAGAGAGAGAGAGAGAGAGAGAGAGAGAGAGAGAGAGAGAGAGAGAGAGAGAGATAGCAGTGAAAAGTCTATTTCACAAAATGTAGGGCAAGCATGAAGAATACCTGACAGGAAGGCATTGTTCCTGCAGCCATTTCTGATCATGTAGGGCAGACATGACTAATCAGTGTCATCACCGATTCCCACCATCACATCTCTCCTTTGTACCAGGTAGGGCTTTGCAGCTCTGGTAGAATTGATTTATCTGTCCTAGCATAAGCTACAAAAGCATAACTGCAGCCTAGCTGCAGAAGCTTTAGCCTTGGAGATTTTGGAATGTCTTTCACTTCAACAACCATTTGCTCATTTAACACACATACACACACACACACACACACACACACACACATTTAAAAAACTGTTATCTTTAGGTAGCTGAACAAAGCCAGACCTGGGTCATTAGTTGTTCATCCTGGCTTAGGTGGCCCTGCTTCCCTGCCCAGGGTCTTGTCTCTGAGCCTGCTACTCCTGCTACTTAGTCCATTTGCAATGGTTATTAGACATCTTCATGACAGAGGATGCTGTAGCTTGGCACATAATTCACAGATAAAGATGTAAACCTGAGCTGGGGGCTGGTAGCTCAGGCCTGTAATCCTATCTATTCAGGAGACTGAGATCTGAGGATCATGATTCAAAGTCAGCCCACACAGAAAAATCCCTGTGAGAATCTTCTCTCCAATTAACTACTCAAAAACCAGAAGTGGAGCTGTGGCTCAAAGAGGTAGAGCAGTAGCCTTGAGCAAAAGAGCTCAGGGACAACTCCCAGGCCCTGAGTTCAAGTCCCACAGCCATCAAAAAAATAAAACCAAAACAACAACAACATAACAACAAAAAACAGAATCAAATCTGAAAGCATAGGTCTCAGGTTGATATTGACAGGCTTAGAATAGCGAGAACCTTCATAGTGCGTTATTAAACAAGAATTCACTCCAAAACATTAGCCAACAGTAGCCATTGGCTTACTAAATGAGACATTCAAATTGCCCTCCCTCCCTCCTTCCCTCGCCTCCTTCCTTCCTTCCTTCTTTCCTAACTTCCTTCCTTTCTCTTTCTTTTTTTGGTGCCAGTTCTAGGGCTTAAACTCAGGGCCTGAGCACTGTCCCTGAGCATTTTTTATTATTATTTTTTTAATTTTATTTTATTTTATTTGAGAACATACTGTACAGAGGGGCTACAATTACATGGGCAGGATAATGCATACATTTCTTACCAAGCATTGCAGCCTCCTCCTTTGTTTACCCTTCACCTCCCTTCCCCGCCTCCCCCCTATTTTTAATAATTTTTTTTATTGTGAAGATACCATACAGAGGGGATAAAATTACTAGAGCAAGGTAATGAGTACATTTCTTACCAAGCATTGTTGCCTCCTCCTTTGTTTCCCCATACCATCCCTGCCCTCCCATCTTCTCTCCCTGCCCACCCCTTCTCCAGCCAAAGTTGTAAAGTTCATTTTTCAACATAACATCTTGTACATCTAATTGTTGCAATGGGTCAGCCTTATACCTAATTAAACAATTTTTTTCCTTCCCCTCCTCAAATTATATCAATATCAAATACAGTGAAAACAAGGGTTATACTGTGGGGGATGGACATACAAAGCAACAAAGAAATCATCTTATAAATATGTTAGAAACAATAGCAAGAAAGAAAAACTACTTGAGTCACTATCTTGGGGTTCATTTGCCTAACATCAACTTATCTGACCATTACTACTTCTCTCAGACATATACTAGTTATTGCAAATAAGGGAAACCATGGAACCTATGTTTCTTTGGGCCTGGCTTACTTCATTTCATATAATTGTTTCCAAGTCTTCCCATTTCCTAACAAAAGGGGAGATGTCATTCTTTTTAGTGGAGGCATAGAATTTCATTGTGTATATACAACATTTTCTTGATCCATTCATTTACTGAGGAGCATCTAGGTTGGTTCCATATTCATAGTTGTGCTGATAGCTTTAGTATGGTCTAGTTTGGGATCATTTGTATAAATGCACAGAAGTGTGATTGCTGGGTCATAGGGGAGCTCTATGTGGAGTCTTTTGAGGAACCTCCATACTACTTTCCAAAGTGGTTGAACAAGTTTACACTCCCACCAAAAATGCAGTAGGGTACCCTTCTGTCCGCATCCCCTCCAGTTGAGCATTTCTTCATGTGTGTATTGGCCATCCTTCTTTCCTCTTCAGAGAAGTTTCTCTGTAAGTCTTTAGCCCACTGATTTATTGGGCAGTTGTTTCTTTGAGGATTTGTTATTGGGGGATTTAATTTTTTGAGTTCCAGATATATTTTAGATATGAGACCCTTGTCAATTGTATGGCTAGTAAAGATCTTCTCCCAATCCGTGGGCTTTCTATTGATCTTGCTAGCTATGTCCTTTCCCAAACAGAAGCTCTGCAACTTCATGCAATCGCATTTGTACAACCTTTCTTTGATTTGTTGTGTTTCTGTGTCTCTATTAAGAAATTTTCTGCCTGTGCCAAGGAGACCTACGGTTTCTCCTATTCCGTCCTGTAATGTTTTCAGAGTGTCTTCTTTGACTTCGTGGTCTTTGATCCAGGTACAGTGTGATACAGAAGGATCTAGCTTTAGTTTTCTACTAGTTATTAACCAATTTTGCCAGCACCATTTACTGAGGAAGCTGTACTTCCATTCTATTATTTTAGCTCCCTTATCGAAGATTAGATGACTATAAGTCTGTGGGTTCATTTCTGGGTTTTCGATTCTATTCCATTGGTCCTTATGTCTGTTCTTGTGCCAGTACCAAGGTGTTTTGATTACTATGGCTTTGTAGTTGAGTTTGAAATTTGGTATTGTTATTCCTCCAGCACTGTTCTTTATTTTTATTCGGGGACTTTCTTTGTTCCACATGAATTTTTGGATTGCCTCTTCTATTTCCTTGAAGAATGAGGTTGGAATATTGATAGGTATCACATTGAATTTGTAGATAGCCTTGGGAAGTATTGCCATTTTCACAATGTTGATCCTTTCAATCCAGGCACATGGGAGGTTTTCCCACTTTCTTAGTTCTGTTTTGATTTCCTTTTTCAGGTTTAAATGTTTTCATCATAGAGATCCTTCAGTTCCCTGAAGACTTTTGCTCAAGGCTGGCACTCTACCACTGGTTAGAAATAAGGGTCTCATAGATTGGTCTTGTCCTTGCTCAGGTTGGCTTTGAACCATTATTCTCAGATCTTGGCCTCCTGAAGAGCTAGGATGACAGGAACTACCAGCCAGCCCTTTCTTTCATTTTTTCTTTTGTTCTCTTTTTTTTGATGATACTAGGGTTTGAACTATTGCTGATCAGGTATGAAGTGAGGTATTAATGTTGGGCAAATGCTTGAAAGGGTTACCAATAGTTTGGTGGGCATCTTGGGAGAATTCACAGGAAAGATGTTATCTATAAGGAAGGTTTATGTATTCAGATACGTGTGTGTGCATGTGGTGTGTGTGTGTGTGTGTGTGTGTGTGTGTGTGTGTGTGTGTGTGTGTGTGTGTGTGCGCACATATGTGCTTGTCCTGGGGCTGGAACTTAGGGTCTGCATACTGTCCTTGATCATTTTTGCTCAAGACTAGCATTCTACCAATTTGACCCACAGCTCCACTTTTGGTTTTCTGGTGGTTCATTGCAGATAAGAGTCTCACAGACTTTCCTACCTGGGTTGGCTTTGAACCATGATCCTCAGATCTCAGCCTCTTTAATAGCTAGGATTACAGGCATGAGCCTGTAATACTGGTACCTGGCACTATAAGATGTTCATGAGGTTAATAAAGGACATATGACGGATGGAACTAAAGCAGAGAATGATCTCTGAGGGGGGAAATGAGGTACCTGGTAGGTTCTCCAATTATATTTGTGGGAATGAACTGCACCCTGCCGGAATGGTAGCTCTAGATGGCCCCTTCTCCTCCTCCTGAAGCCAGACATTGAAATGGATTTGTCTCCGTGTTTACAGACTTACATCTTGCAAAGCCCAGGAAAAGTACAGCCAGTCTTTTCACATTGTGCTAACATTTGAAGGGCAGGGAAGAAATAAACTTCTCCCACGAGGCCAATAATGATGACAATCAAGATTGTGGTTGGCGAATATGTTCCGTTTGCATTGTTGCACTATAAATTATCCTGCACCAGGCTCACGTGGCACAGTCTGTCTGTCTGTTTGTCTTTCTGTCTGTCTTTCTCTGGAGGAACAAAAATAGCAATGTAGAACTGCAGAGAACCTCAGATTTAGAAGGGCACCCTCTGGGACCCAGATCCTTCTCTCACCAGAGGAGGGAAACTGAGGCTCTGGGAGCCAGCAACGTATGCCACTGACATAGAATCATGACACCCCAGTGATTGGAATGTAAGTCTTCGAATTCAGTTCTTTCCTTGTAATATTTTTTTTTACTTCTGCCTTGCTTCTTTCACTCTATTTGTTCTGAATGTTTTGGAATTGTCTCTTTTTTATTTTTTGGTCAGTCATGGGGCTTGGACTCTGGGCCTGGGCGATGTCCCTAAGCTCAAGGCCATTGCTCTACTACTTGAGCCACAGTGCCTCTTTTGGTTTTCTGGTGGTTCAATAGAGATAAGAGTTTCATGGACTTTCCTTCCTGGGCTGGCTTTAAACTGCAATCCTCAGATCTCAGCCTCCTGAGTAGCTAGGATGACAGGCATGAGTCACCAGTGCCTGGCTGGAATTGTCTTTAAGTCATTGTATAATGGAGTTGTCATGTAACAAAGCAGTTGATGAATTCAATATGTCTTGGTCCATGTTACTCCTTTCAAAATTCTCACCCATTCCTCTCCTCCCCTCATTCATTTTCATTTTGTAGGAAATACATAGGATTCTTGACTGTTTTCTCCTCTTTTTTCTTCATTCATTTACTCATTTCTCCTTGACCCTACTCTACTCCTTTTGAGTAGCTGATTCCTGTTGTTTATTTTTATTTTGTTGAACTTTGCCTTTCTAAGGAATTACACAATATTTGAGATGACATTTGAGTTTACTGTATTTCAGTGAATGTATCTGCATATACCTGCACACCAACCAATGTATTTACTTATGAATGTATCAACTATCTAGCTTACACTTAGAAAGGAAACACTTACCTTTGTTTCTCTGGGTCCTTGTGATTCTTTTTTTCCTGCCTCACTCATATTTGCTCATTTTCCTTTGATGTAAAAAATGTTTAATTTAGCTTTTTTGCTCAAAGCTAGTACTGTATCACTTTGAGACAGAGCTCCACTTGCAACTTTTTTGATGGTTCATTGGAGATAAGAGGCTCATGGACTTTCCTGCCCAGGGTGGGCTATGAATTGCAATTTTCAGATCTCATCCTCCGGAGTAGCTAGAATTACAAGCGTGAGCCACCAGGGCATGGCCACAAGTAACACTTTATTAGCCATGGAGCTGGTATTTACAAGACACTGGGGGTGAGGAAGACGCTAGCTACACCAATCTAATGCAATGCTTACTGCAGGTCAGCTAGACTGGTAGGATATCACATAGATTCAGATCTCAGCCTCCTGAGTAACTAGGATTACAGGTGTGAGTCACCAGCACCTGGCTCCTTCAGGAATTTCACTGCTTTCACTACCTTTTAGCTCAGACTTTTCCTTTCTGATTCCTTGATCCTGAAATCTTCCTGCTGGTATATTTATATCATTGCTCTAACAATATTGTTCTATAATTTCCCATGTTATGGTAACATAATCAGAAATTATGATATTAACTAAAACCTGTTATTATGTTAATGATTTATTGGTCTTTTCTTCAAATGTACAGTTCTCTAAGTTCAGAGCAAGTGCCATGTAGATCTACCTCGCTTGACACAGGCTCTGCCACATAATAGGAGATCAATAAATACATGCTGGATGAGTATCTTGCCCATGTAATTTTAACCCCTCTGTACAGTATGTTCACAAAAAGTAAAAATTAAAAAAAAAAAAGAAATGCAGGCATTGGCCTTGGTGTTGGATGACCTACAATTGCTCCTTTCTGACTCAGTTTACCTCACTAAAGATCAGACTCCCCGTCCTTCCTGCCTCACAGATCTTGCTGTGAGGATCAAAACTGTTTCTATCATGAAGGTTTGAGAACTTTCAAAAAAAAGCTCAGTGTGAGTGCTCAAGGTGAGGAATTCTTATCTTGTTCCTGTGCTTACTTGGACTGCCTGAGGGACTGCAATATTTCCTGATTCCTTGTCAGACTTCAGAGAAAGGGTCCCCCCTCAAGCCCATCACCCCCACCTTGAAGAAACCAATTCAAGTTTGTTCCAGAGAAGTGTTGAGAAGGATCATTATGATGCTCTTCCTCCTCCTCCTCTCCCTCCCTGCCTGTCCTACTTTGGCAGGATTGTGTCACAATATCACCAGAGGATTGTGTCACAATATCACCAGTTCTGTCACAACTATCTGCTTTAATATCCACCACACTTTTAAGACCTTTTTAGCTCTCTAATTTCTTCTTCATCTCTTCCTGTCTTGGTTTATTGGGATAATATAAAGGTGAATTGCTGATAAAATTGTAGATTTGGTTAGAATTCTTAGGTCACTTCATTTATTAAATAATCATCAGTGAACACATAGTAATGCTGGGAAGAGAGGAAAGAAGACTAGTTTATATTATTTTAGGGATGGGCGTCTGCAAAGTGAACAAGTGCTCCCATGGGCCACAGCCTTAACAGTTTTGCTGTTACTTATTCTCTTGTAAACTATAATCAAATACATATTAGTAATTACATTAATATATAACAATGTAATATATAATATGGAATAATTACATTTATTAGAGATTATATTTATTTGATTATATTTGTTGTAGAATCCATTGCTGCATATTGTAGAAACAGTAAAGAAGGGCTGGCTAGAGCATCAACATGCTGAAGGCAATAGAAAGCAATATCAAGTACTTGCTACAGCAACATATACTGTATACTAAGATTGAAATGATGCAGAGATTAGCATGTCTCCTGTATAAGGATGACAAACAAATTGCTGAAGCATTCCATATTTTAAAATATTCCAAATGTATGGCTATATGGCAAGAAAAGGAATAATCAAATATGTAGAGCCAAACTCTCAATTTCTAGAAGTCTGGGACCACTTAGAATATAAAGAAATGCCTATATATACTTTAATATCTCCTAAGAGATTATTGTTTGTCTCCTTAGTCCATATGTAAGGAACTCATTTAGTATGCAGAGCAGTTTTGTAGTTTAAGGAGATATTGTGAGATATTTAACAGAGCCTGAAGTAAACCTACTGAGGTGTAAAGGTAAGGAGAAGTGATACTATGTCTTAGGATAATAAAGATTTGTTATTGTTTCTGTATTGGTGGAGGTGACAATGGATGGGGTGGGAAAATTGGGTTTGAGGTCAGAGTGGAGGCAGAGATTTCTTTCCAGGAGACGGCAGTTGAATACCTGGCTGATGGTGGGGGTGATAAAGGCATAGGCTGAAAAAAATGAGCCACAGGAATATTGATGACTGTGGGAGCACTGAGGAAAGGGAGAAGCTGGAAATAACTTTTAGGTCTATACTTTAGAGCAGTGAGTCTTCCTTTGCCACATGAGTTTCAGGCATACAGAAAAGGAAAGAAATTACCATAGTATCGAATATGTTCTACAAAGATAAAAATAACAGTTAACATCAAACTACAGCAGCATTCATCATGTTCACAAATCCATTTTGTCTTCCTAGGTACCGAACTATATTTTCAGTCCTTTCTTGGAGCAAGGTAAAATAATATGGTTAATTTCTAGACAAAGGCACATAGGTGTAAATGGTATATGCTATTTCCAGCTCAATCCATAAAATCCTCTTCTTTTATTCCCCAGCATCTGTTCTGTGGCAAAGTTGGAAACTACATATTCCAAATGTTAAACTGCAATATGGAAGAATCTTGTCTCTGTAAGTCAACATTTAGATGAATGAGAGCTTTCCTGAATAGCTATGTAACCAACTGAACTATGACTTAAAGTACAAATTAATCTTTATTATTTTAACCATGATGAATATAGTGTGTGTTTAACCAGAATAGCCAGTGACACAAATACTTTGTATTAAGCAATTTTATGTTTAATGTAGCATCTGTTTAATGGATGGGCTAGCCCTAAAATCAAACTTCATTTACACTCTGCTTGGAATAACCCGTGATATCACGGGTTATTGTTCCAATAGAATTTTAGAATATTTTCCTGTTTACTCTCTTATTTTGCCATCTTAGTTGGTAAATTCTGGTGGTTAGATTTTAAACTAGAAAACTTCATGGTGTATTTTGTCTATTACTTTCTTATTTGAAAAAATCCTTTAACAGGTAAAAGAGGCTTGAAGTATAGAACTTATTTCACAATATCTTGTCTGATATACTACTGAGTGTGTTAACAAATATAGTTTAGAGCCTCTCTTATTTTTTCTTTATTTGACAGCCAGTAAATTTTCCGGTACTGTTACATCTATGACTTCATAAATTGGAAACGTGGTAAGAAAGAGAAAAACATTATGACTTAGGAACTCATTCTGCAACAAGACTTTCACCCAAGGTTTCATTGGAATTATGGTCTATATGTAGAATCTGTCTTTATGGTTTAATGTTGAAATCTGAAGTAAAAGAATTAACTATGAGTGTACTTTTGAAACCTCATTATTTTCATTGTAGATTGAGTAATAACAGGCAACATTCTGATTATAGAAAGTAGGTAGAAGTTATGTCTATAAACTAGATTGCTAACCTTAGTTTATGTCACTTTGTGTTTCCATTGAATGAAATTTTGGTGTGCTGGAAAGTGGCAGCTAAGATACAGCTTAAACATTTTTCCAATATGAATCTGTATTACATTTGTGATTTTTGTGCTAGTGGATATTGAAACTGGTATCTTAAGCATGCTAGATAAGCATTGACATTAAGCTATATCTCTAATCCTTTATTTATATATAGATATATAGATATATGAACATTTAAAACAGAAGCAACACAGAAGAGTATAAAAGTGAAGTGCATCTCAAAACCTACCAAGAAAGAATTGTTAAAATTCTGAAGCAGATTTTTATGCCTTCTTTATTTCCATACACAAAATAGTCCTCAGACATAGATACAAACACACATATAAATGGAATCAAAATACAGATTTTTGTAATTTACAATTTTACTCACAAGCCTGAAATGTGATTGTCTCATGTAAGTAAATGAGAATCACTTTAAAATCTCTATGAAATAATCTTTTATAGAAAATACTATAATATAACTAGTGTGGAACACTGAGGTTTCTAGTTTTCACCATTGTGAGAAATACTGCCATTAACTAATTTGTATATGTTTGGGTTTTTGTGAGTAGTGTAAATTACTATGATGAATTTGCTTGGAGGAAGGCAAACACATTTAATATTTCTAAATTTAATAGTATTTGAAAGAGTGTACCTATTATGGTCAATGAATAGGAAAGGCAGTAGAGAGGATAGTGCCTACCATTATAGAAACTGAAATGAAGAAGTTCATGATCCTCTTTCATGATAAGTGAAAATTACCTGAAATAAGTGATTGAATGTGTGCTGTTTCTAAAAGCTATTCTGACTACTGAAATCTAATGTCAGACAAGATTTCCTTATATACAGGAAATGAAACTAATATGTAAATGTAGTGTAGATAGAAAGACAAGAAAAATTTTTGTTGGAGTAGGATAACTGCATAACTTGTTTACATTCAGTCCTCTTCTCTTATTCTGAGATGATCTTGTGGAATCTGAGATTACACCTGAGGTACTATTAGGATTTGTGAGGTTCTCCGTGAGTTCCTCACATATTGTATCTGATTGACTCATTGTTGTTTTATTTCCATGTGAAGAAGCTAGTAGCCTTTACTTTTTCATTTCCTTCTCTTCTTTCTTCTGACTGTGTTAGCTGAAAAATACTCTGAAATGTTGACTCAGAAATTGGAGGAGAATTAATGTTGAGAAACTAGGTTGGAGAGTCTTTATTATAGCAGCATTGGTAACAAGAAAAACAAATTAGAGAACTAAGGGATCATCACTGGTTTGTCTTTTGCTTTCTGAATGTTTGATGCGTAACACCTCTGCATTGGGTAATGTGATTTTTAGATCCAGGCTCTCTCTTTTGTGGCTTCCATGGTTGTATTCTAAAATGCCTCAGCTCAGAAGATAGACACATTTTCTATTGCTTATAATTTGTTCTGCATTCAGTCCATGTTCACATGATATCAGCCTTATTACATGGAAACAGAAAAACTGAGTCAGCACAAAGATAGTAAGTACAACTGGATGTAGAAATAAGGCCTGGAGTCATTTCACGTCTCTATGGCTAACTGGTGTGTGAACTTGACAAGATTGTCAATGATTTAGTACCTTAGCTTTCATGTTTATAAAATAAAGATAAGAATATGTCTTTTTACAAAAGATTATTTCATAGTTTTTAAAGTGATTCTTATTTCCTGACATGAAACAGCTGCATTTCAGGTTGTTGAATAATTGACTATATGTAAAGGCCCATAGTATATTCTTTTTTGGGGGTGGGGAGAGGGGATCTGATCATGAGGCCTGACCTCTGCGCCTGGGTGCTATCCCTCAGTTCTTCAGCTCAAGGCTAGCACTCTACCACTTGTGCCAAAGCACCTCTTCTGGCTTTTTTTTTTCTTTTTGCTTATGTGGTGCTGAGGAATCGAACTCAGGGCCTCATGCAAGGCGAGCGCTATACCATTGAGCCACCATCCCAACCCCCATAGCATATTGTTAAGAAGTGAACCCAGGTGCTAGTGGCTCACATGTATAAGCTTAGCTACTCAAGTGGTTCAGTCTAAGAATTGCGGGGTTTGGAATAGAAAAAACAGTGAGATTCTTACCTTCAACTAATCAGAAAAATGTTGGAAGTGAAGGTATGGTCAACTGAGACCTTCAGAATTCCAAGCCATGAGTTGAAGCTCAGTTCTAGCACAGGAAAAAAAAAGAGATAGCTACTAGTATTAGTGGTAGTTGCAGTGGTAATAGAATCATCAGTCAAGGCTATTGACATAAAAATACAGAGAATAACTTTAATTGGTACAAAGAATGTGTATAGGAATTTGAGAGAATCAGTTTACTTTCAATAAAGTTGAAAATGTAACACTTCATGAAGAAAAATGCATTTGAGTAGGGTCCTAAAAAATGTGCTCCTTTCTCACTAAATCTGTGAAGAAAAATGTAATTTGCAGAACAGGGTACCAGAGGGAACAAGGCTATTGCTAAAGAAATTTGGTGAATTTTGACCTGAAATGCAGTGCCAATTAAGACAAATAGCAAGCTGATAAAAATTACAAATGAGGGCTAGGCAGGGACTGGCTAAGTATTGAGTGCTTGTTTAACAATTACAAGAGGTTAATCCCAGCATCACTCACACAAAAATTACAATTGAGCAGTGTATGATTTATAAATAAATGACTGTGGTCCTTGTTTTGCAATATGGCTAATGTGCTGTTCACATGGGAGAGAATCTTGCCCAGGCCAGTGAGGAGCTGTTCAAAATTTGAACTCCCCTATCCTGAACAGGGAAGTGAAGAAGCTTTGAAGGGGGAGTTTATACTTTTCTGACACTTGTAAGTACATGGATAGATTTATTTCTACTTCCTCTAAGGGAGAACATCTCTTAGCTCATTTTTCAGGACATAAGGAGTTAGAAATTACCCTGCTTATGGAACCAGACTTATTCTCACTTTTTATTTATTTCATAGCCCAGTTTCTGACATTAGTATTTGCTTTTTATTTGAGGGCTTGTGAAATCTTACCTCTTTGGTTTGCTTGACTTAATCGCCCATTTTAGATCATGGATCTGCTTTTTTTCCCCTGATTTCAAGGCTTCCTATGGAAGTTGACTCCTGCCTCATGGAACCTCTAGCCAAACAAAGCCCTGGATTCTCTTTTTAGCTTGATCCCAGGGGACCCTCAAGCAATGGAACTTTGGGATAATCTTTAAGAGTTAATATGGGGACAGACCAACTGTATTCCAAATTTGTGTTTGTCCGTGAATACTTGAATGACCTCATATAGGACACTCAGTGTATGTATGTCTCAGACTGTCTTACTTGAAAATTGGTGATAATAATCATAGTACCAGCCTCATGAGGTTATTGTTAGGGTTAAATTGAGTAAAACTATGTCTAGAAAATCACTTCTTAATAATGTTAATGTGTTACAATTTATTATCTACTGTAGGAGGTTCCTGTGGGCACAGGAAGAGCAACATTAATTTGACCTAGGGGAGCAAAGAAGATCTTCAAAGAGATAATGATCTTTGAACATAATTTTGATCAACAGATCATTTCCTAAGGGATGCATTGAAGGGAAGGCAATCCAAAAAGAGAGAAAGCTGATGAAATGGTTCAGGTATGAAAAAATTAAGAAGTGTATTATGTGTGGTGCTCTGGATGAATTGTGGAAATGCGGTGAGGATGGAGAAGTTAGGGCAAATGATGTAGCTGAAGAGGGGTGTGACAAAGGGAAACTGGGAAGGACTTTCAGGTTAAACCAGTGATTTGTAGTTTAGTTCTGGGGAAGCAGGATGCTAGTGACATTATTTAGTGAAATGACTATGATCAGGTTTGTAAGGTTCCTCTGGTTATAGTGTGAATGATCGATTGCATTGAGTTTGAATGTTGGGCAGGAGTCACATTTAAGAAGTTATTTCATTTACTCATGGAGAGAAATTAATGTGAGTTTTATACAGTGGGCCATTAATATCAACTATGCTTCCTTTCCTTTGTTGTGGTGATAATTGCAATTCTCATACATTGCTTTTGTTTCACGTAGTCATTAGTCATTAGTCGACTTGAAAACCTTTATGCAAGCAAAGGATTTTAAAGTTGAAATGTATTTGACATGGTACTGAAGCTTTAATTGTGGCTATGATTCAAATCACCCCAGAATTAGGTCCATCCTTTGCTTTACTTGTCCCACCATTAGTATCCCTGGGTGAGTGACCTCTTGGCATTTTTCTGCATGTGTTGGTTGGATTTAGACAGATTTCATTAAACATTTAGTTTTATTTGGTTTGCTTCAGGGTAAAGTCCAAAAGAACTCTGGAAGTTTGCTCCTTCCCTCCCTCTTCAGCTAAACTATGATTATTGTTCTCAAGTGGATCCTTCTTTCACACATAGAGACATTTAAAGAATTTCACCATCTTGGGGCTGGGAAGCTGGCTCAGTGGTAGAGTACTTGCCTTGCATGCCTGAGGCCCTGGGTTCGAGTCCTCAGTACTACATAAGCAAAAAGAAATAAGCCAGTGGCACTATGGCTCAAGTGCTAGAGTGCTAGTCTTGAGCTGAAGAGCACAGCTGTCCTTCAAAAAATTAAAGAAAGAATTTTACCATCTTTTGGTCTAACTCAGTGTTTGAGTCTATCAGTCTATCAAAAACTTTGTACAAGCTCTAAACAAGTCTGGAATTTGAAGTCACATTTCCTGTATAAACATTTTCTTTATATATAAACTCATTCTTCCTGGCTGTGTACTTCTGAAAAAATAGCATTAGCTATCTATGGTTTTAGAAATTCCTTTTATTTTTCAGATCACCTAGGAAAAAACTACAAATAATAAAACAAAATAATCTGTAACAGAGACTCTTTTTTTAATAAAAAGGAAAAGCCCTCATTTCAGAGAGGTAAGATTGGTCAAGCATTTTAGGTAATGAGAAAGGGAATTTTTCTTAGCCAAACAGAAATGAGGGTTTTAGTGTTTTTAAGGGACCTCCAGAAAGTACTGGTGACTCCTCTTTGTTGTGTTGTCTTTTCTGAGACTCTCCGAATATGTTAGAAAGATCCAAGTAATTAATGATCTTCAGTGTCTCAGATGATAAGGATTATCACTAAACTTTCTTTTTCCCACCTATATTGCCAGCTTCTTTTAGAAAAAGTATGTGCATCTAGCGTTTAGAGGATCTTAAAGGAGTTGGAGAGATTTCTTCACAAATCTGGACAAATTTAACATATGAATACAAAGCTCTATGTAATAGTACTGGGATAAATGTATAACTAAAGTAAAGAAGAAAAAATTTCCCCACGTGTTCTGTAGGTCAGTGAAATGTTAATGAATGTTCAGGCTAGTATGTGGAAAGATTATATGGTTAGGTGAGTTAGGGAATGTTGTACCCAACTTAAACAGAAAGTTAATGAGGATTATACATAATGAGGATTATAGATACCCAAACCCAATAGATTTTCTGCTTATTTAATCACACAATGTTTTTCATGGGGTAGGTCAGAGGACGAGATGCTCCTCATTTAGAGCACTAAGTAAATGTTTGAGAACATAAAACTAAAATGTTTTTTTGTTTTTTGTTTTTTGTTTTTTGTTTTTTTTTTGTAATTTTATTTTATTTTATTTGAGAACATACTGTACAGAGGGGCTACAATTACATGGGCAGGATAATGCATACATTTCTTACCAAGCATTGCAGCCTCCTCCTTTGTTTACCCTTCACCTCCCTACCCAGCCTCCCTCCTCCCCCCACCTAACTATACCCCACTCCCCCCCCACACCGACTTTGTAAAGCTGGTTTTGATATGACATTTTGTACTTCTCATTGTTGCAACAGGTCCACCTGAATCCTTAAACCACTTGTTTGTCCCCATCTCCTCCACATGTTATACTGACATCAAATATAGTGAAAGCGTGGGTTACCCTGTGGGGGAGGGACATACAAAGCAACAAAGAAATAATCTTGTAAATGCGTTAGAAACACATGCATGAAAGAAACGAAAACATTAAAATACATATTTAAGGGTTCATTTTCCTAACATCACATTATCTGACCTTTTCTGCTTGACTCATACCTATACTAGATATTGCAAATAAGGGAAACCATGGGACCTATGCTTCTTTGGGCCTGGCTTACTTCACTTCATATAATTGTTTCCAAGTCTTTCCATTTCCTAACAAATGGGGAAATGTCATTCTTTCTGATGGAGGCATAGAATTCCATTGTGTATATATACCACATTTTCTTGATCCATTCATCTACTGAGGGGCATCTGGTTTGGTTCCATATCTTAGCTAGGGTAAATAATGCTGCAATAAACATAGTTGTGCTGGTTGCTTTAGTGTGGTCTTGTTTGTAAACATTTGGGTAAATGCCCAAAAGTGGGATTGCTGGATCATAGGGGAGATCTATGTGAAGTCTTTTGAGGAACCTCCATACTGTTTTCCAAAGTGGTTGAACAAGTTTACATTCCCACCAACAATGAAGTAAGGTTCCTTTCTGTCCACATCCCCTCCAGCATCTGTTGTTGTTAGAGTTCTTGATTTTTGCTGTTCTAACTGGAGTGAGGTGATATCTCAATTTTGTTTTGATTTGCATTTCTTTTATGGCTAGGGATGTTGAACATTTCTTCATGTGTCTATTGGCCATCCTTCTTTCTTCTTCAGAGAAGCTTCTCTTTAAGTCTTTCACCCACTTATTTATTGGGCAGTTGTTTCTTTGAGGATTTGTTGTTGGGTGGTTTAATTTTTTGAGTTCCAAGTATATTTGAGATATGAGACCCTTGTCCGTTGTATGGCTAGTAAAGATATTCTCCCAATCGATGGGCTTTCTATTGATCTTGCTAGCTATGTCATTTGCCCTGCAGAAGCTCTGAAACCTTATGCAATGCCATTTGTCCAACCTTTCTTTGATTTGTTGTGCTTCCGGGTCTCTATTCAGAAAATTTCGGCCTGAGCCAAGGAGACCTAGGGTTTCTCCTATTCCATCCTGTAATGTTTTCAGAGTGTCTGCTTTGAGTTCAAGGTCTTTGATCCATTTGGAGTTGATTCTGGTACAGGGTGATATATAAGGATCTAGCTTTAGTTTTCTACATGTAGTTAACCAATTTTGCCAGCACCATTTACTGAAGAGGCTGTCTTTCTTCCATTCTATTGTTTTAGCTGCCTTATCAAAGATTAGATGGCTATAGGTCTGTAGGTTCATTTATGGGTTTTCAATTCTATTCCATTGGTCCTGAGATCTGTTCTTATGCCAATACCAAGCTGTTTTGATTACTATGGCTTTATAGTAGAGTTTGAAATTTGGTATTGATATTCCTCCAGCACTGTTCTTTCCGTTGAGGAGCTTTTGCTATTCGGGGTCTTTTATTGTTCCATTTGAATTTTTGGATTGCCTCTTCTATTTCCTTGAAGAATGAGGGTGGAATTTTGATAGGTATCGCGTTGAATTTGTAGATAGCCTTGGGAAGGATTGCCATTTTCACGATGTTAATCTTGCCAATCCAGGAGCATGGGAGGTTTTGCCATTTTTTAAGTTCTGTGTTGATTTCCTTTTTCAAGATTTTAAAATTTTCATCATAGAGATCCTTCACTTCTTTGGTTAAGTTAATTCCTAGGTATTTTATTTTTTGTGGGGCTATTACAAATGGAGTTGCTTTCCTAATTTCAGCCACACTTTTCTCATTGTTGGCATACAGAAAAGCCATTGATTTTTGGGGGTAAATTTTATAACCTGCTACTTTGCCAAAGTTTTGAATCAGCTTGAGTAATTTGGGAGTGGAGTCTATTGGATTCTTTAAATACAAGATCATGTCATCTGCAAAGAGGGAGAGTTTTATTTCTTCTTTCCCTATTTGGATCCCCTTTATGTCTGCATCTTGTCTTATTGCTGTAGCTAGGCATTCTAATACTAGATTGAAGAGAAGTGGAGAGAGTGGGCATCCTTGTATTGTTCCTGAGTTAAGAGGAAATAGCTTTAGTTTTTCAACATTGAGTATAATGCTGGCTGTAGGTTAGTCATATACAGCCTTTATTGTATTGAGGAATGTTCCATGGATTCCTAATTTTTCCAAAACCTTCATCATAAAGGGGTGTTGGATCTTGTCAAATGCTTTTTCTGCATCTATTGAGATAACCATGTGGTTCTTATTCTTGCTCCTGTTGATGTGATGAATAATATTAATTGTTTTGCGTATATTGAACCAGCTTTGCATCCCTGAAAAGAATCCTGTTTGATCATGGTGTATGATTTTTTGGATGAATTATTGAAGTCGATTGGCGAAAATTTTGTTGAGAAGTTTTGCATCAATGTTCATCAAAGAAATGGGTCTATAGTACTCTTTCTTTGATGAGTCCCTGCCTGGTTTTGGGATGAAGGATATGATGGCTTCATAGAATGTGTTCGGTAGTGAGCTTTCTCTTTCAATTTCATTGAAGAGTTGGGGGAGTATTGGTGTGAGCTCTGCTTTGAAAGCCTTGTAAAATTCCGCTGTAAAACCATCTGGTCCTGGACTTTTCTTAGCTGGGAGGTCTCTTATTGCTCTTTCTATTTCAATGCTTGATATGGGCCTGTTAAGCTGATTTAACTCATCTTGGTTTAGTTTTGGCATGTCAATATTTGCTAGGAAGAGGTCCATTTCTGTCAAGTTCTCAAACTTATTAGCATAAAGTTTTGAGAAATATTCCCTTATAATGTTCTGAATCTTGGTTGTTTCCGTGGTGATGTTTCCATTCTCATCTCTGAGTTTATTAATTTGGGTATGTTCTCTCCTTTTTCTGATAAGGTTTGCTAAGGGTCTGTCAATTTTGTTAAGTTTTTCGAAGAACCAACTCTTTGTTTTGTTGATTTTTTCTATAGTTTTTTGGATTCTAATTCATTTAATTCTGATTTAATTTTGATTATTTCTTTCCGTCTACTGGATTGGGGTTTATCTTGCTGCTCTTTTTCAAGGAGGTTTAGATGTGTCATTAAATTGTTAGTTTCAGATCTCTCCAATTTGTTGATGTAATAGCTCAGAGCCATAAACTTGCCTCTGAGTACTGCCTTTGCTGTGTCGCAGAAGAGCTGGTAATTTGTGTGTTCATTTTTGTTGAATAGCATGAACATTTGAATTTCCTTTCTAATCTCTTCCATGACCCACTGATGATTCAGCAGTGTGTTGTTCAGCCTCCATGTGATACCGGACTTTCTTTGGTGGCTTTTGGTGTTGAGTTCTAATTTTATTCCCTTGTGGTCAGAGAGAATGCAAGGTATAACTTCAATGTTACTGAATTTAGACAAGTTTGCTTTGTGGCCTAAAATGTGGTCTATTTTAAAAAATATTCCATGTGCTGCTGAGAAGAACGTGTATTCTGATGCTGCTGGGTGAAATGTTCGGTAAATGTCTGTTAAGTCTAGTTGATCTATGCAGCTGTTTAGATCTGCGGTTTCTCTGTTGAGTTCTTGCCGAGTTGATCTATCTAGTGGGGAGAGTGGTGTGTTAAAATCCCCAACAATTAATGTTTTTGGATCTATATGGGATTTGAGGGAAAGTAGTGTTTCTTTGATAAATTTGGGTGCTCCATTGTTTGGGGAATAGATATTTAGAATTGTAATATCCTCCTGAAGGAGAGATCCTTTAATTAGTATGTAGCGACCTTTTTTATCTCTTCTCACGAATTTTAATTGGAAGTCTATTTTATCTGATATTGGGATTGCAACTCCCGCCTGTTTATGAGGGCCGTTTGCTTGGTAGATTTTGTTCCAGCCTTTAACATTGAAAATGTGTTCGTTTTTATGGGCAAGATGTGACTCCTGCAGGCAGCAGATAGAAGGGTCTTGTTTTTTAATCCAACCAGACAGTCTGTGTCACTTAATTGGAGAGTTCAGTCCGTTAATGTTAAGAGATAGGACTGAGAGGTATTTGGGAGTTCCTGCCATGTTATCCACCTTCTTGGGGGCTGCGAAATCTGGGTTCTTCCTAAGGTTCTTGGATTCTCAATTTGGGTGCAGTTTCTTGGCCTTTGTTGCGGTCTTGTTGGTTTTCTATGTGTAGGACATCTTAAAGAATCTTTTGTAGGGCTTGTTTGGTGGAGATGTATTGTTTCAATTTTTCTTTGCTATGGAAGGTTTTTATTTGGCCTTCAGTTATGAAGGAGAGTTTAGCTGGGTACAGTATTCTTGGTTGATAGTTGTTTGTTTTTAGGGCATGGCATAAGTCATTCCAGGCTCTTCTTGCTTTGATTGTCTCTGCTGAGAAATCTGAGGTGATTCTAATTGCTTTCCCTTTATAGGTGATTAACCTTTTCTCCTTGACAGCTTTAAGGATCTTTTCCTTGGTCTGGGTTGATCCTGTGTGGATTATAATGTGATGGTGGGATGTCCTATTCTTGTCTGGTCTATTTGGGGTTCTAAAAGCTTCTTGTATCTGAATAGGCCTATCTTTTTGTATGTTTGGGAAGTTCTCTGCTAGGATCCTGTTGAACAAATTTCCTAGATCATTAACTTATGTTTCTAGGTGCTCCTCTACACCCATTATCCTTAGATTGGGCCTTCTGATGGTGTCTTCCAAGTGTTGGATAAACCTATCATATTTCTTGGACTTGTCTTGGATGGTTGTATGTTCTTTCTCTATAATATCTAGGCTGTCTTCAATCCCTGAGAATCGATCTTCTGCATGGTCTAACCTGCTGTCAAGACTCTCTACTTTGTTTTTTATCTCTTTTCCTTCTAATTGGTCAGCTTTGATGGCTTCAAGTTCTTTGTTTAAGCTCTGTTTTAGATCTTGTATGAATTTCTTTACTTCCTTAATTTGGTGGTCAGTGTTTGTTCTCAAATCACTTAGTTGATTGGTTATGGTTTCTTTGGACTCCCATTCCTTCTGTTGGGTTCCATTCAGCATTCCCTTTGTGGTCTCCCTGACTTCCTTCAGCCCTTTTTTAATGGATTCCATGAATGCCTTTAGTGATCTTTGTGTATTCTCTACCTGGTCTCTCAATTCCTGAATTACTCTTTGATTAGCTTCCTCCCATTTGTGGGATTCCTGTAGTTTTCTTTCTTCTGTTTCGTGGGATTCCTGCAGTTCTCTTTGAGTGTTCTCTGCCTGCTCACGCCATTCCTCCCTTTCTCTTTGAGTATTCTCAAGTTGTTCACGCAAATGCTGTATCAGTTTTTGAGTAGCTTCCTCACGCTTATGATATTCCTGTATAAACTTCTGGGATGCCTCCTCTCTCTCCCTATCATGTTCATACAGAGTCCTTTGTACATTGTCAAACTTCTCATTTATCATGTTTGCTAGTAGTGTTTGTAGAGCTATTTAGGAACTCTCCTCTGTATTATTCTTTATCTGTTCTAATCCCTGATTATCAAGATTGGGAATTGAGATACCCGAATTTGCCATTTTTCTTGTGTTTTTCCGGCTTACTCTGCCCATTTGAGATGAAGATTGCACCAGTTTTGTGGTAGAACACTATCTTAAGGCAACCATCAACCAATGTTTGCGTTTGTACAGTCAATAGTCTACAGATACAATCTAGTTCAACAGATACATCTATTCAACATCAAACAACTATATGTTAAAGGACTTCAAACCGCAGAAAAGAATTTGGAAAACCAGAAATTATTAGGATTAGGGAGAGATGTGGGTAAAAAATAGGAATAGATTGGTGTGGGGAGGCACAGGGAGAGTTAACTATGTCCTAATCACAATGCAGGAAATGGGTCGGGTAGGATGCAAGTAGAGAGAGAGAGAAAAAGAAGAGATGGAAAGGGCAATGGAAACAAACCAGAAAAAAATAGAAACGTAAAAATTAATGTTATTATAGAAGTTAAAAGACCGTCTATTTAGAGAGGAATGTGAATATGTTGAGAGAAGGGGAGGGACATAGAGGAGATGTGAAAAACTTTAATGATGGGAAAGGGAGAAGAAAAGATCAGAAGTTCAGTAGAGCTAGACAAAAAACAAAAAGATAATTAAGAAAGAAAGAAAAAGAGAAAGAAGGCAAGAAAAGAAAGGAAAACGCTCATTCACATATTCCTAAAATAAAAATTATAAGATGAGAAAAAAATTACTGGAAAACAATTATTTTTTCAGAAGAGGCAAAAATTAAAGATTAATAAAAGTTTTAGAAGGGAAAAAAATTTATATATATATATATATATATATATATATATATATGGTAACAAAAAACAAAAAACAAATAAAAAAAGGAAAAGAAGAAGAAGAAAAAAAAAAAGAAAAAAAAGAAGTCTTTTGATTTTTTTTTGGGGGGGGAGGGCTGGGAAGAATCCTGTATCTCCCTTTTGTCTGTAACCAGTCTCTTGTTGGAGTCTCTGGTCAGCTTGAGGTCCTGTGGCTTGATTGGTTTCTTAAGTCGGTTTGTTGGAAGAGGCAGAAAAATGCTCTGCTTTACCCAAGATTTTGAGATCCCCCTCCCACGTCAGTTTTCTGGGAGGTTGATCTGCTTTGAGAATCACAAAAGAGGGGGATGTGGTGATGAGGCTAGGTTCTGCGTAGAGTTGAGGCCTTTCAGCAGACAGTAGCTTTTCCCTGGGGCCATTTTGTGATAAAGCTCACAGCACCCAGCCTGGAGCCATTCTCAGGGTTTCTGTTTTTCAATTGATTGTGGTGGCTGCTAGAGGGAGGGGCACCGTCTTGCTCTGGTTACCCAGTGAGGCAAGGCACTCCAATGGCTGGCGCCTGAGCTGGGTGACTTTTCCCTGGATGGAGCTGAGTCTGGCAGGTCACTTCGCCGTTCAGTTCTTGTGACCTGCTAAATGACTCGTTTTATTCCAAGGCCTGAGCTGGAGCTAGCAGCTCCTCCGAGCTTTGTCGGTATCCAAGATGGAGATCACCGGTGCTGGGGGGAGAGGGGTGGCCTTCCCTCCTCTGCTCCCTGAGAAGGAGTGAGGACGTCGGGCTTGTACTCACGCCAAGTCTTGGATCCTGGGAATTCTCTGGTCTGCAAACAGCCGGATGAAGATGTCCACTCCTTCTCGGTTCTTGTTGGTGTTGAGTAGAATCCGCTCATCCGCTGCGTCTGGGTCCTTCGTCCCGGACTCTCTGTGTCTCAGGTATGACCCCGTGGCGATGGTTGCCGCCGTGACCCTGCCGCCGCAGCGGCAGCTGATGTGTTTCCTTGGCCTCCCCTCTCTTGTCTAACTCTCTGTCCTGTGATGGTACACTTGGTGTGATTCTCTGGCTTAGGACTGTTCACTAGAACTCTAAAACTGCTTTCTATGCGAGAGCTTGTTCAGATTCCAGCTTCTCCTCCGCCATCTTCCCGGAACTCCTAAAACTAAAATGTTTTAAAATTAGAAATTAAGAGTTTTCAGGCATAAATTCTAGTTGAAACCAAATACAGTGGGATACTGCAAAGCCATTGAAATTCAGGTTATTTTTGAGACATAAAAAATGAATATTCTTGGGCTGAGAAAGTGGCTTAGTGGTAGCGGGTTTGCCTTGCATGCCTGAGGCCCTGGGTTCATTTCCTCCTCACCACATAAGCAAAAAGAAAAAAGCTGGAAGTAGCACTGTGGCTTAAGTGGTAGAGTACTAGCCTTGAGCTTTAGAGCTGAGGGACAGTGCTCAGGCCCAGAGTTCAGGCCCCCCGACTGGATCCCCCCCCCCAAATGAGTATTCTTGAGGGACTTACTGGCTCTGAATTGCTGCTGGTGGCTTCAGGATATATTGTATTCTGACTCTTCCCATCTCACTTAAACTAGACCGTACTTGCTTGGCACAGAGCATGAAGACTTCAAGCTGGTTGTTGAGTATTTATCAACGACTTCTAGCAAAGATTATATGTGTCTTCTGAAGTTGCACATGACATTGTAATGACTAATATTATTTACATGATGAAGTTAATCATAGAACTAATTTTATTGCTATATATGAGTTACTCTGACTTACTCTGCTAATTCATAGTTTAATTCAAAAGAAAGTGTATATTTTTGTTAGATTAACAAAATGTGACAAATTTTAATTTAGAATTTCAAAGGCTAATAGAGTCTTAATATTAAGATCCATAGCAGTTAAAAGCTACTTATTATTATATTTTTCAAAATAATATTTTTGACATATATAATGGACTTTTAGAAAAGGCAAAAAACACAGAAAACAGGTTTTCTAACACACACACACACACACAGACACACACACACGGACGGATGCTTTACCTATTTATGCAAATCCAACTCAGTAAGTTTCAACAGTGACTTACTTTTATTTTTAATGCTGGATTATGGAATTTGAATTTCACAAAATTTGAACAGGCTGAAATGACTAAATTTTGTAGAGGTAAATGTTATATTCTCCACTTAGAACTGTTAACTATCTCACTCACTCTGGAGCAGAATAATTTTACTTAGCACCGAGTATCAAAAATATCCTTTGCTTATCCATTGAGTAAATGTGCACTCAATTTACAAAAATGAATCTAATAGGTGAAAGGGATGGCATCAGGTTCAACCCAACAATAGCTTTTAATGAAGAAGTATAAGGCTGTCTCAGAATATTCAGAAGAATGAAACCAAGATAGGAAGGAATTTCCAATTGTGCTATAGGAAAAGAAGCTAAAATTTTATGTTTTCTGAAACTTTAGGAAAACAAAGTTATGGAACACTATATCTGCTTTTAGGTATATAGCTTCAAATGGTAAGGTTCAATCGGTAGGTAGAAGCTCTCAGGGAATAGATTATATAGCTCTTTCAAAATAGTCTGACACAAGAAAATTTAGGAAGTAATTAGGTTGGCAAAAGATTGGAGACTTCCCTGATATTATTGCTTCCATAGTGTTTAGTTTGATTTTAGGAAAATGTATTGAACATCTATAACATCTCTTCTAAATTTATTATTATAGGCTCTTAAGGCTAGAATTAGGTGAATTAACTAATAGTTAATTACGTGACAATCAAAGGACAAGGGAAAATTTTGGAAAGAACTTCGAAATAGTACTGAGGAGAAATGAAACAAAAATATCATTAAGACGACTTTTTTTTTTTTTTTTTTTTTTTTTTTTTTTTTTTTTTGTCGGTCGTGGGGCTTGAACTCTGGGCCTGGGAGCTGTCCCTCAGCTCTTCAGCTCAAGGCGAGCGCTCTACCACTTGAGCTACAGTGCCACTTCCGGTTTTCTGGTGGTTTATTGGAGATAGGAGTCTCATGGTCTCTCCTGCCCGGGCTGGCTTTGAACCGTGATCCTCAGATCTCAGCCTCCTGAGTAGCTAGGATTACAGGCGTGAGCCACCAGCGCCCGGCATTAAGACGAGTTTTAAGAGTTTTCTTGAGCATGATTTGACTTTGCTGTGGAAATTTCTTGAGAGCTATTTGCTTAGTTTATGGATATACACCAGTGTGCAGCCATGGGTAAGGTTTTGAGGATAGTTGTGTTTTAACTGGGATACATGAAGAAAAGTCTTAACTATAGGACTGTTAACACCATCTCTCATTTGTGTAGGCATCCTATGTGCCTTCTATATATAACACCTAGGATATTATGGTAATGAAATAATTCAATGAGACTGTAAGCATTTGTTGTATGCCAGAAAAGTTCTACACTGAAATTGGCTTTGTCTTCTAGAGTAGTGTAGACAATAGTTTCTACTCATAAGTTTTTTTTTTTGGGGGGGGGGTTCTGGATGTGGGCCTGAACTCTGGGCCTGGCTGCTGTCCCTCAGGTCTTCAGCTCAAGGCTAGCACTCTACTACTTGAGCCACAGCGCCATTTCTGGCTTTTTTCTTTTTGCTTATGTGGTGCTGAGGAATTGAACCCAGGGCCTCATGTATGCAAGGCAAGTGCTCTACCACGGAGCCATCTTCCCAGCCCCATCACTCATAATATCTTTGAGGTTGATTTTTAATTCAAGTTTCATTAATCAGTCATTCTAAAAGGAAGGATTTTCTTTCTTAAATTGAGATATGTCACAGTGCTCTAATTAACTTGTTTTTTTTATTAACTTGTGAAGAGGGCAAAAAAATGCTTCAATATTAGTTTCAATAGTTCAACATTTATTAAACTGGTTGCTTTAATTTACATTCATTAATAGCAAATACTTTTATTGCAAACTATGCATTTTCTAATTATGAATCTGAGGTTAATATGATACTTAGTATTTAGGTTGGGTTTTTAAAATTTATTAACTGCTTAATTCATCCCTATTTTCTGGCTAATGTACAGTTGTCTATCAAAGGGTTTAGAAACAGAGGGAAGCTGTGACTGCTTTCTATGGAGGGACAGTAGTCACTCACCTACTTAGAACTTTGAATAGAACTGGTTTCTATTGTGGTTGGAACAGTGTTGGCCTTTGATGCTGACGTTACTGTGGCCTTTGGAGATCATGTTAAGTGAGGTAAGGCAAGCACAAAAAAGCAAATACTGCATAATTTCACTCATGCTAGGACTTAAATTCTCAAAAATTGAAAATAGAACAGTTATTTTATAAGAGATAGATGTTAGGAATGGGAATGGAGAGATGGCCACTATGTACAGAGTTATAATTCAGTAGAAGTAACTTGTATTTATGGCAGAGTGACTATGAAAATATATAATGCATGTTTCCAAAAGAGCAATGAGAGGAGTTTGAATGCTTTAACAGAAAGAAAGCATAACTATTTGAGGAGATAGAGGTACTCTCATTGTTGGCATACAGAAAAGCCACTGACTTTTGAGGGTTAATTTTATATACCTTGGTACTTTGCCAAAGATTCAGATCAGCTCAAATAACTTGGGGGTGGAGTCTAGGGGATTCTTTAAATACAAGATCATGTCATCTACTAAGAGGGAGAGTTTTACTTCATCTTTCCCCATTTGGATCTTCTTAAAGATTGCATCTTGTTTTATTGCTGTAGCTAGGCAATCTAATACTAGAAGGAGTGGAGAGATGGACAGTCTGTCTTGTTCCTGAAATTAGAGGAAATGGCTTTAGCTTTTTGCCATTAAGTATAATGCTAGTTATAATATAAGTTGTAATGTAAGTTTGTCATACACAGCTTTTCTTATATTGAGGAATGTTCATTCTATGGATTCCTAGTTTCTGCATAGCTTTCATCATAAAGTGGTGTTAGATCTTGTCAAATCTTTTTTCTGCATGTATTGAGATTACCATTTGATTCTTGTCCTTGCTCCTGTTGATGTGATGCATTACATTTATTGATTTGCATATATTAAACCAGCTTTGCATCCATGGAATGAATCCTGTTTGATCATAGTGTTTGATTTTTTTGATGAATTGTTGAAGTTGATTGGCGAGGATTTTGTAGTTTTGCACTGATGGTCATCTGAGAAATGGGTCTAGAGTTCTGTTTCTTTGATGATTCCCTGTCTGTTTTGAGGATGACAGTTTTGGAGGCTTCCTAGAATGAGATTGGTAGTGCACTTTCATTTTCATTGAAGAGTTGGGGGAGTATCTGCTTCAAAGGCCTTGTAGAATTCAGCTGTGAATCCATCTGGTCCTGGGATTTTCTCTTACTCTTCAGTTTTGAATTTATTTATTTTAACCTCCCGCAGCATGGAGAGTTGCTGCTGCCATGCTGCAGAGGGGTGGGGACTCTTCTGGCTGTTTACTCTGTGAAGAAAGTTGCCCTGCCTTGGGTGATCCTTCCCCCGTCTGGAAAGGTCAACTTTCCTCAGGATGGAGCTGAGTCCTACTGGTTGGGTTGCTTTGGCCTGTTGAAGAATGGCTCAGCAGTGTCTAATTCTAAGGCCTGAGGTATCTACTGGCTGCCCTGGCCCAGTCTTTGCCAGTATGAAAGATGTCATACTTCTGGAGTGATAGGGGAAGAGCTACCTTCCAAATGCTGTTCTGTGAGAAGGAGTGGGAATGTCTTTTTGGGTACTCACACCTTCCCTTGGTTTTTCAGGCCATCTGTGATCTGCGTCCATCTGTGGTCAGCAGGATGAAGATTTTTGCTCCTTGTCAGTTCACACTGGTGGTGAGTAGAAGATGCTTGCACTCCGTTTCTGGCACCTTTTTCTCAGGCTTGGTCTACTGCTATGTTGGCAGCCACAGCCACTGCCACCTCGGTCACTGGTGTATGCTCAAATCTGTCTCCTGAAACAGGCTGCCTGAATTTTTCCTCTCTGACCAAACTCTCTGTACTATGATGGTTCACTTGGGTGACTCTTCAGCCTTGGATTTTTCACTGGAACACTAAAACTGGTTTCTTCATGAGATCTCAGTTAGCTCCCAGCTGCTCCTCTGCAATCTTTGAAGTCTAAAAATTTTGTTTTGAATAAAAAATTCAGGAAAAGAGGATATAGATGTATGTATATATGTATATATTTATGTATATATGTATGTATGTATGTATACACGTGTATATACATACACATGCATGTGCACGTATACATGTATGTGTGTATTTACACACATGTATGTATATATGTATATATACGTGTGTATACATTATATATATATGTATATATATATATGTATATATATATATATATATATATATATATATATATATATATCGCAATCCCCTTCTGAGTATATAGTGAAAGAATCAAGATATGGGAATTTAGTTTTCTTCTTCCTTCTGTTATATAATATAATAGCTTTCAGGTCTCTTACAGTTCAGAAGACTCTGAATAAGTGTGAGAGAACATCTAAAGATAAAAATTACTAGAATGAAAACAACTGGTTGTTCAATGTGTGTGCGGGTATGTGTGTGTACTTGTGCACATAGTGGCGTGTATCATGCATTAAGCATGTTAGAAAGTACAGTCAAAGCTGGTGCTTTGACAGCAAGTCATGTGACCTCTGAAATAACAGTCCTTCTGTGTTCATTCACCTGTTAAACTTCCTTCTCTTTCGTTTAAGAATAAGCACCTGGCTAGATTAGTTTAGGTTTTTCCATGTCACCTAGCTATTTCATTTGCATCACTGGCTAAATGTCACCCTGAGCTGTGAAAACCTGCCTGTGTTGCATTATATTCTGTATCTTTTTATTCCACATACCTACTTTTTAAGTAGTTAGTAAATTTCAGGTACTACTGATTTATTCTGTGCAGCCAGAGATGAAAGGTTTAAACTCTGGAATCCTTGTGAAATAGATGGTAATTCAAAAGCAGTTTTAAATCTTTTATACAAAGCTAAAATATTAAGCCATTACTAGAATAACATAAAAGAGATACAGGTACCTCCCCAAACTCTAGTAAATAGCTTTTTCACTGTCTTATGATATAGGCTACTCTGAGTTCCTGTGTGTATTCTGTGCTGACCTGGTTTAGATAGGTAAATATATAATTGGTCTTCTTATTACTGTGATTTTTTTCAGCCAATTAGGATGATCCAATAAGTTTATCCTAACCTGTCAAATCTCCAGCTAACAAAGATATATCTTGATGGAAACGCTTTCCTCTCTTCTTGTCAAGTTCTCGCTTTGCATTTTCTATAAACCAATACAATCAACCCTATATCACTTAGTTCCTGTTTCTTCTCTTAATCTTCCTTCCTATCATCATTTAGTTACCTCCTTTTTAATTCCTAGTTTACAGATTAACATTTACTGAATATTACTTCTTTCTGTGAATCTTTGGATCCTTGAAAGTGAAGGAATCTCTGTTACACATTTCTCAAATAATCTTGTATTTTTAGAGCATATAGCACAATGGAAAATTGTCTACTATTTTTCTTTTTATAATTTAAAATGTTTTATTTTTAGTATCTTTATACATTTATGAATAATGTAAATGTAAGGAAATTAAAATGTAATCCAAAGTGGTCTAAAGCTTGTACCTAGTTTGAACAAGTTTCAACAAGTTATGAAATACACACAAACAAACACACACACACAAACACACACACAAACACACACACACAGACACACACATATACTGTGGTACTGCAGAGTCTTGTGTGTTAGGCAAGGATTACCACTGTGCTATGGCTCCACCTTAACATCAACTTATTATTATCATTATCATTATTATTATTATTATCATTTATATTTTTATTTTTATTATTATCTAACTTTATTCTTCAAGATAAACTATCCCAGGTCCACAAGTACATTTGAATCCTAGTTAGCACAGATTCCTCATAACAATCCCTTTTTTATTGTGAAAATACTGTACAGAAAGGTTACAATTACATGGGCAAAATAATGAGTACATTTCTTATTAAGCATTGTAGCCTCCTTCTTTGTTTCCCCTTCCCTTCCCTTCCCATTCTTCCCTCCAACCTCCTCCCACCCCTCACCCAATCCTACCCCCCCACCAAAGTTGTAAAGTTCGTTTTCGACATAACAACTTGTATATCTCATTGTTGCAATGGATCCACTTGTATTCCTATTTAAATGATTTGTTTTTTCCCTTCCCCTCCACAAATTATACCGACATCAAGTACAGTGAAAGCAGGGGTTATACCATGGGGGAGGGACATACAAAGCAACAAAGAAATAATCTTATAAATGTGTTAGAAACAATCACCTGAAAGAATTTGAATTGATATCTTAGGGTTTATTTCTCTAACATCAACTTATCTGACCTTTTCTGCTTTACTCAGACATATACTAGATATTGAAAATAAGGGAAACCATGGGACCTATGTTTCTTTGGGCCTGGCTTACTTCACTTCATATAATTGTTTCCAAGTCTTTCCATTTCCTAACAAATGGGGTAATGACATTCTTTCTGATGGAGGCATAGAATTCCATTTGTGTATATACCACATTTACTTGATCCATTCATCTACTGAGGGGCATCTGGGTTGGTTCCATATCTTAGCTATGGTAAATAATGCTGCAATAAACATAGTTGTGCTGGTAACTTTAGTGTGGTCTTGTTTGTGAGCATTTGGGTAAATGCCCAAGAGTGGGATTGCTGGGTCATAGGGGAGCTCTATATGTGGAGTCTTTTGAGGAACCTCCATACTGCTTTCCAAAGTGGTTGAACAAGTTTACACTCCACCAACAATGCAGTAGGTTTCCCTTCTGTCCACATCCCCACCAGCATCTGTTCATATTAGAGTTCTTGATTATAGCCATTCTAACTGGGGTGAGGTGCTATCTCAATGTTGTTTTGATTTGCATTTCTTTTATGACTAGGGACGTTGAGCATTTCTTCATGTGTATATTGGCCATCCTTTTTTCCTCTTTAGAGAAGTTTCTCTTTAAGTCTTTAGCCTGCTTATTTATCTCATTTCTCATTGTCCATTCCTTAGGAGGCTGCCAAGCCCTAGGGGATCCATCCCCACCATCCCACCTCACAGAAGTTCCCCAGAGCCTAGCCACCAGAACTTGCAGCTGGGCTGCTGCTGCCTGTGCCACTGGCCTGCTGCCTACTTCCTCCCCTCACCAGCCTCTACCAGGGCCTCACCTCCCTTCCCACTGCCCCATCCCCTTCCCCAGGGTGGCCACCCCAGTGGCCTTCTCTTCCCTCCCCACCACCCCCAGTTCCAATGCCAGCATGGGTACTGCTCTGGTGAAGACAACTCCATGGCCCAGGCAGCATCAAAATGGCCACAGTGTGCCGCCGGCTGAGAGATGGAGACAGCATAGGTCTCTCTGACCAGTGGCTTTCCCTTCACTTACTCATATATACATTTCATTGTATTAATTTAGTGCTTAATTTTTGGATCTTATTAGTATCATCTCATTAAGCCTTTGTAGGATAGCTGGTAGAAATATAGCCCCCAAATTCAGATTCTCTTATTTAATTCTTTTGAGATTCAAAGATATTTTATGTAATAATAATAGTGAACTCTCATTTCCATAGCATAGTGCTGTTCAGAAAATAATTGCTTATGTATCTGTTATCAATTATTTACAACACTTGAAAAATTTAAAAGTTCAACTACTACAGGAAGATCCTTGATTCATGTTGAGTGGATGTTTGTGAGTAGGTTGAGCTGTTGCATACATTCGTGTGTGGGGGGGTGGGGGGGTGGGGGGGTAGGGGAGTGTACATGTATATTGAAATCATGAATACAGTCAGCTTTTTCTTGAAGATTTGTTGTTGAGGGACAATCCCCATTTTTTAAATCTTTACTTGTTGAAGAAATCTGTGAAATGTTGGTAGAATTTGCAACATTCTAAAATAGGCTGATTATATTTTTGATTATAATCGAAATATGGTGATTATAATTTTTCCTATATTGTAATATGCTGTATATAATATGGTTATGTCAGTGGGTTTTACAAAGTCAAAATTGAGATATTCACAGAAGTAGTTAAGTAGTATAATTAACTTCATCTCTTAGCTAACTTGAGGGCTTAACTCTTCTTTTTTTTAAGGATTTAACTCTTGGCTAACCTTCCTCTCTACCCAATCACTTCCCTTCACCTGGTTTCTGCTATGTACAAATTACTCAAATCCTAGCACCTTAAAACAACTATTTGCTCATAACTTTATAAATCAGAAATTCAAGACAGGTATGGTTTGATACTTTGGTGAGTTTCTATACAATGGCTATCAGATACTTTCTGGGCTACATATCTGAAAGCTTTCTCAGCGTAGATGTACATAATGGTACATTTGAGGTTATGGGTCACTATTGCTGGCTGATACACAGTGTGTGATGGCTGAAGGCCCTATGTTTAATCATCTAAAGACTTATTTACTCACAGTGTAGTATCTGAGCTGAACTAGATAGAGATCATGCTTTTATCTAAACTATTGCTATAGGGGCACTCCAGCCTGAGGTGGGAAACAACTAATGCCTTTTATTTGCTGTTCCTTTTAGTATAAGGTCTCAATTGATTTCTACTTTCTCAGCTTTTTGTGCACCTGGGACCATAGGCACACCCCTACCATGTTAGGCTCAATCCAGTTTTGTGGTGTGTGTGTGCGTGCATGCGTGTGTGTGTGTGTGTGTGTGTGTGTGTGTGTGTGTGTGTGTGTGTGTGTGTGTGTGTGTGTGTGTGTGTATGTATGTGTTGGTATTAGAGATTAATCTCAGGCCTTGGGCAGTCCCTCAACTATTTTGCTCAAGACTAGTGCTCTACCACTTGAATCACAGCTCTACATCCAGCTATTGTGGGTTAATTGGAGGTAAGGTTCTTACAGAATGGGCTGATTTAGAATCTTGATCCTTAGATTTTAGTCTCCTAAGTAGCTAAGATTACAAGTTTGAACTACTGGTGCCTGGTTCCCTTTGGCGTGTGTATGGGGGGATTGGTGGGAGGGGGGGCAGGGTGGGGTTGGGGCAGGGGAGTGGGAGGGCCGGGATGGTAAGGGGAAACAAAGGAGGAGGCAACAATGCTTGATAAGAAATGTACTCCTTAACTTTACCTTGCTCATGTAATTGTAACCCCTCTGTACAGTATTTTCACTAAGAAACTTATTAATAAATTTCTTTTTAATAATTCTATAACGTGATCTTATGTTCAGTGTAGCCAATCCCCATTTGCACATAGGCAAATAGACAGCTGTCTATTGGTTCCTCCATAGTACAGCATTTAATACATGGCTTATCCTTCATGGCTGTAAGCACATTCCACTGATCAGGAACCACAGTCTTTACCTTATTTCTTAACACACTTTTCCCGTGATCTGTTTTGTCCTCTCTCCTTAAAGGAAACTGGCAGTTCTTTTTCTGGCAAAAGTTGTGCCCATGCTCCTGATTCATGGCTTCTCTATCCTCTGGGGAATAGGCAAAACTGAGTTCACCTTAGTGAAGCCTGTATAGTGAAGCACACCGAAGAAAAGATTTCTTACTTACTATAACTGAGAAGAAATGTTTTGTGTTGGACTTTGTGTAGCAGTCCTCCCCCTATGCAAGTATCATGAGAAAAGGTATTTCTTTTTTTGGTACTAAAGTTTTATTGTTTTGAATATGATTGCTGTAAAAGATGCAGGAGGGATAGTCCTTCCTCCTTCAAATACTGCTTGCTCAGCGTCTACACATTCCCTGGGTGTAAAGTTGTTCAGTGTTGGGTATAACTGAAAAAAAAGATATTTCTGATCTTAAGCTATCACATTGGACTACTCAAGTTTCTTTCTTTTTTGTTGTTGTTGGTTGTGGGGCCTGAACTCGGCCTGGGTGCTGTCCCTCAGCTCTTCAGCTTATGGCTAGCGACTTGAGCCACAGCACCACTTCCAGCTTTTTTCTGCTTATGTGGTGCTGATGAATCGAACCCAGGGACTCATGCTTGTAAGGCAAGCACTCTACCACTGAGTCAACTTCCCAGACCTATTCAATTTACTTGATAACACTACTGGAAAACTATAGAAGGTATCTATGAACATTCCATTCCTTTATGAGTCACCTAACCCATTAGGTTTTCTGTAATTGGTCATAGCATTCTTCAGAGCAAGAACGAAAATGTGATACTTAACTGTGCCTACCCATAAGAGGTTGCTATTGGGAAGTTTCTTGGGTCCCCTATGCTCCTGTTTGGTCTTCTGGGAACATTTTTTCACCAACGTGTTCTTAGACTGTGGATCTGAATAGGTGAGTACCTTCTTTCCTTTCCTTGCTGTGTAACACTGTCAGTCATATGGTTTGTGTGATAATTGTCTTGTACCTCTTAATTCTTTTATTTATTACCATTATGGGGGCATGAACTAAGGATTGGAACGGTATCCCCGAGGTTGTTTGTGTGTGTGTATGTGATGGCTAGTTGTCTACCACATGAGGCTCTTGAGTAGCTAGGACAATAGGCATGAGCTACAAGCATAGTGTCTCTTTTCCATACAAAACTTTACAGTTCACAAGACTAGAAATAACCTTTGTCTTGCTCATCATTGTATCTTCAGCCCTTAGCAGAGGCTATGTACATAAAACTGCCTAAAATAATTTCTTAATTGAATTGTGAATGAATAGCCCTCAATTAGTGGTAGCTTATTTGTTTATTATTTTGACACGAATATTGTTCACTATATCAATACTCAAGTATAGAATAGTTAAAGAGTGTGTCAGGATATGAGTATAGCAAAGGAACTTCTAAGTTGAGTTATTCAAAAGAAGTCTGGATTTGAGGTGATTACACAAAGAGTAATACAGTATCCCTAATTGTATCACAAGGGCCAGATAACAGCAAAGCAACAATTTAATGACTTCTAATATATGCACCAGTCATATGTTAAGAAATTTTGATGAAGAATAATCATCCAATCTTTGATTTAAAGGCAATTGATTGATTTTTTATTAATAAGTTATTTTTTTTACTATGAAAATACCATACAGAGGGGTTACAATTACATGAACAAGGTGATGAGTACATTTCTCATCAAGCATTTACCTCAAGACTCAATTTGTTTTTCTTTCTTGCTATTGTTTCTAACATATTTATAAGATGATGGATTTCTAAGCTTAGTCTGCTAGTTATAATTTTTAAAGCTCCAGATACCATTTCAGTTATATATTAATTTTCCTTGAAGAACTTTCTACTTGACCTCATTGTTTTTCACATCCAGCATGGCTTTATAATTAAACTTTATTTGGGGCCTATTGGCTTTATGCCTTATAAACTTGAAGCACTTTTTATATATCTATGTGAACTTCAAGAGAGATTTCATTTTTTCCCCCTCACAGAACTCTGGTGCCTAGACAAATCATGCTAAACAACTTGAAATACATTTTTATCATCTAAACTTTTCAACATCAAAACAAACCTGGTGAATTTTCCAAGTTCTTAGTAACCAACAATTTGACTCTTATTGGCTTCCAATCTATTAGTTTGATTTGTGGATTATAGAGTCATACTAGATATATGTTAAAAATGTCAGTTTGTAAAGCTTTATGTCCAACTAAAATGACTAGAGATTTAAAAATCATTCTAGAAAACCAAGTACAAGGATTATGTAATGTAAAAACAATGTAAAACATTTGTGACAAAGGAAATATGATTTAACTGCATCAAAAATTATTTAACAGTATAGAAAAAAACAGAAGTATGCAAAAAAAGTTACTCCTAAATCAGTTATTCTTATTTTAAAGGGGATTTAATTGGGGTTGGAAGCTTGGCTCAGTTGGTAGAGCCAATGAGCGAAAGCAGAAGGATACTGAGTTAGAGTTCCGGTCTCGGACATAAAATTGAAATAAATCAAAGGGATTTGAGAAACTTAGACAAACTCACCATATAAACAATCACTAGATGTTTTTTTAGGGTATCAATTTAATACCAATATAAAAAGACTGGGTATTGTGTGGCAAAGTTGTTTGATTTGCTTAACATAGAACAACAACAGATTTTTAACTTTCAGTAGATATGTTTTTCTATGCCTTCAATTTTGATGTCTGTATTTAGAAGGGCTCTTTACTAGGTCTTTTTACAAGACTTTCAGGATGAAGTGAGTGTAGTCGTTCAAGAAACAAAAGCAAAAGTGGCTCATTTTCTAATGGTTTTGGGAAAAAATACAAAACTCGCAACAAAATCATGTACAACTCCTCCACTGGAGGAGAATCAAGATAATTCATAAATATTTATGCTCTATTTAATTCAGACTGAAAAATTTAATACTACCTAGAAAGATTTGTAGTTTAAATTAAAAGTCTGATTTCCCTTTTTCTTTTTCTTTGCCCTAAGAATGAGCTGAGCAATAAATGTATGGAAGTTTTTGTAAAAAAAAAAAATAGAAATAAGTTTGTATTTTTATGGGTCTGACTTTTCCATATGCAGTGCAAAAGACATCAGTAGACTTCTAAGACCCCCAGCTTAGGAAAAAATGTGATCTATAACAATCCCATCCAGACAAGTCAGTTGATCTTCTTTCTCCTCTATAGAAGGTTCTGTATACGAACTTCTGAAAGAGAGTATATAGCCTGGTCAGATCTTTCACGACTAAATATAAGGCAAGGTACTCAGAAAAAACAACTTTTTCCTTCTATTTCATTTCTTTATCATTTCTACCACAGATGGCTCCCTCATCTATTTATGATCTTGCTACTGGGATAATAAATAAGAATACAAAAGTGAAACATTTGTTTATTTGAATTTCTTTTCTGTATTTTTAAAAATATTTTTTGCTCTCTGAAAGCTCATCTGGATTAGATGTATATAATGGTGCAGTTTTAGTACTGGTCATGGATGCTAGGTCCTACATGCTGTGATAACTCAGGCCAAATCTTCACAGATCTAAAGGCTTGACTACTCTCATGTGTGGTCCTTGGGCTGGAACAATTAAAGACAAGGACTGCTACCTGAACGGCCTCCATGAAGACTCTTTACCCTACCAGTAGGGGAGCTACTAATGCTTTTTTGTTTGCTATTTGTCTATCTTATATTATGTTTGGGTAGGCTTATGTTCCTGGGTTCGAGTAATTCTTTCTGCCTCTAATTTTTTAGTAGCCTAGAAAACAGACACACCCTACCATGCCATGCCCCATTCAATTATGACACATCCATCACTTTTTTAAGTATCTTGGGATCAATGTGGCAAACCCCATTCTGATACTTGGCCACAAGAGAGACTACTTACCGGTTCTATATATCCATATAACTTTTCTGTACTCGTTACAAAAAGGATATGGTGTATGTTAGCATTTGTGACATTTCTTGTCATGTTTTGGAGTTCCTGCAATACAGCATGTATCAGTGGCTTATCCCATGATGCTGCTGAGCTTATGCCACTGATGAGAAGCCACACTCTTCTAAGTCTGTACTAAAACATATTTTTCACCCTGAAGTGAATGGGCGATTTCTTTTTGGCAAAATTCCTGCTATTTCTCTTGCCGCATGGCTCCTCCACCCATTTGTCCAAAACTGAACCTACTATAGAGAGGCTAGACCTTTGAAAACACTGGGGAGAAGCTTCCTTGCTAACAGCAAGTGCAGATAAGTGTCTTCTAGCCGACTGAATATAGTCTTATGTCATTATGTCTATAACCTCCAGCTGCTCAAGGACAGTATAAAAAAGACATCCCTCACCTGAGGTCATAACATTGGAAACTCAGGGTTCTTGATCACTACTAGGAAACAAGGCTCTCTGTGACCAATCCATTCCTTTGTGACTCACCTAACTCCTTAGGGATAAAGGGTTTAGACCAAAAGCATACCCATGTCCTCCAACCCACAAAACTGTTCAAAATATATTTGTTAAATGATTAATGAATGAATAGCATTGTATGAGTGATAATTGTTTTATGGATTTTTATTTTGAAAGTGGCATATCATAACTTACATTGATATTCAGTAAAATAATTGATGAATCATTCAGAATAAGAGTACCAAAATAACTTCCATGATTAGTGATTTCTGAATATAACCTTGGGTTGACGTGACAGCACACTTCAAAATATCCAAAATGGAATTAGGAGAGCCAGATGAACGGAAAGCAAGACATAAATTTTTCTGTTCTGTCTACCAGTCATTTAAAAAACTTCATGAAAAATAATAACCATTTATCCTATACCTTTGATTTAAAAACATCAACTCCTTTTTGTGTTTGATAATAATTTTATAAAGTTCCAGAAGCAGTTTTAGTTATTAGTTTTTTCCCCCTCAATATTTTCCTACTACTAATTGTTTTTCAGGGCAAGATTTTTAGCTAAAATTTATTTTTAGGCCTCTTGTCTTTGTCTAATAATCTTGAAACATATTATATATACACATTGAGCTCCCAAGAGAGATTATATTTCTCCCTCATGGAGATCTGTTGCCTAGTTAAAAATCAGGTAAAATAACTTCAACTACATTCTTATCAGTTATGTTCAACAGTATTATAACCCTGGAATTTTTGCATAGTTTTAGTCAATAATGTGTAATTTGACCCAAATTTACCCCTGTATATTAGTTTGATTTGTAAATTAAAGTTTCATTAGATAAATAAGGACGTCAGATTTTAGAGCTTCTGTCAAACTGAAATGAATAGTACAGAAGCATTATAAATTCATTTTAGAAGATTGAACCCTTCATCTTCTTGTGAATAGGCAAAGTTGGGACCAGCCTAGAGAGGTCAACAAGTGAAGCATATCAAGGAAATGTTTTCTTGCTAACAGTAAGTGAGGAGGAATGTTTTGAATTTGGTGTACACCTGTGAGAATAGTATCGACTGCATCCCAGCTTCCCAATATCACTGAAGAACACATTCCTTACTAAATAATGTCATGTTGGAATACTCAGCATATTTGATGTCACTGCTGGAACACAGTGGAAACTATGGCTATACCTTTCTTTTGTGACATACTGATATCTCAGTGATAAAGTTCAGTGTAGTTAGCTTTTTTTGTAATAGGCCATCAGCATCCTTCATAGGAAGCAGGAAAAGGTGCTAGTGTTAACTATTACTTCCCACAGGACGTTGCTAATAATAAGCTTCTTGGGATCCCTGTTGGCCTTTTTAGTCTCCTGGAGGCACTTTTCCATCAACTTTTCTTTAGATTATGGACCTGAATAGGTGAGTACCTTTCTCCCTCTTTGTGGTATTAATACTGTTCATCACTTGGTTTGTGTGATATTTGTCCATTATCTACTGTATCTTTTTCCTACAATAGAAAATTCCTGTTATTTTATTATCATATCTCTAGCCTTTGACACAGAGGATATATACTAGGAAACTCATCAATGTCTATTTTATCAATGAAGAATAAATGGCTAGCACTCTAACCATGACAGGCTTGTTTTGTTTATTATTTTAGCAGTAAAATATGACGACCCAGGGAAAATGGGAAAATTGAAGAGACCTATCAGGATAAGTGGGTAGCCAAAGATTTTCTGGGATCATTGATTTCTAAATGCAGTTTGCTTTTGAGGTGATCACACCAAGAAGAGTGACATGACCAAAGGGGGATCTAATGAAGTGTAAGCAAGAGAGCAATTTTATTCCTTTTGGCCTACCTACTACCTTCAAGTCACATTTTAAAAAATTATGAAAATAAAGCCATTTGACCTATAACTTTTATTTAAAGGAAATAATAGATCCATTTCTAAGCTTAGTGTGCTAATAATAATAAAAGAGTAGCTCCAGAAACAATTTCAGTTAAACAGTATTTTAATTTCATTATCTTTCAGAACCACTAAGCCTTTCTAATCAAACTTAATCTTTTGATCAGTTGTCTTTTTCTTATAAACTTGAAGCATTTTTATGTATGTATTTGAACTTCAAGGGAGATTTTTTTTTTCCTCTAAGAATTTGGGTGCCTACTTATTAAAGTCAGGTGAAACCAATGTTATATGCATTCTTTTCAGATATGTTCAATATAATCAGAGGTATTTAAAATTTATTTTTAAAGACATATCTAGAGAGTATTCAATGTTGTAACTTCAGAGTAAAGTATCCGTGTCAAAACATGAACAATTGTGCACTGTTTGTGGCAGTATACCATGAGGCACAAACTAATATTTTATTTGTGTCAATAGACAATACATAAGCAAATACATAAAATCATATTAGAAATACCAGAAATAAGTTAATCAAAGATACCACTCCAAACTTGACAAAACACCCTCACCTGAATTGTATACATGGAGGGGCTCCTAACACAGTGGCACATGTTGACCTATCACCAGAACAAGGACCTACAAAGTATGAAGTCTTAACTGTATTTTCACAATAAAAAAAGAGTCAGCCTTCTTTTGATGATTATCACAATTAGAGATGTAAGATAAACATTGCTAAAACTTACTATGAATAAGTTTTATTATTGTGAAAATACCGTACAGAAGGGTTACAATTACATGAGCAAGGTAATGAGTACATTTCTTACTAAGCATTGTTGCCTCCTCCTTAACATCCCTGCCCTCCCATCCCATGCCCCCCACCCCTGCTAAAGTTGTAAAATTCATTTTTCGACATAATGCCTTGTACATCTCATTGTAAGAAATTCTAAATACATAACCACCTTAATCTTTTCCCCCAAACTTAGTCAAATGTTATTGGCTCTACCAGGTAATTATTTATCTGTAATTTCCCATGATGTATTTTAAATTTGAAGGATGTGAAAATGTTACAAATAAAATAATATGTGCTACTTTCCTATTTTTGATATTGTATCAATTTGCTTCTTAATTCTAAACATTGTAGATCTTAGTCTTCAGAGACTGAGTAGCCATAATAACTAGGATAGAATTAAAGCTAGAAAGATTGACCAAGTCAGTAAGATACTGTGATGTATTTTGATTAGCTTCAATTTTTATAATGTGTTGATTCTTTTACTTATAATCTTTTATTAGCCCTTCCTTTATTCTTTCTTGCTTACTTCCTTTGTTTCTTATTCCCCCTTTAACTCTGCCCAGTTTTACTGTTCCATTTTTTGATTCTTGTTTCCAAAGATCTGGTTTTACTCCCTGCCTCAAAATTTTCAGTTGTACGAAATCAATTGCACATTATTTACTAAAAATCTGTTCCATGTATTAGGAGAAGACAGTGGCTGAAAAACACAATTATCTCCTAATGAAACAATATTCTTGTTAATCTTTAGACCAATGAGGCTTCTCTTGTATTTCTGAAGATTTGCAGTAAAATACAAGGAAGACTTCTATTTCACTGGTTTTCAGTGCCCTTGCCATGCTATTTTCATGCACTGAAAAACTGCAGAGAACCCATGTCCAGAATTCCTTCCCAGCCAAGTCTTGGAACCTTTCACCTTAAAACCAGTGTTCCTATGCCTCAAATATCTATCTTTAAATCCCCCTTTTCAAAGGAAAGTCAATTGAAAGTGGCTATATTTTCATCATTTAATGTATTTTTTCTCTTCTCTTTTTTTTTCTGGAAATACTAGGATTTGAATTCAAGTCTTTGACTTGGTAGTCAGTTACTCTCTCATGAGCACAGAAGTGCTTGTGAGTTTTGAGATAATAATCTCTGCTTTTGGTATGAGCCAGTATAGACTGTAATCCTCCTGTTCTTTATGTGTGTGTGTGTTTGTGTGTGTGCCTGTGTGCCCTAGCTGAGATGATAGGTGTGCACCTTTACACACCTTTTGGTTGAGAATAGGGTCTTGTAAAGTTCTGTCTCACATTGACCTTGAACGATGATCTTTCTTAGTCGAGTGAGTAGGGATTTCAGATGTGAATCACCATGCCTACCTTTTCTTTTTAAAAATGCTTTGATGGGTTGTACTGTTTTATTATTCCCATTGGAAACGATATGTGACAAATTCTATTCAGTTACTGATTCATCTTACTCATTTAGGTTTTGAAATTTCCACCTCATTTCCTCTAACAATAGATGGCAGCATTTTGCATTAAGATTACAGACTGGGCTGGGAAGGTGGCTCAGTGGTAGAGCGCTTGCCTTGCATGCTCAAGGCCCTGGGTTTGATTCCTCAGCACCACATAAGCAAAAAGAAAAAAGCCAGAAATGGCGCTGTGGCTCAAGTGGTAGAGCGCTAGCCTTGAGCTGAAGAGCTGAGGGACAATTCCCAGCGTTCAGGCACCACGACCGGATCCCCTCTCCCCCCCAAAAAAAGATTACAGACATTATTTTGTTTCTTGTTTTACAGCATGAACTACCCTTACTCAACCCATATGCTAACAAATTAGGCAGCAGAACTCAAAATGCAAGCAAGCAAAAGAATACTGTGAGTGAAATCCACTGTAAGTGAAATGCATCAATGTAGTGTTTATGAATGAGAAAATGGCAAGCAAGTTTAAATCAACTCATTTATAGAGATTACCTTTGTCTCACTGCATTTTCATTCTTTTCATATTGTCATTCTGCACCATTGTTTGAGGAACTGTAACAATTTAGAAAATGAAACAAGTTAGATTAAAAATGCACTAAATGATACCAGGAGGAAATCAACTGTTGTGTTGGGAATGTTTTGATATTTACTCTTACTTTTCTCTTTCCCTAAGAAAGGAAGACAAATTACCCTTTCATGAGACAAACTTCAAATCTATCATTGGATTCTTTCCAAACTATAACCATAACTTTTGCTTGTATAACTTGAGAATTGTAAATTTGGAAAATGTATGGTGAACCTGAATTTGACAGTGGTAATCTCCACCTTCTCAAGATATAGGCTTCAGAATAGTAGTACTTGTTTATTGTTTATCTAGGTTAATCAAACCTTTTTTTCTCTATCTTACTTCTCTTATTCCCAAATATCTATTGATACTTTATATATTTATATAGATACATATTGTTATCAAATATTTAAAACATGCATAAGACATTGTTAAGTGTGTTATTTTTGGGAATTTGAGCTAATATACATACTATGGTGACAATAATAATATATCAATAACCTATTGATACTTCTACTCCACTTCCCAATTTTCCCAAGCACTAGTCATATTTATACATGAACATATTTCATGATCTTTGAGATCCAAACTCAGCATCATATTGTCCTGCTGTCATGCAGTAGGTACATAGAAAATGTTAATGGAATAAATTTATTTGGTACATGCTTTGTATAATGCTCTGCTTTGAGAGGTGGAAGCTTTATTTTGGAAATAAAGTGAGGCTGGGCACTGGTGGCTCACACCTGTAATCCTAGTTATTCAGGAGGCTGAGATCTGAGGATCACGTTTCAAAGCCAACCCAGGCAGGAAAGGCCTTGAGACCCTTATCTCCAATAAACCACTCAGAAAACTGGAAGTGGCACTGTGGCTCAAGTGGTAGAGTGCTAACCTTGAGCTGAAGAGCTGAGGGATAGCATTCAGGACCAGAGTTCAAGCCCCAAGAGCAACAATAACAACAAAAGGAATGGAAATAAACTAAGACTAAGAAGGTGATTGGGTCCTGGCTTCAATGAGAGTATTTAAAAAAGATGATGACCATTTAGACTTTTAGTTTTCAGGAGAGAGAGTGAGAGAGAGAGAAAGAGAGAGAGAGAGAGAGAGAGAGAGAGAGAGAGAGAGAGAGAGAGAGAGAGAGAGAGAGAGAGAGAGAGAGAGAGAGAGAGAGAGGAGAGAGAGAGAGAGAAAGAGAGAGAGAGAGAGACAGAGAGAGAGAGAGAGAGAGGAGAGAGAGAGAGAAAAGGGGGAGAGAGAGAAAGGTAAGAATTCTAAGCTCAAATTTAAAAAGGAGATATGTAAATTTAAAAAGTAGAGGGCTTGACTATGTGGTGAAAGATGGAGTGAGCTTTTGAGGAGCTTGTGCTTAGTTCCTGTAAAAGTAAAATGCTAGTTATGGATGTTTATTTTCCTTTTATGTTGAGGCAGGAGACAAGAGCTTAGAATAGGAATATATAAATTCTTGTGAAGGCTTTTAATAATGAATAATTAGCAGCAAATATATTTCTACTTATATATCTACCTATCTAGCTATTTATCATCTATCTACATCAATATATACGTACACTATCATTGTGATGTCTGAATGTCAGAATAAAAAGTATTGCCTTATTCAGTAACTTGCTAGCTAGTTTATATGTTTCTTCACTGTTAAAGTTATGAATTAGCATGGTAAACATCAGCTTAGCTTATCAAGTTGCCCCTCTTTTATTGTTTTGTTACAGCCAGTGGGTTAAAGGGTACTTGTACTTTTAGTGCTTTTTGTATATATTTTCAAAAGGTCTTTTTGACAATTTATATTACTCTCAGTATATGTTGTTATTTGACTGAAACAAGTTTTGTTTTGCCTTTTATGCCTGTATTCTGTATTGCCACTGCTCCTCTTCTGGCTTTTTATTATTTATTTTCATATAAGGTTTAAGGATCTTCTTGCTTGTATTGTCTTTGAACCAAGTGTCTCAGATATCAAGCTGAGTAGCTCAGATTAGAGGTGTGAGTCACTACTACCGGCCTAGGAAGATTTCTTTTTAGTGAATTTTGAAAGACGTGTGTGTGTGTGTGTGTGTGTGTGTGTGTGTGTGTGTGTGTGTGTGTGTGTGTGTGTGTGTGTGTGTGTGTGTGTGCGTGTGTGTGTGTGCGTGCGTGCGTGCATGCGTCCGTGTGCGCGTGTGTGTGTTGGCCCTAAGGGGTCTGGGCACTATTCTTGAGCTCTTTTTGCTTGGGGCTAGTGCTCTACCACTTGAGCCAGAACTCTTATTTCTGACATTTTGGTGATTGATTAGAGATGAAAATCTCATGGACTTTCCTGCCCAGGCTGGCTTCAGTACTCAAATCCTCCTAAGTAGCCAGGGTTACAGTTGTAGACACTGGTACCCAGCTAATTTTTTTTTGTTTTTTATAATATTTTTATTATCTTCAAGTAGTTGTACAAAGGGTTTATCTGTCAAAATACCAGTTTATAAGTACAAAGTATCTTGCTCAATATCAATCCTATCATCATTCTACCACCTCCCTCCTACTAACCCAAGCCATTTCTTCAACTTTCCTAGTTTCATAGGATATGCATTGAATATTATGACTGCATACTGCCATTACCATCCACTCTTCATTCGTTTACACTCCTCCCCTTTACTTTCCCCTCTTATCTTTCAATTGCCAGCCTCATTTTGTTGGGCTACAACTCTGCATCTGAAAGCTTAAAAATATCTTTATAACTTCTATTACCTAACAAATGTGTTCCAGATTATTTTTTATAAATAAGTTCTTCTAGTTTTTGTTGGTGATATATATTTTATGCCAAATTTAGTCCATCTTTTTTTTCTTGTTTCTGATATTTACATTTTGCTTTAAAGTTCCTCCCTAACTCCACAGTTAGAAAACATAATCTCTGTTTCCTCCATATACATTCCTAATTTTATGTAAGTAACATATCAATTGATTTATATTTAAGCTCTGAAATACTGATGTAATGGCACTACATTTCCTATCATTTTCATTGAGATAATAATTGTTTTATTTTTTTGTGCTAGTACTGGGGTTTGAACTCAGGACCTTGCTTTTCTTACTTGGCTTTTTGTTAAAGGCTTGAGGTCTACCTCTTGTGTCACACCTTCATTTGTGGCTATTTTCTGCCTAATTGGTGATGAGGTTCTCATGAACTTTTCTGCCATGAGATCGTCTTTTCTTTTCTGAGATCCTGTGACCACAGCTTCCTGGGTACTTGGAGCTAAAGTTGGGAGACACCAGTTTCTGCCTAGCAGCTACATATTATAAACATTATTTTTCCTTTACTTGAAAAGTCCATGTTTGTCAAACAGAAGATGTGATTCTGGGTTTTGTACTATTTCATTTGTTTTGTCTGATTTTGGCAGTAGTACTAGGTTGACTAATTTCTGTCCCCTTATGTGGTAAGGCGGGTTTTTTTTTAAATCTTCAATTCAAAAATCTCTCAGATAAATTTACTCTCAGTAAAGGTTAAAAACTTTTGTCAAGGGGCTGGGAAGTTGGCTCAGTGGTAGAGCGCTTGCCTTGCATGCCTGAGGCCCTGGGTTCGATTCCTCAGCACCACATAAGCAAAAAGAAAAAAGCCGGAAGTGGCGCTGTGGCTCAAGTGGTAGAGCGCTAGCCTTGAGCTGAAGAGCTGAGGGACAGCACCCAGGCCCAGAGTTCAGGCCCCACGACCGGACCAAAAAAAAAAAAAAAAAAAAAAAAAACTTTTGTCAATTTTCTTCTACTTTTAAAAGTTTGATAGAAATTTCTTTATACAGAAAAAGTTAATTTCACAGCTTTTCATTTGGAATGTGGTCTTCTAGTTAGTAATATATTTTATAGCATTTGGGTATGTTTTATATATACAAACACACACAGAGACATATATATGTTTTCCATTTTGCTATATAGAAAGAGAATTTTACCTTATTTTAGAGCTACCTACATACTCTCAATATAAATAAAGCAATAGATTTTTTTTTACATTTACTAAGTATTACTCATTTTCTCAACTTGCTTGTTAATGTGTTTTATGATTGGAAGGATCTTGGTTTATATTTGAAAGTATAAAGCACATGCCATGGGAACTAGAGAGGGGACAGTGGAGAAAATAAGTGGCTTCAAAGTGAAGCTTGAATCTTTAAACTTCAGAATCTGGGCTTTCACCAATTCTTCCACAAAAGTAGACAAAATCACAGTAGTAGGAAACTAATGAGTGAACCAAAATGGTAACTTATTAGTATACCATGAAGGTCATTTGTTTTTGTAGATAGGAAGGATTTTATGGCTCCATTAAAGGTGCATACATTCTTGGGTTTGCTATATTTGGGAAACACTATTAATAACGAAAAATTTCCTTGATTAGCAGGCAGATGAATTGTTTGAGAATTTGTCAGTTGGAGTAATATTGCAATTGATAATTTTCTCATATATTACCTAAAGAACAAAAAATGATCATTGTACTAGCTTCCTCTCAAGTATTGTAATGGTTATGTTATGCTTTAGCAATTTTCCTGTTCTGAGCTAGTACTGGATTTATATGCCCCAAATTGGTATTCTGGGCCAGTGGTTTCCTGCTAGATTATGATGTTTATCTTTTCTGGTCATTTTTCTTTTTGTTTGAGGGAGAGAACAAGTTCTGAGGTGTGAACTCAGTGCCTGTACACTATACTTGAGGTTTTTGAACTTTTATTTGCTTGACTAGTGCACTAACATTTGAGCCACAGTTACAATTCCAGGTTTTTGGTAATGAAATGGAAATAAAACTTTCACAGACTGTCTAACGTAGGTTGAGTTTGAACCATGGTCCTCACATCTCAGTTTCCTGAAAAGCTAAATTTGTATGCTTGAACCACCAGTGCCTTGTTTCATGATGTCTTTCTTTAGAAGTATTCTTGTTACTGAGAAAGTATTAATTTTTTGAACTTTAGAATGTATAAGAAAGTAAGAAAAACAGAATTGGTAACAAAGTTGAGGTCAGTCATTTTTTGGGAAAATTACGTTAGTGAATACAGAAACTGACGATAATAGATAAACTTAGCAGTGGAGACAGGGATAACTTATAGAAGGGAAGGAATTTTTTTTGCACGTGTATACTACTTCACTTCACCTTCCTTTTGCTGGCCACTACTAATACTGTGTTTTTGAGAAATCATTAATGACAGCCAGAGATATCTCTAGGTAATAAAAAAGTCCTGGACATTTTTTCATGATAAGTTGATTAAAGACAAAGAAATTTTCCCTATCTATGTCACATTAGAATATGTTTCTGTGTTCCTAAACCAAATTGGAGTTTAAGCCTTTCAATTAAAAATTTAAAGCATAACTGCTCACCAATTTAATAACCAAACATCATCTCATTACAGCTTTGCTTTATACATCATGTATTTTAACATTTCCCAGAAATAGTCTTTAACTTGGTAGAACCTCTACAAGTGTACCATATTTAAGTTCTATACAAATCAAGAAAACAAGCAGATAGACAAGGTTGGCCCATATAATTTTGCATTATAAGTAAGCTTATAGGAGATACATAGTATAAATGGGATCATTTTTCTTGGTCTTGTTTGAATATTTTCAGTTCTTTATATAATACTTCATGGCTTACATCTTTGCTGTTTTTGTGTCATATTGAGGACTATTTATGTGCTGTTGCTATCTTTTGATGGCATTACTTGGACATTATGAATAGGAAGGAAGTTTAGAGGGTGCCTTCTTAGAATGAAAATATAAATGTAAGCCATCTTTCTAGAGATGGTGTTTTGCTTCCTTTTCTTAAATATCTTTAAAGCTTCTCCAATGCATTTGGTGTACAAATTTCACCAGGGAATAGCTGGCCAATTTTATCCAAGTGCAGAAGATGAGAGCCTCAAAAAATGATTACAGAGTTACTAAAAAGTCCAAAATATATGGCTAATTTTTATCTGAATTTGTAAGAATCAAAAATAAAAAAATCAAGAACTGATATGATCAAGAAGGGGATGAAGAAGAGGTGAAAGTGGGAAAAATCAGAGAAGGGAAAAATTGTGGAGGACTTCATTTTTCAATTGAGAAGTAAAGACCTGGAAAAAAAATCACTGAATTTTGGAATCAAGCATTTACAAATGGCCTGAATTCAAGGAACAGTTTCAGCAGAGCAAGTAAAACAGCAGACTGATGTCAGTCCATAAGAGTGTGAGGAGGGGAGGGACACTCTGTGAGGGACAGGTCCAGCTTATCTATTGTATAGTATTTTTAGTTAGATAACCTGTGCCTAAATCCACGTTTTAATATTTATTAACTTTGGTTCTGAAAAATAGATCTGCAACACTTTCCTTATATATACAGAAGAACTAATAACATTTACCATTTCAGGAGGATATAAATGTTATAAAGCATATAGACAGCACAAACTGGGCCCTGGTAGCTCATGTCTGTAATCTTAGGAACGCATGCATTCTGAGGCTCACAGCTCAAAGCCAGCCTTTCTGAACAGTTTGTTGAGAATCTATCTCCAATTAACTAGAAATAACTAGAAAAAAAAAGAAATAAGCAAAATAAGTAGATAAACAAAACTTGCTTGGATGGGTAGCTCATGTGTTTGAGTGCTATTTTTAAGAAAAAAACAAAAGCCAAGTGAGAACTTGAAACTTCCCTTAAAGCTTTGGTAGCGACAACAAGAGTAGGGAGAGAGAAACAGAGGAGATAGAAGATAAGAGAGAAAGGTAAAAGAAAGGAGAGTAAAAAAGAAGGAAAGAAGGAAAGAAACCCATAAAGCCGTGTTTTGACACAATATTTATTACTGTTTAAAAAGAAGTTGGAGGTGGTTAATATACATGTATACACACACACACACATATATATGCATATATATATATATATATATATATATATCCATGTATGTATGTGTAATGTCTTGAAGAGAAGGAAGTGGGTGAAGAAAAGAAAATATTCGATATAAGATAATATTGTAAGTAGAAAGGGCCATATGTTTGCAAGAAGAGAAAGAGTGGTTAATGATGAAAGAAAGAGGGTGTTAACCAGTTTGCTTTTTCAAGAAGAAGCACTTTCTAGATTGTTGTTCAGAGTAAAATATTCAGAGGTACTTATTTGCTGAAGGAATTGGGAATGAGTCTTTAGAAATTGGAATTTCCATTAAGCAGGAAGCCAATTATAAACAGCCAAGTTCCATGGGTCAGACTGATAACAGTTCTTTACAGGGTAGATGTGTGTCCAGATGCTCATTGAAACAGCTCTTGGTCAGAGAAAAGTTACAGATATCGCTGCAAGGAGGCTTTGTGAATTGAGACCAATAACGTTGATTCAGGAATGAGGGTCTAGAGAAGAGGGGTCCAGGAGAATAGAGCTTAATGAGTTACATTGTAGCCCAGGTTAGAACTGATCCAAATAATGTCCCAAAAGAAATATGTTCAAAGAGACTAAGGAATAGATATAGCAGAAGTAATGGTTATTTAGGTTATTTATTGCATCTTCATAGAGTTCACACATGAACTTTCATCACTTGAGATACATTTGCTTCCTGACTATTTGCCAAACCTTTACTAAAAAAATAAATTTTGTATATTATCTCCTAATAAAAAACTGAAGTGGCCAGGTGCTGGTGGGTCACACCTATAATCCTAGCTACTCAGGAGGCTAAAATCTGAGTATCATGGTTCAAAGCCAGCCCAAGCAGGAAAGTCCCTGGGATTCTTATCTCTCGAAGACCGGAAGTGGCACTGTGGCTCAAGTGGTAGAGTGTTGAGGAGACAATGCCCAAGCCCAGACATCAAGCCCCATGTTCAACAAAAAAAATAAAATCTGAAGTGTAGCCTGGCACTAGTGGTGCACTCATGAAAAGTCTTCAAAACCTGGAAGTAGAGATGTGGCTCAAAGTGGTAGACCACTATCCTCGAACTAAAGAGCTTAGTGACAGCGGCAAGGCTGAGACCAATCTTCATGACATCAATGACAAAGACTAACAACAATCCAAAGACAAAACTAAAACCACAAACAAAAAACCCACTAAGTGTACACAGAAGTCATTTTCCAAGCGACACAAATACATGAAGTTTCATGTGCTTTCGTTTAAAGTGTTGTGCTTTGTGAGTAATGTTTAGATCTATGAGGTTTTTTTTAAACTTGGCATATTTAAAAAATATTTTGATAATTAAGATTTACAGAATGGTTACCGTTTCATAAGGCAATTAATGAGTCCATTTCTTTAGGACAAGGTCACCACTTCCTTTGCTCCCTCCCAATTTTCCCAAGCCACTTTTTAAAACTATATATTCCAACTCCTAGGACATCATTTATTGTAAAATTATTCACTGTGTCAAAATCCTCTGACAGAATTCTTCAGTGAAAAGAAAATTGGGTCTAGAAGTTTTTAGGAGGACTTAAAAACTTTTTTAAAAATTAATTATATATTGAAGATTTTTATACATACAAATATTTTGGGGGGTCCAGTCGTGGGGCCTGAACTCTGGGCCTATGCACTGTCCCTCAACTCTTCAGCTCAAGGCTAGTGCTCTACCACTTGAGCCACAGTGCCACATTTGTTTTTTTTTCTGCGTATGTGGTGCTGAGGAATCGAACCCATGTCTCTGGATAGGAATTCCATTCATGTACTGAAAAGGAGTTGAGAGAATGAACATTCTTGTTTTGTTCTCAATTTTAGAGAAACTGGTTTTAGTTTTGTACCATTTAGTATAATGTTCATGGTAGTTTTGTCATAGATAGCTTGCTCTGTGTTCAGGGTTATTACTCCTATTCATAGCTTTTGCAGTGCTTTGATCATATAAAGTGGACATCCTTTTTTTCTTATTTTTAGAAAAAATGGTTTTACATTTTCACTATTTAGTATAATGCTGGCTGTAGGTTGTCACAGACAGACGTTTTTATGTTCAGGTATGTAATTTCTTTTTCTAGCTTCAACAGAGCTTTTATCATAAAGAGGTGTATTGGATTTTGTTAAAGATTTTTTTGGCAAATATTGCGATATTCATGTGATTCTTGTCTTTAGTTCAGTGTGTATGCCTTGTGAAATTTATGAATTTCTTATAAGTTTTTCCAATTTATTTGGGTATAAGTTTTTGAAAACTCTAATACTTATATAGTCTTTAGTATTTCTTTGATATTTGTTGTCATTTCTTTTTTAATATCTCATTTTGTTTATTTGGGTCTCTAAATTTTTATAGTCATACTAGATTAAAGTTGGTAATCTTATTTTTTTCAAAGAGCCAGCATTTTTTAGCTTACTGAATGTCCTAGGATATATCTTTTGGAAAAAGTCCAATATGTATTGGGGTGTTACTAAAAGAAATGTTTTATATATTAAATGTTATACTAACATTTAGTTCTGAGATTTCCTTGCTTAAGTTTTATTTGGTTAACGCATCTTTTATAAAGAGTGCAGCATGAAATTCTCTTTATTATGTATTATCTATCAGCACTTGTAAGTCCATGGGTGAGTGTTTAATGAATTTGGGTGTGGCACTGTTACATGCATATATGTAGAGCACTCAAATTACTTCTTACTAATATGAGGCAACTTACTGATATTCAGTGGTAGAGTGCTTGCCTCGAATGCATAAGGCCCTGAGTTTGATTCTTTAGCACCACATAAGCAGAAAAAAGCCAGAAGTGGTGCTGCGGTTCAAGTGGTAGAGCACTAGCCTTGAGCTAAAGAGCTGAGGGATAGTGCCAAGGCCCAGAGTTCAGCTCCCAGGACTGACAAAATAAAAAGGATGATTACTCCTACCTTTTCACAGGATGAGTTTGCTTCGAAGGTCTTTTTCTGCCCTTTCACTCTGAATTTGTGGTTATCTTGGATGGTGAGATGTTAATTATAATCACCAAACAGTGGAAAGAAAGTAATGTTTGTACACACAGATAAATTCGGGCCGTGTTATACTAATGTTCAAGGCAATAGAAGTTATGAAAAACAAAAAAAAATAGGAACATATAAAAGAAACAGGTAAACACTCTAATAGGGCAAACAGCATAAAGAACAAAAAATATATCACATATAAACAGCATAAAACAACAAAAAAATTGTGCTCATATTCTAGTTACTAGTATGTATTTGAGTATTCTTTATCTGTGGAAAGATTATTTTTTTGATTTGGTCTTCTGGGTGTTTTAAAATTTTCTTGAAGTTCATGAGCTTCTATTTCTCATTGTTTGAGAAGAAACTTAAATATATTTACTATGCGTTTATTTATCTGTTCTTCTCCTTCCTTAAAATTGATTAGGGATTTTGGTCTTTGAATCCAGTCCTAAAGTTCTTGCAATAATTTTTTCACAATTCTTGGATTTGTGTGTGTGTGAGTGTGTGTGTGAGTGTGTGTGTGTGTGTAGGTGTGTGTGTTTACTATCTCTCTCTCTTTTATATCTACTCTATAGTCAAGCTCAGGAAGTTTGGTCTTTAATATCATCTGTTCTGCTGGTGAAATATTCTACATGTTTTTCTCTGTCTGTCTTCAGTTTGATTGCTTTTCAGGATTATGTTTAATGTCCCGTAATGACTTCTTAACTTAGTTTAGCTGTGGCTTTTTAAAATTTATTTTAGTTGCATGGTCCCGTTCCCTTTGAACTCACTTCTTTGTAATCACTTGGATTTCCTTTAGCAGTTTATCTGCTTTCTCAATGGAATTCTTTATTTCTCTCTTTGTATTTCCAGCTTTCTCATATTTCTTGTATTTCTTTGTTAGGTCTTTTTAAAATGTTTTTTTTTAATTGTGAAAAGACTGTACAGAGGGGTTACAGTCCCATGAGTAAGGTAATGAGTACATTTCCTATCATTGTTAGCTCCTCCTTTGTTTTGCCCATACCATCCCTTCCCTCCCACCTCCCCAATTCCTCCCCTACTGCTTCCCCATCCAACCCCTGACCCACCGAAGTTGTAAAGTTTGTTTTCAACATAGTGCCTTGTACATCTCATTGTTACAATGCGTCGACCTGTGTCCTTATTTCAGCATTTTATTATTTCCCTTCCCCTCCCCAAATTAGAAAAATGTATATACAAGATGCTGAGAACCGGAAACAAATACAGTGAAAACAGGGGTTATACCGTGGGGGAAGAACATACCAAAGAAAATCACATAGTACATTATAAATATGTGATATGTTATGTGGGGAACTGGGTTATAACTTTATTTGGCAGTGATAACTTCTGGGACCCACTAAGTCAGTGCAGTTTTGTGTTGTGTGAATTTTTAGCAGCCCTGTCTCTGGCTCTGTAGATCTTAGAGAGTGCTGTGGGTTGGGTAGGGGAGTGTGATTCACTTGCCTTGAATATTAGCATGGCTTTTTTCTTGGATATACCTGATGGTATAATTATTGTTGTAGCATGGAGATTCTCCTTGGGTACAGCATACAGTTCTTTTATTTACTGATCTTCTGTTGTTCTCATTGAATGGCTGTTACTGTCTGTGCCATGGATTTTCTCATACCTCCAAATGCTGTTTTGCTGTTTTTGTTTGCTTTTGCAAATGTGGAAGATGTGTGGGACACACCAGGTGATTTAAAAGAAAAAAAAAAAAAACACTTGGGCTTGGAAGGTGGCTCAGTGGTAGAGCGCTTGCCTTGCATGCATGAGGTCCTGGGTTTGATTCCTCAGCAACACATAAGCAGGGGGAAAAAAGCCAGAAGTGGTGTTGTGGCTCAAGTGGTAGAGTGCTAGTCTTGATCTCAAGAGCTGAGGACAGTGCCCAGGCCCAGAGTTCAGGCCCCATGACCTAACCCCCCCCCCCAAAAAAAACAAAACAAAACAAAAAAAACACCTGGATTTATGCAGGTGCAGCAGAACTCTAACCATGTCAGTATCTGTTTGTGTAAAGAGTTTTACTTGGATGGTTTTATTCTCCACTTTTTGGAAGCATAAAATTCAAATATTGATGTCTACTAGACTCTGTTTATCCTTTGTATGGAATCTTGGGTTAAACTGAACATCCCTGCTAAATTTCTGTACCTCCTCTTGTTTTAAGGAAACTTCTATTTTCTTCCTTAATTGATTATTTCAAAAATTTTTATATTTCATATTTCACCCTCAATATTAGTGTTACATAGAATATGACTTTTGGAAGCTTTTCCTTCAGTTGAAACCTACATGACTATGAGGGTGAAAGAAAATTTAAAAGAAATATAAAATACTGGATTGTTATTGTGGAGGTTAGATAAGATATTGACTGAGAAAAGAGACATGTTTTATCATATAATGAAAGATTATAATATAAGAATAAAATAAATTGAAGAACATCAAGAGGATACACAAGTTTGGAGGAGGTGTGTATTCAGTTTACTGGCTATAAACAATGTGTTATAAGTGAAACCATCAACATATCCTTAGGTACCCATCCGGTAGTGTATTTTGGGAGATGCAGAAACTGATGCTGTATAGGGGAATGGATTTGTTTTCTCCACCTATTAAAGAATTAAAAGGCAAGATATAATTTAAGGTAAACAGAGTAAGTTTATTTGACAGTACAAGGAAAGGCATGAAATGATTCTGGAACTAGGCCCGATGTATTTCAAATTAGATATCCTTCTTCTAAAATGGTGCACATGTTCCTACATGTGCTGAAACCTAGCTTTAGATATAGGAGGTGAGGGATTGGGAAGGTGGCTCTGTGGTAGAGTGCTTTCCTTGCATGCATGAGGCCCTGGGTTCAATTCCTCAGCACGACATAAGCAGAAGAAACCAGAAGTGGCACTGTTGCTCAAGTGGTAGAGGACTAGCCTTGAACTGAAATGCTGAGGGACAGTGCTCAGTCCTAGAGTTCAGGCCCCACAACCGACAAAATAAAAAAAAAGGAAATAGGAAGTGACATAAATGTAAAAGTGTGTATTTCCAGTCAGTTGGGGGGTTGACAGGTTTAGCATCAGGTAATAATGCTTACTATCTTTTTTTTTGGTCATGGAGCTTGAAACTCTTGAGCTCTTCAGCTCAAGGCAAGCATTCTACCATGTGAGCCACAGTGCCACTTCCAGTTTTCTGGTGGTTTACTGGAGAAAGAGTCTCACGGATATTCCTTTCCAGGCTTGCTTTGAACTGCAATCTTCAGATCTCAGCCTCCTAAGTAGCGAGGATTACAGGTGTGAGCCATAAGCTCTCAGCTAGCATGCATTTTATTAAAGAGCAAGGACAAGCCAGTGCCTGGAACTTTTTTTTCACCTCTTGAGTTTAGTAGTTTCAAAGAGGCAATTAAGCTTGACTCCATTTGGAAATTAACAGCATCCATTCTTATTTGAGCATTTTTTCCCCATAATATCTTTGTACGGTCCCTTCTAAAATACGATAAACTTTGTCTTAGTAGATCTGTCCTTTTTGCTGGTGTGATGTTCCAGTTAGTGTTTTTTATATTGCTGAGATAAAATATTCCAGCTGATGTGATCCCATGTTGGATGTGAGAGACTGACAGGTCAAATGAGAGAGAGAGAGTTTGCCAAAAATTTATATTCATCAAATTTAAGCAAAGGAGGTATCAATAGAAATAGCATCCAAGCAGATCTTACCTAATACACTTTAAGTTAAAAATGTTAAGCTTTGACAAGTACTTGTGATATTGTGGGAAACCCAAAAAGAGAACTAGGACACCAGGGCTTTTCAAGAAGCAAGTTTTATTGGTGTTCCAGAGGCCCAAGCTGACTTGTGCCCAAATGCTGAGGCTTGGAACAAAGGATACTTGGCTAAATTAAATGCTTTTGTAAGCCAGTTACTGAAGAAAGACAGCATTATCTATTGTGATTATCAAAGAACAGAAGGGCTAGCAATGGAAAATTTCTAACTCACAAATGCAGGAAATAAGTCCTGAAGGAGTGAGTTGGTAGTGTTAAGTGGTGGGTAGGTCTAGCAGGACAAAAGACAATTTATAATAGTGGCTAGTCTTGACAAGGTAAAACTTGTTCCCTGTCCCGTAGACTTTCTATACCCTATTACATTTCTTTCTTCGTGCCTCAACCTAACCAGTATCAAAGTTCATCATCCTGATTTAGAGGCTTGTATTTTCGTACCTTCATTACATGGGTTATTGTCTTTTTAAAATGACCTTCATAATGGTTTTTGATAGATCACACTATCAAGAGAACTGAGCAGGGTAATAATATACCTGCTCCCAAGACAAGGATCTTTGCCTGTATCAGGTTATTTAATCTATCCAAGGCAGAGAACTATCCTCCATGCCGATAATTTGGATTTCATACTTTCTGAATTGGGATGTATTCATGGGCAGTCTTCATCATCCTATCTGTGATTTTTTATAACCTTTACCTTATTACTAATTTGTAAATAATAGTTACTTCAGTTGAATTTCTTACCTACACCTCCTCAGAGGCAAGTAAATAGTATAATGCTAAGGGGTTTTGATATACTACCTTGCCTGCTTTGTTTTGCTATTTTTTTTGCCTATGTGTTATGGGCTTGTAGTTATAATCACAGTTTCCATGTGGAGCCAAATAATGTGATTCAGCATACAAATCAGGGCATAATAGTCCCACAACTGTTCTGCCCAAGAGGCAGAACCATAATACTGAACGATGTGCTCATTATATTTTGTTTTAATTTTATGGGAACCCCACTTTTTTCTTTTACTCTTTGTTTATATATGAGAACTTCCAACTTCTTACACTGTCTGACGGAATCAAGTAGGACAGCCTGATTGTGAATAGTATGCAAGCTATCAGCTGCTGAGTCACAGTATGTAAGAGTGCATCCCTTGGGTGTTCACCTGGGTGCCACCTGGAGGTTGGGGAAAATGACTAGAGGGTGAGATTGGGGTTTTCTGTGTGATTTGGAATTCTCCATAATTAAGTCTTTTGGGCAGTGTTATAAAACTTTTGTCTTACCCAAGTTAAACCTCCCACTGAATTAGTGAACTGGCCTTTTGCGGAAGTGGTACAATAATTTCTGATAATAGAAGTTTTAAAATCAGACACCTTTTCCTGGTTGGGGCAAGTGATTATTAAAGGAGTGCTATGATCCAGCTCTTTCTCTGTCCATGGCTAATAGTCTCCCAGGTTGGTATCCTCACAAAAATAGCATATAGTGACCTTCAGTCTGGTTATAGACTTAGCTAGTTAGAAGAACAGTTCTTTAACCTTTATACAGATAATAAACTCACACCACAATTTTTCATATAATGACAGAAAAATTTTGTATTAGGAATTCAAATGGGTGATTGTGAGAAGTTTGAAATATAGTAAGGTCATTATACCTTTACGTGTGTGTGTGTGTGTGTGTGTGTGTGTGTGTGTGTGTGTGTGTGTTACGTGTGTGTGTGTTACGTGTGTGTGTGTGTGTGTGTGTGTGTGTGTGTGTGTGTGTGTGTGTGTGTGTGTGTGTGTGTGTGTGTGTGTGTGTGCTGGTCCTGAGTCTGGAACTCAGGGCCTGGGCACTGCCCCTGAACTCTCAAGTCTAGCACTCTACCTGTTGAGCCACAGTCCTATTGCCAGCATTTTTTTGGCGGTTAATTGGAGATGAGTTTCAAGGACTCTCAAAGTCCACATTGACTTTGACTTGAGAACTGAGGATCTCAGCCTTCTGAGTAGCTGTGATTACAGACCTGAGCTGCAGGCTCCTCATATTAGGTCTGTACCCCCCACCCTTAAAAAAATCAGTTTGAATGCCAATTGAGTTTCCTGTCCCCTGCTTGGGTGAAATTTTCACGTGCTTAGTGTGCAGTCAGAAGTGCCTTTTTTTCCTGGTAAAGGGCAGTAGTTTTGTTTTCCCTGCTAATTTGTCCATTTCCTATAATTTTAGTATGGGCAGAAGATACCTTCATAGTATGCACAGCCGAGCTAAGAACTAGTATGCTCTTCATACATATATTTTCATCTAGCTTATAGGTAATTTTTCAGGTTAGGCATGTGAGAAGTCCCAAACAGCAATGTTTTTAGATATTATACCAAGGCTTGTTTGGGTCACTAAAAAAATTATGGACATTTAATCATTGTTCTTGAGGTTGGTAGTTAGGGTTGAAACAGGTATGTTGATTATTGTGGGAGCATAGTGAATAGTTAGTACGGTTGTAGGTGAAGTCCTCTATGGACTGTGCTTGCACAAAAGTAGCAAAAAGGGAGAGTTGCTCCCTGTCATGTAGTCTTTCTTTTGTTGTTACAGGAACAGCCATCCCTCTGTGGTACTGACTGAAAATGCATCAGAGGATTAAATCTTCCATGGGAAATAACTTGAGTAACCATGGTTAAAATTTGAAAGCAGCAACAGACTAAACTATCAAGTTATTTCTATTGCATACAGCATTTTAGTATATTAAGACTGACATCATTGTAGGTGCTGCTAAGCTTATGTCATTACAATTAGGAATGCATGGGTACATGTTTGCTTGCTGTAGTGTCATTAAATAAGGGAGTACCAGCTTGGTATACTGTCTTCTTCAGCATTGTATCTTAGAAGTCTTTTGCAGAACAGAAATATATGGACAGTCACAATTAGCATTATAGTGTTACATACTTAGTTATATAATGACCATTTAAAAGACCTAGAAATAGAAACTTAGATGAGTCCTGATTTAATTAATCCTCAATTTTTAAGTGGTCAAATGATTGACATTAGTCAACAAAAATATAGAATTACTTACCAGACAGATCACATTCTTTATTTTAATATATCAACATCAACATATAAAATTACAAATAAATAACTTCACATGGGGAGAAAAATAGGAATAAATGCTAGGCAACACAAAAGATAGCAAACCAAAAAGATTCATACACATAAATAGCCTATATCTTGAGGTTCAACATCCTTCCATAGATAGCTATAAAAATCAGAATATGAGAGGCCATTGTGATTTAGAAAAAGGTAGAATGCATTGTTGGAAATGTTAGAAGATTTAGAATGAAGAAACAAGATTTAATAATGCAATAGAAGATAAATTATTATATTGGGGTAAGCATTCAAGAGAAGACAATAAAAAAACAAATTGGGAGCTGTGGATTCAGTTCATTAGCTTTAAACATAGTGTTATAGTTTTACTACAAAATGTCTACCAGAGATAGGTTCCTATCTGGTAGCATTATTTTGAGATGTTATCTAAGGGAAGAGATTATTCCCCTCCACATATTATAGAATTGAGATAAACTGAGTAAGTTCATTTGAAAATGAAAGGAAAGGTATGAATGGAAAATAGAGCCTTTTCATCCAAAGAGGGGACTCAGAGGAGTCCAGTGGAGCCCTCTCAGAGAGCGGCTTTTATATTATTGAGTTTCTCTTTTATTTCCTCTTTTTAGTTTTGTACAGATTTGTTGAAGGCTTGTAGATAGCCTGTCCCTACTTTGTCACTGGTTGTGTGTTCACCCAGTGCATCATGAGAAGCATTTAAGCAGGAGCTCACAGTAGTATGGAAAAAAGAAATACTATGGGAATAAGAAGTACCATAATGGGTTGCATTAGCTGCCACTATGTTACACTCTTCACTTTTTATCCTTAAATTCCTGTTTCCCTTGGTTGCTAATCCTCCCTCTCTGATGGAAAACTTAACTTGCTCTTAAGGAATAGGGACAATGAATGACTCTTCCAGGCTACTTTCTGTTGTGAGGGGAGAGTGGAGTAAGGCAGTCTGAGACCTTCCAGGAAGAAGGGTCTTTTAGGCATATAGCATGCAGTATATGTGTTGTTCCTATGGACTACAGTAAAATTGTTAAGGACAGTTTCTATGAAGCTACTTTTTTTATGACAAATTGCCACTTGGTGGACTTCTGATCTGGAAGAATCAAATTTGACAATCAGATAGGTAATAGAGGTGCCAAATGTTGTCAGAATTACTGAACAAAGTGAGGATGTCAGGAAAGGTAGTATTCAAGACAACCTGTACCAGGAATCTCCACTGAGAGCCATCCTTATGCAGCTTATTTAAGTTGACTGGCATTGTGAATTATTGTGTTTATTGGTTTGAACTCCATCGGTTCTGACATCCCAAGCCTTTCACCTGTGTTCCCCTTTCTATATTTAAAAACTTCTTTGTTTTGTGAATCACAACTGCTAGGGAGTCAATCTGTTCCTGTAGATTTATAATGGTTTGGAATAATTCATTGGCTATTCTAGCAACACATTGTAGGCTAGAGCCAAAGGAATTTTTTTTTTTACTAGAGGTTTGATGTTATTTCAAGTTGAAAGCATATATAGGGCAAGGAGAATCTGGTTTTTTTCTTGAGCTGTAGAAATAGTAACAGAAAGGCAAGGGCACAAGTTCCCTCTCCTGGGAGCATAGATAAGCATAAAGATCAGGTGGCAGTGCTTATGAATTCTTGTTCTTGACAATCAACCTTAGTTAACTCTGAAAGGGCTATTGCAAGTGACTGCATGTAAAATCTTAGAGCATCCCTTCTTACCTGAATAGTTGTGTTTACAGTTGACTCTGTGTGGTCGGTATATACCAGGACAAGTTTTATTATAACTGGTCCCTTTTGTTTCTGAGGTACTGTCCGAGTTAGTGTTCTTGTTCATTGTTTTGATGAGATATTCCAGTTAGTATAATCCATTGTTGGAGCAATGATTCACACAGGTAAATTGCGAAGGAGTCTGTGTCAAGAAAATTGGCCAAATTTCAGTAACAGTGAGTTAATAGAATTAACTTTCAAGCCAAAATTACCTTGAACCCATTAAGTTTGAAAAGCTAATTTTGACAAATAATTCCTTTTAAGAAACATTCCTATGTAGTCCTGACTGCAAATATGAATAAGACTTAATCTGCAATAGCAAAAGGTACAAGAGTAGCTATGGCTAAAATTTAAAAGAGCAACAGAATATACAGTTTAATTATTTTCATTGTATATAGTATTTTAGAATATTCATTCTGATTGACATCATTTTAGTTGACAGTAAATTTTTGAGTACAATTAGGAATACATGCACAAAGTGTGATTTGTGTGGTATAATTTAAAGGGTATCTGCTTGGTATCCTGTTTTTGCCAGTTTTGTATCCTACAAAAGTTTCCTACTTGGAGAACTGAAATATACAGACAGCAACAATTAACATTATAGTTTTATATACTTAGTTGTAAGCTGACCACTAAGAGGCCTCGAGATAGACAGACACTTGATTGAATTTTACATAAGACAGTTTTCAGGTGGTCAATAGCTTGAACACACTAATTAATAGTACAGAGGGAATTACTTTGATAAGTAATATTTTCTGTCAGTTTTACAATATTCTTAAGACATACCACCATTATAGACAAGAATTGATGGCTAGTTTAGCTTCATTATATTAACCATGATTTATACATAATCATTTAAATTACAACCAATCTAATCACATGCAAAAATTTTGTAAGTTCTATCTAATCTCTATTTGGAAACATACTCAAACCTTCTATTATTATCTATTATTATCAGACCTTCTATTATAATTAACATTTGGATATATCTTTTAATTTTGTTAGATAACTAGTTAAGATAAATTTCTCTCTTTTCAAGTTTTTTCCTTATACAAAATTAGCAGTCCTTTTAAAAGCATATCCTCTATATGTACTCTTCACTGTCATTGTCATGTTAGTAGTTTAAAATGTCTTTGAAACAACCTTTGAATTATACTATATTGCTTTTAAAGAAAATAAAATGCTCTGTATCTAGAAAGAAAAGTAATCTTATACTGGTATTTTTAATGCAAAAGTTATTGTTAAAATCTCTATACGCTGTCAAAAACCAAATCTCAAAACCTTGTTTGACACTTGAGTTTAAAATTGTACCCTTTATCCCCTATCTCCCCATTATTAATTTCTGAAAGACTGTATTTTGATTAAACCTGATTAAGATATGATGTCCAACTCTTCTAATAGCATTATGTATTAAAAATAAGCCATTTAAAAATGCTTACATACATGTGTACTTGAGTTATGCATAAATATTTGGCTCAAAAATGAAAAACAATCAAAGTATATGTTTTCTATTAATTCTAGTGACAAAGGCTTTACACACTGCTTGATTGGTGAATACACAAAATAAATATGTGTAAATATTAGTTTAGGGTATTATTAGAAAAACTTTTTAATCATAAAATAATTACTATTTAAAAAATTAAGGTCTGAGAATGGAATCAAGATAAGAGCCTCTCTAAAATTAGAGAGAAAATGCCTTTTGAGGAACAAGATTAGACAGATTTGTTTGTGCTTTAACTAGTAGCACAAAGATGGAGTGAATACCTTTCTGGGAACATTGAACCACAAAGTTTGTCCAGAGTTAGAGAAAGAAAACATGGTTAATTTTTTAAAAAACAGGATCCACTGGAGACTTAACCGTCAAAAACCTCTCTCTAGGAAAAGATCTTAAGTCATTTTTTGATTTTTGATTGACAGGCTAGTACCATAAGGTGGATGAGAGAAACCACATGTCCTGTGCTAAAAGGACAAAGGACAAGAAACTATATTTTACACCATAAAGGATCAGAAAAGAGCTGGACATTATTGTACATCGTCTGGAAAAAGGTCATATGTACCTATGAGAGAAATCCTAAAAACAAATGCTGTTAACCATGAATAGAATATTATTAAAAGGACTGATTTGATAGAGAACTGAGCCTTTATATTAGCATATTAAATTAATCTTTGAGCATTCTCTAGGTGAGCCTTAATCTGCCTAAGATCTTGTAAAGAGAGTATGTGGTATACTCAAATCTGATTTTTGTGCTCATTCAGACTTTGTTTCCTCAGAATTGGAAGGGAAGTATATTCTAACTTCGGCCATGGCTTTTAAGAAGTGATTATTTTTCAAAGCAAGAAGGCCATTGCTGCCAGGACCTTCCTTCTGGGGGGTCTTGTTTTAATTTATTTCAGGCTTTAAGGAATATTATGGCCAATCCTCAGCAAAAGGTTTTATTTTATGCTCTGGAAATCTTAACTTTCCCAGTGCTTCATGTCATATTTGCTTCTTTTTTTCTTTATTTGTCTAGCAAATGTTTTTCGTTCTCTCAAAATTTTTGGTATTGTGTCATAATTAGAAGAAGCAATTGACCAAGGGATAACTTCTTAAAGTATATCTTGCCTGACCCAATTCCTGTGTTCCCTTTTCTGTGATTCCTGGCCACTGTGATGTGAACTCCTTTAACTTACCATTTATTTCCCTGGTTGATTAATTAACATCTCCAAAATTAGGAACCAATATAATATTTTTCCATCTTAAGTGATTGTATGATGCATTTGATCACAGTGAAGAGACAAGTAGTTAATATAGAAAATTGGTAGCAAAAGTGGGGTTGTTGCTGCAGGTCTAACTGATGATGTGCTTCAGTAATCTTTGGAATTGTTTTGTAGAAGGTATTTTAAATAGTTTTGAGTGGTTAGCTAGAGTCTCCTTCATATATATATATATATATATATATATATATATATATGTATATATATATATATACATATGTGTATATATATATTTATATATATATGTATCCTTTATATATAAGTTTGGCTGCCAGCCAAACTTAGTGGGTAAATCTGTTAGAATCTAAACAAATCAGACTACAGATAGAAATGTGGATAGTAAAAATTCATTTGTTTCATATGTAAAAAGGACACTATTAGAAATTGTATTTTAACATCATCTTAAACAATAGTTTCCTTTTTGCACCTTCCCAAACACTTACTGCCTACTGTATTGATAGTCCGGCAGATCTGGACACTATAAGACTATGCTAAAGACCTTGGTGTTAATTTTAACAATAATCAAATTGATGAGATTCTGGGAAACTTTGAAAGTGTGGATGAAATACAGTTTGGGATGTGAAATGGCCAACAGATTTTGGGAACAAAAATTTTGGGGTAGTGTATTACAATGAATATAAATGATTAATCACATACTCATATGTTAAGAGTTTTGAAACCCTGAAATTTAGTCCCCCTAACTCAACAAAATTGTACTAGTAATGAGATCTGGGTTTCATAAATAAAGAAATAAATGTGTACTAATTACTTCCAGGCAAAATGTGCACCCATGGGCTGTCCCCAAGCACAGTCTAGTGGGTTAGGAGTTAAAGGACATTTTTAAAATAGAATATCCTTTTACTTTTGTGAACATTTTAGAATTTTATTGAACATTTCACATTAATTTCAATCCTCACACATTTGTACAACAAACTTCATTATTAACATGTTTATTTATGTGTAATTTTGATCAGAGTGACCTTATTTTGTGATATGAAGGTTAAACAATCTTTATAGTTTAATTCTTTGTTGTACCGAGTGTTCTTTTACTTCCAAGTTCAGTAAAATAAGGAGTTTTATGGGAGTTTTAAAGACAATCTTGAATTCTTTCATATGAAGGATGGGACAGGGAGATAAAGAGGAAAACTATATATTTAAGATTTATGAAAGAACAACATAACAGTTTGCTAAAATTATAGCAGTGACCATATAAAGGTGAATTTTACTGTATGATCTGAGAGTTAATATTAGCAATTAAGTTTGGGGAAATAAGAGCTGTGTATTGGCAATATCTTGGCTATCATGTAACCTCAGTCATGCTTAGAAATTTAAGTTATTCCAAAGTTAATGGATGTAGCTTTTTTGTTGTTGTTTTGTTTTGTCAATCGTGGTGCCTGAACGCAGGCCTGAGCACTGTCCCTCAGCTCTTCAACTCAAGGCTACTACTCTACCACTTGAACCTCAATGCAACTTCCATAATTTTTATTTTTGGGCCCGGTCGTGGGGCCTGAACTCTGGGCCTGGGCGCTGTCCCTCAGCTCTTTAGCTCAAGGCTAGCGCTCTACAACTTGAGCCACACTGCCACTTACAGCATTTTTCTTTTTGCTTATGTGGTGCTGAGGAATTGAACCCAGGGCCTCAGGCATGCAAGGCAAGTGCTCTACCACTGAGCCACCTTCCCAGCCCCACTTCCAGCATTTTCTGTGGTACTGTGGAATCAAACCCAGGGCCTCATGCATGCAAGGCAAGCACTCTACAACTGAACCACCTTCCCAGCCCCTGATACAGCTTTTTGATATGTTTGTTACCTGATAGGTTCTGACATTGTGAAAGAGCCATTGATGTTTCTGACATCATTTGCTCAGAATAGATTGGTGAACTAAGAATTTTATCCATGTAGAATTAATTCAACTGTTCAAAAAATTTAAAACAATTGGACATGCCAGATGATTTATGATATATTACAAGCCTTTAAATTATTATCACAACTCTCTACACAACACCAGATCATAATTAGGAGAAACTTACACCCAAATCAGGTCCTATACTCTTCATATTTACTACTAAGTCTCAACAGAGAAAACACTATGAGGCACAACCTAAAACCAAGGCAAACTGGACCTTAAATAACTACATGTGAAATCAAATTCAGGAAAATAGAGATAATTTTCAGAGAAAAAGTTCCTTTCTTAGAGTAACCAACAAAGAAATATGCAAAATGAGAGCTATAGAAACATGAAAAAAATTTCAAAAGCCAAATGAGATACAGATCAGAAATAGCTTCATAATATCAGTGAATAATAGGCCTGACATATAATTAGCAATAGAAATTCAGAAGAAAAAATAAGCACACACATATTTTAGTGTACAGTATCCCTGATAAAAGCCATAGTATCACTAATAAAATCCATAGTCCAACAAAAATAGGAAAATTTGCTGTAATAGTGACCCAATATCATCGAAGGTAGAAATATTCTCAACATTAAATTTGTACTAATAGTATTAAAAAAGATGGCCAATAAAATATGTAAAATTGTTAATGTAGATTAGCAAAAATATAGTACCTAACACATTTCCTACTCCTGTGAAATTATTTATATATAGATTATGGGAGCCCTTGGAAAAATAAATACCTGGAAGTGTAACACATTAAAAAAAGTTTTGCAAACTAATAGATGATAAATATTAACAGTACAGTGGAGAAAACTAAACAAGGCAGTAAACTCCCATGTGTATTTCTTCATTTAGAATAATTCATTCATAATTTTTTTTAATGCTAGAAAGTAATACTTAACACTGACATTGTAGAAAGATCCATCAATGCTTCTCACATGGTTTGTTCAGGATAGATTGGTATAATTAGAATTCCATCTTATTGTACAATAAGTTTAATTAAACAATTGTCAAAAAATTGGGGAAGTGCTTTGTAATACTTATAGTGAATTAAATTTCCATATGATAAACAATATTACTTATAATACTCCCACTAGCTATTTCACAATAGTGTATTCAATAGTATTCTTCCAAAACTAATTCATCTTCTCTTATATAGATAATATAATAATGAGCAAGACAGGGAAATATTAGCAGCATAAAAATGCAAGTTATCGAGGAATTTAGAAAGTGAATGTGAATTATTGAGGGAATGAAAATCAGACAATATACCACTTGCAAATTTTTAGTAGTTACATGGTCATCATATTTCAGAGATACACCAAAGACAGTGACTGACAAATCTATGGCAATTGAGGCACTATATCTAACCAGGAAACAAAAGCCAGACAAACTACTACATATAATACTGCAAAGAAGTCACAGTACTTCACAGGGAGAGCAAAATAACAATATGCAGTAAGAACATATATCTTTTCCTTCCAAACAGAACTCTACATTATGCAACATTTATGGCTCAATTGAAATTAGATATCATGATGGCACAAGATTATGGCCCCAGGTCATTAAGGACCAAGAAAATAATTTCTTCCAGAAGGGTTACACAGAAGAGAATTTCCACATACATCAAAAAGTACATATTTTTGACAAATATATTTGGCTAGCTTTGAGTTATTAAACAATATGGATGCTGAGTGTTGATGCTTCATGCTTATAGTCTTAGCAACTCAAGTTGATGAGATTTGAGGATCTAGGTTCAAAGCCTGCCCAGGGCAGGAAAGACCATTAGACATGTATCTGCAATTAATTGCCTGAAAACTGGAAGTGTAGCTGTGGCTCATTGTGATAGAACCCTAGCCTTGGAAAATGCTCAAGGATAGTGCCCATGCCCTGAGCTGAAACTCCATGCTGATCAAGATAAAAACGAGCAAGACTTATTACCATATGATGTATGGTACCTTTGCTCCAGTACATAGAGCTGTGTCCTGAAGAGTTTGCTGCTATCCAGATTGATCAAAACCTGGTTAGCTAAAAAGCTGGGCACTGGTGGCTCATGCTTGTAATCCTAGCTACTGAGGAGGCTGAGATCTGAGAATCTTGGTTTGAAGCCCACATGGGCAGACAAATCCCAGAGACTCTTATCTCCAATTTACCAGCAAACTGTCAAAAGTAAAGGCATGATTCAAGTGGTACAATACCAAGTGTGAGTTCAAGCTCATATACTGACAAAGAAGTGTCTGCCTGGAAATGGTGGACACAAAGATGTGATGCTAGCTTGAAAGGTCCAGCCAGGGCTCCTCATAGAGGAGAAGATACACAAGATGAAGAGGGAATTGCCGGAAATTGTTCCGAGGGCAGAACATATCCACCCCAAAACTGGGAAATGGGGTCCTGCCTGGTCAAAGACCCCCCATCAGGGCTGATTGAGCTGTATCAGCCGGGAGTGAGACTTGCCAGAATTCGTTCTGAGGGCAGAACATATCCACCCATAAACTGGGAAATGGGGTCCTGCCTGGTCAAATAACCTCCCTAATCCCTGGTTGAGATGGGTTAGCCCCCGTGGCCCAAGGATAGCAGCATGCCCCAAACCTCAGGATGTCACATGCCTCATGGAGTAAGGCACCTCACTGGCTGCACGACATGCAGAAATCATTGCTGTGGTACTTGCACTCAGTATGTAATTGAGCAACAGGCGGTATATATTTACAGGCTGTCACAGATGGTGAAGCCTTGTGATCACACAAATGGACACATAATGTTTATGAAATCAGTGGCAAAGACCTTTAGAATTAGAAGAATTTAGAATTAGAAGAAGCTCACAATATGTAGCATAATGATCATATTCAAATTGGCCTAACAAATTTATAATTCAGAAAATAACTACAGCAGCCAGTTAGTTATATTAAAACAAAATATTAAGGTAGAGAGCCAAATATTAAAACCTACAGTGACACAAATAATCACAGATGTACACTTTCATCTAGAATACACAAAAAGGGGAAGATGGCACAAGTAAAATTCCTAAGCTGCCAAGTATTAATATACAAAGGAAAGAAAGCAAAGGGACAATGAATAAGGACCATAAGGTAAGATCACATCATAGGAGATTTCAACAATACATAGTACGTATGAGCACCTGTGGAGGACAGTAAGAATAAGAAGAGTAGCTGGCATAAGATCAGAAGTAAGGATGTGAGGGAGACAAAACCTTACTGATAAAATTGAAATTTAAATAGAATAAAGTCATAAAAAACATTACATAATAGGTGCACACATCTAATTCAATAATAAAATAGTATAATAGATATAAAATATGTACGTCATATATAGAAAACATTGTATAGAATAAAATTTCAATAGAAGAAGTTTACATACAAATCAGGTACATTTAATTATAAGGAACATGTATAGAAAGCTTTAATATTTTATGTATAAGGGAATTAGAGTAATTATCAGAATTTCCAGCTTTACAGATAAACTTTCTTCAGGCCTATTTTAATCTGAATTAGAAATAATCATTAAAGGAAGCCCACACTACTTTTTTTATTGTTGATCAAGGCAACATTTTATTTGATTAAACCTTTGAGGAGAAGTCTAAAACTGAATATTTTGTAGTTATATAAAAATATAATCCATTTTTTGAGTTTCTGGTAAATTATGAAGAAAAACAGATCGTGCCTACTCCTAATGATCTCTCAGAAATTGCATCCTTTGCCTGGGAAGATACACAAACAGAAAGCTAACATTCACCTTCAAATACATTTTGTTTTCTCTATGTCATGACTTTTTGTGGCATGAATCAAGCAATACAATGCCAAGTGTGAGGTTCAAGCCCATGTACTGACAAAGAAATGTCTGCGTGGAAATAGTAGACACAAAGACGGGATGCTAGCTTGAAAGGGCCAACCAGGGCTCCTCATAGAGAAGATACAGAAGAGGGAGAGAGACTTGCTGGAAATTGTTCTGAGGGCAGAACATATCCACATAAAACAGGGAAATGGGGTCCTGCCTGATCAAAGAACCTCCATCATGACTGGTTGAGCTGAATCTGCCCCATGTGAGACTTGGCAGAATTTGTTAACAATTACTAGGTCATTGGGAACACACTTTTTAGTTTCCCATATAAGAATTTTATGGGCTGAGCTCTGGTGGCTCCTGTAATCCTAGCTACTTAGCAGCTGAGGATCATGGTTCAAGGCCACGCCAGGGAAGAAAGTCAATGAGATTCTTATCTCCAATTAACCACTAGAAAACTGGAAGTGGAGCTGTGGCTCAAATTGGTAGAGTACTAGCCTTGAGCAAAAAGAGCTCAGAGACAGCACCTAGGCCTCATGTTCAAGCCCCACGACCGACCAAAAAAAGCAATTCGTGGAAAAAGTTATCTTCTTCAGAATTGTATAAATATAAGAAAATAAAAAATCCACTTTTGGGATTTTTTTGTTTGTTTTGAACCCAGGGTTTTAGGCATGCTGGGTAAGGGATATATTACTGAGTTTCCCAGCCTCAGTTTTAGTTGTAACTACAAGTGTTTGGTAACTGTCTCCTAAACATTATTGCAGGAATAGATCCAACATGAGTCCATACATAGCCCTTTTCTGGTCTGGTGGAGACAGTGGGAAATGGTGGTGACCTTGACTTGAAATACTCAGATGGTGCATGACAAACAAATTCCAAGTATTCCATCTTCCTGGGAAGGTCTTCCTCTGGCCATATGATATAAGACACAGGATCAAACTGATCTGTGGGGTTAGAGAGAGTGGGAATGAGCTACATCAGTGCTGCGCTCTTCTCTCAATACTGGTCATAGATAAAACCCCTGATCTGAGCATAGTAGAGCTTTCCATGTTGATTATCAATCACAGAAACATCATCACCATTTTGGTAATATACTCCGTTGTAGAACATTGATTTTGCAGTGATGATGGTGGAAACAGACTCAGGAGCTCTGATGGGATTTTTTAATTTAAAAATATGTCTTCAATCTTTACTAGCCATACAACGGAAAAGGGTCTCATATCTAAAATATACTTGGAACTCAAAAAATTAAATCCCCCAACAACAAATCCTCAAATAAACAACTGCCCAATAAATAAGTGGGCTAAAGACTTAAAGAGAAACTTCTCTGAAGAAGAAAGAAGGATGGCCAATAGACACATGAAGAAATGCTCAACATCCCTAGCCATAAAAGAAATGCAAATCAAAACAACATTGAGATACCACCTCACTCCAGTTAGAATGGCAAAAATAAAAAACTCTAACAACAACAGATGCTGGAGGGGATGTGAACAGAATTTTGGGCATTTACCCAAATGTTTACAAACAAGACCACACTAAAGCTACCAGCACAACTATATTTATTGCAGCATTATTTACCATAGCTAAGATATGGAACCAACCCATATGCTCTTCAGTAAATGAATGGATCAAGAAAATGTGGTATATATACACAATGGAATTCTATGCCTCCATCAGAAAGAATGACATTGTCCCATTTGTTAGGAAATGGAAAAACTTGGAAAAAAATTTTATTAAGTGAAGTAAGCCAGGCCCAAAGAAACACAGGTCCCATGGTTTCCCTTATTTTCAATATCTAGTATATGTATGAGTCAAGCAAAAAAGGTTAGATAATGTGATGGTAGGAAAATGAACACTTAGATATGTATTTTAATGTTTTTTTTCTTCTTTCATTCATGTGTTTTTAACGCATTTATAAGATAATTTCTTTGTTGCTTTGTATGTCCCTCCCCCACAGTATTACCCCTGCTTTAATTATATTTGATGTCAGTATAACTTGTGGAGGAGATGGGGAAAAACAAGTCGTTTATGGATTCAGATGGACCTGTTGCAACAATGAGAAGTACAAATTGTCATGTCAAAAACGAGCTTTACAATGTCGGTGGGGGGAAAAGGGGGAAGGATTGGGTGGGGGAGAGTTGTGTTGCTTGGAAGGGAAGTGAAGGGTAAACAAAGGAGGAGGCTGCAATGCTTGTTAAGAAATGTATGCATTATCCTGCCCATGTAATTGTAACCCCTCTGTACAGTATGTTCACAAATAAAATTAAAAAAATAAAATAAATAAAAATAAAAATATGTCTTCACCCTTTTCCTTTAGTGGAAACTTTCTTTCTGGCAGCTTTTTAAATAAATGAATAAATAGAAATAATCAGAAACAAAATAATACAGTACCTTATATGGTGCTTCTCAATGAAAATAGATTAACTCACAGTAAGTTTTGGTGGTCCAAGAGGTGAAAATAGCTATGGAGCAGCATTATCAAAATGAGCATTAAAACAAAAAAATAGTCAATGATTTCAACCCAAATGACTAGATTCACAAGTGAAGTAATCTTTGGCCATACTGAAATCCACTGCCCTCTGGATTATTGTAGCTATAATAGCAAGCAGCAATGTCACATCCTGAACAGAATTCAGTAAGATTAGCATCTGCATTTTTTTAGTACAACTCTAGCATTCATGTTTGTCTGAACACTAAGCTATGATAAAATTGTGATGAGCTATCAGCCTTGTGATGTCATACGCACACAAATTTATGCCAGTATAACTATCACATGTTAATAGTCTTATTCTCTAAGGCATCTTATTGCCCCACTCTTACTATTGAACCTGTACCTAAAATGCAGTCACTAACTCTTCAGTGACTAACAAAACGAAATGTAGCATAGATAGAAAGCACCTTTGCCATATGGTTCCCGCATGGATGGAATCTGGTAGATAAACCACATCACAGTTGGCAAAAATTTCTCCATAAATTTTGAGTGTATGACATGTGATTCACACTGTGTTCAAAGTATAAAAAATTACTTGACACCAGAAAACTTGGACGAAATTGGACAAAATTCCAATTCATATAAATTAGAATGAAAAGAAATTGGCTTCTGTATAAACATATATATGTTTATACATATACAGTGAGAAATAGAAACATGGCAACCTCATACCCTAGGTCAGTTATTGCATGTGTGGCATACCAAATTTAATTGGCATATAAAGATATTCAATCCATGGAGCCATAGCAGAAAAATGAGTTTGGAGAAATATACACAATTATAAGCAGTTTTGGCATCTTAGAGTAAATATGAGCTCATGGTGGGAAAATGTTTTTTTTTTCCATTCTAGTCCTCTTAAGGCACGAATAAAATAATTAAGAAATTTAAGATATTAAAAAAATAGCAGCTAATAATGCTTTATATGAAATGTATTCATTACCATATTCATGTAACTGTAACTCCTCTGTTCAGTATTTTTACAATCAAAAACCAAAAGAATGAACAGAGAAACAATAAAAGAAATTAGCATGCCATTGAAAATGTTGAATAAATACAGAGGATTTTATGTAAGGGGATTCAGTATCTAGGTACAGATGATAGGTAGCACCTAAGCTACCTATCTCCCTCATAATCCAGAAAATGTTGCTGGCTGGAATCTCAAAATGAACTCTGTGCTCTTTGCAAAGAACAAATTCCCTGTCACATAATCTTCAGTGAGACTCAGGGAGGGAAGGGAGGATACAATTCTCAATCACTGTGATGATAACGAATTGATACCCTTCCACTCCTCGTTTTTCCAAAGTGCTTGTTATATTTATTCCTGAACTTGAGTCTTGATTTCTGAGTTATAATCCTAGCTCTAGAAAATGTGTCCTGCTTTCATGCAGCAGGTATAGAGCAAATGGTAATGGAATAGATTAATTTATATATTCCATTCACAAATGTCTTGCTACCTCTTTACTTGAAGTTTTCTTTTGGTTAAGTCATGTGAGTCCAAGGATGTAATTGTGCTATATCTTTACTGAGGTTGTTTATGAAGAAGATGACCATTTGGATTTTTAGTCACTAGAAGCAGGAAAAGGATTATATTTATTAAGGCAATAGGTGAATTGAGAGTGAATCAATGTACTGTGGGGTAGAAGATGAAGTGAACTTTTTGAGTGAGCTGTTGGAGGAGTTTATTTTCCTTCAGTCGCTGGATAAGTTCTTGCTAAGCAGTAGATAATATTGGTTATTTAATAATATTAGTTTATCTTATATGTTGAGGTAGGAAGCAAGAACTGAGAATGAGAAATACTGGTGGCAACTTTTAATAACTTATAATAGTATTTTTAAGTTAAGATAAGTAATACTTTATCTTACCAAGCTGCATTAATTTTAATGTTTGCTACACTGAGTAAAAGGCCAACTGATTAAAGAACATTTGTGCATTTAGTGCTTTTCATACATATTTTCAATGGGCCTTCTAGAAAATTTATGACAATTTATATTACTCTCAGTAATACATGAATTTATTTCATTTGATTAAAAATATGTTTTATTTTGTCTTTTGTGCCAGTACTGGGGAGGAAACTCAGGGCCTTACTGGTGCTTTGTAGTTTATTGTCCTCTACAACTTGAGCTATAACCTCTACTTGTAGCTTTTTGGTGTATAATTAGAAATGAGAGTCTTAAGGACATTCTTGCTTGTGCTGTCTTTGAGCTAAGACCCTCAGCCTTCTGAGATGCTATGATTAAAATTGTGAGCCACTACTGTAGAATAGAAAGATTTCATTTTAGTGAGTTTTGAAAAACAACTAAAAAAATTGTAGTATTCATTTTGCTGCCTGCAGACTTGTATCTAAAGGCTTTAAAACCTTTTAAAAAGTTTATGATATTAACTATCAAATGTATTGCAAATTAATTTTTATAAACCATAAACATATCTGTTGGGTTTTTGTCCATCTCATGGAAGATGGACAAGGTCCGAGGAAAGGTAAGTGGGCCACTTGCCCATTCCCCAGCCTCCCTTAGCCTCAGAGACAGACAGATGCAGCAGGGAGTCAAGTCAAGCAGGAATTTATTATCACACAACAAACATTTTTAAAGCAAAAAAACCTGCATGGCATAAAAGGGGAGGAAAAGGAACTAACCAATCACTGTAGAGGTCACCCTATCATGCATATAAAAATGATTTTTTCAAATATTTTTTGGTGTTTTCTTACTTTTTATTTTTGTGTTTTGCTTTTAGATTTTTCCCTGACACCAGTTAGAAAACTTGATGTCTGTTTTCTTAAAATGCTTTCATGACTTCATTTAAACTATATATGAATTTATTTATATTTTAGCTATGAAATACAGATTTAAATGTAGTACCTTTCCTATTATTGCCAGCAACATACTAGTTATTTGTTGAGGTGTGCTTTATGTTAGAACTGGAGCTCAATGCAGGATCTCATTTCCTCAGCTTCTTTGTTCAAATCTGGAGTTCTACAACTTGCATCACAACTTCAGTTTTTTGCTGTGCAATTGGAGTAAGAGGTCTGATTGACCTTCTGGCTGTCTTTGAACTGCAGTCCTCATATCTCTGTCTCCTGAGTTATTAGGATTGCATGTGTGAACCTCCAGTAGCTGGCTAGCAGTTAGGTATTGTTATTAGCATTATTTTCTCTCTAGTTGAAACCACATATTTTAAAAAATAGGAAAATTGATTGAGGGCTTTGCCTCATTTCACTTATTTTCTCTTTATTTTGGTTTATTTTTCCTACCACTGAGTTTACGGATCCCTAGGATGGACAACTTGATAAAAATTGATAAAAATCAATAGTCTTGCTGACTTCTTATTCCCTCTCCTGGTCCAGAGAACTGTTAGCATTCTTCCCCCTCTATGTACTTTTCTACTTTGACTTTCTTCTATGTGGTTTTTTGGTTATATGCCAAATTTAATCTTCCCTTATTCCCCTTGAGAATCTGTTGCTATGTTATGTGTCCCTGAGTTATTACTTTTATTTTTTCTTTGAGTTGATCACATACAAACTTTTTTATTCTTATGTTTGTTTGGTTTTGTTTTCCCACAGAATTTTATTATTTTAGCACAGGCTGTCCATAAACACTCAATTGTTCTGCCTTAGCACCCAGCATGTTGAAAATAAGAAGCATTTGTCACCATGCATAGTGGTTTCTTATTTGTATTTTTTATTTCCATGCTTGTTGTGTACTTATTTACCAATTTTTGTACATATCATACTATTGTGTTAGAATCAAGGACTTTTTAAAATACAGGATATGACATTTTTAGAACTTTAGTGTGGTTTGAATTCATTTTCTGTGTGTGTGTGTCATGGATCATCTCTTAAATATATGTACAAATCTTCTTACTTTTATTGTCATTACATCACTCAATATTCAATTTACTTTAACTCAAGTACATGAAATTTGTTCATGATTTTTCCTGTACCCTGTAACACTTATAGAATCTATCCTGTACCCTTGACTTTTGAAAAAAATAAGTAATTAGTATAAATATATGAATTTTCCTGAGAGACTTCCTGTTCTGGAAGGTTATAATTCACAGAGTCGGAGTACTTCAGAGATGAAGGGGAAGTTCTGTTGGAATAATTGGAAGTATTTTACAATATAGGTTGGGAAGTATTGAGAGTTGGTATTTACAGCACAGGTTAGTGGGGAGATGAAATGAGTTATTCAGGGGAGGGGAAAGGTATCTAATGTTGTATTGACCCCGTATTGTGAAACTGTGGAGAAAAGAATAAATGCATACACAGATGTTTAGGTGCAAACTTCAATAATAAGGAGTCTGAGGAATGACAAGGAAAAAAGAGAAAGGATAATAGAAGAAGAGAAAGAAGTACATTAGCCAATAGGACATTCAGAAACAGGAAATAGATGGCTGAAATAAAAAACACAGCAAAGGAAATAGAACAGAAAAACAAATGATCATATTTTGAGCAGATTATTAGGAGGTGGTTTGTTATTGATAAAAATTAGGGAATGGAGGTGGGAGATACATGAGTAATATATATTACTGTATACAGGGATTGAAACTCAGATATGATAGCAATAATTGTTGGGAAATATGGTTCTGATAAGATGATTTCCATTAAAGAAGTGTGAAAAAGAAAAAAAGGGGGGAAAGTGTGGTGATATGAAGCTCAAGGATTAAATGGAGAAGATTGATTGGTAAGATTCTTATCTCTAAAACCACCAGAAAACCAGAAGTAGAGCTGTGGCTCGAAATAGTAGAGCATCATCCATGAACAAAAGAGGTCAGAGACAGTGCCGAAGCCCAGAGTTTAAAACATGTGACTGCAAAAAAAAAAAAAAAAAGAAAGAAAGAAAAAGAAAGGAAGAAAGGAATAATTGGTGGCTATTATATTTCAGATACAATCATTTCCCTTAAGAAGAGCAAGGAAGAAAAAATGGGGATAAGTGTGGTATGATTGAAAGTTGAATCACCTCCTTCTGATTTACAACTTGGAGAAACCAGAGATAATCTTATACAGATTAATAGCTATTAGGCTTACAAAGAGTAATTTTAAGAATCTTTAGCTGTAGCTTTCCTTGTTAAACCAGACTCTAGAAGATAGTGTACTGTCGTTCTCCAAAATACTTTTCCTATAGTAGTTGCTGTCAGTGGTCTTTTCAGGCTGTTGTAAGATGGCTGCCCATTCTCCTCTTTAGGTTTCTGGGATCCCTTAACTTTTTACACAGTTGGGATCTACAGCCCAATTTGAAAGAGGATTAACTTGTAGAAACTATGGTTCAGATGTGATGGTTTCCATTTTAAAAAGAAAAAGAGAAAGAAAACAGAGAGGGAGGGTGCAATATGGAAGTCAAGAATACTACATAGATGGTTGATTGGTGTGATTGATAAGTCTGGCAACGAACAAATAGACCACACAATACGTTTGAACCAATAAAGTGTCAATGACTGATTGTCTTTCATACAGCAATTGTGAAGTCTTAGTTGATTTTATAATGTCTTCTCTGTACATTGCAACATGTTTAGTTTTGTTACCCTAAGAAGTCCTCTTAAGTGTACCGCTTAAAAATATTTGCTTTCTCAGAAGCAATTGCCATGTTTTGAGACAAGCAGCTGTTTGTCATAGAACTTAAGGTTTTATTTTGGTTGATAATGAGGCCTCAACTGACATAGGAGAACAGGTGTGTGTATGAATACAGTTACCCAGTGCTTTACTCTCAGCTAAATCTGTTAACTAATGAATGAATAAATAGCACTCTGAGTGGTAGCCATTGTGTTATATTTATTTTGATGGCAGAAGATGATATAATCATACTGAGTGGAACAACTGAAGAACCTTTCAAGAAGAGAGTAGCAAGTTTCCAGGTTTAGTAATTCTCTGTAGCCTATGGTTGGAGGTGATCACACAAAGTAGAGAGACATGATTCAGGAAAACTAGATAAGGGAAAGCAAGAGAACAATTTTATTCCTTTGACTTTTCTTATTAATCAGTTATTAAAGAATTTAAAAGGAGTAATAATTTATGCTATACATTTGATTTAAAAGTGTTTATATATATATATATATATATATATATATATATATATATATATACACATATATAATACACACAACATTTTCATTATCCGTTCAGAAAGCATTGGGCGGTTTGATTTCCTTGGTTATAGAAAACTGTGAAAAAAGAAACATAGATGTTCAAGAGTCTTTACTGCAAACTGACTTGTAATATTCAGGATAGATGACCAAAAATGGTATTGCTTGATCACAAGCTAGTTTTATGTTGAGTTTTTAGGAATATTTAATCTGTCTTCCTGAATATTACACTACATTCATTCCCACTAACAGTATAATAAAGCTCCTTTTTCCTCAACTCACAACCAGCATTTATTTTTTGTATACTTGATATAGGATGCTTTCACAGGGGTAAGATGAAATCGCAATATTACTTTGATTCATATTAAAATGAGAATTTTGAGCATTTCCTCATGTCTTTATTGGTAATTCTTTCTTCTTTTTGTGAGAAATTCTGTGATTTCTTTGTCCAATCATTGGTTTACTGAATTTAGGACAGCTTAGTTTGGGAGTGCCTTGTCTATTGTGGATATTATGCCCTTGTCAGATGTATAGCTGATAAAGATGTTCCATTTTGAGATCTTATGCCCAGATAAGGATTCCCAAAGACCACCAAGGAACTGATTCTGATGCAAGCACACGAGAGTCATTTATTGCAAGCTCCAGCCTGGACTCACAACGGGCACCTGTGGAGCAGGTCAGAGTTGAGAGCCCTGACTTCTCAGTTTAGCAAGGGTAGGGGGGTTCCAACTTAAGGGTTATATGATTGGTTGAAATTTAGTGAGTGAATCTTGTAACAATCTTATTGGCTGGCGTGCATGAGCTAAGTTGTTAAGCAGCAAACTATGTTAACTATGTTATCTTAAGAAACATCTGGAGCTTTAGGTACCTTCCTGTCATCCACTGATGGCTATTGCTAGGCTGTAGCTAGGGCAGAATGTTATTAGGACATTTTGCAGTTTTTCCAGGAACCTGAGTTCATACTTTCAGTAAAAGTCCTCACATTGGATACTTTCAGTAAAGGCCTTTACAATGGATACTTTCAGTAAAGGACTTCAAAAGTCCAGAATGGCTGTACTTTGGCTATCAGTACATTGATTTTTTTTCTTGATTAAATACAAACTTTGCTGTACAGACATTTTTTGCCTTGTTACAAAATGATTTCTCAATTATCAATAAGCTGAACCCCTGGTCTGTATTCAGAAAGTTCCTTCCTAATATGCCAGTAGTTTTAGTGTTCCTCCTAACCAGTCTTGTATTTGTTTCAAGATTTTAGGTCTTAAATTGAAGTGTTTGTTCCATTTTGAGTAGACAGTGTGACAGTCAAGAGATCCAGCTTTGGTTTTTTTACATATGGATGTGTTATAATGTGAATCATCCCAGAAGCCACATTTTCGAATATAAAATATTGGAGTCTTTATTATACAATTAGCAGGCTACAGGCAGACCTTGGTTACAAAGGCCTGCTGCACTCAACTACACAAAACAGAATTATGAAAAACGAGAGAGAGGAAGAAAAGAACAAAAACAATACCAGCAAGCTAATTCAGCTCTGATGGAGAACAATATTTGGGATGTTATGATGACCAGAGACAAGCCAGAAGACAGGACACAGGACAGGATCATGGAGACATGATGGTAGAGGCAGCTAGGCTGGTCTGGGCCTAAATAGGGCCCAAGCCCAGGGCAGGGCCACAGGAAATTCCCAGTCCCAGGCAATGGACTGACAGATTCATTAACCTCTCAGCCAAGTGCTGGCTACAGCCTCCATGGTTCCAGGCATGCCCATCACCTGGGAGGTAGGTGATGGGTGGGGGCATTTCCTTCCCCCAGCAAGAAGACAAGATGCTAGGTCCTGCCACCCAACCTTGTAACCAATAAGGTGCCAGCCATATTCAAATATCCAATTTTCCTAACACCATTGGTTAAAGATTGCCATTTTTTCCAACATGTACTTTTTACTACTTTATCAAATCCCAGATGCATGCAAGTATATGGGTTTATTAATGCGACTTCTAGTTTATACTACTGGTCTTCAAACCTATTTTTGTGCCAGTACCAATCTTACTTGCTACTGTAGCTCATTGTAAAGTTAAAGTTTTGGAATGTCATACCTTCGTTCATTATTGCTAATTTACCCAAAATTCCTTCTGTTGTTCTAGAACTTTCATTAGAATTTTTATATTGTCTTTATCTCAGTCAACAATGACATTGGGATTTTATGTATGTTGTACTGAATTTGTAGATTTCCTTTGGCAGTATGTCCATTTTCACAATAATAATTTTGCAAGTCTGAGAACTTGGAGGTATTTTCACTCCTAATCATTTCTTCAGTTTATTTCTTCAATATTTTATAGTTTTAGTTGTAGTGGTCCTTCAGCTGTTAATATATATATATAATATATGTATATATATTATATATAATATTATATATATATAATATATATATACCAAGTAATCTATATATATATATATATATATATTGATTACTTGGTATTTTAATTTACTTTTTTCAGACTATTACAAAGAGCATTTCTTTCCCAATTTAATCCTCAACTTCATTTTTTTTCATATATGGGAAAGAATGGATTTTTTTCTCTTTCCTTCCTTTACTTTTCCTTTCTTTTCCTGCTCATTTGCTGTAAGTATTCATTGGCTTCAGCACCTGAGAATGAGGGGTTTATCTAGGTCCTTCAGAAGTAAGTTTTTATCTGTTTATGAGGATAATTTCCTTACTTCTTTCCCTCTTTGGGTTCCTTTTGTATCATTTCCTTTTATTGCTGAGGTTAGGAATTTCAGCACTTTATTGGAAATTAGTAGAGAAAATGAATATCCTGTCTTTTTCCTGATATTAGAGGAATATATATATATATATATATATACATTCAGATATATAAGTATATATACATATAGATATATAGGTATATCTATATGTATATATGTTTGTAAAATGTGTTTGTTAATGGAAGACTTTATGTACTCTTGTTGTAAGGTATTCTCAATTATTGGGATTCAGAGATGCCACAATTTAGAAGGTCGAATTTGGAGTATTTATTAAAAAGCCAGCGACTGCATGGTGGACTCCTGTCTGAAAGACCAGAAGCCCATAACAGAGCTAACACATAGTTTCTAAAGACAAGGACGTGTACTTGAGGTGAAGACCAAATCTTAACAATCTAACAAAAGTGTCATTCATAAAACAAAACAAGCTAAATGAGGATATTTTTCCTAATAATAGTGGTTATACAAAGGCAAAGTGAATATACTTATTCTTAATAAAATGGTTATACATAGGCAAAATAGGTGGGGATAGTTAACTCTAACAAAGTGATAATATATAGGTTAAATGATTAGGTGGGGATACTTAATTTTAATAAAGTGATGATTCATAGGGAAAATAAAGGACAATCAGGACCCCAATTACCTAGATGAAGTGGTAGTTTCCTGGAGCCCATGACAATTATTACAGTCCAAAGATTGTCCTCTATAACCTCTAGAGTTTGGAAAGTCCCCATCTATAATTAATAGCAAGATGCCAAGATGGCAGTCAAGTTACTTAGATTCATATCCATATTTCACTCTCACCAAAAAACCAGTTAACTAAAGAAGAGATTCACCTTAGATGTGAATAATAATAAAACAAAATGGGTTTTATTATTATTTTTTTTATTTATTTTGGATTTTGTCAGTACTGGTAAGTCCAGGATTGTTTGTTGAATTGGTATTCCTCTATTAAGTGAATACATGTTGACCCCCATAATTTCTTCTTCATGGAACATTCATTCCATTTTTTATATGAGGTGATAATATTTTAGTCTCTTCTTACTGATTTTGACCTGCAATTGATTTCGTTATAAGTATAGTTACTCCTTAATTCCTGATGAGTTTGTTTGTAAGGTCTTTTTTCATCCATCCTCTCTGAATTTGTTTATATCTTGGATGATGAGGTATGGGTAGTATAGATGAGGAGAAGTGGCAATGAAGGGATGGAAATATATTTCAAAGAAAGGATTGTTAGGATGTGATTCAGATGTGATAGCTTCAGTTTAAAAATAAACAAAATAGAGACTAAAGAAGAGAGAAATCAAATATTAAATGGATTAAATGATTGGTGAAGTTAAACGGCCTTATTATAAATTACAATTTGGAAAAACCAGAGTTGAACAATTGAGTCAATAAATAAAACACAGAAATTTTGATGTTTTGGTTCTGGCAATATTGCCCTCTGTGTGTATTATAAACTTTAATTGAAACTTTAGGTGGAGGAAAGGACCTCTGAGATTTTGCTGCTGGCTGGTGCTATGTGTCTATTCTTTGATTCAGCAGGGAGTTCCAAGCCTGTTTGGCAGAAACCAGCTTCATTCTCATTCAAATGATTCCATTTCTTTGATTTATTTGAGCTGTTTTTCTCATAGACACAGATTTCCTAGAGTGCCCTAGTGATAAAGATTCACAGCCCTCTGGTCTTTCCTCTCAGGCAGGTATTCCCAAGCCTGCAGACCTTGGATAGTGTTTTCTCAATCTGCAACTGTACCTTTTATTCTTTGTTAAATAATATGTGACATAGTGAATCTCTTTTCAACAAGATGTGCCTTTTTCTTATCTTTTGGTGTGCTCTATCTTCTTCGGGCTTCTGTAGGTTGGCTAAATTCTTTGTTTTATATAATCTGTACTTCAGTGACAGGATTCATTCTATAGTTGGGCTTCGATGAGTGTATTTCCTCTGGTGGAGAGGAAGTTTTGTGGCTATTATGAAACCACGTTCTATTGCTAAGATATTCATGTGGATAAAGTTCCACAGGATAAAAATGAAGTTTGGGAAATTTTAAAGCTGTTATTTTTGTGCAGGTAAACTGAAGTTTGGAAAAATATTGGAAGCTGTTATTTTTGTTAACCATTAGATTCAGGTTGTTAGAGACCTGCCCTATAATGCTGCCTCTCTTGGCAATGATTTCTCCAGGCCACTTTTTCTGAGAGGAGAGTGCAGCAAGTTTGTTTGTCATCCTCCTAGAAGGAAGGGTCTTTTAGGCAGATAGCATATAGTTTGTGTGTTGTCCTTTTGGAATACATTAAAACTGCAAAGGACAATTTATATTAAGTTTCTTTTAATGGCAATTTGTAGCTTGATAGGCTCCAATCTCAAGCTTAACAATCAGGTTGAAACTAGAGGGACCAAATACCAGAATTATTGTATTAGATAGAGGTCTCAGGAAAGGTAATAGTCAAGGCAATCCAAACCAGGTATCTCTCCTGAGACCCATGTTGAGGATCTTACTGTCTAAGTTGATATGTGTTGTGGGGATTATTCTAGATGTTAGTTTGAACAAGATTTATTCTGACATCCCTTTGACATGCCCTTTGCCTGTATCCACATATCTGTATTTGAGAATTTTTAAAAATGAAATCATAGCTGCTAGGAAGTCAGTTTGTTACTGTAGATCTATAAACATTTGGACTAAGTAATTAGCTACAAATTATTGTTGACTAGATCACATGAAAAATGTCTTCTATTTCTTAATCTAGGCTTCATGGTATTTCAAGTTGTTAGCACCGTATATGGAAAGGAATATCTCAGTTTTTTTTTTTTTTTTTGTGGAGCCTTATTAATAGCTGGTGACAGAAAGACAAGGAATTCTATGCCTCCATCAGAAAGAATGGCATTGCCCCATTTGTTAGGAAATGGAAAGGCTTGGAAAAAATTATATTAAGTGAAGTAAGCCAGGCCCAAAGAAACATAGGTCCCATGGTTTCCCTTATTTGCAATATTTAATATATGTGTGAGTGAAGCAGAAAAGATTAGATAATGTGATGTTAGGTAAATGAATCCTAAGATATATATTCAAATTTTCTTTCTTTCATACGATTGTTTCTAACGCATTTATAAGATTATTTCTTTGTTGCTTTGTATGTCCCTCCCCCAGAGTATAACCCCTGCTTTTACTGTATTTGATGTCGGTATAATTTGTGGAGGGGAAGGGGAAAAACAAATCGTTTAAATAGCGATACAGGTAGACCCATTGCAACAAGGAGATTTGCAAGTCGTTATGTCGAAAACAAGCTTTACAACTTTGGTGAGAGGGGTGGGAGTGGGGAGGATTGGGTGGGGGGGGGAGGATGGGAAGGAATAGGAAGGGGAAACCAAGGAGGAGGCTATAATGCTTGATAAGAAATGTACTCATTATCTTGCCCATGTAATTGTAACCCCTCTGTACAGTGTTTTCACAATTAAAATATATTATATACAAAAAAAAAAGAAAGGCAAGGGTACAAATTCCCATCTTGTTGGGGCGTAGACAGGCATCAGCATCAGGTACTATGCTTATAAATATTTTTCTCGACCTTTAGTTAATTTTGAAATTACAAGCACAAGTGACTTCACTTGGAGTATCACTTCTTACCTGAGCAGTTATTTCTTTCAAGTGGCTCTGTGTTGGCCTTTGATAAACTTTGTTCCCTTGATAAACTTTGTCCCATGATAAACTTTGATCTTTCTTGTTGCTGAGAAAGTATCCAGAAAGTGATTTTGTTCAGTGCTGTGATGAGATATCTCAGTTCATGTAATATTCTACATTTCAGTCAGAATACTAACAGGCCAGGAAGGAGAGAATCTGTCAATAAAACTGGCCAAATTGCAGCAACAGTATGATAAATAGAAATGACTCCCAAACAGGGATTACCTTGAACCCATTAAGTTTGAAAAGCTATCACTGCAATAGGGACTCATGGACAAAAGCTTGATTGGTGTGGTATAATTAATTTAAGGGTACCTGGTTGGTATCCTATCTTGTCAGCTTTGTATCCTAAAATGGGTTCATATAGAGGAACTAAAATATAAAGACAGCAACAATTAACAATATTTTTGGTTTTGTTTTGTTTTTTTGGTCCAGTCATGGGGCCTGAACTCTGGGCCTGGGCGCTGTCCCTCAGCTCTTCAACTCAACGCTAGCGCTCTATCACTTGAACCATAGCGCCCCTTCTGGCTTTTTTTCTTTTTTCTTTTGTGGTGCTGAGGAATCAAACCCAGGGCCTCGAGCATGCAAGGCAAGTGCTCTACCACTGAGCCACCTTCCCAGCCCCATAACAACAGTTTTTACATACTTAGTTGTATGATGATCAATAAAAGATCCTGAGATAGATGTCACTTGATTGAATATTGACTTAGGATACAGTTTTTCAAGTAGTCAAAAGATTGATATCACTCAATAGTACACAAGAAATTACTTTGATAATATTTTCTAAGTCACTTTGGAATATTTGTAAGAACTCATTTGCTTCATAATAATATGACCTAAGTAAGACCCGTGGACAATTATTTGAATTATAGCCAATCTAATCACATGTAATTATTTTGTAAGTTCTATCTATCTATTTACCTATATTTGAAAACATACTCCCCTACCCTTTATTATCTCCTTGAACTTTCTGGGGTTTGTCTTAATTCTTATAGTAACCTTACTCTTTCGTGATTTTTTTCTTTTTTCTTTTTGTCAGTCATGGGGCCTGAACTCTGGGCCTGGGCACTGTCCCTCAGCTCTTCAGCTCCAGGGTCACACTCTACCACTTGAGCACAGTGCCACTTCCCAGGATTTTTTTCTTATACAAAATCATGAAACCTTTTCTCAAAATGTTCTCCATCATATGTCTTCATCTCCTCTTCACAATCTTTTTCTTTCTTTAGTTTGTATTCTTAAAATTTTATACTTTGTAAAGCTTGTATTTTAAAACTTTTGAACTCAGATCACAGTTTTTTTGTTTTTGTTTTGTTTTATTTTTTGTCGGTCGTGGGGCTTGAACTCTGGGCCTAAGTGCTGTCCCTCAGCTCTTCAGCTCAAAGCGAGCACTATACCATTGAGCTAAAGTGACACTTCCGGTTTTCTGGCGGTTTATTGGAGATAAGAGTTTCAGAAACTTTTGTACTCAGGATGGATTTGAACTGTGATCCTCAGATCTCAGCCTCCTGAGTAGCTAGTATTACAGGCATGAGCCACTGGCTCCTGGATCAGATGACAGTTTTAGAGAAAATAAAATAACCCTATATCTAGAATGAAAAGCAATACTACTTGTATGTTTATTGTAAAAGTTAGAAAACAGATTTATCAAAATCCATAAACTATCACTAACCAAATCTCAAAACTTTGTTTGATACTTGAACTTAAAATTGTCCCCTATTTTCCCCTTGGTTTGGCCAGACTTATGTTTTGTTGTTGTTGTTTTGAGTTCTTTGGCTTGAATACAGGGGCAGGGTGCTGTCTCTGAGCTCTTTTGCTCAAGGCAGCACTCTACCACTTTGAGCCACAGAACCACTTCTGGTTTTCTGGTGGTTAATTGGAAATAAGAGTTATGGGGACTTTCTAGCCCAGGCTAGCTTTGAACTGTGATCTTCAGATCTCAGTCTCCTGAATAATTAGGATAATAGTTGTGAGCAACCAGTGCCCAGAGTTAGTTTTAAAAGGTCAGTATTTTTATTAGACCTGATTGAGATATGGTGTCAACCTTTAAATTGATAATGACCTTTATGATAAAGCCATTTCATATTAAAATATAAGTGTGCATAGTAAGTGTGGGTCTAACTGCATTAAGCATGCATAAATGTTGAGCTCCAAATTGGAGCTGTCCATAACAACTAGTCAATTGCTTTCTATAATTCTGGTGGCAAAGAAAGCCTTTTTCACAGTTACTCCCTGATTGACCAGTGTACAAGAATGATACATGTAAATATTAATTGAGGGTATTATTAGATAGACCTTTTGGTCATCAAAAGATGATTACTATTTTTTTAAAAAATTTAGGCCTGAGCATGGAAGATAAAGGACTATTCTTTAGAGAAAGGGTTCTTTGGAATTAGGGAGAATTAGCTTGTTGAATACCCAAGATATGACTGATTTGCCTGTGCTTTAACTTTTGTCAATCCATGGAACCACAAAGTCTATCCAGAGTTAGAGCAATAGAACATGATTAATTTCTCAGAAAGATGGATACATGGCCTCTGTGGACACTTAACCATGAAGAAAATATCTCTAGGGAAAGATTATGATCATTTTCTGATTTTTTTAAATGACAGAGAGTATGTGGTACACTGAAATAGGATTCTTTTCTTCATTCAGACATTGTTTCCTTGGGTAGGAAGGGAAGTATACTCTGGCTTAGGCCTTGGTCTTTCAGAAGAGAATGAAGGAGGGGGGGGGGGGTAACACAATTCAAAAGAACATGTGCACATTACCTGAGTAACTGTAACTCCTCTGTACATCATATTTACAATAACATTTATTCACTTACTTACTTACTTGTTTACTTATTTATTTATTAGTCAGCTTGAACTCGGGTTGGGTACTGTCCCTGTACTTTTCAGATCAAGGCAAGTGCGCTACCCCTGAGTCACAGCACCATTTCCGGTTTTCTTGTGGTTTATTGGATATAAGATTCTCACGAACTTTTCTGCCCAGGCTGGCATTGAACCTCGAGCCTCAGATCTCAGCCTCCCATGTAGCTAGGATTACAGGAGTAAGCTACAGGCTTCTGGCTAACAAAATTTTAAAAAAGGAGTTTTTGAAGGAGACGGGGATGTTGGTTGCTTATGTGTTCATTAAACCACTGCATTCAAGGTGTCTGAGCTTTTGCCCCAACAATGAAATTAACAGTGTTCTGTTTTAGAAGAAGAAGGAGGAAGGAAGAGGCTGGAGGAGAAGGGAGGAGGAGGAGGGGGAAGAGGAGCGGGAAGAGGAGGGTGAGGAGGACGACATACACAATATTATTTTCAGGCAAGAAAGTCCCACTAGTGGTTTGTCTTTTTCCTCCAGGGGATATGTGGCCAACCTTAAGTATAAAAGATTTTTATTTTATGCTCTGGAAATCTTTGTTTCAAGGGGCCCCATAGGTAGCCATCAGGAAACATGGGAGAGCACACATGTTATCTCCTACCATGTCAATTCACAACTTAAAAAAAAAACTTTTACCTAACAGGTTTTTCTCTCCCTCAAAATTGTTGCTTGTGGGTCATAGCTAGAAGTAGTTCACCAAGAAATATCTTCTTAAGGTATACTATGCCTAACCCATTTTTGTATTCCCTTTTCTTTGATTCCTGGCCACTGTGGTATGAATTGCTTTACTTTACCATTCTTTTCCATAGATGTTAAATGAAAATTGGAAGCCAATATAATTTGTTTCTTAAGTGGTTTTATGATGTGTTTTGTAACAGTGAATAGAGAAGTAGTTAATGAAGGAAGTTGGTGTCCAAAATATAGTTGTTGTGTTGTTGTAGTGATTCTTGATGATGTAGTTGAGAAGTCTTTGGAATTGTTTTACAGAAATTATTTTGAATAGTTTTGAGATGTTGGCTAAAGATGCACTAAAATAATGTCCCCAGAGATTAATGGGCAAATCTGTTGGGATTGAAGGAAATCAGCCTACAGACAGAAATATGGACACGTTTCAGATGGAAGAAGGATTGTATTGGAAATTGCTCTAGAAGAATATCTTCAGCTGTATTTTTCTGGTTGTACCTGCCCAAACACTTAGAGGCCACTGTATTCATAGTCTAGGGAGATTTGGATACTACAAAAGTCTGTTAAAGGCTTTGGTGTTAATTTTAACAATGATAAAACAAATGAAATTTTTGTAAATTTGGAAGTTTGTATGAAATACAGTTTTTGATATGAAATGGACAAGAGATATTGGAAACCAAGGATAGCACATTGCAGTTAATGTAGTTAACTCACAGGCTCATATGTTTCAATCTTTGATACCCAGAAATTTATTCCCCTGAACTCAATGCGTCTGGTAATAATGGAAACAAATTTGTAATTTTTAAATGTTTTTAGAAAAAATTAAAATTTAACATACCATTTATGTATTAATCATCTTGCTCTGAGTTACCCTTATTTTGTAATGTGCAAGCCAGGCAGGCATTATTAGCTACGGTTTAATTCCTTGTTGTGCCATATGTTCTTTTATTGCAAAGATTAGTAAAATAAGGATGTTTTTTCTGGGAGTTTTAAAGACAATCCTGAAATCGTTCACATGGAGCATTGTGTGTGGGATGAGGTGAAGGTGAGGATTAGAGTAGGGGAAGAGAAGGTATGAGAAAGAGAGGACAGAGAAGAGAAGAGAGAAAAAGAGGAAATTTATCTTCTTAAAACTTACAGAATTGGGGCTGGGAAGGTGGCTCAGTGGTAGAGCGCTTGCCTTACATGCATGAGGCCCTGAGTTCGATTCCTCAGCACCACATAAGCAGGAAAAAAAAGCCGAAAGTGGCACTGTGGCTCACAAGTAGTAGAGCGCTAGCCTTGAGCTGAAGAAGTGAGGGACAGCGCCCAGACCAGAGTTCAGGCCCCATGACCGGACCCAAAAAACAAAAAAACAAAAAAAACTTACAGAATTGAACCCTAAGATATGTATTCAAATGTTTTTTTTTTCTTTCATGTGATCATTTCTAACACATTTATAAGATTATTTCTTTGTTGCTTTGTATGTCCCTCCCCCACAGTATAATCCCTGCTTCCACTGTATTTGATGTCGGTATAATTTGTCCAGGGGAAGGGGAAAAACAAATCCTTTAAATAGGGATACAGGGGGACTCCTTGCAACAATGAGATGTACAAGTCGTTATTTCGAAAAATGAACTTTACAATTTTGGTGCAGGTGGGCGGTGGAGCGGGGAGGATTGGGGGGCGAGGGGAGGATGGGAGGGGATGGGAAGGGGAAACAAAGGAGGAGGCTACAACGCTTGATAAGAAATGTACTCATTATTTTGCCCATGTAATTGTAACCCCTATGTATGGTATTTTCACAACAAAAAACCTTACAGAATTAAAGCATAATAGATTGCTATTGAGATAAAATTATATTGTGACCATATTCCGGTGTCTGTTCCTGATTCTGGAATTCTTTCTGGATTCTTCTTGTTTCCACTTGAAAAGTATGGGTCTTCTCTTAGTTATTCTAGTGTTTGTAAGTAGCTTTAAGCCTGTGCCTAGTCTTGACTCACTGTTGTCTCTATGAGTTTTTTTGCTCAAGTCAAGTGCCCTATCACTTTTACTACTTGAAACCACATTGCACTTCCAGATTGTTGATGGTTACAGTCTTTCTACTCTGGGCTGACTGTGAACTATAATCTTCAGATCTAAGATTCTTGGAATGCCAGCTAGGTTTATAAACATGAGCCATCATCAACTTGCTTCATGATGTCTTTCTTTAGAAGCATTCTTCTTATGGAGAAAACTAAACTTTTTCAGAAGGTCAAGAATTTTCTTTTATGCCAACATAAGATTTTTTGAGTTTTTAAAATTTTCACAAGATAATCTTAAATTTCTTCTTTCTATTTTTAGTAAGCACAGTAAAGTATACCCTACTGGAAACTTCTGTCATTCATACTTCCTAGAATCATTGTAAGGAAAACTTAAGAACAGATAAAATCAGAAGGGTTATAAGTGAAGGTGAAAATGAGATAAGTCAGATAATGTAGAAATTGTTCAGGGCAACATTTGTGAATTCAGTAATGGCCAAAAGACCATTCCAGTGAGAACCTCACAAAATCCACTAGATTTTGGAATGAAGCATTTATGAATACCCTTCAAGGCTCAGCGTGTGAACAGAACAGAAAAATTGTATCAGCCCATAAAAGGTTGTGGTAGATAATTAGCACAACCTGGGCCCTGTTAAATGATGTCTGTCATTCTAGGAGGCCTTGAGATGGAGACTGGAGGAAAAGAACTCAAAGCAGGCCTGTTCAGAAAAATGCATAAGAATCTACCTCCAATTATCTAAAAACTAAGGAAGAACAAAAAAGGAACTTGACTGGTGGTATAGTTTGTGTTTTTAGTTCTAGCTCAAAAAGCAATAAGAGAATTTGGGAGTTTCAAGTATACCTTGGAAGTTATAAGAGAGAGAGATGGGAGAAGGGAAGAGAGAGAAGATAGAAGATGTAGGAAAGAGTAGAGAGAAGAGAAGACAGAGGTAGAAGAGAGAAGAGATGAGAGAACAGAAGGAAAGAATAATAAGAAAATAATAAGAGAGGAAGAAAATGGCCTTCACAAAGCACATAAAAATGCAACAATAATTATTATTGGGAAAATAAATTGGGGGTGATATATGTATTACTTTTTTATTTTAATTTAATATGACATTTTTAGTGGAGGAAAAGAATGAATGAAAAATAGGAAAAGGTTGATACAGGCTAATTATTGTAGGCATAAAATGAAACATGATTGCAAAAGGAGAAAAAATAGTGACGAATGATGAAACAGAAACTGTTCATCAGTGTGCTTTTTCAGGAAGAGAATAAGAAAGTTGAAGTGATTTCTTGATGATTGTTTCATGTGAAAATACAGAAGAAAATTTGTGTGCTGAAAGAATTGGAATTGTAGGAATATTTAGGAATGTACCTGTTATGGAAGCTTAGTTTATGAGCAGAGATTCAGTTAAATAGCAAACTCTGTGGTCCAGACTGATAGCAGTTTAATTTTAGGGTTCCTATGCTCATTGATAAAGCTTCTTAGTCAGAGAAAAAGTACAGATATGGCTGCAGGAGGCTTCCATGAGTTGAGACCAACAACAAAGTTCAGGAGTGAGGGTCTACTGAAGAAGGGTCCAGGAGTGTGGGGATTGGGTGAAGTGAGGTGGAAGTGGCAGAGGCCTTGGCCTATAAGATTATACCCTGTGCTGAAAAACATGTGCAACACTCATCTCTGATTAACCAGCAAAACCTAAAAAGCTGAAATTGGAGGTATTTGCATAGTTCAAGAACCACAAGAATCCTAACAATAAGTATGTTACTAGAAGTGGAGGCCTGTATTTATTACATTCCAATTTTAATTTAATATAGATGTTGGCGGAGTGAAACATGATTTAAGAACTTAATAAAGACCAGGACCGAACAAAAAAAAAAAAAAAGAAAAAGAAAAAAGAAAAGAAAAGAGGTCCAGCCAGGCACTGGTGGTTCCTACTACTGGTGGTAGTCCTAGCTACTCAGGAGGCTGAGATCTGAAGATTGCTGTTCAAAGCCAGCCTGGGCAAGGAAAGCGTGTCAGGCTCAAGTGGTAGAGTGTTTGGCTTGAGCTGACAAGCTGAAGGACAACTCCCAGGCTCAGAGTTCAAGCCCGACAAGTGGCAAAAAAGGAGGAGGACTTCAGGAGAGCAGAGCTGAACTATGAAGTCCAGGCTGGTAATGAGCTAAATAATAATACTGGCCAAAGACAAGGAATGGATAGCTAAGAACAGGTAGATATTGTAAGGTATATCTACTGCATCTTTATTGAGTTCACATACTATAATTTGCATGAAGTTTGAAAGCCATAAGCTTCTTAAATGAGGCTTTCTACTTTCAGTAGAAAAAGAAGTAAACTTTGTGTTTTTTCACTTCTGGTAAAAAGTGGAGTGTATCAGAGGTCAATACATTTTGTGAGCCAAATGCCTTTCAAAGAAGTCAGGAAATTAAGCTATTTTTAAATGTGTCTAATCTTATAGAACCATACAGAACTAAAACTGCACATATAGAAAACTAGATACACAAAACAATGGTTCTTTCCAATGAGAAATATTTTTGTAATTATTTCTTATACATGATTATGTGGATAAGAATGTTAGTTCCTGTTGCTTCTGTAACAGATCACCAGAAAGTTACTGGTTCAAAACCACAAAAAGGCAGCAATGTATCTTCACAAAAAATTATGAGTATAATGCATATTGATCAATGCCACCCATTTCATTGTTCTCCCTTATGTTTCCCTACCCATCTATACTCTCAGGTGATATAGTTCAGTCTTTTACTTACTTCACATCGAATATAAGCCTCTATTTGGTTACACTTCTTTCCTGTTCCTCCACAGCCAAATCATTTGTCAGCTTCATGATAAAAGGTTTCTGATAACTTACACTCTTGTATCTATTTATCTAGATTTGCACTCAGTGCTGAATTCCACATTAGGATTCTGCTTTTTCTTTGGCTCAAATTGTAGCTATGGAAATGTTTCTGAGACTGGGGTGAATTTAAAATGAAGATATAGTTGTCTTATGATTTTATCATGTGTTTAATGAATAATTTTATGATTGGTTTTGAATGTCAAAAATGTGTTTCAAGCTGAGTGCTAATGAGTTATGCCTGTAATCCTAGCCTGGGCTATAAAGTTTACAGATTTTATCTCATTAACTACCAGATAACCTGAAGTAGAGTTGAAAGTGGTTCAAAGTGGTAAAGCACTAGCCTTAATCAAAAGACCTTAGGGACAGCAGGCAAGCCCTGAGTTCAAGCTCCAAGATGGACAAAAAGAAAAGAGAGAGAGATGTGAGATATGTTTCAAGTTGGGTGCTGGGGGCTCATGACTCTAATCCTAGCTACATAAAATACTCATGCTGAGATCTGAGGATTGCAGTAAGCAGCCAGCCTAGCCGAAACAAAAGAAACTCGGGGAGAGTAACTAGCTGCTAAGTTCAAGCACACACATACACAAACGCGCGTGGCACGCACACAGCACACACATGCACACACACACACACACACACACACACACACACACACACACACACACACACACACACACACACACACCCCACAAATTTCAACAAATGAAATTATATGACCTGATCTATACTTAGTTGAAAAATGTAGTGTAGCTGGAGAGCTAAAAATAACAGCATTTTTAGATAAATTTTAATTTAGTGGGAGGTATGGTATTAGATTTAGTATTTATTTATTTATTTATTGAAGCAAAGTTTCTCTACATAGCCCAGGCTGGCCTTTTACTCATCTCCTTCATTATCAGCCCCCAATTAATGAGATTACCATACCTGGCTAACACTTAAGTTTTAGATTTGTAGTTCTGGTGTTGTAAGGGATATATTAGTTTTATTTTATAAACAAAATATATTTAGGTACCAGTCAAATTTAATTGATAGGTATTATGCTTGCTTATGCTTGTTAACCAAACTATTGATGTAGATAGATGTTCAGCAGAAGATTTAAACTACTCTCTGTCATTCTCTCTCTGTCTCTCTTCTCTTTGTCTCTCTCTCTCATCTCACTCATATTTCAGGATAGTTGTTTACTTTACAAAATCTAAACAAAATTTCTGTTCTCCTATCCATGATGGAAAAATTTTAAAAACACTAAAAATTATTGTTCATTTTTAAAACATTTTTCCATCATGAGACATTAAGCCCTAGTGTTGGGTTTAAACTCAAGGCTTAAGCATTGTCCTTGACCTTCTTTAGCTCAAGGTTAGTGCTCTACCACATAAGCCACAGCTCCATTTCCAGCTCTTGGGGGGTTAGTTTATTGGAGATAAGAGTCTCATGAACTTTCCTGCCCAGGCTTCCTTGCAACTGAAATCCTCAGATCTTAGCCTCCTGAGTAGGTGGGTCATAAGCATAAGCTACAAGTGCATGGAAACATTTTAAAATAATCTTTAAGTAGTGTACAAAGGAGTTGCTATTCAACAAAGATTTTGAATACAATGCAACTTGATCAGTATTACCCCTGTCATCATTCTCCCCATCCTTCCCGATCCCATCCCTTCTGTTTTCTTAATTTTGTATATGCTTTGAATTTTATGACTTAATTCTCCCCCTTGATGGAAATTTTACAGTAGAATTGCATTTGGAATATTAAGAATTGAGAAATTTAAATAAAGAATATATGATGAAAAACTCACTATACTCTTTCTTAGAAACAATTATGGTACCAAAAATGTAAAAAGTTACAACTTTCTAAATCTTCAGTTTTGTTAGTAGACTTTGCTCTTTTCCCAGCCTTTAAACAGTTGAAGGAAAGAAACTTCTATTTAGTATTTAAAACTGCATGACTTTTATATCCCAGCTGTAGAAAGGTGCCTCCTTAGCATGTCTTGAATATTTTTTAACATGGTCAATGAAGATACATCGATTACACTTTCTCTGGAATGTGACTACTATTTCTTCTTTTAACCTTACTTACAAAACCTGTAAGATTGAGTTATTTTTACTTTCATGATGGACAGGAAATTTTGAGAAAATACCTGTTGGGGTTTTCTTAGACATGCTTCACCCACTAATCATGTGTGAAGCAGAGTGACAAGCCTTCATCCTACAAATTAAAGATGTGGAGAGAGGAGATAGCAGTGGGATCAGGATCTGGTTGAAGAACCTTATTGACAGCCTCTTTCTTTCTTGTGATAGTGAGAAGTGAGCTATTGGGTGCTCAGGACCCTTTCAAAAGTGGAGTTTGTTTTTCATTTTATTCTTTTGTAAAAAAAAAAGGTAGTTTCTCATCAGGAAGAGGTTAGAAGTTTAATAAAAGCCAAATATTTACTGTGTGCCAAAAAATATTGTGCCATTATGCCAGCTAGCATACTGGATGGAGATGTCAAAAACCATAACTAAGTACAGACCTGCAATCCCAGGTTCTTATGAGTTGGAAATAGAAGAATTGTGATTTGGGGCTATTCTGGCCATAAAAATTTAGTGAGATTCTTTCTCATTAACAAGCCAAATATGGTACACAATATGGTACACCAAGAACAAGCCAAATATGGTACATCTCTTAACCCAGCCATTCAGGATTGCAATTTCAGGTCACGTGGGTGAAGGCATGACACCTTATCCGAAAGTTTAAAGAAAAAAGCACTGAGTTCTGGCTCAAGTGTTAGACTGCCTGCCTGGCAGGCACAAGTCTTTGAATTAAAACATAACCAATACAAGAGAGTGAGCCATACAAAAAAACAAACCAAGTTTGAGTTAAAGTAATAAGATGGCATAGTAAGTCTCCAAAGCATTTTAGCAAAGCCCGTATGATCAATGAATAATTACAATTACTCTAAAACCTCCCCATTACACAGTCTCTCTTAATCTACAATATCCAAGAGCCAAACAAGTAAAATTGCCCATACGAAACATTCTTTGTCCCAAAAGCAGACAAAACATTTTCTAGCATTTTGAAGAGTGACTATATAATCACATATTAAGTATATACAATAGGCCAGATTTCATTTTCTGGGTTAGAAAATAAAACATATTTATGCCAAAAGACTGTAGAAATAAACAATGCATACCTTGGATTAATGTGAATACTTTGTATACATTACATTTTTAATATTCTTTAAATTAATGATGGGCAGTGTAATTGGGAAAGTAAATTGGGACATAGTTTTCATGTTTTTATCACCTTAAAAATGGTAAATACTATCAAATTTAATTCAGATTTCTTTAGTTTGCATTGGTGTTTGCTTAATTTGTGTAATCAAGGTCTTAAACAAGTGATTGTGAAAAGGAAAGCAATTTATAATCTATATATGATCATTTCTCTCAGTATTGTGATGAAGTTCTTTTAAGGAAGAGTTTTCTGTCCTTACATTTGTTTACATATGTGCTATTTCTGTCAGAAAAGAAGTTTAAAGGAGTGGGAGAGGGTAATCCACTAACAAGATAGAAACTGTATAGATTTCTTGGTATTAGTCAATACCTAGATTAAGCTAAATCTTGCATTTGTTTGGTAACACTTGAAAATCTTTTTGTTTTTTGAAAGTTGGCTTTAGTATTTAGCTTGAATTGGTGTTGAATTCACAATCCTCCTGACAAGATGTGGTTTCATTAAAATTTTGATCAAGAGAGTAAAAATGTAATTCAAAGGTAGATATATTTATATAATCATATATAAAAGCATATATGTATGCCATACATAAGCAACTAGTTTCATTATAGACGTATGCAAGTTCTGAAGATTCAGAGCAGTAAGAACTCACAGGGCTGGTGGGAAAGTAAATGGTATAGGCACTTGGAAAAACATTTGGAATTGTATTAATATAGGCATATCCTATGATTCAGGTAATTTATTTTCAGGTTTATACCTGACAGAAATGTGTATGCTTCTGTACCAAGAGAAATACACAAGAATATCTTTCCAAAGTAAAGATAATGCACAAAATGCTTGTCAATAATAGGCCCATACAATAGAATATGGTACAGTAATGTGTACAAGTGAACTACAACCAAATGGATGAGGTCTGATAAACATGTTGCATGGAATAAGCCAGATAAGCAAAAACATCCTATGTGTTTCCATTTATGTAATTTTTAATGAGACAAAACTAAAATACAGTGCTTAAAATGTGTGCTTAAGAGGTTGGGTGCTGGTGGCTTGAGACTGTAATTCCAGCTACTCAGGAAGCTGAGATTTTAGGATTGATGTTCAAAGCTAGCCTGTGTAAGAAATTCGATGAGACTCTTACCTCAATTAACAACCAAAATTTCAGAAGTAATCTGTGGCTCAAGTGACAGAACACCAGCCTTGTATGATAAAAGGTAAGGAATAGTGCTTAGGGCCTGTGTTAAAGTCCCAGTATTGGCAAAAAATGCAAATATGTATGTATAAGTGACAAAAGTAGAAAAGAAAATGAGAAAATGTTGTCATAATAGTTAGATGAATAATCATTTTTGGCAAGGGGCATAGCCTACATTTTTAAAAAGTAGGCATGATATGTCTTTTACTTATAAGAAATGTTTTACTTTGTAGTGACAATGTGGGAAATTTTCTTTATATGTTTGAGCTAAACTTTTTCATTGTGTGTATGTTCCTATATGTGAGCTATAGGTTATATTTACAGAGAAGATAGTGGGACAAAACCATATGGTGACCTAGGACAAGACACTTGTCCTAAACATTTAACTTGGTATATAGCTTAAATAAGTAAACTGTTAAGTATTAATAACTAACTACAGTTAATAAATAAGTGTTCAACTCTTAAGTTAAATAAACTGCTCATAGCTTAAATAATACATTCACAGGGCTGTAACGATCAAATATTTTGAAGGCCTACTTAACTGTAGCAACTTTTCAGTTCCTTGGAGAGTTCATATTTGTATAAGACATTCATTGTTATCAGAAGGCTTTGACTTAAAACTCTGCCTTGAGGGAAGCGCTTTTGAAAACCAAACATTTTGTAAAGGAACCATGCTTTATAAGTATGCATCACAGAAGTAGGACAGTTGTTTATGCCTAGTAAAAATAAAAGAAATTTGGAACAAAATGATTTCAAATAACACTTTCTAAAATATTCATTAAGGTGAATCTTCAGATATATTTCCAATAAGTCTTTCAAGTTATTGTAATGAATGTGAAAGATGGGTTTTATTCCTGGTGTCAGTGTATCCAAAACAAATGTTCTCACACCCTATATTCTAATATAGTGCTAAACTACCATATTTTCCTTCAGTAAGTTACATCTTTTAAATGCTGGCAATTGTAATGAAAGGTTTGTTTGTTGCCAGTTCTGGTGCTTGAACCCAGCGCCTGGTCATTGTTCCTGAGCTTCTTTTTGCTCATGGCCTAGTGCTCCACACTTGATCTATACCATCACTTCTTTTTCAGTAGTTTTAAGAGTCTCTTGGAGTTTCCTGCCCTGGCTTGCTTCAAACTGTAATCCTCAGATGTCAGCCTTACGAAAAACTACGATTACAGACTGAGCCACCACTGATATTTAATACTAGGGTTTATAAAGATTATTTCCTAGGGATAACAGATTGGTATCACATTGCCTTGATCTTACACAGTATTATGGATATATAAATTGCTACTATAAACCCAAACCTCAATATAATTAAACTTGACTAACTTAATTGATAATTAATTGATAATGGCAGGTTGAATGTAACACTACTGATTATCCTAAACCTTATACATTTTGTAATTATTGTTCATTTAAAACTGAATAGAAGCTTTCAAATTTATAAATGGTAAATCTGGTAATAAGTCATAAGTCTGGTAAATCTGGTAATAAGTCTGGTAAATTTTAGGTATAGTGTTAGCACAGTATATATGTGTTAACCTCAACCATGTTGACAAATATATCAGTGCTGGGGAATTCAGCATTTATGAATGTAGTATACATTAAGAAACACACCCACATATACACACATACAAACATACACACACTGTGGCCATAGGTTGCTGTTCCCTTCTGTGCCAAGTATTACATACTCTTCTCTAATTCTTATTAATGACCTGCAAAGAGGCATTTGTCTTTATCTTTCTGTAGAAAGGTTAAGATACATTCCCAAAGTTTAAGAACTAACTGTAAGGGCTGGGAAGGTGGCTCAGTGGTAAAGTGTTTGCCTTGCATTCCAGAGGACCTGGGTTCGATTCCTAAGCACCACATAAGCAAACAGAAAAAAGCCAGAAGTGGCACTGTGGCTCAAGTGGTAGAGCGCTAGCCTTGAGCTGAAGAGCTGAGGGACAGCGCCCAGGCCCAGAGTTTAGGCCCCATGACTGGACCCCCCCCCCCAAAAAAAAGAACTAACTGTAAATAGTAAAATAGAAATTTATTCTATGCTTTGCTAAAATATCAGGTGTGGGCATGTACATCCATCTTTAAGCTCAGGTGTTTCTTTGAAGAATCAATCTATTTGTGTATAAATAAGTAAATGTTATCTTCACAAATGGAAGTTAGAACCAAATCTACTCTACCACAAATACTGGAATGACTTACAGCTTTTACAGGAAATAAAAATTTCCTAGAAGCAATGAACAAATTTTATGAATAGAACAGGCTGTATCTGCTTCCTGGTGGCATTTTCTTTGAAATGCTGACAAAAGGAACTTGGTGGGATAGTGGAAGGGAGAGAGGAGTTGGCATAGAGCATTATAGGGATGACTAGAATGCACTCCTACCTTCTGATTCATTTTCATTGTCTCTTCAGTATGGTCGAGGAGGAGTTTTTCCCAAAGGAAGTCAGGTTCACATATCCGTGGAGGCAAGGGTACTGAGACAGTTTCCAACAGTGTGGACCACAGTTGAAGGAGCAATTAAAGGTTTCTGTAATGGACATATTTAGCAAGGTGCATTGTGACTCTTCAGTTCACACACTATAGAGAAAAGAGAGGAATATGCAGAAATCTAAGGGCTACATACAAGGAAGGGAGTAGTCATCGGGGTGGGAATCATTGTTCATTTCCAGGACCAGAGAAATCCTTTCCAATTTTGTGTAAAGTTTAGATCCTAGAGAAGAGCAGCTTTAGGCAAACTCAACATACCATAGACAAACTTGGGCTTCTGAGAATTTTCTCAATGACTTCAATAGATTATGATATTTACTCGTGCTCGACTAATTTTATTTACTTATAAAATCCACCGAAAAGCACAAAGCATGTTTTAAAATAATTTGTCCTTAAACTGTATTTCTACACTATTCAACACCACCAAACTTTGTAGTAATAGCAATAATTATGTCTATTTTAACTCTAATTGGTATTTTACTAAACATATCTTATGTAGTCTTCTTAACAAGCAGGATATTCATTCTTTACAAAGGTGAGTGGATTCAGAATGAGAGAGAGATTTGGGGTAACATATACAAAAATGTATTTCTGGTCACTGAAAGATACTGTGATTTCTTCCAATACAGTATTTCTGTAAGGCTTTGGATCATTCTTCTATTGAGTGATGACTCCTCAGGAATGCAATGGGAAATAAAGCCTCATATTAAACTAATAAACTACTATTCTCCTAGGGTCTCGCAACCTGAGGATTCCTGCTGTTCACTGGTAAAAGTACATTGTAAGATACCTTTAATTTTTTGATGAGGATGAATAGTTCTAATTAGGAAGTATCACTGGTAATCAATGTTTTGCTTCTGGATATACACTAATTACCATAGAGGCTGGAAACCAAGAAGATTTTGTGCATATTAATACCCTCTTCTTTTGATGAACATGAATTGATGGCTATTATATTTGTGAGGATTTATGCCACAAGTAGGCATCCTGTACCCAACTCACTTTGTTGTGGCAAATTGTATTTTTCAGGGTCATCTCATCCGATTTTACTAATATAAAGATGAGAATGTGTTATTTGTTTGTAAGCGGATGTTTGACTCTGAAAGAGGTTTTGGAATGAGCTAAAGGCATCAGTGCTCTCATAGAGAAAGTGTACAGCTGAAGGCTGGTGGAAAATTAGCAAAGCAGCCAGGAATGTGAAAAGATGAGGTCTTAATTTTAGCAAATTACTGTATTTCAGCTAGATTTTGCTTCTCAAATGAAAGTATTAATTTGATAGTGAAATGAATGAAATGGAAAACTGGTTTTCTTTTTGAATGAATCTTCAATTTTTTATGTGAAAGGATCTTGTTTCCTTAAGATGAACAGCTGTTAGACTTAATAAATGCCAGGTACATCTATGCTCTAAGGGGTAAATTTATGACCATTAGGGAGCCAGAGATGCTGCTGGCACTTACACATTTCATTCAGTAGGAAATCGTTTACATCCCTAATTGTTTACATTCCTATATATTCAGCAAATGTAGAGCACATATTCAAAAGGGTTCCAAAACCTGGTATTTTAAAAATCTTATGCCTAACAGTGTTTTTCAACCTTGAGAATATATTAGAATCATTTGGAAAACTTTGAAAGCTATGTCTGACTGGATTGCTATTTTAATCAACTTCATGTGACCATTGTGAGTAATGGAGGACTTAGGTGTTAATATTTTCAAAGTTTCCAAGGAAGTTAGAATGAAAAATTGAGAACTTCTGACCTGAAGGGTGATGAAGGAGAAGAGAGAGCTGGGGTGGGGTGGAAAAACAATGAGGGGGAATGCAGACAAAGGCATGATGTGCCATGAATATTGACTCTGGAACTTGTAGAATATGGGTTTGAATCTTAGGTAGGGCTATCACATCCAGAGCTGTGTTACATCAAATAACATCTCTCTTTTGAACCTTGGTTTTGGCATTTTATGATTATATTAATACTTAAATATTTTATGGAGTGCCTATGAGAATAAAACAAATCATAGATGAAAAGTCTCTGGCACATTGTACGCAATTTAAACATTAATCATCCTTACTTTTATTATTAGGTAACACCAAGTACACATACACCAGAAATTTTTTGGAAAAAGAAAAGAAGGTGAGAAAAATGACCTTAGGGTTGATAGAACAAAGGAAGAGGAGAGAGGAGAGGGACACCTCCTGTTCCAGCCACCAACCTTACCTCTGCATTGTATGAGCATAGGAGTGTGATTCTCAATAGAAAGTACATCATGATGGAGCAAACCATCATGGCTAGTTTCAAGAGAAAGGCCCGGTCTTCTCCAGCTGTAAGTGCTGTGACTGTTTTACTTTTGTCCAGGAGGTCATGATCCCTGATTTTTTTGTGACATTTCTGAAGTTGAAAACAGTAGACTCTTACATGAAGGTTTGTTAATCAGCACACTCTTCCCTTACAGGAAACTTTCTGCCATTGCATTTCTAGGGCTGATAGATGTAGAGGCACTCTCTAAAAACAGCCTAAGTATAATCCCAATGGGTGGCAACTGCTTCCCAAAGCATATGAATATATGAATTCTTATATACCCACATACATATATGTATACTCTCACATGTAAGCACACACACATAACCACACATAAACACACCAACTGAATGGGAGTTTACCATTCTGTCTTTACCTTGGGGCTCATATATTAACAGTCCATTAAATTTACTTCTTTCCAATTCTAGAGAAAGCAATCCCATTTACTCTGAAAATAATACCTTGGATTTGTTGGTTTTACCATCTATCAAGGTGATTATGATAGATAGATTTTAGAATTTTATCTACTTAAGCATGAATTCAAATAAATGGAAACATATATTATGAATCTATTAACATAATCCTTATGTTTCCTCAGTAGAGGTAGAAGTTATTATGGTTAATATTTGTCTCAAGCTTATGATAGTTTGGGCTCTATTGACTTGAGATTTATAACCATACTTTTGTTTTTGTTTGTTTGTTTTGGAGCACCAGGATAAGATGAATAAATGAGGTTGGAGTCCTAATTTTACCATCTACTGTCTGTGTATCAATAACAAGTTCCTGAATATTTCTGATCCCCAGTTTTCTACAGAGTTGAATTAATGTTTCAATGACCTATTGCTGCATAAGACAGCAGAGGTCAATTATCCAAGAATAACTGACATGCAAGTATTTAATAAGTTTTTTATTAGAAAATGGAATGGAGAGCAGTGGGTAGTCATGCATGTTATAACATCTTAACACTACTATCATTTTCCAAAGGATTTCTAAAAGACAAAATGGCAAGAAAATGAATATCACTTAATTCTTAGTAATGAGGGATTGGATTGGAAAAGATAGTATAAAAACATGAGAAATTCTGGGGTGTTGTGTTGGTTGTTCAGAGTGTTGTATACAAGTGTGGATTTGGAAGGCAATGCTCAAGAATTCCAGAAAGACTGGTCATCAAGTTAAAAGTCTAATCTCTCTTTTTTGTGTGCTTCAACTCAGGGCCTGTACTGTCCCCTTAGCTTTATTGCTCAAAGATGACATTGGACTCTTGAGCCAAAAGCTTCCAGCTTTTTGGTGGTTAATTGGAGATAAGAGTCTTATGAACTCTTCCAGGGCTGACTTCTAACCTTGATCCACATATCTCAATCTCCTAAGTAGAGGAACCACCAGTGCCTGGTAAGTCCACTCTGTTGATTTCTACTTAGATAAGGATGTTTTTGGACATCAGGACATTGGTAGAGGAAATGTTTCTGGCCTTGTGTGTGGGAAACAGGAGAAAAAAATGAATGCCCCCAAAATGGATAGAAAAGCCCTTTGTCATTTTTTTCAGCTTTAAACAAAAAAGCAATCAGTTTCCTTTGAGATTTTTATTCCTAATTACTCATATTTTTTGGAGGAAGAAATGAGTATAATCTAGCATTCAACTTTGTAGGTGATGAACAAGATGGTCATTGTTTGCACACCTGTATATAAGTAGCTTTGTGCTCCAGTGCACTTTCTCGTGCTTATGGCACCTTAAACTCTGTTCTAATTGGCTGGTAGAATATGGGATGATTGTTAAATTAATATATGAGATTGGATCTATATTTAGTTACAGAAGTTTCTGGGGAAACTGTTGATTAGTTTGGTTACCAGTGTACAAACTTAGGTAATTAGCTTATTGTTACTGCTTAGAGTTTACTTGTGAGGTAGCTTATGTATATCTTACCCTTTCTTCAATGAGTGGAAAGAGCCCCATTGCAGGTGGAGAATCAGAGCTAAATTATCTTTTTTTCTAATTTTTTTTTGTGCCAATAGTGAGGTTGAACTCAATGTGGTAAGCTTTCACTTGTGTTCTTTTTCTCAAATTTGGCACTTGAGCCATACCTTCATTTATTGTTATTTATTGGTTAATTGGAAATAAGAGTCTCACAGACCTTTCTGCCCAAGATAGTCTCCTGACTGGCTAGCATTACAGATGTTAGCCTCAGTGCATATCTAAATTAGTTACATTTTTATGGCCCAAGAACTGCCAGGTTTTCCCCCCCTCCCCCATCATTCACAACTGGATACTCATTGCCAATGATCAGAGGCATAAAAATCATATTTTAAATTATTTTCCAGCTCCCAAGAAAAGTATTCTTTTATTACCTATCCTTTTCTGCTTTTAATTTCCACAAACTGACAATCACTCACCCTCTAAGTTTCTGCAATACATTTTGAGGTTTTATTTGGCTATAGGATTTATATAAAAGCTCTTTAAACTTGATCCTTTACAAACTTGAAAATAAATTGTTACCATTAGAAGATAAGAACAGTAGGCAAGAAATCTTCTGAAGTAGGAAGACAAGGCTGAGGCCAAATAGCTTCTAATACCTGCTGTGAAATGAAATAATTACATGTTATTGTTTTGCTAATATTATCTACCAACATATATTCAGCTATGATGACTGTCATTAAGATTTGCATTTCTTGCAGTTGGACAGCAGGAAAGGATGAGCATTGGCCTGGAGTATTAGGCTGTCCCACAAGTCATTTATATTACTCCATAGCCACAGAAGAGATGAAGCATAATCAGCCAGATACATCACAAGAATAAAAAGTATAAAATGATTCAAATGGGTGATTTAAAAACAAATCACAACTACCACTGGTGGCTCACACCTATAATCCTACCTACTCAGGAGGCTGAAATCTTAGAGTGGTGGTTTGAAGTCAGCCTGGGCAGGAAAGTCTGTGAGACTTTAAATATATATTTAGGTAGTTGTACAAAGGAGTAGACATTTACTAAAAGATTTAATAAAGTAAACATTTAAAAACCCAGAAGTGGAACTGTAGCTCAGGTGATAGAGCTCTAGCTTTGAGCATAAAAGCTCAAAGACAGTGCTCAGGCCATGGCCATAAGTTCACACTTGCAATTGAGAATAGTTAACAAATAGTCTCCATATTCTCCAATGCTAAAAAAGGAGCAAAAAATGATTGTTTTCTATATAGCCAATGGACCTTTGGTAAATCAAGATATTACTTAGCAAAATGTAAGTGGTGAGCAGGTGAGTTATACCCATGGAGTTCACTTAGTGATTACTGAATTGATGGAGTTAAAAAAGGGACTAATAATCTGGGAGAAGAAGAGTTCTGATAAATTTTTATGGTTGGGGTTATGGTCCCTGCCCAATTAAAAAAAGGTAGAAAGTAGATATCAGTGTGCTGGTGGCTTAAATTTATAATCCTAGCTACTCAGAATGTTGAGTAGGATGTCATCCTATGTAGGAATATCTGTGAAACTATCTCCAGTTAACAAGAAAAAAATCCAGAAATGAAAAGAAAACCAAAGAAACCCAGGGACAGCACCCAGGCCTAGAGTTCAAGCTCCAGTACCTGCACCAAAACAATAGAAGAAAAAATATCCACAAAAAGTGGGAAATTAAATTAAAGATTCCTGAGATTACAGGAAGCAAGTAGCATCCCAGCGTGATTTGGATTGATGTTAGACAAGGCTTCCTTGATGAATATTGTCTTAAATGGAAGTCTTCAAGGTTGATTCAGAGTTAACAAAATGAGATGAAGAATTGAAGATAGTTTGATATGAAGAGTCACATGAATGGAGACTTGAAAATTTATGATATCAGACATTATAAAAATGCTTAAATAATACAGGTTGATCCATTGTAACAATGAGTTGTACAAGACACTATGTTGAAAACGGACTTTACAACTTTGGGGTGGGGAAGAAAGGGATGATAGAGGAAAAACAAAGGAGGAGGTAACAATGCTCAATAGGAAATGTACTCATGACCTTACTCATGTCACTGTAACCCCTTTGTACAGTATTTTTTACAATAAAAACATGTTAATGATAATCGGTAGAGTGTGTTGTGGAGGAAGAGGTAGGTTTGGAAAAGTTTGAAGTATTTCATAAATAATTCTATAGAATGTGGCCTTTATCCTGTAGTTAATGAGAACTAGGGAGTGACAGGATCACAACTGAGTTACAGAATGATCACTGTAGTTGCTGTGTGGCTAGTACATTAAAAATGGGAGAAAACTTACATCAGAGATAGAAATAGGAAGACATGTTGATTTAGGAGAGGATAATATGGGCTAGATCTGAGCTCAAGGCAGAATAGATAGAAAAAAAGGATATAGAGAGAAAACCTTTGGAGATAAATTTTAGATTGTAGTTTAGATTTATGTCTTGGCGCTTAGCTTGGATGTTTAAAGAAATGCTTGAGAGAGACAAAGTCCCCTTTTTTCTCTCACTTTCATGTTTGAAAGAGAGGAATTTTGGTGAGCATTGTAGCTAAGGAGAAGAGGTAGTTATATATTCATGACTTGCTTCCTACAAACTTAGTATATTGAGTTCACGTGGAAAACAAAGCCAGGAAATCAGTAGGTGATGAACATCTTTTGGTTGAATTTTTAAGTTACTGCCTTTATGTGACACACTTAAAAATAGTCCTTTTATAATTGCCTTTGAACTTCCTATGGCCCGCTAAAAAGCTGTGGAAAAGTGTGTTTCCAGTCTGAATGGGTTACAGTCTGTAAATGGGTTAATCAAGTGGAATCTTCCCTTCTACCCTCAGTTACCTTCAATAGTAGGTGGAAAAAGCAAGATGCCATTATTTTGTGCTCAGTTCTAAGCATAATCATTTGTAATAGAAATATGTGTACCTTGCAGCTTACTTAGCTTGTATTTCAGCTTTTATTTGATTCCTCATTTATATATTTTAATAAAGCTACCTGAAAAGAGTGAGGGGTAGGGTATGTTGTGGGAGAAATAAGAGAACAAAAGTCAGTACAAATAATTCATATTTAAAAATACATATGAATATATAATATATGCATATATACATACATACAATTAATGCATATTTACAAATTTATTACTGTATGTATATATGCATATATTATATATGCATATGTACACACATATACAAACACATATACATATATATTTGCTATAGACACAGGGAACATTTTCTTCAAAACCTTTTGTAGAATCCTCAAAATCCTTTTGGTGTTATACTAAGTTTACAGGATAAATCCAAGAATAACTAAAGTCTTTGTAATAATTATAAACAAAAATATTTTCATTTTCAACCAAGTTTCATTTTCACTCCAAGCAATCAACATAGTACAATTTTATTTTGCCCAACATTGGAAAATTTCCTTTAAATCTGATTTTAGGACTCAGCTAAATTATTTATGAGAATGTGTATGTAAAAATGTACAAGTGCAAGGAAGATTTTCTCTCTGGCCCTCATTGACTTAAATTTAGATTCCCTTCTTATATATCCAACAGGGAGAAAATACTTCAGATTAAGATAGGTAACTAACTATCACTTATGAATTCATTTGTAAATTTATTTGGCAACATATTTAAGGATTTTCTTTTGTCTGAGAGGGTCTTAGAATGTAGTGTAGGTTGGCCTTGAACTCATAATCCTCCAGCCTCTGCCTTCTTAGTCCTAGAATAAAAAGCATATACCTCAACTAGATGTCATAATTTAGTCTTCTTAATAAGAACATAATGTTTTTGACACAAAGTCAAGCAACCATGACGTCTTGCTAAGTGAGTGAATATCCTTTTCTTTATGCATAGTATTGAGGTCATGTCCACAGTCCTTGGTTTAATTCTTTTTAAAGCTAATCATAGTGAGACTCAGTCATATGCTTATAGGTACATCTTTCTTGAGTTTGGATGTAAATATATTCTTCTAATATATACTAACACTATTTCTTATAGGAGTCTTTCAGTGTATACTTTTTCAAATCATCTTTAGAGTCATTTGCTGTTTTGCTAATATTTTGACATCATTGAAATTCATTTTTGAATTTCACATTATAACCAATTTGACATATTTGTCAATTTTTTAATTACTAAGGCTTGTTTGTTTTGTATATCCACAGTTAAAGTAATTGATTTTGAATGAAAATTGGTAACAACATTTTGAAAAATCAGTAACGTTTTTACTTGCCCAGTTTTTATTTTGTTATGTAACATGGTTTTACTAAAAGCTTAATTGTCTCTTCTCTGGTGCTGTTATTGAAATAGAGGGGTTCTGGATAGGAATGGTGAAACATCCCGCTAGAGAATATTGAAGAGGAAATGCAAACAGCAAGAGAGCACTTAGGTAACAGAGCAGCAGACTAAGCAGGTAGAGAAAGAGGACATTGTCAAGGAAGGGACTAAGAGAGGAGCAGGAGACCAAGAGAAGAGGATGCAGGATATATAGAGTGTCTTGGATAGAGAGAGGAAAAAGTAGGGAAATAGGTAGAGACAATGCTTGGATGACTGAGAACAAGAGGGAAGAGTTGAGAGTCTCCAATTTTGAGCCTTCCTAGTTATACAATCCAACTAAATATGTATTATGATAGGTTTGTAATAATCATACTACAATTTCATACGTAGACAAGTTTAAGAAAGTCACCAACATGACTGGCAAACAAAGGCCTTCAGGAAAATTGGACATAACAATATTGTATGTCCATTGGTAGGATCAATTGCAGATATATTTTTAATTAAGTTTTTTATTGTGAAAATACTGTACAAAGGGGTTACAGTTACATGACCAAGGTAATGAGTACATTTCTTATCAAGCATTTTTGCCTCCTCCTTTGATTTTTTCCATACCATTCCTTCCCTCCCATCTCCAAACCTACACTCTCCTCCACCCTCCTGCCTAAATTGAAAAGTTCGTTTTTCAACATAGAATCTTGTACATCTCATTGTTGCAATGGGTCAACCTGTTTCCCTATTAAAACAAGTGGTTTTTTTCCTGCTGCTCCCCAAATTATGCCAGCGTCAAATACAGTGAAAATAGGTGGTCATACCATGAGGGAGGGACATACAAAGCAACAAAGAAAACATGTGGTACCTTATAATAGCAATAGCAAGAAAGAAAAAACCACTTGTGTCCTTAACTTGGGGTTCGTTTCAATTAACATTATCTTATCTTACTTTTTCTGCTTGTCTCAGATATATACTAGTTATTGCAAATAAAAGAAACCATGGGACCTTATGTTTTTTGGATCTGGCTTACTTCACTTAGTATAATTTTTTCCAAGTCTTTCCATTTCCTAACAAATGGGGCAATGTCATTCTGTTGGAAGCATAGAATTCCATTGTGTATATATACCGTTTTCTTAATCCATTCATCTACTGAGGGGTATCTGGTTGGTTCCATATCTTTCTTAGCTGTGGTAAATAATGCTGCAATAAACATAGTCGTGCTGGTAGCTTTATTATGGTCTTGTTTGTGATCCTTTTGGTAAATGCCCAAAAGGGCGATTGCTGGATCATAAGGGAGCTCTGTGGGGAGTCTTTTGAGGAACACCCATACTACTACAAGTTTATATTCACACCAACAATGCAGTAGGGTTCCTTTCTGGCCATATCCCTTCCAGCATTTGTTGTTATAAGAGTTCTTGATTTTAGCCAATCTAACGGGGGTGAGGTGGTATTGCAATGTTATTTTGATTTGCATTTCTTTTATGGCTAGAGTGGTAGAGCATTTTTGATATGTGTATTGGCCATCCTTCTTTCCTCTTCAGAGAAGTTTCTCTGTAAGCCTATAGCCCACTTATTTATTGGGCAGTTGTTTCTTTGAGGATTTGTTGTTGGGGAATTTACTTTTTTGAGTTCCAAGTATATTTTTCCAGACCCTTATACATTGTATGGCTAGTGAAGATCTTCTCCCAATCCGTGGGCTTTCTCTTGATCTTGGTAGCTATGTCCTTTGCCATGCAGAAGCTCTGCAGCTTCATGGAAGCCCATTTTTCCAAATTTTCTTTGATTTGTTGTTTTTCTGGGTCTCTATTAAGGAAATTTAAGCCTGTGCCAAGGAGCCCTAGAGTTTCTTCTATCCCTTCTTATAATGATTTCAGGGTGTCTACTTTGACTTTGAAGACTTTTATCCATTTGGAGTTGGTTCTGATGCAGGGTAAGGTATAAGGATCTAGCTTTCATTTTGTACAGGTGATTAGCCAATGTTGCCAGTACCATTTACTGAATAGGCTGTCTTTCTTCCATTCTAGTTTTTTATCTCCCTTATCGAACATTAGGTTGTTATAGATATGTGGGATCATTTCTGGGTTTTCAATTCTATTCCATTGGTCCTGAGGTCCCTTCTTGTGCCAGTATCAAGCTGTTTTGATAACTATGCCTTTGTATTAGAGTTTGAAATTTGGTATTGGCATTCCTCCAGCACTATTCTTTCTGTTAAGGATCATTTTTACTATTCAGGGTCGTTTATTGTTCCATATTAATTTTTGGATTGCCTCTTCTACTTCCTTGAAAAATGGGGTTGGAATATTGATGGGTATCACATTGAATTTGTAGATAGCCTTGGGAAGTATTGCCATTTTCACAATGTTGATCCTTCCAATCCAGGAGCATGGAAGGTTTTTCCACTTTCTAAGTTCTGTTTTTGTTTCCTTTTTCAGGTTTTAAAAGTTTTCATCATAGAGTTCCTTCACTTCTGTGATTAAGTTAATTTCTAGGTAGTTTTTTTTGTGGGGCTATTATGAATGGAGTTGCTTTCCTGATTTCAGCTGCACTCTTTTCAATGTTGGCATACAGAAAAGCCATCAATGGTAGGTATATTGTTTCATGACTTTGACATGTAAGTACAAGGGTAGTGTTGATTTTGGAGGCATAAGTTGATATAAGTACGATGGCCAATTGCCTATGGATAGATTAATCAAGTCCAAGGTTTGTAGGACTAAATTGATATTAACATATTTGAGTATGATTGGATATCAGTAATTGTTAGGTGGAGCAGAACCAATAATTAGCTGGTTATTCAGGGGAAAGAGAAAGGATCCATGTGCCTCTGAGAGGAGTTTTAAAGTTAGAATTTAAGCGAACTCAGTGATTAGATTTGTGATTTAGAAAGATCACTTGTATCCATGTGGTTATTTCTTTAGTAAGATTTATATGTGAAAGCAAATAAATTGATTGTGAAATTCCTCCAATACAATGAGACTATTTACAGAAACAAAAATAGGTTGGATACTAGGAGAAGAGAAACATATTTTGGGTCCTGACACTGTCAGAGAGATAAGGTATAGGAAAGAGAAGTTGTGAAGATACAAATTAGATGTGAAGAATTATGTGTATCTGAAATCACTTGACTTGTAAGACTTAGCATTTGTGTTTTTGTGAACATTGAGTTACCCAAGAATTAGAGTCACCATATTTATCTTTGTAAGCTCAGTCTCTTGTACTTATTATGTTCATAAAATGTTTTCCTCTGGGCTGAAAATAGCAGTGATAAGCATAGATATGAGCTGTCCATATAGAGGCTTAATGGTCAATTAAAATCAGATAAATCAGGAACCATGGCTTGAACAGCTTTTGGCTTTTTATTCCAATCCGTAGTCATTGGATTGCACCACCAGCAAATTTATTGCTATTTCGGGGGGGGAGGGGCGGAATCAAACCTTTCAGGCACTGAGGACCTCAAATAAAAATGCTCTTGTGTTAGATCTACTGAGAGTGAACTTTTGGGCAGTGGGCTAGTGAATGCCTTCAGAGCTAATCAGATGGCAGGTACAATACATGTTTGACCCAGGAGACCCCTCATCTCATAGGGCAGTGGTGCACTGAAGAAAGAATGTAATTCTTCATTCTTCACACTAAACCTTTCCACATTTTTGGCCTGTATGCCATTGCATGTGTGTTTTCATCTTCTTCCAGATTTCATACATTTTTCTTGAAGTGGTATTTATATATTTTAAGATCCAATTCAGATTAGCTTAATTACCCTTCATTGCCTTATAAACATACTATTTTTGAGTTTGATAACAAATGACAGTGTATGGTTACAGGGCTTATGCTCATGAACACATTATTATTATCAACTTTTCCATGGACTTTCCAGAAACATGTATTATGGATAAATGATTAAAGGTAAGAGAAACCTCATTAAAAAACAGAAACAGGAGTTATTTTTTTTCATTGTCCTTTGGTTTCTGAGATCACACATTTTCCCAGTGATCTAATATTTTAATTTCTTATTTTTATGTAAGCTACTAACATGTTAATTTATTTATTTTTTTCTTGGTAATGGGGTTTGAATTCTGGGCATTGGTGCTTTCCCTCAGCTCTTTAGCTCCATGATAGGGCTGTACCACTTGAGCCTCAGCACCATTTCTGGTTTTCTGGTGGTTTATGTGAGATAAGATTCTCAGGGACTTTCCTGCCTGGGCTGCCTTTGAACTGCAATCCTCATAGTAGCCTGGATTACAGGCGTGAGACACTGGCGCCTGGCTTAACATGTTAGTTTTTATAAGAATTTTTCTTCAAAAATGTAGAAAGAAATAGAAAATAAGGTGAATCATTAAAAAAAGTAAGGGATTTTTATAACCTAACGGGCCTTTGTAAACGTTAACCGATATTTACATTATGTAGCCTAGTGTAATAATGGTAGAAATAAATAAGAAAAGTAACTATGAAGTTACTATACACACAAATAAAAACAAGGAACTCATGGATCATAACTTATAGTCTAGTAGACATTAAGATGTGTTAGATCTGAATGATATGAAAATGATTATATAACAGCTGGTGGGTGTGATTGATTATATACACCTTTAAATGCTTATATGAGAAAATAAAACCTGAAAATCAATGGACAAGGCAGCCAACTAGAGAATTCGTGAAAAGATGAACAGAGTGTATGAATAAATGAAATAGAAAATAATGATACTAAAAGTTTATGATGTCAGAAGGTTTATTTTTTTGTAACATTGGTATTTGATTCAGCTAAGCAAGTGCTCTTCCATCTATCAATACTCCCAGAATTCTTGTGATTTAGTTATTTTCTGGATAGGGTCTCCTGATTTTATCCATGATCCATACTACTCTCATCTCGGCCTCCCATTTAACTGGGATTAAGACATGCCACACAGTGCATTCTCTGAAATGGTGTCTTAACTTTTTACTAGGCTAGCCTTTAATCACAATTTCCTTGATCTCTGTCTCCTGAATCACTGGGATTACAAATGCATATTATCATGACCAGCTTCAAAAGTTAATTTTTTTGAAAAAACTAAAAAAATAATTTTGCCAATCATTCCAGAGTATAAGATGAAAGGCAGAATGCTATCTAACCACTCTGTGAAGTTATCAAATTTTGATGACAAAATTGAGTCAGAGAAAAATGTAGTATAGACTTATAGGCCAACCTCAATTGTAAACATAAATGCAAATTTTTGAAAAAGTATAATATGTACTTGAAAAAGTAACAATATGTAGAAATGAAATATATTATAATGAAATTAACGATACCCTATCCTAGAAATGTACTGTCTTTGCTTAATTTTTGTTTATGTAACATTTATATACACTAATGTATTTATTAGATGATTTCTTTGTTGCTTTATATGTCCCTCCCCCACAGTTTTCACTGTATTTGATATTGGTATAATTTGGGGAGGGGAAGGAAAAAAACAAATTGTTTAAATAGGAATCCAGGTGGACTCATTGCAACAATGAGATGTACAAAACATTATGTCAAACAACAAACTTTACAACTTGGGGAGGGGGATAGAGGTGGGGGAGATGGGAAGGCAAGGATGGTAAGGGGAAAAAAGGAGGAGGCAACAATGCTTGATAAGAAATGTACTGGTTACCTTGCTCATGTAATTGTAACCCTTCTATATGGTATTTTCACAATTAAAAAAATTGTAATCATATGATAAAAGAAAAACTAATATTCATTTGATAATGTTTATAAATTTATATATAGATATAGACATTGATAAAGTAATAAAGGATGTAGAGGAACTGCCAATGTTAAACTTAATAATTAGTAGTGAAATATTAAAAGAATCCCCGTTAGAGACAGAAAGAAAGCAAAGATGTCTACTCCTATTTGTTTAACCATGATTTCTGAATTGCTGGCTGGTATAATAAAGTTAGGAAAGCAAAAAATATTACATTTACTGATAAAGAAAAAAATACTATGTCAATGATATAATTATTAGAGAAATACAAAAAGCACAAAACAATGAACATATAAACCGATAAAAAGCATGGATGTCAAACCAAAAATTTGATAACTAATAGTCAGTTGTCTTTCCAAATATCAGGAAAAATATAAAATGCATGTCATGTAAACTTTAAAAAAAGAGAAAGCACTTAGAATTAAATCTAGTAAACTGTGCACTTTCCAATACCATTTGGCAGACTGATATTACTCATGTCCCATTCCTTTGGAGACAATGTTATGTTTTTGTTTTCATTGATACTTTTCTCATTTCTCATTCCATGCCATTCCATCAAGTGGAGAAGCAACTAAACATTTCAGATTTCACTTCTTAGAAATTTTTAGTCACATGGGAATTCCACAACAATTAAAATGTAATAATGACCAGGCTGCAGTGGCTCATGCTTGTAATCCTCTCTAGTTAGGGAGCTGTGGATCTGAGGATCACAGGTCAAAGCCACTCTGGGAAGAACAAGAATTCTTATCTTGAATCAACCCAAAAGCAAAACAGAAGTGGAGATAAGGCTCAAGTGGTAGAGTTGCTAGGAAAAAAGGATACATCCCCTAGAGATCAATTAACTAAAATCTCATTTACCCTAAAAAATTTTTAACTGTGACCAATATGGTTTTGCAGCAGCTGAAATACATTTTTAAGTAACTTGAACCCAAAGTCCTGGCAAAAGACCTTCAAGAAAGCAGGTTCTCTTAAGGACCTTATAATAAGTATTAGTACATATTATTATATGCTTGTATTCTCTGTTCTACAGGACTGTAGTGGTTCCCGCTAGCGGTGTCAAGATTTATCAACAGCTGGAAAAACCAGTTCTTTAACTCAGCCATAAATAGAAAGTAGACCTGGCAAGAACCCAGCAAGTTCAGGTTCCTGAAATCCTGAAAGTCAGTTTTTATCTTACTTATCCACTATTGATAATAACTCAATTCAGGGAGTAAGACAAACTCATACAGACGAAATAATTCTGACAAGGCTAGATGTTTTAGTGTAAGTCATTGAATGGCAGCAGGCTCCATTTGAGAGACAGCAACTCAGTATGATCCTGTTTTTGAAAAACAATGTGTGGCTCCTTTACCTTATAATTCCTTCCAACATGATTGGAAACTAGTGATAAAACATCTCCATGAATTGTTGAAGTCGATTAGCCAAAATTTTGTTAAGAAGTTTTGCATCAATGTTCATCAAATAATGGGTCTGTAGTTCTCTTTCTTTGATGAGTCCCCACCTGGTTTTAGGATGAGGATTATGATGGCTTCATAGAATGAGTTCGTTAGTGAACTCTCTCTTTCAATTTCATTGAAGAGTTGGAGGAGTATTGGTGTGAGCTCTGCTTTGAAGGCCTTGTAGAATTCCACAGTAAATCAATCTGGTCCTAGGCTTTTCTTAGATGTGAGGTCTCTCTAGCCATAAAAGAAATGCAAATCGAGACAACATTGAGATACCACCTTACCCCAGTTAAAATGGCTATAATCAAGAACTCTAATAACAACAGATACTGGAAGGATGTGAACAGAAGGGAACCTTACTGCATTGGTGGTGGGAGTGTAAACTTGTTCAACCACTTTGCAAAGTAGTATGGAGGTTCCTCAAAAGGCTCCACATAGAGCTCCCCTATGACCCGACAATCCCACTTTTGGGCATTTACCCAAATGATCACAAACAAGACCATACTAAAGCTACCAGCACAACTATGTTTATTGCAGCATTATTTGTTGCCATATCTAAAATATGGAACCAACCCAGATGCCCCTTAGTAGATGACTGGATCAAGAAAATGTGGTATATACACAAATGGAATTCTATGCCTCCATCAGAAAGAATGTCATTGCCCCATATGTTAGGAAATGGAAAGACTTGGAAACAATTATATGAAGTGAAGTAAGCCAGGCCCAAAGAAACATTGGTCCCATGGTTTCCCTTATTTGCAATAACTACTATATGTCTGAAACAAGCAGAAAAGGTCAGGTAAGTTGATACTAGGTGAAACGAACCCCAAGACAAGTATTCAAATGTTTTTTTTTTCTTTCTTGTGATTGTTTCTAACATATTTATAAGATGATTTCTCTGTTGCTTTGTATGTCGCTCCCGCATGGTATAACCCCTGCTTTCATTATATTTGATGTTGGTATAATTTAGGGAGCAGAAGGGAAAAAACAAATTGTTTAAATAGGGATACAGGGGGACCTATTGCAACAATGAGATGTACAAGACGTTATGTCCAAAAATGAACTTTACAACTTTGGGGGGGAGGGGCAAAGGCAGAGGGGGAGAGGTGGGAGATGGGAAGGAGAAACAAAGGAGGAGGCAACAATGCTTGATAAGAAATGTACTCATTACCTTGCCCATGTAATTGTAGCCCCTCTGTACATTATTTTCACAATATAAATAAATACTTAAAAAGTATGAAGCTAATTATATAAAAAATTGCTAAATAAAATATTTTTTAATCAAAAAAACAAAAATTATCTCCATGGTGCTTTCTCTGATTCCCTCCACCAGGAAATGGAAATGTTCCATTCCTTATTACCTAAAGTAAATGAGCTTCAAAGCTATATTTATCAGTCAGTACTCAAGGAACCACAAAAGCATCTTAATTGGCTAAACCTTGAAAAATTCTTTTCTGAACTGAATCTTTACATATTTGGGTTATATGCTATGGGAATAATTGTTCTTATTGTTTCAGTCTTTCAAGTAATATGTGATGCTTTATCCTGAACAGAACAGAATAGAATGAAGATGATCATACTGCTTTCTTCACAACAACAAATGGCTGTTTTCAAAATGAAAACAGGAGATATTTGTAACCCTCTATCCTCATGAGAACTATGCTTGGGAGCAGGAAGTATGAGTGCACATGGAGTGTCCCCGATACCAGCAGGAAAGTACTGTTGGTATGAATGTTTTTCCAGTGTCTGAGTGAAGACTCAAGATTCCTGCTGCCTATTTGATTTTCTGCAATAATCCTGCCAAAAGATAGGATAAATTGCTGAGTGTACTTATCTGACTACATCCTATATCCTGTTAACAGTCCTTTGGAATGAGACTTTTGATCTGCAACCAAGACCTTTCCCAAGAAAGTGTTTTAGCCCCTAAAAAATGTGGGGGTGGAAAAGACTCCAGTTGGAACATGTCTGCTGATTAAACTCATTTCTTCTGGGCAATATATTGTTTCATGAGTAATTCTTCATCCTTCATCACAGCATTCTATGGACAGAACCATCACTCTGGTGGAAAAGTGGACATATATTTAAATAGTCCTATCATAGAAACAGACTTAAGAAACAGAAACATAGAAACAGAAATAAGCTTATTCTTCTTATCTGAGAATCTCAAATTAAATCAGAGCACCTGTTGGACTGAAGAAACTAAACAATACATACTCCAGAAAGGGCTTTCCAGCAATGGGAGTCACAGGTGTATACTTGTTTAGAACAGCAACGGCATTGACTAATAAAATTGAAGTTGGACATACTTTTGAATCAACCATTTAAATGTTAGATCCGTCTTCCTAACAAGTATACAAGAAGACTTGGGCAATGTGGCTGCATTATTGCTAAGGATAAAAGAACAGTAAATGATATAAATATACAATAGGATGCATGAATACATGATGGTATATTTGTATAGACAATGGAATATTACATAGCAGAGAAAATAATTTGTAGCCATTGAGATCACTATTGGTAAATCATAATGATACAATGTTTAGTGATAAAAGCAAGTTGCAGAAAAGCATATTTTGTTTCATTCTATTTATATAAACTCTCCAAAGACATGAAGAAAAGCAAGGGAATGGGAAACATAATTCAGGATAGGGATGATCTCTGGATTGGGGTTTGGGTGCTGTTGGGTTTTGGAAGGTATTAGAGGCATATCTTCAAAGACTGTAAAAATTCTTGTTGCTTAATATTTAAACTAAATGGTGAGTATCAGATGCTCATGATACCATTTGTTACATGTTTTTATATTTGGTACTTTATAAACTATTTTTTAAAAACCCAAACAATATTTGGTAAAAACTTTGCAATGTTTTTAGCTTAATAACTTCTGTCTGCATTTGGAAAACTAGTTATTACTGCTATTTTATTTGACCACCTGCAATTTAGGGACAAAAGTTTGGTTAGAGGAAGAAATATTCCTACAGTGTTGGGCTTGCAAATGGAGGATGAGTAGAAACTAGTATTCTGCACATGGGAAATACTTGGAGAAAGGGCTAATCGTGAGGTAAACAAGAATGAAGTTGACTTAAGTGTCTCCTGAGCAATGCCAAACTGCTAACTGATTCTCTATGAGCCAACATCATCTGCATTCTCAACTAGTGCCACTAAAAGCATCTTGGAGAAAACAGGAGTTTCTGTTCAAACTCAGTTCTAAAATCCCAAGTCATAGCTTCAGAGAGTTTGTGAACTAGGCTTGGGTTCATATCCTTATTCCATCTTTAGTTAGCTGTTGCACTCTTGGAAGTCATTTATTCTGTGCCTCTACTTACTTAGTTTCTTTTTTTCTGTCTTTGTTTTTTGTTTTGGTCAGTAGTGGGGCTTGAACTGTAGGGCTGGGCACTGTCTCTGAACACGTCAGCTCAAGGCTAGCACTCTACCACTTGAGCCACAGCACCACTTCTGGCCTTTTCTGTTTATGTGGTGCTGAGGAATCGAACCCAGGGCCTCATGCATGCAAGGTAAGCACTCTACCACTAAGCCACCTTCACAGACCCACCTCTACTTTCTAATATATAAAAAGGCATAATAGTTTTTGTCTCATACACTGATATTTTATATGAAAAATAGTATGCAGTAGCTGTCTTATACATGTTGATTACATTGTAAAAGGAAAATTTTAAAGAATATCTAAATGTTAAATTACTCCTGTGGGACACTTGGGGAATGGTTCTGAATTCTGAGTTCCAGAGACAGGTCATTGCTCTTATCATGTGGTTGGGGTCTTGCTCTCTCTCTTTTTCACACACACAAATTATATTAACACGTGGAAGCTTTAAGTAACACACAAAAAATAAGTGAAAACTAATATGAGCATTGAGAAAAAGCCTGTGATAACCTAGAGATGGGTAAAGAAAGCTATGACTCAACACCAGGGTTTGTTCAGATATTAGTTATCTTCTGGGCTTAATTTCACTTAAATGTCATAAAATTTCTTTCTGTAATTAAATTAATATATATGTTACTTTATAATATGATGTATATACGTAATTTTATTCTATAATCAAAGTAATATATATTACTATATATATACTTTTAAGTATATATATATATATAAAGTATATACTTTAACATAATATAGATGTTATTTTAATTATGAATTAATATAGAAAAAGTAACACACATATAAAGTATATAACCATTTCCTTTCAGTTTTTTTTTTTTGGCAGATATGGGGATTGTACTCAAGGCCTGGGCTCTGTCCCTGAGCCTCTATGTGCTCAAGGTTAGCACACTACTACTTGAGCACCATTTCTGGCTTTTTCTGAGTACTTTATTGGAGATTAAAGTCACATGGACTTTTCTGCCCGGGCTGCCATTGAGGCATGATCCTCAGATCTCATCCTTCTGAGTAGCTAGGATTATAGGCATGAGCCACTAGCACCCAGCTTAGCTTTCCACATTTTTGAATAGATATTGTGTGTGTGTGTGTGTGTGTGTGTGTGTGTGTGTGTGTGTGTGTGTGTGGTTGCAATCATAATTTGTATACAGATTTGCTTTTTGCAGTTAATAGCATGTCAAAATATTTAAAAATACTATGTGATATATAACGCACCTTAATTTAACAGATACTTAATGTGAATATTGAAGTAACTTCCAAATTTTTACCATGAATGACCTTGCTTTTGGAATTGTTTCAAAGGAATATTACTGTAGGGCAAACTTGGTTTCAAAAAGAAAAATAAACTTTCATAAAAATTCAAATATTCAAATATTCTCATGTCTCTTAGTGTCCATCATTTATCACGTCTGATTTTGATCAGATTCTATCTGATGTGTGGCTTGCATATGTTACACCATACTGGTAAAAACTTCATTTGGACCAAGTAATACTACAAGGGGAGAAAGATATACAGTGAAAAAGCAAATGAAGGCAATCTATTTAAAAATGCTTATAATCTAGGTGTTGGTGATTCATGTTTGTAATTCTTGCTAGTTAGGAAGCTAAAAATTGAAGAACTGAACTACAGCTACAAAGAATGATGTGCACCTATCATTCCCATGTAGAAGCTGACATTGGGCAGATCTCAATGGTTAGCCAACCCAGAGCAAAAATGTCCAGAGATTTTTTTCTATAGAAGGAAGCTGAACACAGTAGTGAATAGCTAGAGATTACAGAAACCTTAGAAGTAGGTGGATGGCAGCTCAGGTGCATATTTTGCAGAAAATAGGACCTTAAAACTATCCAACAAAGAACAGTGCTATAATTATGGGTTTATGTTATCATGGCAGTCTTATAAACATAAGGCCCTGAGTAAAACCCCCAAAGACTGCCAAAATCATGAGCATCATAATAAATAAAATGTATACCGACTTATGAATGCATTCACTCCCTAAATGCTTAAATTATGCTCCATTTGGACTTTCATTTAGTGGGCCTTGGTACTGTTATCTTAGCTCTTGTGTTCAAGACTGGCTCTCTACTACTTGAGTCAGAGTTCCATTTCTGCTCAGGTTCCTAATTTGAAAAGATTATGCTAATTTAATATTGCAACTTTCACCATCAGGCCTCTCTTCAAACTGCATTTCAAGCTGGAAGGGAGAGGGTATGAGAAAGGAAATCAAATTTTGCTGCAGATCAAAATAATTTTCCAAAATGCACAGTTTGCCGTGGACTCAGCAAGTCTTCATCAGAGCAGAGGGGCCAATGTGGCACATTTCCACTCCCATCAGGTGAGCAGGGACAAGCTGAAGTAACAACAGATGGAGCTTGGGACTGAAGACGGCAGGGTGGACACTGGAGATCCAGAAATCCATGGTACTTCATGCTGGCATCAGACAAGCTACCATCGAGTAATCTTCTGCTGAGAGACTTCCTCAAGTCTGAATGTCTGTCAAACAAAATTTAAAACATGTTCCAAATCCTCTTCCTAGATGAATGGCTTGGAGTGAGGGTCAACTTTCCAACATGCTTTGTCTGGTTTCATGAGGCAGCAGCATACATTATCCAAACTGATGCAAAGAATTAATTCGAAGACAATGCTTAAAATTAGGCATTTTTACTGTTATGACTGTACTATGGCATAAGGGATTTGTAATTTGAAAACTATAGTGCCAATATCCCCAATGCTGTCTGCAGACCACTTTATGTACTTTTGCCACTTGGAAGAATTTTCTTGTACCCAATTGTTCACTCTGGAAACAGGAGAAACACATCTGGTTTCACCCTCAGGGAGACCTTCAGGCCGGGTAAGGTGGCCTTGCAGACAGCTGGTACAAGGGGACAGGTAGGTCCAGCCCACTGGGGAAAGCACTTCATGGGTCCCCTTTAAAACCTCCGGCTTCACACATGGAGGGCCTTCCTGAAACCCAGAGCTCTCCCTTGCGGTGCGATTCTCTGTGGCTGTTGGGGGCTCCAGGCCATCTTTTTGGCCAGTCCCACCTGAGAGCTTCCCTAGCAAACATCTGCAGGAATGGTGGACACACACACAAACACACACACACACAGCATCACACAGCCCCATGGCCTGGCTCAGAGCAGCTGGGGCTGAACTTTTTGCTCCTTCAGACCCAGAGACACTTTGCTGGCCTAGTGAAGCAAGAGGCCAGGCTGGCTCCAACCACGCTTCATGTCTGTTGCTCATCCTGGAAATTTCCACTGCCATCAAACCTAGGTGGCTTTACCCCCACATGTGCAGAGCAGGGGCTCCCTTTCTGTGTCTGATTCTTAAGGCTACACCACAGTGTGTCCAAGTCATCCCCTCCCAGCCTCTGGGCTTCTGCCAGGCAGGTGTCCAGGGTCACTTTTCCATCGTTCATGTTTGTTTTCTCTGCTGCAAGGAGCCTGGGGTGGGGGCACCTGAGAGTCTGGCAGAGGGGGTTTCAGTGGATCTCAATATAAACCTGCAGGCACAACGTTGAGCATCATGGAAGCCATGATGTACAGGCAGCGGAAGTTGATGTTCAGTCACCAATCCAGGTGGAAGAAGATGAGCAGCGTGCGGGTCAGCCCCTTGCAGAAGAACCCATATGAGCAGGGTGCAGCCGAGTGGGACAGCCAGACATCCAGGCCCAACAGAACTGCCAGATAGGAACCAGTGCTTCCATGGCCCACCTGTCCATCAGCCCTTCTTCCCTCCCTCCCTTGCTTTCTAAGCCGCTTTGCCAAGGCCTTCACCCCAGATCTGGGCTGTGCTCTGGGAGACAGGGAGGAAGGTGGCAGGGCCCGTGGGTTGCAGACCACCTGGGAACCAAAGTCCATGCATCAAGCTTCCTTTGGGCAAGACATGTTTTTATAGGCAAGCTACATACTCCTGATAAATGATAGCAATACACAAAAGCATCCATGTCTCCAACCTCCCAAAGCTATTTTATCCATGTAAAAAGAGCTCATAAAAATCTCAAAGATGGTAACATCTTTTTCTAAAAAGAAGCAAGGAACAATTCATTCCCATGAGGAAAAACAATCCTCACATACCAAGAATGTTTGTTGAACTCAGCATGTTTACTATATTTATAAATAAAAATATCCTATATATATTTATGCATACAATGCATGGTAAATATTAGTTGATATTTGTTCAACAAAGGTAGGGCTATAAATTTGACCATTCTGAGCTTTCTAATTTGTGTTTATATATTTCTGTCTCCGTGGACTCAAGCTATTAACCACAAAGTCACATCTGTGGTTTATGCTTGCAGCCTAGAGCAATGACAGCCTCCATCATTCTCAAACATGTGCTTACAACACACACTGTGGCCATGTTCAATCTAAAAAATGGAACCCTTTCTTTTTTTTTTTTTTTGTTCAGTCCTGGCGCTTGAACTCTGGGCTTAGGCGCTGTCCCTGTGCTCTTCAGCTCAAGGCTGTCCCTGTGCTCTTCAGCTCAAGGCCAGTGCTCTACCACTTGAGCCACTGCACCACTTCTGGTTTTCTAGTGGTTTATTGGAGATGAGTCTCAAGGACTTTCCTGCCCCGGCTGGCTTTGAACCGTAATCCTCAGATCTCAGCCTCCTGAGTAGCTAGGATTATAGGCATGAGCCACCAGCGCCCGGCTGAGCCCTTTCTTTAAAATAAACTAAATCCAACCAGTTTGGAATCCTAACTACTTAAAAGCCTGAGATCCAGAAGATCACAGTTCAAAGCAAGCTGGGGCAGAAAACTCTACAGGGCTTGCACTCCAAAATAGCCAGCAAAAAGCAGAGCTCGATATTGTGGTTCAATCTGGACCAGCCCGGGCCAGGCTCACAGAGCCTTGTCCAAGACAGGGCAGCCTGGACCAGCCCAGGTCCAGCCTCACGAGCCCTGACCAAGACAGCACCGCCTGGACTGACATGGGCCTGGCCTGGGCCAGCCTCACAGAGACCAGTCCAAGCCATCTCCTCCTGGACCAGCCTGGGGCCAGCCTCAGGAGCCATGTCCAAGACAGCCCCACCTGGACCAGTGTGGGCCAGGCTCACAGAACCTTGTCCAAGCCAGCTCCTCCTACACTGGCCCAGTCCAGCCTCAGAGAGACTTGTCTAACCCAGCTCCTCCTGGTCTGGCCTGGGCCAGGCTACCATTCCTGTCCAAGCCACCACCACCAGGACCGGCACGGGCTAGCCTCACAGAGCCCTGTCCAATCCACCACCTCCTAGACTGGCCCAGTCCAGCCTCACAGACACTTGTCTAAGCCAGCTCCTCCTGGACTGGACCAGCCTGCCTAACAGGGCCCTGTCCAAGCCAGCGCCACCTAGACTGGCCTGTGCCAGGCTCACAGAGCCCTGTCCAAGCCAGTGCCACCTGGACCAGCCCTGGGCCAACCTCAAGAGCCCAGTCCAAGCCAGCTCCTCTGGACTAGACCAGGAAGCCTCACAGAGCTCTGTCCAAGCCAGCGCCAACAGTACTAGACTGCACCAGCCTCGCAGAGCCCTGTCCAAGCCAGGTCCTCCTGGACTAGAAGAGGCCAGCCTCACAGAGCCCTGTCCAAGCCCACTCCTCCTGGACCAGCTGTGGCCAGACTCACAGAGCCCTGTCCAAGATAGCTCCTCCTGGACTGGACCAGGCCAGGCTCTCGGAGCCCTGTCCAAGACAGCCCCGCCTGGACTGGCATGGGCCAGGCTCACAGAGTCCTGTCCAAGCCAGCACCATGTGGACCAGCCCGGGCCAGCCTCACAGATCCCTGTCGAAGCCAGCTCTTCCTAGACTGGCCTGGTCCAGGCTCATAGAGACTTGTCAAAGCCAGCTCCTCCTAGACCAGACCGGACCACCCTCACATAGCCCTGTCCAAGCCAGCTCCTCCACGACTGGCCCTGTCCAGCCTCATAGAGTCTTGTCCAATGCAGCTCCTCCTCGACTGGCCCGGTAAAGCCTCACAGAGCTTTGTCCAAGCCAGCGCCACCTGGACCAGCCTACACCAACCTCACAGAGCTCTGTCCAAGCAGCCCCACATGGACCAGCCTGGGCCAGGTTTGCAGAGCCCTATCCAAGACAGAGCCTCCTGGACCAGCCCAGGGCCAGCCTCATGAGCCTTGTCCAAGCCAGCACCACATGAACTGGCCCCGGGGCAGGCTAACAGAGTCCTATACAAGCCAGGGCCATCTGGACCGGCCTGGGCCAGCCTCACAGAGCCCTGTCCAAGCCAACTCCTCTGGACTGGACCAGGCAGCCTCACAGAGCTCTGTCTAAGCCAGTGCCAACAGTACTAGACTGCACCAGCCTCACAGAACCCTGTCCAAGCCAGGTCCTCCTGGACTGGAACGGGCCAGCCTCACAGAGCCCTGTCCAAGCCAGTGCCACCTGGACCGTCCTGGGCCAGGATCACCCAGCCCTGTCCAAACCAGTATCACCTGGACCTTACCGGGCCAGACTCACTGAGCTCTGTCCAAACCAGCACTGCCTGGACTGGTACGGGCCAGGCTCACAGAGCCCTGTCCAAGCCAGGGTCACCTGGACCAGCCCCGGGACAGCTTCTTGAGCCCTGTCCAAGCCAGCGCCGCCTGGACCGATGTGGGCCAGCCTCAAAAAGCCCTGTCCAAGCCAGCTCCTCCTAGACTGGCCCAGGCCAAACTCACAGAGTCTTGTCCAAGCCAGCTGCTCTTGGAACCAAACGGGCCAGCCTCATAGAGCTCTGTCCAAGCCAGCGCGACCTGGTCCAGCCTGCACCATACTCAAGGAGCCCGGTCCAAGCCAGCAACACCTGGATTGGCTCAGGCCAGGCCCACAGAGCCCTGTCTAAGCCAGCGCCACCTGGACCAGCCCGGGCCAGGCTCACAGATCCCTATCAAAGCCAGCTCCTCCTAGCCTGGCCCGGTCCAGGCTCATAGAGCCTTGTCCAAGACAGGTCCTCCTGAACCAGACCAGACCAACCTCACAGAGCCTTGTCCAAGCCAGCGCCACATGCACTGGCCTGTGCCAGGCTCACAGAGCCCTGTCCAAGCCAGCTCCTCAATGACTGGCCTGGTCCAGCCTCACAGAGACTTGTCCAAGGCAGCTCCTCCTAGACTGGCCCTATAAAGCCTCACAGAGCTTTGTCCAAGCCAGCACAGCCTGAACCTGTCTGGGGCTGGCTCACAAAGTCCTTTCCAAGCCAGCACTGCCTGGACTGGACCAGGCCAGGCTCACAGAGTCCTGTCCAAGCCAGCACCGCCTGGAATGGACCGAGCCAGCCTCACAGAGCCCTGTCCAAGTAAGTGCCAACTGTACCAGACTGCACCAGCCTCAAAGAGCCCTGTCCAAGCCAGCGCCACATGGACTGGCCTGTGCCAGGTTCACAGATCCCTGACCAAGACAGCATTGCCTGGACTGACAAGAGCCAGGCTCACAGAGCCCTGTCCAAGCCAGGGCCGCCTGGACCAGCCTCGGGACGCCCTTTCGAGCCCTGTCCAAGACTGCACCGCCTGGACTGATGGGGGCCAGCCTCAAAGAGCCCTGTCCAAGCCAGCTCCTCCTAGACTGTGTTGGGCCAGCCTCACAGAGTCTTGTCCAAGCCAGCTGCCGAAGGGGCCAGCTTCACAGAGCCTGTCCAAGCCAGCGCCACCTGGACAAGGCTGCACTACACTCACAGAGCCCTGTCCAAGCCAACGCCTCCTAAACTGACACAGGCCAGGCTCACAGATCCCTGTCCAAGCTTGCTCTTATTCAACTAGCCTGTACAGGATCACAGAGCCCTGTCCAAGCCAGCGCCACCTGGACGAGGCTGCACCACACTCACAGAGCCCTGTCCGAGCCAACGCCTCCTAAACTGACACAGGCCAGGCTCACAGATCCCTGTCCAAGCTAGCTCCTATTCAACTAGCCTGTACAGGATCACAGAGCCCTGTCCAAGCCATCTCCTCCTGGACCGGACCAGGCCAGCCTCACAGAGCACTGTCCAAGCCAGGGTCAACAGGACCATACTGGGCCAGACTCACCGAGCCCTGTCCAAGCCAGCACTGCATGGACCAATGCGGGCCAGGCTCACAGAGCCCTGTCCAAGCCAAGGCCGCCTGGACCAGCCTGGTGACAGCTTTTTGAGCCCTGTGCAAGCCAGCACTGCCTAGACTGATGAAGGCCAGCCTCAAATAGCCCTGTCCAAGCCAGCTCCTACTAGACTGGGCCGTGCCAGCCTCACAGAGTCTTGTCCAAGCCAGCTGTTACGGGACCGGTCCGGGCCAGCCCCACAAGCCCTGTCCAACACAGTGCCACCTGGACCAGCCTACACCAGACTCACAGAGCCCTGTCCAAGCCAGCTCCAACTGAAGCAGCCCAGGCCAGGCTCGTAGAGTCCTGCCCAATCCAGCGCTGCCTGGACAGGCACAATCAGCCTCACAGATCTCTGTCCAAGCCAGCTTTTCCTAGACTGCGCCTGGCCAGCCTCACAGAATCTTGTTCAAGCCACCTGCTCCTCTATCTGACCAGGCCAGCCTCACAAGCCCTGTCCAAGCAAGTGACACCTGGACCAGCCTGCACCAGTCTCACAGAGCCCTGTCCAAGCCAGCTTCTCCTAGACTGGAATGGACCAACCTCACAGAGACTTGTTTAAGCCAACTGCTCCTGGACCTGACCGGGCCATCCTAACAGGGCCCTGTCCATGGCAGCCCTATCTGGACTGGCCAGGGCCAGCTTCACAGAGCCCTGCCCAAGCAAGCTCTGCCTGAAGTGGCCCAGGCCAGGCTCACAGAGCCCTGTCCAAGCCAGCTCCTCCTGGACCGGCCTGCACCAGCCTCACAGAGCCAGCGCCAACTGGACCGACGCAGGCCAGGCTCACAGAGACCTGTCCGTGTCAGTACTGCCTGGACTGGCATGGGACAGTCTCTCAATGTCCTGTCCAAGCAAGCCACACCTGCACCAGCCTGGGCCAGCCTCACAGAGCCCTGTCCAAGCCAGCTCCTCCTAGACTGGCTGGGGCCAACCTCACAGAGTCTTGTCCACGCCAGCTGCTCTTTGACCGGCCTGAGCCAGGCTCACAGAGCCCTGTCAAAGCCTGGGTCAACTAGACTAGACTGCACCAGCCTCACAGAGCCCTGTCCAAGCCAGCACTGCCTGGACCAGACTGGGGACAGCCTTTCAATCCCTGTCCCAGCCAGAGCCACCTGGACAGATGGGGGCCAGCCTCAAAGATCCCTGTCCAAGCCAGCTCCTCCTAGACTGGGCCGGGCCAGCCTCACAGAGCCCTGTCCAAGCCAGCTCTTCCTGGACCAGCCCGGGGCCAGCTGCAAAATCCCTGTTCAAGCCAGCACCACTTGGACCAGCACAGGCCAGGTTCACAGAATCCTGTCCAAGACAACACCACCTGGTCTGGCCCGGGCCAAGCTAACAGAGTACTGTCCAAGCCAGCGCCACATGGATTGGCCCTGGCCACCATCACAGAGCCCTGTCCAAGGCAGTTCCTGCTAGACTGGAACGGACCAACCTCACAGAGACTTGTCTAAGCCAGCTCCTCCTGGACCGGACCGGACAAGTCTAACAGGGCCCTGTCTAAGGCAGCCCCATATGGACTGGCCTGGACCAGGCTCACAGAGTCTTGTACAAGCCAGGGCCACCTGGACCGGCCTGGGCCAGCTAAGAGAGCCCTGTCCAAGGCAGCTCCTCCTAGACCAGACCTGGCCAGCCTCACAGAGCCTGAGCCAAACCAGCACCACCAGGACCAGACTGCACTAGCCTCACAGAACCCTGTCCAAGACAGCGCTCCCTGGACCGGACCCAGCCAGGCTCACAGAGCCCAGTCCATGCCAGAGCTGCCTGGACAGGACTGGGCCAGCCTCACGAGCCCTGTCCAAGCCAGTGGCACCTGGACCGGTGTGGGCCAGACTCACAGAACCCTGTCCAAGCCAGCACCCCCTGGTCTGGCCTGAGCCAGGCTAACAGAACCCTGTCCAAGCCAGCTCCTCTTCAACTGGCTGGTGCCAGGCTCACAGGGTCCTGTCCAAGAAAGCGCCGCCTGGACCGGACCAGGCCAACCTCACAGAGCCCTGTCCAAGCCAGCTCCTCCTTGAACAGCCCGGGGTCAGCTTCACAAGCCCTGTCCAATCCAGTGCCACTTGGACCAGCACAGGCGAGGTTCACAGATTATTTTCCAAGACAGCACCGCCTGTTCCGGTCCGGGCCAGGCTATGAGTCCTGTCCAAGGCAGCACCACCTGAACAACTTGATCCACAGCTCCATTTCCATGCTTCTGGTGATTAATTGGCGATAAGAATCTTATAGGCTCCCCTGCTATTAATGATTTTAAATCATATTACTATCTCAGTGATCTAAATCGCTTGTATTACAGGAGTAATTTACTGGAAACCAACCAAGAATAAATTTTAAGGGTGAATTTTGCGTCATTAGAGTTAGATCCAACACATGCTCTAGTTCCAATGGCCCACTCTATCGTATCTTCAAATAAAGACAGGTCATGACCACGTAGTGCATACAGAGAAAACTTTCCTACTTTCACCTCAAGTTGAAGACCTGGAAAAATCCAAATGTTCACAATGTCATACTCTGCCTCTAACTTGCTTTTCTCATGCAAAAATATCTTGATCTCCCACAGGATTGTAAAATTGGATATTCAGCAGAAAGGGTGTAGCACAAAGAGTTATACCATCATAAATTGAAGTACATCCTAGAGAAAATCTGATTGTGTTTAATTTCAGATTCATAATTTGAAAATAGCAGAGATCTCTAATGTCATGTAAGAAATTCTAGGGAGAGGTGGGAAGGTGGCTCAGTGGTAAAGTGCTTGCCTTGCATTCCTGAGGCCCTGGGTTCGATTCCTCAACACCACATATGCAAAAAGAAAAAAGCCGGAAGTAGCTCTGTGGCTCAAGTGGTAGAGTGTTAGCCTTGAACTGAAGAGCTGAGGGACAGTACCACTTGAGCCACATTTATACATGGAAGAAAAAGTACATACTTGTGTTTTTTGTTTTCCATTTCATAACAAGATAATGAAGAGTTGGTCTAAAGAATTTCTTTTTTTTGGGGGGGGGTCTGGTCATGGAGCCTGAACTCTGGGCCTGGGCACTGTCCCTCAGCTTTTCAGCTCAAGGCTAGCACTCTCCCATTAGAGCCACAGCGCAACTTCTGGCTTTTTTCTTTTGGCTTATGTGGTCCTGAGGAATCGAACCCAGGGCCTCATGCATGCAAGGCAAATGCTATACCACTGAGCCATCTTCCCAGCCTGGTCTAAAGAATTTCTATGTCAAACACAGCTGACTTAGATCTAAATGCCTTTGAAACATAAAGAAAACTTTATGAGCATAGGGAGTTTTAAGCTCATGATTTGGTTGTGATAGCAATTTAACTCACTTCAGAGAAAACAAAAGTAAGCATTGAGTCATGAAAACCCCAATCAATTATTTTTAGCATGCTTCTTAATTTTTCTGCCCTCTGTTTTCTTGTCTTCTGTTCCTGAGTCTTGAATAGGTAACCATTTGAGAGGATGTCGTCAATAGATGGGCCACGGAGGAATTGTCACCAATCACAAAAAAGCAAATCCAGCTGTAATTATAGACTGCCCACCTGAACCTTTTGGTCATGTACACCTAGATAACTCCAACTATTGCTGATAAATGAATAATTCTGATCAGCTGCTAGCTTCTTCCTTTTGTAATCCTCATTGTAGCCCGCGAGGGCTGTGGAGGTGGTCAAGCTCAGGTATCACTCACTTGTGAATGGTTCACTGGCAAGGAAACTGGCCAGGAGTTGAGGCTCTAGTCCAATAAATTGTTTTAAGCCACGCTTTTGAGGCTTAATGGCTGTGATGTGTGCTGCCTCTCCATAGCAGTGCTCTTTTCTCAGCCTCCTTTCATTCTTTTCTAACACCTGAAAGGGCACCAAGTTAGACATTTTAAAATATCACTTCACTCATCCCACTTACACCTATGGAAACCTGTAGAGGTCCAGTAGTATCCCAGTCTGGGCAACTTTTAATCCCGTTAGTCCTGTAAATAATGCTACAGTCTTACATTCTTCCATACAAGAGTAATTAGAGATCTTGTACTTCCTAAAGAGGCAAATGAAGGGAATCTTTAAATGCTGTGCAACTTCCATATTGAACCTCATAGATATGAAATCCCAGAATTAAGTTATGTAAAAGATTATACTTCATTTTTAATCTCTTGACTAGAAAAAACCAAGCCAAAAACAAATTGTAATTCTTGAAAATAAACCTGCATAATGAGCACTGAAATGTAGGAATATTTCAAACTTAAGATTTTGATGGATTAAATGCTTACTTCTCTGCCAATGAATATATTAATACATTAATATATTAATACATTACCCCCAATAAGGATGGAATGCGAATAGTGTACCTATGTTTGTGAATAGGAATAGGTAAGGACATGAAGGAAATTTGTCATGAATGAGATTCAGAAACTTAAGCTATGAGGGAGCTTGCTTTATCTCCATTTCCCTATGTAACACAGCACAAACCAGTCTCTTATATATGGAAGAGACTTTCTTGAGACATCAAGTATTCAGTTCTCTTTATTTCAGGGTAACAATTTCCATGTGTGTGAAAAAAATTTGTTTTGCCTGGCACCATTGTTTCACACTTGTAATTCTAGCTACTCAGGAGGAGTAGGAAAGTCCCCTGGGATATTAATCTCCAATTAACCACTCACAAGCCAGAAGTGATGCCGTGTTTCTAGTGGTAGCTAGCTTTGAATACAAAGAGGCTCATGGACAACAGCCAGGCCCTTAGTTCAAGCCAGGGTATTGAAAAAGAAAAGAAAAGTAAAGAAAAGAAAAGCATGTGTTTTCATCACCCAGTTTCGGTTATGTGGTTATATGGGAGCTCAGGCTAAGTAACAAATTTTCAATTTAAGAACATTTTTTTCAGAAGCAAAGTATCATTTAAGAATGATTTTATAGCAAGCTCTGCTCACAGACCCAACATAGTGACCAACATTTCCTGCAATATCGACCAGAACAAGAATTCAAGTATCAGGTGAGGGAATTTTATTTTCATTCATGTAACACAAACAAAGGGAAACATTCAACCCTAAGAAATTCATTCTGAACAGAGGAACATCCAACCTAGGGGATGAGGAAAGAATTGTGAGCAAACTCTACATTGAAATCCCAATTCCAAGGCCACTATAATAAAAGGTAGTAATCATTATTATCTTCACAATATTTTTAATTTGAGAAAGTGCATAGGAAAGCAAACAGAAGAGTAGAGAGGATTAAAGTACATTTCTTTCTCTTCTGTCATGTTTATGCATGCATTGGTAGGTATGTATGTATGTGTGCACATTCTAATGGAATTAATATAAGGAAGTCAAAATGAATTGTTCAAAGAAAACATTAGAGACAACATGAAAGTTCAAATGAGAATATTAACTTTTTCAACATATAGTGTATATATAAAGTTAAATTTTCTCAATTTATGCCTGTCAGATTAGTTATGTCTTCTAAACAGAAGAAATTAGGTACGTTGAAGAAAATCTAATCAAATATGTAAATATGGAGGACTAAATTAAAACCAAGAATGAGGTCATGTGACAAAGTTTTTTTCAAAAGCTGATAAAGTATATATAAGAGTATTAGTGTTTTGTGGATTCAGTAAATGTTTGAGGGTGCCACCAAGTTAAGATGTTTATTCTAATAAGTAATGACAGAATTTAAAATTCCTACATACACAAGGATAAAAAAATATGATACCAAGATACTTAAAAATAAAAGGTTAATCAAATTTTTGACAATGACATCTACACATCTACAGCAAGCTATGTATGATCACTGTCAAAAGTGAATTTTGTATGGACGATTCTCTAGACTAGAAAAGAAATGGAACTAACACTTAGGTGTGCCTCTCTTTCTCTAACAGTTGGCAGGGAGTCCTTTTTGAAAAAAATGCATTCTATCCACCAAGGTTATTTTACCTTGCAAAGATATCTTTCACAAGTAAAGGATAAGGGACAAATACACAAAGATATTTCCAGACAGGTGCAGTTAAGAGTATACATCTTCACTGTACCTATTCTACAAAAAATACTGAAGTAAGCCTGGCACCAGTGGCTCACACTTGTAATCCTAACTATTCAGGAAGCTGAGTTCATGGTTCAAAGCCAGCCTGGGCAGGAAAGTCCATGAGACTCTTATCTCCAATAAACCACTCAGAAAACTGGAAGTGTTGCTGTGACTCAAGTAGTAGAGCACTAGCCTTGAGCTGAAGAGCTGAAGGGCAGTGCAAAGGCCCAGAAGTCAAGCCACACAACTGACAAAGAAAAAAAAAAAACTGAAGTAAGTCTTTTAGTCCAAAAGATACACACATTAATAAACAAGGAAAATACAAAGAATGTATAAAATTTACTGATAAGACAGTAAACTGGTAATGGCAGAATTTGAAATTCTGGGTCGGTCCAGGGCCTGGTACTGGGAATTTTCTTGACCCTGCCCCCTGACTATATTTAGGTGTGGACCAGCTCAGGTGCCATTACACCATGTCATGGATCTCCATGTTCATGTCCTGTCTTCTGTTTTCTGTCTGTTCTCCAGTCACCATGGCATCCCAATTCAGCTCTCCATTGGAGCTGAATGGGTTTGTTAGTATTGTTTTGTCCTATGTTTCCCCCTGGTCTGTTTCCTGAGTTATGTGTATTTGATGCCTGCAGGTCTTTGTAATTGGCCACATGCACACCACTAGCACTCCAATAAAGACTCCTTTGTCAATGTTCACTATGCCTCCTTGGCCAAGATTATTTCAACTACAGAGTGTTCCTGGCAAAAGAGTACCCAGAAGGAAATGCAAATAGGAAAGGAACAACAAAACTTTCATTCCCTAATCTCGATCCTAACACAGGGAGGAGATGTGACCTCTTGGCCATGGAAGAAACTTCTGCCCTTGCCCATCAAGCACTTGTCTATCTCCTGGTCTGTGTACATATTTCCTATTACTAGCAGATAGCCTTGTGTGTGCCCTGGGCTACACTACATATCAGGGACACAACCAATGCTGAGGTTGGAAAAATCCCCCAGCAGATGAATCTGAGTGGTTGCCTGGCTCTGTTCCTGTGCTTGACTGTTGACAGCTACTGGGAGTGAAAAAGATCTCATCTCTCTACTTTAATGTTTAATCTTTCAATATTTGTCCTAAATTGTGTACTTGTAACACCTCTGTGAATCACCTTTATAGTATCAATAAAAAACATTTTCAAAGGAAACTCATCCTAGACAAAGTAAGAGGACACAAGAATAAGAGGAATCTCTGACCCATCGTTCCCTGTCTTGTCCTTCACCATATACACTAATATGTGATATTAGATAGGGAAAGCAAGACAAATGAAGAGGCTTCTCCTTACTCAGCCCATAAGCTTCTTCTGACAGAAATGGTGTTGGATTGGTTTCAGATAATAAATAAAGTCAGAAAATCTGCTTTGGCTTTCAAACAGGTACTGTGGATGATTAGTGCACTACATTAATTGCACAGTTTCAGCCTGTAAGCCAAGACAAGGTGCTAGAGCTGCCTCTGGCTTTAGCTCTTGAATTAACGCTAGTGTTCCCACTAGAGTGGGCACCAGGAAGAGTCTAAAATTTCTTTTTGTCTGCATGAGAATATGAATACCTCAGTTGACTGGACATCAAAATGAGTGTGAAGATGTCACTGATCATGGTTTTCCCACTAGGATAAGTGTCAGTGTCAGTGATGGAGCTAAATCCAGCTCTATCTTTGCATTGAGAGTGTATACTGTGTTGTGGATAGGGCTACATAAGGTGACATGGTGCTAACATTATGGCTATTTCCTGAGTCTTTGAAAAGACAAAGAAAAGACTTATAATACTCAATCTGCAACCTTTCATAGAGAAAACTCTTCAAAATCACTCTTTTGGATTTCAGGCTCTTAGTTACTCCTGGATCAACACCAGTGTTGAAGCCTCTTCCTAGTGGTGCCCTGCATCATCCATGCCCAAATATCCTGGCCAGCTCCAGGATCTGAACCATCATGCTTGGCTTTGTAGGGCTCTTGGAACTCCATCTGGACTAGTAGAAGGTGGACACAGCATTTCAGGTCTGACCTAGGCTTATAGAATATCAGGTGAGTAAGGAGATTTTGGAGCAGGTATACTGTGGGGATTGTTAGGCCTCTGAGTATTCAATCCAGCTATGCATCAAAGATGGAGCCGATGACACTTAAGGGAGATAGGAGAGAACCTGACCCCAAAAGAAGGCCTGAAATTCCACTCATTCTCCCTCATCACCCTATGGTTGCTGGCATCAGTGATTGTTGCTATCAGTTCAAAGACTAGCACAACAAAATCTAAGTCCCTTTTCTGCCTTGGCAGTGACATTATAGGAAACCCAAATAGGTACTAAGGATAACATCTAAGGAGGAATTAAGGGATAAAAAGGAGTCATCAACTCTATCTTTGTATGAAAGTTCCATGCCCTCCTTTCACTATCATGAGAATAGGTTGTGAAAGGGCTCATCTCTGAGCCATGGGCTAAAATGGAGCTTAGAAACAACACACCATCCTGTATCTTCTTCCTCCTCTAGACAAAGCCCATACCTCAAGCAAAGGTAAAGATGCTCCTCAAATCAAGAAATAAAAGGGGCTGGTGTTCAGCCGGGCGCTGGTGGCTCACGCCTGTAATCTTAGCTACTCAGGAGGCTGAGATCTGAGGATCGCGGTTCAAAGCCAGCCCGGGCAGGAGAGACCGTGAGACTCCTATCTCCAATAAACCACCAGAAAACCGGAAGTGGCACTGTGGCTCAAGTGGTAGAGCACTCTTCTTGAGCTGAAGAGCTGAGGGACAGCGCCCAGGCCCAGAGTTCAAACCCCACGACCGACCAAAACAAAAAAACAAAAAAAAAAACAAAAACAAAAATAGGTGTTCAACATCCTTGGCACAAAGGAAACGTAAAGCCAAAAGAGGTTGAATTTTATCACATTCCAGTGACAATGTCTATCATCAAGAGCACAAATAAGAAATACTAACAAAATGAAGTAAATCGAACACTTATACACAATTCATGAGAATGTCATTTCATGGAAATATATGTAGTTTCCTCAAGAAACTATAAAAAATTGAGGATATGAATCAACACCACTCTCTTGTGAAACTGAAGTTCATTGCATGCATACATGTATATGTATAAATAAACCGTCTAGGGAGCTAACATATGCTACTAAGAATTAAAGATTAAATGATATAGTTTCTATAATGAGTATACAAGTGAAGGGCCAGTGGAAACCTCATTAGAAAGTTTTTCCTTCTCCAATTTTAAAGTACATTTGCTGATTTGCTTATACTGTAATGCACATTTTCTTTTTTTGTAAAGGCAGTCTAATAATTGTTTATAGTTCTCATCTGGCTCTGCTCATCTCTAAGTCCCAACAACGGCATTAAAAGGTAAATTCATGCAGAACCTTGGAAAAGACTGTATTTATGTACATGGCAAGAACAGCAGTAAACCTTGCAGAAAAAACTCCATATCACAGGAAAATCTGTGCTGCAAATTCTTGTCTCAATCAACACCATCTCAGCAGAGCCTGGCTCAAAAGTTGGGGCTGTTTGATCTCTGGATATCCATCATACCGTTCCCATAGTAGAATTTTAAATACGAAAAAGAAAGTGAAGTGGGAGCCAGAGTGCCAGTTGTTCCCAGAGGCAGGAGTGGCTTTATTTTGGGGGTGAGGTCAAAGGAATGCTGGGATTTTTCTCTAGGTCCAATGGCCTGCTGCCCTGAACGCTGGCACCAAGATGCGGACTGGGCAGAGAGAAGTGGAAGTCAGTCTTGTGTTCTGGGGTGTGAAAATGTGCTATGCATGCAAACGTGTGTGTGTATGTGTGTGTGTGAGAGGGGGGAAGAGAGATACTGGACACAGGCTATGAGTTTTCCTTGTGCTCCATGCCTCTGCTCCCATACACTCCCTCACAGCAGCCTAGTACTTTGTACCTATGTCTCTGTTGCTACTGATCCATAAATCAAGTGTTTCTCAAACACAATCACTGTGGTTCAAACACAAAGTTATCAGCTGCCCTGAGGTGGGTGGAGAGAGTGGTTTGCGCCAATTAGATATCTTTGGTTCTTTTCTTTTTCTTTATTAAAACAACAGCCAGCCAGTGATACATATGATGGCTCATTGGTGACATGGCTCCAAATCTGTTATGCCTTTAGAGAGGTCTCCTTCCTGACCTCTGAGGCTTCAGAAGACAGAGGCCATTCTTGCATTTGTAATCTTGGCTGCTATCTGCCTTCTTGATGGGGCTCACTAGCTCTCCACCAACAGAGACTTCACATTTCCAGGGCTCCTCTCAGACCTGGGATGGCCCTCATCTGGAGGTTGAGCAGCACAACGTGGTTGGGCTAAATACCAGTGGGATTGTCCAAAAGATCCCATTCTAGCTATTGGATTTAGGGGCTGAGTTGAGAGGTATCCCACACATCGGTCAGCACCCCAGTGCCATGGATTCCCCTCCATATCCTACCCCAACACCCTGCCATGGGTGCTGGACGTGAGAATCTAAGCATGTGAACGTGGCCTGGCCTAAACCCGTGCTGTGTGAGTGTCCCTTTTGTTAATAGGAATCAAGCCGCTAAATAATGCAATTGAAATGAGGGGGGTGAAAACACTCCTGACTGTCTAGAGATTGCTTTCCAACTTGTTTCTGAGGGTAAACCATCGTGTTTTGAGAGTCTGTTATTTAGCATTTTCCATTTTTGTAATTTATGATTATATATAACATAAATTGCTTTATGTATTTTTTCATTTTTATTATGTTTAAGTAACTTACAATTTAAAGTCAATGTCAACTCGTGAGTATAACCCATTTTGGTGCCATCTTTTTCATTTTTTAGGAGCAATTAATTCTGGAAAATAAAATCTTATACCTTTCTTTAGATTTTATATGAACAACAGATATTGTCATGAAAATTCCCATTAATTAGGACTAAATATTATTACCTCATTTTTGCTGAAATGTTATCATGATATCAGATTTTACATTATAAGTACAGATGGTTGACAAGGTATCTTACAGATTATTTATTTTCACTCCCTTCAGAAACCAAAAAGAACTCCAATTGTATCTGTTACTTTTGAACTATATACTTATAGCCAATAAAGCCATACAAGGAAGGTAAAAAAAAATATTTTGGAAAATGTAGTCTACCACTTGAACCACAGCTCTACTGGCTTCTTTGCTGGTTAATTGAAGATAAGAGTTTCTGATTAGACTGACTTGGAATCATGATTCTCTGTTCCTAGCCTCCAGAGTAGCTATGATTATAAGCGTGAGTCACTAGCACCAGCTTTCAACCTTTCTAGCAGGGTTTTTCTCCGACAAAACTTCTCATTCCAGTTAAATTATCTTCAAAAAATTGACATTAGGAAGATAAGACAAAATTATGTGCAATCAGGTTTGAAGGAGCTGCTTGATAAATTTTCCTGGGAATCAATCCTTAATATACACGAACCATTTCTGCTACTGTTGCATATATGTATAATAGTTGATATGAAATATATACAGCAAGGAAATAATTGGATTATACACTTAATGGATAGATGAATGAGGGAGAAATATATTTAGTTTCGAGGCAGCCAAAAATAGAAGAGGTTATTTGCATCTCAAGATGTGAATTCAAAAAATAAGGCACAACTTTTTAAATCCCAAAGGCATCCTGAGTCAGGCAGAATAAGATTTCTGGGTTTTCAATTCTATTTCATTGGTCCTGAGGTCTGTTCTTGTGCCAGTACCAAGCTGTTTTGATTACTATGGCTTTATAGTAGAGTTTGAAATTTGGTATTGATATTTCTCCAGCACTGTTCTTTCTATTGAGGAGCGTTTTTGCTATTCGGGGTCTTTTATTGTTCCATGTAAATTTTTGGATTGCCTCTTCGATTTCCTTGAAAAATGAGGTTGGAATTTTGACAGGTATCCCATTGAATTTGTAGATAGCCTTGGGAAGTATTGCCATTTTCACGATGTTGATCTTTCCAATCCAGGAGCATGGGAGTTTTTGCCACTTTCTAAGTTCTGTTTTGATTTCCTTTTTCAAGTTTTTAATTGTAACCCTTCTGTATAGTATTTTCACAATAAAAAAGAAAAAAAGAAAAAAAGAAAAAAAGAAAATTAGTGACACAAATTGTAATGGGAGTCAATGGCTTGATACTAAATATAAACTTGCATTGCCTTATATTATATACTTTTGTCCTGCCTTTACTGTTATAGTGATTTATTATATTCTGTTCACAATTTTCTTTCATAAGAATGCCATATTTTTATAAAACAGTTCACAAGACTGGAACTTTGCAAATTGCCAAGGGAAAGCTCCTAACTTGCTAATAAAATCAACTCATGTAGTAGTAACTTGCTTTTAGAGAAAGTATAACTAGGAGGGAAATGGAAATATCATAGTGCATGTATGACTTGTAACAAAGCCCAAATAAATACTACCTAGACAATATAGCATTGAAATATTTAGATGCATTGCATGCCTAATTTTTTTCATTTAACTGTCATTTATTTAGGTATATTCAACACACAAATGCTATCCTGTTATTATTAACATTCGTATTTCAGACTCCTACCCCAGTGAATATCTCTGTAAACCATAATTCATGTATTTGTAGAATTTCTATATGAATATTTTCAACTATTAGTTGACTTTTAGCAAGTCAAACTGTGTGTGTGTGTGTGTGTGTGTGCACGCGCGCATGCACATGCACACGCATGTGCATATCTTGGGGCTTGAACTTGGGGCCTAGGTGTCGTCCCTAAGCTTTGTTGCTCAAGGCTAGCACTCTACTACTTAAGGCACAGCTCCATTTCTGGCTTTTTGATGGTTAGGAGCGCAAAGTCTCACTGACTTTCTGCCAACCTCAGATATTAGCCTCCTGAATAGATAGGATTTACAGGCGTGAACAACTGGTGCCTGACTTATAAAGTGATAATTTAATCAAGGTGAACTGAACATTTGTTTGATAAGTAACATGTTTTGGTGGCAGCACTATACCAATATTAGTGCTATAGAATTAACCTTTCTTTAGACACCATAATATATGTATATAAATTATATACATATACATGTATATATATGAATGTATATATGTGTGTATGCTGTTTATGCAAACATGTAAGCTTGTTGCTAATAAGTTTTTCAAACAACTATAGTACTGGATAGATTACTTAAAAATAGGTCAAGAATCTCATTTTAGGCATCTTAACACATCTGCATATGTTTTGCATTTTTTTTCCTCCTTGAAATACATATGATTTGGTTTCCTCTCCATGTTAACAGCACAGAAATATGAAGAAGTCAAATAGATATTGATTTACAACACAGATAATTATGGATGAATTTGTGAGAAGGCTTCCTAATAGAATACTGTCAATCAACTCATAGCCCAACTTTCTCATTATGTGCTTGCTGAACCTATATGATGAAATTTGTCTGGTGACATTTCAGGGATAGTGACTTTGATTTCCAAGAAAATGTTTCAGGTTCATTTCATTACCTTATTAAAGTAAAAGCAAATTTGTCTTATTAAAAGCAATTACTTCTTAGCTGACCAGCGCACAATAGCAATATAAGAGAGATTTCTCATTCCACTATTCAAATCCTGAACAAGCAAGCTAGTGTGATTTTGCTTTAAGACAATTTTGCCATGTTTGAATTGCAAAAGCCTTTAATCTTCATAAAGTTGGTTATTATAATGGAGATCATATTGTATTGGTATGGAATACCAGGTAAGAGAAAATAAGGCATTGACATTTTTTAGTATTATGATATTTTGAAAATAATATTGAGTAGAAAATATTTATCAACATTTTCTGAAATGCATAGAATATATTTTGAATTGACAATGCTCTGTAATTTGTGTAGGTACCTGAATTTCTAATTTAAAACATATCTTTGTGAAGTTGAGGTGAAATGAGCATAAAATACTTCAGCAGTACAATTACTATGACTGTTGTTAACAAAAGTTTATAAGTATAACTATATCTTCATAACATTTTTCATTTACTTCCTGCTATAAAGTAAATTTACTGTTCATAATAAAAACATGTATAAAATAGTTGTAAATTTTACAGTACAGTTCATAAATTGTAAAGATAGCAATTGAGGATAAATATTATTTACTAGTACTTGCTAGACAGCAGTACCAAGCCTACTAAAAGGTTAGACTTAAAGTCCAATCATAAAACATGCCATATTAATACTTCCAAGTGGAAAGATCCTATATTATAAGAGTTACAAGAGCAAAAGTAAAGAATAACTAAAGCAATGTTCTTTTATTTTAATATGGGCTAACAGTCTCATTAAAAATTATTTTCCTGAATAAATCCTCAGTGTAAGAATTACATAAAAAGAGAAAAAGTCAACAAAAATAGAAAATATAGAGCAAATTGGTCACGAATTTCAATTGAGATTTAAGAATATGGCATTTATGAGTAGGAAAACATACAGTATAAAGATAAGCTTAACTTTAACAAACCTGCTGCACACATTTTTTTTCTTTCTGAATATCAAGATATTATGACCAGAATGTAAATATATGTTATTTTCTTTTCTGACAAAATTCTTAAGTGTTATCTGCATACCGATTCTATTTGCTCAGAACTAACTTCTTTAACTCATGGTTCATTTAATTAATTCAACAACGCTATAAAATTTTCTTGGTGAAAAACCTAAGGCCTATAAAAGGAGAACGTTAGCTCTTGAATGAATTGTAGATATGGCTTATGAAGTGGTCAAACTCAGTGGTTCTCTAATTTCTGTGTGAATTTTATGCTCTGTTTCTCTTAGGATAATTGTTATCTAAGTTTGATGATTCTCACTACCAATGTGACTTTTAAAGGGTGTTTGTGACTTTCTTTGGAGAAAATGACATTTTAAGAAAAAAAATTTTCTTGGTGTGATTTCTCTGGGGTAATATCTTGACATTGTATCTGAACGGAATTTAATCAGATTAGACCATATATATGTGATAGTTTAGAAGTTTAAGTGCTCACTAAAGCATCTAATGCTGAATAGTTGATTCTCAATGCATCGATGTTTAAAGCTGGCATTTTGACATCATTGTTGCATTAATTGTCAATTTTAACCTGATGGCATATTAGGAGTTGATGGGATCTTGAGTTGTATATTTATTTAAAGAGAATGGCTCCTTAAAGCATGGCTTTGGGAGTTATAGCAAGTCTCTCTTTTCTCTTTCTGTAACTCCATTGCCTTCTGACAGCCACGAGGTGATCAGTCTTCTCTTCCATAGTCATTACAATCATTGCTTACCTCAACATAGTTTAGGCCTAAAAGAAACCAAACAGATCTTGGGCAAAAGCCTCTTATAAGCCAAAAGAAATCTTTCTTGCTTTTCTCAGAAGATTAGTACAACAATGGAAAGTTGTACTTAACTTTCATTTCATCTTCTGCCCTAGTTTCCCCAATGATTCTACTTATAAAACAACAACAACAACACACACACACACACACACACACACACACACACACACACACACGCACACACAATGTAGTTAGCAAAAATAGAGGTGCTGCTTTTCACTCAACACCTATACCAACAACAGGGACTCATTCATTCCACCAACAAGTGAACCAAGAAATCATATTTTGGACTTTCAACCCTATTGACTTGGTACCTACCATTTACAAATATGATAAATATCTCAACTTAAAGTCAATTAAGAAAAAGTAGTTCATCTTTACTCCATTGGTAATACCACTTATAAATCTACAATTATAAAACATGAACAAACATTGTCAAATATTTATGGAAATGATTGCATTTATTTATTGCATTACACATTATATTTTCAGAAAGAATAAAGTGTGTGTGGCATCATTTTAGTGAGCATTGCGTATGTATTTGAACCACTATTAGATTCTCCATCTGTTCCTAATACTAAAGGAAAGAAGAGTAAGACAACCAGAGACAAACGTTTTACTGAGGTAAGGTGAGGATTTCTTTAATAACTCAAGTGTCTGTGGAAAATTCTGTAAAGAAATACTGACTATTAATAGTCACAAACATTAAAATTGTGAAAATGTTGAAAAGTTGTCTTTAGGGCTTTGTTGTTTTCCTTTCTGCAATGACATAATGTAATACTGAAACAATTAACAACTGCATACAACAGAAAGCTTATCAAAATGAGTTTTATGACTTTAACATGATATATATCCCAAATTTAATACATTCTATTAAAGGTATACATGATGTTTCATCTAATTGCCAGTCATTTAAAAATCTCTCTTCAAAGATGAAGATCTACAGATATTTTCAAATAATCATTCAACTTAATTAACCAAGAAGTTTTAATAATTTACAGAACTTTGTGAAGAATTGTACACATTAAAATCTAGAATAAAAAGGCCAGAATTTACAGGAAATATTTTTACACAGCATAATATATAGAAGCTAAATTATTTCAAACAAGAGTATCTGTACAGTGGTGGAGATAAATAGATAAATTTCAAGGAAGAAATATTTGATTGATATTAATAAATTTAAATGGATATGCTTCAATGAATGATGAATTAAACAGAAACCAAAGAAAAATTCAAAATTGTTTTTGCTAAAAATATCAAACCAGCTTCATGATTTTTATTTTATTTTAACATTCTGTTGATAGCCACTACCTGGAAGCAATAAGAACTTCAAACCTTACGTACATGCTAATCTTTTACCAGAACATCTACTGTCTTGACTATATTCTTCATTTTCTTTTTCTAATGCATCTATTCTATGTCAATCAACAAGGTTGTTTCCAAGAGTCTCATTGAATGTTTTCTATGAACTCCTTTTAAAACAAAGAGGTCACTAGTTTTCCCATTGAAATACAACTTCTTTCTATTGAAATTCTTCTTGGAATAACATGAAAAAGACAAGTTATCCCATAAAAACTGGGACAGGAATGACAATGAACAAGAAAAGTGCTAATACTCATGTCCTAGGGACCAGAACATAATATTAATGAGACACATTGATCTTTTCATGCTATGGAGACACCTTGGCATTAAGCACTCACTTATTCAAAACCAATAATTAAAAACTCAGTTAGTGTAAAGAAAACAAGCTTTGTCCGGCACCTGTGGCTCATAACTGTAATCTACCTGCACAGAAGGCTGAGATCTGAGGATTGTGGTTCAAAGTCTGAGAGCTTCAATCTCCAAAACAACTTACCAAAACTTATCTGGAGATGTGGCTCAATTAGTAGAGCACCAGCTTAACAAATCACACAAGAAAATGTGAGGCACTGAGCTCAAAATCCCAGTCCCATCCAAACAAAGGAACAAACAAAGCCAATAACAATGGCACGTATTGAAATGATTTGGGAAAAGGGTAGAAAGAGATGAGGGAGGGAACCAGTGATAGGAGGCTGGTGCACATAAATTGTGCATGTATTTTGACATGTCACAGTGAAAGGTTCTTGTACAAATTGATGCTAATAAATGTTGGGTGGTGGGCAAGTTAGGATACAAACATTTGCCACCACCAGAAAGTTTCCATAATGTTTATGTTCTACTTCTAAAGTGATCTATACTCAAAAAAAATCATTATACAAAGATGTTACAGTTCCATAGGTCAAGTTATATCTACAATGCATCTTGCTCAAAGTCACTTCTGCTGTCATTCTCTCCCATTTTCCTAGTTTCCATTCCTATACTCGGATCATGTAGTTCAATTTTTACATAATATACATTGAATCTAATGGCTGTATTTGTTCACCCTTCCTTTCTCTATTTGTATGCTTATTGCACTCTTCTGCCCAAACATATATCTGCTTCCTGATATTTGTCAAAAGTTCATTGGTTCTTCAGAAGAATTTCACTTTTGTAAGGTCACAACTCAGCCTCTGACAAACTGCACTGGCTTTCCATTTGGGAGCAAGCATTTTGTGAGTGATAGGAAGGTACTGAGCCAGTGGGTGAGCAGGGCAGATTAAAGGTTTTTAAATATATGCACATTGCATTGTGCTTGAGATCCACACATGCCACCACAGAATATCAGAATTCACATACCTGTTATGCTGATCTGTAGCCAAATGAGATGTAACAGATGCAAAGGAAAACTTTATTGGACTGAAATCAGAAGCTTAATGAAGGTTGTCAAAAATCCCCTCTTCCAAGATAGATAATCCTGATCATCACAAAGAAAGATGACTTCATTAATCTTTTGTCCATCTATAAGTGTATATATACATATGTATATATACATATGCATGTATACACATATTATATATATTCAAATATACCTAACCAGGAACCCTAGCAGTCTTTTTTATTCCCCACTTGTTACCCTACATATCTATTATCTCATTGTCCTTTGAGCTACATCTCCAGGAGGTCCTGGGGGCTACATATATTTGGCTTTTTCATCTTAATCTTTTGTCAGTTTTGTTTGCCTGTCCTCACACATATAAAATAAGAAAAGTAAAGGAAAAAAGAAATGGAAGCTGATGGCTCACACCTGCAATCCTAGCTACTCAGGAGGTTGTGATCTGAGAATCGTGATTTGAAGCCAACCCTGGCAGAGAAGTCTCTGAGACACTTACTAAATAGCTGGAAGTGGAGATGTGGTTCAAGTGGTAGAACATTAGCCTCAGCACAAAAACTCAGGGACAGCTCCCAGGCCTGAAGTTTAAGCCCCAGGACTGACACAGAAACAGACACATAAGAATAAAGGGGGAAAATGTTTTCTATTCAGCCATGTCTCTTTGTTTATATAAACATATATATATATATATATTATAATCTATATATAATATATATATATATATATATATATTATATTCACAGGCAGATGCCTAGTTAAAAGTGCCCTCCATGAGAGCAGTTTTGTTGATTAAATGTGTTGAAAGGAATTGTATAAATGGTTGTGTATTATTTTCTGATTGAAATTTTGCAAAAATGTCTTACAAATTAATCTTAATATTCAAGCACATTTAGTAGCATTATCAGTAGGTTAAATCCCAATTCTAATTTTTTCAATCCCCTGCCATATGAGCAGTCATTCTTTTTCTTCCACAAAAATACAATTACACACCAATGCAGTAAGTGACAAAGGAATAATAAGGCTAGCTTTGGTGAAAATTAATATTTTGGCTATATTTTCAATTTTAGAATGCCTCAAGTATAATAGATACCCTATTGGTGTTTTCTTTCTTCGTAACTTAAATAATAATTCTATAAAATATTAGCTCTATAACCTGCTGCTATTTTAATAGACTTTTTCAACACCATTGTATGTTTTCAAAAAAACACTAAATCCTTTGATACTCTTTGAAATCAAAATAGCAATTTTCTCCAGTTTCATTATTTTTCCTATGGAGTTACTGCAAATTTAAAAACATATTAACATCTTGGAACTGTGAGTAAATTGCTCTGGTTTCTTTTGTTACAGAGAGTAGTGAATACACACTAAGGTATTGAAGGATCCTGCAGAGATAAGCTGAAGAACAATTAATTTATGATAATTGTGTTGGCATTGGCTCTGCTGTTCTCTCTATTGGTATTAGAAACAATCTAATAATGATTAAGAACTCTAGCAACATGTTGGTTGAATATTGGCAATGCATCTCTGGTCTGTGATTCATATTAAGAAAAGAGTACAAAGGAAGTGGCGCTGTGGCTCAAGTGGTAGAGAACTTGCCTTGAGCTGAAGAGTGCAGAGAAAGCGCCCAGGCCCAGAGTTCAAGCCCCATGACAGACAAAAAAAAAGGAGTACAGAAAGGAAACAATGAAGCTGTCAGGCCAAGAAACCATTGAATGAAACAATAATAACTTTAAAAAAGCAGATGGATATGTCCGTGCATACCTGGCCATTAGTCAGATGATATCATATGGAAATTCTAAATGCCCAGTAGCTGTCCCTAGAAAATTTAGCTTTGTAATAGCTAGTGTTGTAAAACCAATGAGGCATAGGTGTGACAATTTCTACCATCTTCCATTTTTCTTTAATTTCCATTGTTTTAACCTGAGGGGAAACAATGTGAATCTCACTGTAGAATTTAAACAGGACTAGTTTAACATTGTTAATTGGTAGAACCAGAGTTCTAAAGTTGAGGCTTTGCAGTTGCTAGGTGGGTGTTTGACTTCTTGAGCATGACTCCAGTTTTTATTCTGATAATTTTGAGACACAATCTTGCTGTTTGCCTGGGTCATCCAGTCTGGACCCTAATCCTATTCTCCCTTTTTGTTGTACCTTGAATGACACATACATGCTGCCTCAATAAGCCTTTTCTGTTGAAATGGGGTTGGTTTTGGAGTTGGATTTTTATTAGGATTTTCTTGTAAATCTCTCTCTCTCTCTCTCTCTCTCTCTCTCTCTCTCTCTCTCTCTCTCTGTCTCTGTGTGTGTGTGTGTGTGTTTGTGTGTGTGTGTATTTATGTGTATTGCTGGGAACTGAATTTAATGTCAGGTGTCCTTTGAGCCACAATTCCAGAATGCTCTCTCTCTCTCTCTCTCTCTCTCTCTCTCTCTCTCTCTCTCTCTCTCTCTCTCTCTCTCTCTCTTCTTCCTTCCTTCCTCCCTCTCCCTCCCTCCCTTCCTTCCTCCCTCTCTTCCTCTCTTCTTCGAATCTCTCTCTCTGTCTCTCTCTCTCTGTCTCTCTCTGTCTCTCTGTCTCTCTGTCTCTCTGTCTCTCTGTCTCTCTGTCTCTGTCTCTCTGTCTCTCTGTCTCTGTCTCTGTCTCTGTCTCTGTCTCTGTCTCTGTCTCTCTCTCTCTCTCTGTCTCTCTCTCTGTCTCTCTCTCTGTCTCTGTCTCTGTCTCTGTCTCTGTCTCTCTCTCTCTCTCTCTCTCTCTCTCTCTCTCTCTCTCTCTCTCTCTCTCTCTCTCTCTCTCTATCTCTCTCTCTCTCTCTCTCTCTCTCATGAGGCTTGAACTCTGGGCCCGAGTGCTGTCCCTCAGCTCTTCAGCTCAAGGTTAGTGCTCTACAACACCACTTCCGGTTTTCTGGTGGTTAATTAGAGATAAGGGTTTCACGGCTTTTCCTGCCCAAGCTGGCTTTGAACCGTGATCCTCAGATCTCAGCCTCCTGAATAGTTTAGTGTATATCCATTACTCTCTGTAACAATAGAAACCAAAGCAATTTACTCACAGTTCCAAGATGTTAATGTTTTTAAATTTACAGTAACTCCATAGGAAAAATAATGAAACTGGAGAAAATTGCTATGCATTCCCTTTGCATAGCTAGAATGCCACAATTCTCATTACATAGGTTGAAATGAAAAGTGTCACTGTTTCTCTACTTGGTCTCAAACTGGGATACTCCTAATTTCTGTCTTCTGATTACAAGACTCAGCCACCATTTCATGATTTTTTTTGGCCCAGGTGGCCTCAGAGTTTTAAACTAAAACCTTACCACCTGAGTAACAGGGATTAAAGGTATGTACCACAATACCAGGCGACAATCACTCATTTTACTATTGCTGTTTTCAAGATAATGATTACACCCTGCAAGAAATTTCTTTTTGTGTCATTTATACTATGAGAGCTGAAATGTCATTTCTGTCAGATGCTCAGTCAACAGGTGTGAATAGAGAGAGTGTATAGATCTTATGCTGAGTGGTACTGTGGCTTGACACAGAACTTTTTTGGGTCTCATGGTCATTGATTTGAGAAAAAATTACTCTGAATAACTAATGTGGCTTCCTGTGCATAGTTTGAAAAGGTAGCAACATTGCAATGCACTAGGGATCAATTTAGCAACTAATATTTTTGTCATATAAGGTACTACTACCACTGAAATTCACAAATTAAGCTCTACTGAGTCCATGGGAAGTATTGAGAGTGTCGCTTCCAGCACTGAGCCTAATAATCTTGCTGTAAGAATTACTGTTAAGAAGGAAAAGGAGGGAAGGTCATAGATCTAAAGGTAAAATCAGAATCATTAGCACCTTCCTAAATATGCTTACATATTTTTGTATAGTTTCTTTTTAGTTTGCACAAATCCCTTGAGTATATTACAGATTCATATAACTCTAAATTACCTCTAAGCATGCTAAGACTATCATTTGACTCCCATGATAATCATTTCATAATTCTATGAAGCTGATCAATAAGATAAAGAGAACAGGATGGTTTCTATTTACCTAGATTTTAACAAAAAAAAAACATACTATTTAGTAAATGAAAAATATATGGAGAAAACTACTACTTATGATATTTAATATGAATATTGCTGCGGACTGGCTCTGTCGGGACAACAGAGGACACCATGTAGATGAACTGGAATAGGTGAGGAGATGGCAAACAGCCAACTCAAACACAAGAGGAGTGGATGCTGAGTGAGATTTAATGCAGAGGATAGCAAGCTTTTATAGCAAAAGTTTCCATGAGAAAGGGCAAAAGTTTACACAATCTTGCTGCAGGGCTTCGTTCTTGGGTGGTCACCAGCTGGTCGCCTGATCTTGTTTTTTTTTTTTTTTTTTTTTTTAATGACGAGCTATGACCATAGGCATTTGTTTTTGGCTTTACCTCTATTTTTAAGATATTCAATGGGTTTCGATGTTTATCACCAATTAACCATTAACCAGAGCATATGGGCAAGGTGCTGAATAGAAAGGCTTGAACTCTAGTACTTCATAGTTACTTTTGTATAGTTTTGTACTTTATACGTTTTAAATCTCTTCTAAGCAATTTTGCCTAGAGGGTTCCCAATTTGTGGCCAAAAATCATGATATTCAGTATACTTAGTTAAATCTGGCCATATATCAAATTTAAGGTCATAGTGTCTTTTCTGTAACCCTTTCACATAATCATTTACTTTTTTCTATAGAGGCCTTAACTGTCCCATAAGATCTTTCTTGTTCCTTCTTTAATATTAAGCATCAACGAGGCCTAGATCTAGCAAGTATCTTAGTAAATGAAAGAGAGTAACAGGAAGTTCTTTCTCCTAAGTAGTTTTCCCAGCAATTGCCATCCTTATCATACACACCTGTAAAAGGCTGTGGATTTAGGGGAAGTCTCTGGGGTCCTCTAGATAATGGAGGATCCCACCATTTTCCTCTGATAAGCCATTGTCATCTATTATCTACCAACATTTTAGGAATCTTATTTAGCTTTTAGTCTAAATATCCCACTACATATTTCTTATCTACAGGATATCTATGTGAATCTATTGTATATGTTTTTAGGATTAAAGGAAAGTCCCCAGTAGCCATACACTCTTTCTGCTCTAGCCAAGCCTACAGCTTCTTGTAAATCTCTTACAAACAATTCCTTCTGCTGAAGTGACGTCATGAAACCCCCAATATTTTTATATTTACTTATGACTTGTCTACTAGCCTCCATAAGAGGGGTTTTCAGGGTAGCACTTAACTGGTGAATTAGTCATATTTTTAAGACACTCATCAGATGTTGGAGTCGTCAACACTCTTAAGAAAGAGCCTTGAATAAGGGAACATTGAGCATGAGTAAGGACAATGAGCAGCAGGAACAGTAAAAGATTAATAGGCACTCCTATACAGTGAAGAAAAGAAAAACAAGAACAGAAATACATCTTTCCCAGGGGCTTGCCAGCCTTTCCAGGAGGTAGGCCTCTTTGAAGCCCCATTCTCTGAGGTAGACTTCGGTGAAGTCCCATTCTCAGAGATAGGTCTCTTTGAAGCCCCATTCTCTGAGGTATACTTCGGTGAAGTCCCATTCTCAGAGATAGGTCTCTGTGAAGCCCCATTCTCAGGTCTGAAAGCAGGTTTTCCATGCTAAGCAGACTCCACCGGAGTAGGCGTGGCAGAATATGCTTCCACAGATACTGTGTATGTATTAACCCTTTTAACACTTTTCTAGGTACAAATAATTTTTTGTGAGTCAGGTTTTAATCGCTCATAATTCTAATCTTAGTTACTTAGGAATTTCAAAGCCAGCCCGGACAGGAAAGTCCCAGGAGACTCAACTCTAATTAAGCAGCAAACTGAGTGAGAACTGTGGTTGAACTCGTAGAGCACCAGACTTGAGTGAAATGCTAAGGAAGAGCACTTAGGCACTGAGTTTGAGACTCACAATCAGCGTACACACACACACACACACACACACACACACACACACACACACACACACACACAGAATGATGACATACCATAGCAACACAACAACTATAAAGTGCCATTTAGTTCTTCTGTACCTTTCACTATTTAAACTCTAGTAACTCAAATGAGTTATATGACAGTATGTTTGCAAGATTAATAATTTCAAGGGCCACATATGAGAGAAAAATAAATGCATGGTTTTCACTAGTTAGAATACTGCTGCCTGATTAGTATCCATCTAAGCAGAAACTTCATATCTAACAGAAGTAAATTTTAATTTGATTCTGATATTATCCTAATGACTTTCTTTGATCCAATTTCTATTTCTTAATAGATGTGGTAGTGCAAAGCAGAATGCATTTCATAGATAGCATAAAATTATTAAAACTAAAAAATAGAATTATTTTTCCTTCTCAGAATCATGCTCATATAGAACAATTAGCACAGTTGGAAAATTCCAACTTGAGAGTTCACATAATTTTAATGCAACAGTGATCAGGTATTTATACTAGATTTCTCATCTCTAGAAGGCAACTAAATTAAAAGGATATTTTCCCCCAAGCCATGTTTAAGAAAATAGAAAAAACTCACTACTTGGAGTAGCAGCCTTCCTTGAATAAGAAAAAAGAAGTGTTGAAAGATTGAGGAAAAAGAGAAACTATTATTAATGATGATAGAATCATATATTATTAAAAGCATTATTAAAAGTATCATGGAGGGCTGGGATAGTGGCTCAGTGATAGAGCACTTGCCTTGCCTGCATGAGGCCCTGGGTTCGATTCCTCAGCACCACATAAGCAGAAAAAAAAAAGCTGGAAGTGGTGCTATGGCTCACGTGGTAGAGTGCTGGCCTTGAGCTGAAGAGCTGAGGGACAGCGCCCAGGCCCAGAGTTCTGGCCCCATGACCGGAACTTCCCCCCCAAAAAAAGTATCATGGAGATTCCTATAACAAACTAAAAATACAGGTAGACATCAATGGGTTAGTCCTGTAATCCTAGGACTCAAGATCTAAGATCTAAGGGTCAGGTTCAAAGCCAGGGCCAGGAATCTTTTTTTTCTCATTAGAAATTATTTAATTTGGGGCTGGGAAGTTGGCTCAGTGGTAGAGTGCTTGCCTTGCATGCATGAAGCCCTGGGCTCGATTCCTCCGTACGACATAAGCAAAAAGAAAAAAGCTGGAAGTGTCACTGTGGCTCAAGTGGTAGATCACTAGCCTTGAGCTGAAGAGCTGAGGGACAGTGTCCAGGCCCAGAGTTCAGGCCCCACAACTGGACCCCCCAAAAAAGTTATTTAATCTTTGTTTTATTATTATATATTTTATTGTAAAGATACTGTACAGAGGGGTTACAGTTACCTGAGCAAGGTAATGAGTCCATTTCCTATTGAGCATTTTTCACCCTCCTTTTTATTTCCCCTACCATTCCTTTCCTCCCCACCTCACTAACTCTTCCCTCTCCCCCGAAAAAGTTGTAGTTCGTTTTCAACATAGTGTCTTGTACATCTCATTGCTACAATGGGTCATCCTATATCTTTATTTCAGCATTTTGTTATTTCCCTTCCTCTCCCCAAATTTGAAAAAAAAATGTATATACGCAATGCAGGGCACCAGAATCAAATACAGTGACAATGGGTTTATACCATGGGGGAGGAACATACAAAAGAAACAAAAAAAATCACATAGTACACTATAAGTACATTAAGAAGAACACCAACAAAGGTAACACCACTTGTGTCCCTATTTTGAGGTTCATTTCACTTACCATCAGGTTATATGGTTATATGTACATAGCTTCTGACCTCTTCTGCTTGTTTTAGGAATATACTGGTTATTGCAGATAAGAAAAACCCATGGGACCTATGTTTCTTTGAGTCTGGCTTACTTTAGTTAATATATGTTTTTCCAAGTCTTTCCAAATTAAAAAATGGGGCAATGTCCTTCTTTTTGATGGAGGCCTAGAATTCCAATATATGTGCGTGTGCATGAGTGTGTGTGTGTGTGTGTGTGTGTGTGTGTGTGTGTATCACATTTTCTTGATCCATTATCTATAATTAAGCACCTAAACGCTGAAAGTAGAGCTAGGGCTTAAGTGGTAGAGTGCTAGCTGGGTGCAAAAAAATCTCAGGGACATCATCCAAGCCCCAGGAATGGCACCCAAAAGAAAAAATAAATAAAAACCCTAAATATGCAACTTCCAGATGATCTAGCAATTGCATTACTGTGAAATTTGATTTTTCACTGAAAACAGAGAGTCATGATATTCACAAAGTACTTGCCTGCCATATTTATTGAAGGCCTTTGCATAATAGCTAAGCCATGGTATAAATTGCAGTGCCCTTCAGAGGGTTCAAGGATAAATATAATACACAAGGTATACATAAGAGAACTTTACTCAGCCATAAAGAAGAATAAATTCCTGTTACTTGTAAAAACATGAATGAAACCAAAGTTCATGATGCCAACAAAAATAAACCATACACAGAAAGACAGATGCCGCAGATTCTCACCTTCTAGCCCACATTTTTGCTGAAAGTCCATTTCACCAGTGTTTTTGTTTTCACTACATTTCCATGAGTATCTTCACTGATTGAACCATGAAGATACATAGGTTTCTGGAGAAAAAAAATGAAGAAGCAATATAAGAAGGCAATGGACAAGGTGAAAGGCAATAAGTAGAAGAGCCTCTTGTCTCTGTAGCACTTCCTTCTGGGTTCCTCTGGGCTGTACCCACACACACTATTTGTGTGTGTGTGTGTGTGTGTGTGTGTGTGTGTGTGTGTGTGTGTGTGTGTGTGTGTGTGTGTGTGTGTGTGTGTGTGTGTACTGGTCTTGGGGCTTGAATTTTTGTCGTAGGTGTTGTCCTTGAGATTTATTTTTTGCTCAGGCTGGCAGTTAACCACTTGACTTCTGGCTTGTTGGCATTCATTGGTGATTAGAGCTTCACAGAGTTTTCTTCCAGGGTTGGCTTTCAACTGCAATCATCAAAATTCAGCCTCCTTAATAGCTAAGATTATAGTCAAGAGCCACTGGCACCCAGCTGAGAGCTGTTTTTCCACAAGTTTATTGGGTAGTAATTCAGATGCACTTTCATTTCTGACTTTATTTAAATACTTGAATTTTTATTCTTACTACATATGGATTTATAAAAAAGATGAATATAAACATGGGATGGTACTGGAATGAGGAAAAAGGTGAATGGAAGAACAGTCAAGTGTGAGTAATGATACTGTTTTACCTTATTATATGTGTGAAGGTAGCATACTTATTGGAAACTGTTAAATAATGGGAGAGTGGAAAGGATGGACAATGAGAGAATGATAGAGTGGATACATTGACAAGATTAATGTATAAGTGCATATGAAATACCACATGAAATCCCTTAATTGATATGCATTAAAAATGAAAGGAATAATAAGAATATAAAATAAGTTTGCTTAGGGGAAGGTACAATTGTGAATGATAGGAGAAGATGAAAGAGGGTAAATATTGTCAAAATACCTTTCAACATGTATGAAAACAAAACAATGAAACTTGTTGAAATTGTTTTAAGTAAAATGGGGAGAAGGACGAGGTATCAAGATAAAGGCGTGCATATGCATCCATATATAAAGTATCACAATTCAACACCCTTGTACAATTAATACATGATAGTATGTTATAAAAGAATGCAAGTGAAATAAGGAAATTGTTTGTAAATTAGTAATATCAAAGTGTCAAGGTACAGTATTTGAAAAAGGAAGCAAAATAAATGCAGAGTAATTTGTAATTTCCTTTCCACTTAACTGGCAAATTATGTTTAGTTCTTTTTTGCTTTATCACCAAGAGGGAATCAAAACAAGACATGAAATTATTTTCTTATTTGTACTGAAAATGATTGTTCAGTTTCATCGCATGGGTGGGACAGAGAAATTTGAATCATTCAAGTGATGGCAAAATGGTTATTTCAGAGATGATCGATTTGGAGGTTTTGTGGTGAAAAGTACAGTGGATAATTGTTACGGTTGTGTCCATTTAAATTTCCTACACCACGATTATCTCTACCTCTAAAATTATTCTAGATCCCTTTTTTCCAGTAATTTTTATGAATTGCCAGTAACATTGAATAGCAGATAGGACACTGTACCCACTAAATTGAAATCCGAATAGTTGGTTAAAATAGTATACATCAATTTTAATGAGTCTTGCCTATTAAATCGGTATTAATTTCCTGTCTGCTAGTTTCTGTTTATTTTCTCTCTCCTTTTTCCTTCCTTCCTTCCTTCCTTCCTTCCTTCCTTCCTTCCTTCCTTCCTTCCTTCTTTCCTTCCTTCCTTCCTCCCTCCTCCCTTCCTTTCTGTCCTTTCCTCCTTTCCTTCCTTCCTTCTTTCCCTCCTTCCTTCCTTCTTTCCTTCCTTTCTTTCTTCCTGCCTTCCTTGCTCCCTCCATCCCTTCCTTTTTTCTCTCCCTAACTCCCTTTCTGTCTTCCTTCCTCCCTTCCTTGCTTCCTTCCTTCCTTTCTTCCTTGCTTCCTTCCTTGCTTCCTTCCTTCCTTCCCTCCCTCCCTCCCTCCCTCTCTCTCTCTCTCTTTCTCTCTCTCTCTCTTCCTCTCTTCCTTCCTTCCTTCCTTTCTTCCTTTCTTTCTTTCCAGTCCTGCCATTAGAACTCAGAGCCTCAGTGATTTCCCTGAGTTTCTTTGTGCTCAAAGCTAGCGCTCTACTACTTGAGCCACATTACCACTTCTGGTTTTTTTCTGAGTAGTTTATTGGAGAGGAGAGTCTCACTGACTTTCCTGCTCAGGCTGGCCATGAATAGCAATACTCAGATTGAGGAGCTGAGCAGCTAGGATTATAGGCATGAGCCATGAGTGCTTGGCTTTCTGTTTATTTTCGTATTGACTGTATTTTTATACCTATCCTTTACTTCATTAATAATTTCTAATTTATAATTAAACTGAGGAAATTCAGCTGTGTTTCTAGCATTTATTTGCTTGTTTTACATATGAGGTATTTTAATTTTCTAACTAGAAACTGAAATAACTTTGGGGAAAATAGCTTATCTATTGAATCAAGCATTTCTAATTCTAAATAATAAATGCCTTCATACCTGTAGCCTAGTAAGCTAGATTTATAAAGGCGTTTTCTAAGCATCTGAGATTTATGTTTTGACTCAATGCCTCATTAGGCTGGGACAATGCTGGATGACTCGCCCTGTTTTTCATTAGTATTTTTTTCAGGTTTTAGGTCCATTTATTGACTCTTTTTCTTTTATATTATTGTGAAAATACTGTACAGAGGGTTTACAATTACATGAGCAAGGTAATGAGTACATTTCTTATCAAGCATTGTTGCCTCCTCTTTTGTTTCCCCTTCCCATCCCTTCCCATCTCCTCCCCTGTCCCCACGCCCTCCCCGGGCCCCGCGCCCTCCTTCCCTCCCTACTCCCCTTCCTCCCAGCCTCTCCCCCCTGCCAAAGTTGTAAAGTTCATTTTTCAACATAACGTCTTGTACATCGCATTGTTACAATAGGTCCACCTGTGTCCCTTTTTAAACAATTTGTTTTTTCCCTTCTCCTCCACAAATTATACCAACATCAAATACAGTGAAAACAGGGGTTGTACCTTGGGGGAGGGAAATACAAAGCAACACAAAAATCATCTGATGAATAAGTTAGAAACAATTGCAAGAAAGAAAAACCATTTGAGTCCTTATCTTGGGGTTCATTTCACCTAACATTAACTTATCTGACCGTTTCTGCTTGTCTGACAGATACTAGTTATTGTATATAAGGGAAGCCATGGGGACCGATGTTTCTTAGGGCCTTGCTTACTTCACTTAATACATTTTGTCCAAGTATTTCCATTTCCTAACAAATGGGGCAATGTCATTCTTTCTGATGGAGGCATAGAATTCCATTGAGTATATAAACCACATTTTCTTGATCCATTCATCTACTGATGGGTATCTGGTTTGGTTCCATACTTTAAGATAACATCTCACTTCCTGTCCTGAGAATTACCTGATTCATGATGGACCTATTTGAGTCTTCTCTCATGGCTAGAACCACAATGAGTGCCATTTATGTCCAGGAAGACCTGAAAGTTGATTGGAGTCAAAGAAAACTGGTGGATACAGGCTAAATCCCATTTCATCCCTGGACAGTACAAAAGCAAGCCATTGCTCATAAAGGATTTCTGATGAATAGATGCTCTTTGGTGTTATGTCAATAATTTGGGGTTTTCTATAGCTATTGATATTTATCTTTCATTTATCTACAGACATAAACACATATTTTTTACAACTTATATATACTTATATTTTTAAAAACTTAATACATAGGTATTTTTCTACATATTCCTGAAATTTTAGGTCCCTTACCCATTTGTATTACAATTCTATTTTGTAACACTTTTTAATTAAAATTCAGAAAGCATTTTTCTCTTAAACATTGCTCTTAAGACATTGCTGATGCACTGATTTCTGGCGTAAAAAATGTGGTATTTTACATGATTGAAAGAGTTTCGTCAAAACATCTTTCATATTAAAGTGTCCTGGTCAAAACAACTATAGCTGATGCTATTTTTTTTCTTTACATGTTTTTTTTTAAATTTTTTTATTTTTGGGGGGAGTATGGTCGTGAGGCCTGAACTCTGGGCCTGGGTGCTATCCCTCAGCACTTTAGCTCAAGGCTAGCACTCTACCACTTGAGCCACAGCGTCAATCTCGGTTTTTTTCTTTTTGTTTATGTGGTGCTGAGGAATCGAACCCAGGGCCTCAGGCATGCAAGGCAATCGCTCTACCACTGAGCCATCTTCTCAGCCCTAGATGTTCATAGAAAAATAAAATAAAATAAGAGAATTAACAATCTCTTCAACCAGTACATGATATTGCTTCTTGCTATGTTATATTCCTTCTTTTCCAAGGTGCATATTTGATTGGTACAATAAGCAATCAAACCAACAACATTTGCTTTATTGAGTTCTTAAAGTTTTGTTTTTTTTTTTTACAAAAATAGTTTATTACAAAATGGTAAACACTCATGGATAACTATTACTTTACAATTAAAAACATTTTTAAGGACATCATTTGTATTATACAGCATAATGGAATAATCATCAGATTTTTACAATTTTTCACTTTATAAATGTAAATTCAAAGCTGGGTGCCAGTGGCTCACGCCTGTAATCCTAACTACTCAGGAGGCTGAGATCTGAGGATCACGGTTCAAAGCGAGCCAGGGCAGAAAAGTCCATGCAACTCTGATGTCCAATAAAAACTACTAGAAAACCAGAAGTGGTGTTGTGGCTCAACAGATAGAGTGCTCTCTTTGAGCTGAGGAGCTTAGGGACAGTGCCCAACCCAGAGTTCAAGGCCCACGAAGGACAAAAATTAAAAAAAAATGTAAATTCATATGAATTTTTGGATCGCTTCTTCTATTTCATTGAAAAATGAGGGTTGGAAGAATGAACCCCAAGATAGGGACACAAGAGGTTTTTTCTCTCCTGCTGTTATTTAAATGTACTATGAAATTTTTTGTTTCTTTTGTATGTTCTTCCCCCATGGTATAACCCCTCTTGTCACTGTATTTGATTCTGGTGCCCTGTATCTTGTATATACATTTTTTTTTAATTTGGGGAGGGGAAGGGAAATAACAAAACGCTGAAATAAGGATACAGGTTGACCCATTGTAACAATGAGATGTACAAGACACTATGTTGAAAACGAACTTTACAACTTGGAGGTGGTGGTGGTGGGGAGTTCGGGAGGTGGGGAGGGAAGGAATTGTAGGGGAAAAACAAAGGAGGGCGTAACAATGCTCAAAAGGAAATGTCATTACCTTACTCATGTAACTGTAACCCTTCTTTACTGTACCTTTACAATAAAAAATACTTTAAAAAAAAGAAAAGAAAAATGATGGTGGGATATTGATAGGTATTACATTGAATTTATGGATAGCCTTTTGCAGTATTATCATTTTCACAATGTGAATCCTCCCAATCCAGGATCATGAGAGGTTTTTCTACTTCCTTAGTTCTGCTTTAGTTTCCTTTTTCACATATTTAAAGTTTTCATCATGGAGGTCCTTCACTTTAGTTAACTCCTAGGTGTTTTATTTTTAGTAGAGTTATTACAAAAGGAGTTGTTTTCCTGATTTCAGCCACGTTCTTCTCATTATTGGCAAAAAGAAAAGATACTAATTTTTGAGGGTTAATTTTATACCCTGCTATTTGCCAAAGTTTTGGATCAGTTCAAGTAACTTGGGAGGGGAATCCATGGGGTTCTTTAAATACAAGATCATGTCATCTGCAAAGAGGGAGAATTGTGTTTCCTCTTTCCCTATTTGGATCCCCTTTATGTTTGCATCTTTCCTTATTGCTCTAGCTAGGCATTCTAATACTAAATTGAAGAGTTGTGGAGAGAGTTGGGTAAAGACTTACAGAGAGATTTCTCTGAAGAGGAAATAAGAATGGCCAATATACACATGAAGAAATGTTCAACTTCTCTAGCCAAAAAGAAATCCAAATCAAAACAACATTGAGATTCCACCTAATCCCAGTTAAAATGACTATAATCAAGAAATCTAATAACAGATGCTGGAGTGGATGTGGCCAAAATGGAACCCTACCACCTTGTTGGTGGGAGTGTAAACTTTTTCAGCCATTCTGGAAAGTATTATAGAGATTCCTCAAAATATTACACAGAGAGTTCCCTTATGACCCAGCAATCCCACTTTTAGGCATTGACCCAAATGATCACAAACAAGGCCACACTAAAGCTACCAGTACAACTATACTTACTGCATAGTTCCCAGATTTCCCTCAGTAGATGAATTGAATGGATACACACACACACACACACACACACACACACAACAGTCAAACCTGTTTTTTTCAAGTAGAAATCTGCATTGTGGTTTTTTTCACTATAACACTGTACTTAATCTCCACTTATAATGAGTATTTGGCAAGATATGGTGAATGAAGGGATTGTGGTGTATCCTCACAGGGAGTGTAGTCTCTGAGCTTATTCTAGACACTAAGGCATTCCATAACATAGTGATATTTCAAATGAAATAAAATAAAAAACTGCAAATTTAAGAGAGAAAGGAAATAATGGAAAGACAAGGATTAATGGCTCTAAATTAGCTATGGAAGTTTGAATGTGAGGCAGGGTCTGCAGCTTGATTACAGATCACCTATTGTGCTACTGGATGTTTCATCTACACAACAGTATATTTTTTGAAATGTAAGTGATAATAATCCTTCTAGGTAAAAATACATTCACAACCAAACATTTCAATAAGCATCATAATATGCTATATAGTGCAAATGGTCTTGACTCCTCTAAATTATCTTTCTTTATTGCCCAAGTAAAAGTGAAACTGTTTTTTCACATAAGCCATGATCAACTAAATAGCTTTTGTATATTACAGAAAATATGTTCCACACTGAGTGCAAATTTCCCATACAGTTACTTAAAATATAAATTAGAAACTAAACTTGATCTTTTATATGACTACTCTAAAACAATTACAACCTAGACATAATAACTTGGACTGATCAGAGTTTTTAGATATTTGGAATTAGTAACTATAGGTTGTATTTTTTATGTTTTTTACATTTCTTATGCAAATTTAGATTCATTACTGGACATATTATTTTGTATGGATTGAGAACCTATCTAAATTGTTTCAATGAAATAATTAATAAATTGGCCAAGAAAGTCAGTGGTCTAATGTTACATGGCTACTTTTGGTTGATAAAATACAAGTCGATTTGTATAATAAATGTCCTGCAAACTTCTAATTATTAAATTATTCATTATTTTTCCTCAAATTAGTTTCTGTTCCCTATAGCTAGCAAGGTCTTATTAATGAAAGAGTCATATCTCTGAATTGTGCTAATGCAACTAGCACATCTCCAAATCAGAAGTTCAAAGTTACCGATATATTTAGTTTTATATTCCTCTCTTTGGTCTGAAGGTACTTTTGTTTACATTTGCACATAAAATGAGGACTGTAATCAATATCATACCCTCCTTGTAAAATAGTAAACACATTTATCAAAGGATGAGAGCAAATAGCTGTCATTAAGGTAACAAAATATGTGAAAGATAATAATAAAATGTGCATGGACTTTGAAAGGACAGAACACAATGTAATCTAAGCAATAAAAATATTTCACTTGATGATAAATGAGGAGAATGACAACACAACAGATTTAGTTCAGATTATTAAGGACTTGAACTATTTATCTCTTTTAAATGGGTACAGCAAAAAAAGGTGTTTAGGAGCAAGATATTTTAAAGGATTTTCTCTATATTTGTTGAAAATCATCCACTTTCATGTATTTAATTCTAACTTGTGAGTTCTAAATAATTCAAAGGGGCATGGATGATTTGATTTTTCCGAATTTAATTAAAAATTTGTCACTTATTAACAATATTCACGATCTGAAGATATTTTATTTCTTTCGACTCAAATTCAAGTCATGGGTCACTGCTGAAAAAAATAAGGGAGAAGCATGGAGATGATGCTAAAGAAAGGCCGACATCAGAGGAGTTACTGGTATGGCTATTTATGTTGATGGGAGCTGCTGTGGATCAAACCCAGGGCCTTCTACAGAAACACATGCGCTGTATCCCTAGATGAACCCCAGCCCTGCCAGTGTTGATTGGCTGATTGCACATTGTCCAGTTAATCATAAATATGTAAGCACTGAAAGAAAAACTAATAATGTAGTAGAGAAAGAGAAAATGATTAGAGTGATACCTTTTTGTGCAAATAATAGTAATAAATTTAATCCATACAGATTTTTCAGGGTATGGTAGGTAGGGAAATTCAGTAGTGTGAAATTGGAAACCATGGGTTGATTAATAATTTGTTTTTTCTTCAGTGAAATCAAAGTAACTTTGAAATAAGGTGAGAAAAGGATAAGTGCTTGTAGGATTCTTCAAAAGAGAATGTAGCATGTGGAGTCATAATTCAGGAGACTGGGAAGATTAAGAAGTAGTCAAATTCAGACACATACTTGACAACACCAGGGGTAGCATTGAGGATAAGGAGAAGAGAAGGCAGTGAGATTTTACTGTGTAATCTAAGTGAAAGGGTAAACAACTTCTCTGAGTGATTCTCAAAATAAAAATCAGTACTACATTTACTTCTCTTTCAAGAAACAGAAGATCACTGCTTCAAGTTGGGCAATTTTGCTCATGTTATTGCAAAAAAAATGATGATATTATGTACTGTCTAGATTTTATCTTGGAATTTTTCCAAGTGTCTCACAAGGCCTTCATACTAAAATATGAGTAACAAGCACAAATGATCACAATTGAAAATAATTTTAAATGCTTCTGTGAGTAGACAGACAATATAATAAATACATAAAATATATAAAATCAGTAGTGCAGTATCAGCTTGCCTTAAAGGTATAAGTTGCTGGAAAGGATATCTATCTGGGCATCCATACATCACAGAAAAGAAATATACTTGAAATAGGACTCAATATTACAATGGGAGAAAAGAGTTTTACAGGAATTATTTACAGTTAGCTTTGTATCACTACTTTAAAAAAGTCCAAGATAATCAAATTATAAATTAAAAATGTTTATTTTAGCTCATAGTTTTGGAGGATACAGTACATGATAAGTTCCTGTAGCTTTTAGCATGTCATGAGAAACACCCTGTAGCAAAATCATATGACACTATGAAACTATATCCTTGCATACTAAGGGGCAAAGACATGAAGAGGAATTGTCTAGCATCTTATTAACCTCTCAAGGACATGTGGACAATAACCAATAACCTAAAGACCTCTCCCACTAAGGAGACATCTCTATGGTGACATCTATGAACCAGCATTTAATCAGTGGTCCTTGTGGTATTCAAGATGCAAACTATTAAAAGATGTACAAAAATAATTTATAAGAAAAAGTTACAAAGGCAAGGTTTTTAATTCACATTTTTGAACTTATAATTTACACAAAGTGGTTAAAGGTACTTACAAGAAATATAGATGCACATGTAAAGTCTCTATAGGCAAAATTACCATCTGTGAATTTTGTGAGTACCTATCATTCATCATTGCCTCTTGGAGCAATATCTTTGCATATCTTTTTCTGTGTGACTTCTTTTTTTAAGTTCTGCTAATAAGTCATTCCCAATTACATTTTATGCAAAAGATAAGAAAAAGAAAACATAAAATAAATCTTTGCATTCCTAAAGTGAAGAAAATATTGAGTACTACTCAAACGCAGACAGTGAATTAGAAAACCTCACAGGTAAATATTTTTTCCTGATTTTAATAAAAAAATTCACAATTTTCCTGCCAATGTATGGGCAATCCACATTCAGAAGGGCATTTAATGTTTCAGGAGAAAGATGGTGATCTGCTTCTCTTTAGTAATTCAGTCAGGAACATGTGTGTGTGTGTGTGTGTGTGTGTGTGTGTGTGTGTGTGTGTGTGTGTGTGTGTGTGTGTGAATCCTTATGTGGCATAAATAACTTTGCCACTTTTCATTCAAACTGCATTGCTTCTATTCTTCTTCCTCCTCCAGAATTCTTTTACTACTTGTTATTTACATCTTTCAGCTATTTTCGGATCATTTTCATATTCCCTTAGCCAGCTATAAACATCATGTTGCGTTAATCTCCCCCTACAAATCAGAAACTCCTTTACTTTATTAAGTTTTTTTTTCTTTTTCTCTGACATCTCTCTAGCATTCCTACATCTATCTGCCTGGTATTGAATCTCTAAATTAACAGCATACATTAGCTGCACTTTCTCTAATGATGGCATTAATTCCATTTTAAATACATGATCTCTCTCTCTCTCTCTCTCTCTCTCTCTCTCTCTCTCTCTCTCTCTCTCTCTCTCTCTCTCTCTCTCTCTCTCTCTCTCTCTCTGTGTAGCTATATTTATGAACATTTTTCTTTACTTGACAGTGGTACACCACCTTTCTTGATTAAATTATTATAATTAACCCAGTGTGTCTATATACCATCATTTCTAGATACATTTATTTCTCTAAGAAAAACATAATTTTGGTCATATTTGGTTGTGTGGGTTTTTTCCCCCTATGAAATTCTGTCCTTTCGTATCACACCATTATCATTCCATTACTATTTTTTCTCTTTGCTACTTTTTCCTCTTTGTAAAGGCATAAAATAAAGAACCAGGAATTAATACAGAATGCAAAATAATTACCTACAAGAAGATATTTCTTTAAGAAGTATTTATTATTGTTACCTTTATTAAGATGTTCATTTAATTATAAGTCAAAGAAGAAAAAGACTGATTCTCATAATTGAGACTACATGGAAGTAGAATTTTGAAATGTGTACATAGTGACATGGTACCTTGGTTCTATTTGCTGATTACTTGTTTTTGTACTAGTTTTCTTTTACTTCTTTTTTTTTATTATTGTGAAAATACCATACAGAGTGGTTTCAATTACATGAGCAAGGTGATGAGTACATTGCTTATCAAGCATTGTTGCCTCCTCCTTTGTTTCCCCTTCCCATCAATGCCCATTTACCCCCCCACACCCCCTCCCCTCTGTACTCCTCCTCCTGTGCGAAAGTTGTAAAGTTCGTTTTTCAACATAATATCTTGTACATCTCATTGTTGCAATGGGTCCACCTGTATCGCTAGTTAAACAATTTTTTCCCTTACCCTCCATAAATGATACCAACATCAAATACAGTGAAAACAGGGATTATACCGTGGGGAGGGACATACAAAGCAACAAAGAAATCATCTTATAAATATGTTAGAAACAATAGCAAGAAAGAAAAATCATTTTATTCCTTATCTTGGGGTTCATTTCACCGAACATCAACTTATCTGACCTTTTCTGCTTCACTCAGACATATATTAGTTATTGCAAATATGGGAAACCATGGGACCTATGTTTCTTAGGGCTTGGCTTACTTCAGTTAATATAATTTCTTTTCACGTCTTTCCATTTCCTAACAAATGGGGCAATGTCATTCTTTGTGATGGAGGCATATAATTCCATTGTGTATATATACCACATTTTCTTGATCCATTCATCTACAACTTTTCTTTTATTTCTTATAAAGATTTCTATTGCATTTAAGATGTCTTATGTTGGTCTTCAAAGTCTGATTTTGAATAACCTTCCATAGTGAAAGTACCAGAAAATTATGAACTTCCTAAAATATACTACATGACCTCCTGTTTGCTGAGGTAATGTTGTGCCATCAGTTCCCAAGATTCTATCTCTATTACAATTGTTTTGCTAAATTATATATATATATATATGTATATATGTACATATATATACATATATATATGTACATATATATACATATATATATACATATATATGTACATATATATATATATGTATAAAGTTATTCTTTTCATCTTTCCACAGGGAAGTCTGAAAAAATTAGTAATACTCCATTTAAAATTTTCTCTAATAAATTTAATGTATACTTGAAGTCCAAAGTATGACTATGAAGTTAACCACAAAATTGAAAAGGTATATGATGAAAATACTAAATAGAACACAAACACGGTGAAACTCTTAAAATAATGTATTTTTGGCACATCAATTTTGGTTAGGTGAACTGTTTGTAGAGTTGAGATGCATTCAGTAATAAGTCCAAGAGTCAGGCTCGTCATTTCTGCATTCAACTTCCCCTTAGCTTGTAGTACATGGGTGTTTCGACAGAGATTTCTGTAAAGCTGTGGAGACAAAAATGTTTTAAACCAAATAAATAGCAAAACCTTATCTTTCCTAATCAAATAGTTAATTGCAAATTGACTTAATGTTAACTGAATTGTTTTCTTATTGCTGACTGAAAGCTTTATTTTTAGTAGACAATTAAATTAACTCAAATGTTCATTAACAAGTGAAAGGTAAACAAAATTTACCAGTTAACTTGGCAGAATATTGCTAAACTAAGTAAACATATAAAAATATACAAAACCACAACCAATCCGGTGGATTTACCAAATTATGTTACCAACTTATAGATGCCAAAAACAGGTGATATACTATATTATTTTGTATATAAAACTCTAGAAACTGAAAACTAATCAATTTTCAAGGTAGGCCAAGAATAGAGAGACATTGCTTCTTCTAAAGGACATCAGGAAGCATTCAAGAATGGCAGGAGTATAATTTTGTTTAATATCTTATTATTTGTGACAGTTTCCTGGGTATAACATTATGTAAAATCTATGAAAATGTGTATTTATACATATCCACATCATTATGAGTATGTATTATACATGTCTATGTACAGATCTCTCTCTCTCTTTCTCTCTCTCTCTATATATACATATACATATATATATATATAGGTTATTTTATATTAGTGTTGTATAACATTTTCCTATTTAAATGATTCTCTTTAGCCAGGCACTTGTGGGATCATATCTGTAATCCCAGATATTCAGGAGTCTGGGATATGAGGATCTATGTTAAAAGCCAGCAATAAAGTCCATGAGACTCTTATTTCCAATTAACCAGCTGTGGCTCAAGTGATAAAGTGTCAGCCTTGAACAACAACAACAAATAGATTATACTTAATTCTTCATCCGTTGGTATTGATAACATATTTAAGATGAGACACTGTATAAAAATTTCATTTGAATTAAGAACTTTTAAATCAGAATTTGTCTTTAAACAAGGGAATCCCCTAAAAACCAACAGGACATTGTTACTATAATTTAAAATACAAATGGTAGATAATAATGACATAACCATTTAGCTACACATAACAAGATTATATAGAAATATTAGAACTCAAAGGGGATGTTTAAAATTCTTAGGCCATTTTGATCTCCTCTTTTTGTATACTCTTCAAAATACAGTCAAGTAAAACCAGTATTTTTTTTTAAATCCAGTACGTTTAAACCTATGATAACATTTAGTTGAGTCATAATATAGATTTTAAATTTTTTTCCATATTTCTGGATAAAATCAAAGAAAAATTAGAGAACATGTAGTTGCATTGTGATTAATTTCTACCAAATTCTCACTTTTAATTTGCCAGTTTCATATACTAGACATCATGTTCATGTACATATCTTGTTAAAGGCTGTCAGTTTACCATTTGAGCCATAGCTTCATATCAGCTTTGTGATGGTTATTTTAGAGATAGAGCCTTAAAGATGTCTTTACCTGGGCTGCCAGATCCTCCAGATCTGTTTCCTGAATAACTAAAAATGTTTCAAACTCTAGCACTTGGCTCAAATATTTTATGCTTACTGAAATATATACTTATTTGTTAATTTTTATTTTTCTAAATTACAATATAATTTGGTAATTCATTGAAAAAAATAAATGTCATGAGACAAATGAAGATATGAGTGTTCATACATATGTAATATATATTATGTATGCAAACTATACTTAGCAATTGCTTAATTCACAGTCTATATATAACTATACAAAAACATAGTTAAAATAGCACATTAATTTACAGTAGTTTAACACTGTATCACTATATGTTAACTATATTTTCATTGAAACATGTAAACATTTAGTCAAAGTGGAAGAAGCTTAAAAATCACAGGATAGGAAATAACCCTATACTATGCTTTTGGAATTAAAATATGCTTCTATATATTGTAGGTAAATTAGCCCTCTTAATAATTCCATGGTGTCTACTAGTGAAGATAATAAGCTGGGAGCTGGTATCTAAAAATTGTAATCTTAGCTACTCAGGAAGTTGAGATCTGAGGATCCTGGTTCAAATTCAGCCTGGACAGAAAAATCCATCACTGTCTTATCTGCAATTAATCAGCAAAATGCTGAAAGTGGAGGTTTGTCTCAAGTGGTAGAATGTTAGCCTTGAGTGAAAAAACTAAGCAAAACCACCACGACCTGACAGGCACCAGAATGAAAAAAAAAGAAAGAAGATATAGAGAGAAAGAAAGAAAGATAGAAATAAGGAAAGAAACAAAGAAAGAGAGAAAGAAACAAAGAAAGGGAGAGAGAGAGGGAGGGAGGAAGGGAGGGAGGGAGGGAGGAAAGAAGGAACGAAGGAATGAAGTAAAGAATGAAAGAAAGAAGGAAAAAGAAAAAAGAACTTGAACATATATATATATATATATCAGTAGCAAATGAAGTCACTAAAATTAAAAATTATTTACTAACTGAATCTGTAATTATCTACTGATATTTTTATGAATCTATTATTTGTTATGAATTTTGCTATATTTTATGAATCTTTTTATTTTAATTATGTCTGTGTAAATGATTATGCTACAAGCTCATATATCAAATATTCCTTACATATTTGAACTTCTATATTTTAATTTCCTTCTTATAAAAATCTTGTGGTGAGTGGCTGGGAAGGTGACTCAGTGGTAGAGCGCTTGCCTTGCATGCATGCATGCGGACCTGGGTTTGATTCCTCAGCACCACATAAGCAGAAAAAGCCGGAAGTGATGCTGTGGCTCAAGTGGTAGCTCTAGCCTTGAGTTCAGGCCCCACAACAGACAAAAAAAATTGTGGTGAGGTTATCATTTTAATGTCACAGTTTGCTATGTGTTTTGATAACCTCTGTTTATACACTCCATTCAATTACCACGGAAGTATCAAATTCTGAGAACTTTTTTTCATTCAGTTCTGACTTTCTCTGAACTGATTCCAAATCTGCTTATTTTAAATGCATGCAAAATGAATGAAAATCTGTGCAATGCTTAGAACTTTGCTTGTGGAATTAAATGAGAAATCACTGCCAAGCATCACAAATATTCTGTCATTTTTCTTACTTAATAAACAGCCCTTTCTCATAGATTTTTTCATAGTTTTTAGCTAAATTAACTGAGTATGAGCCAGTCTAATTTAGATTCATCTGAAGTAATCAATGACAAAAATGGAGGGTTTTTTTTTTCTGTAGACAAACATGAAATTAAATTGTGAAAAAGAAAAAAGAAAAAAATATTACAAATAAAAACTACCTTTGGGAAAAGATCTCGAGGCCACTATTAAAAGTTGAGCAAAAAGAAAAACACAATGGAAAGTTGACAAAATTTTGTCAAAGGAATATTTCTCAATAAACATGCGGTTATATTCAGTTAGTATAATAATATCCTGGACAATAATAATCTTTAACCACAGTCTCAATTTAAATTAATAAACCTGGAACAAGTTCTTTTTTTTTTTTTTTTTTGTCGGTTGTGGGGCTTGAACTCTTGGCCTGGGCGCTGTCCTTCAGCACTTCAGCTCAAAGCGAGCGCTCTACCACTTGAGCTACAGTGCCACTTCCGGTTTTCTGGTGGCTTATTGGAAAAAGGAGTCTCACGGTCTCTCCTGCCCGGGCTGGCTTTGAACTGCAATCCTCAGATCTCAGCCTCCTGAGTAGCTAGGATTACAGGCGTGAGCCACCAGCGCCCAGCTTGGAACTTCTTGTATCCTTTAAATGATTTACTTTTCAAGTAGTCTCTGAATTGTTTCCCTAGTGCTATTAGCCACTTCCAGAGTAACTATTAGTCAAAAAAAAATACCAACATTTAATCTTTATCGTATTGACATCACACCTAACATTAACATTAACACACACATTAACATTATTGGCTGTAAAGTTCTCCAAACTATAAACTTTTAAGTTTCCCCAGCCAAATTTCTTCCTGTGCCTTAACAGATTATTTCTTCCAGGTTTTATACATCTTGAATTCTCTGTGAAAAGAAGAGATCTATGTATCAAATATATGTTATAGGTAGTATATATTTAAGTGTGTGTGTGTCAGTGTTCTTAAACAAAATATAAGTGAATATGTCTTCCATTTCCTAGACAGAAATGATTAATGGTACAAAAGAAATACACGTGGATCAGGCCATTATGGGTACTGAGTATTAACAGATAAGGGAATTCCCCAGGCAATAGTGTGGAATGTGGGATGTGTGTGTGACAGTGTGTGAAGGAAAATCCATGAGACTCTTTCTCCAACAAACCACTAGAAAACCAGAAGTGATACTATGGTTCAAGCGGTAGAGCGCTCACCTTGAGCTGAAGAGCACAGGGACATTGCCCAGGCCCAGAGTTCATGCCCCTTAAATGACAATAATAATAATAATAATAATAATAATAATAATAATAATAATAATAATAATAATAATAATAATAATAATATAATTATTATATAATAATAATTATTATTATATTAATGATAATAATAATTAAATAATAATAATTATTATTATTATTATAGGAAATTAGACTAAATCCACAACTTAATTGTACAGTAATATAAAATAATGCATAATACATTTAGCAATAAGTACCATAAAAAATGGATCAAATTATTACAAATGTCATATTTTATATGTATATAAATATTTCAGAAGGATTTAAGAGTGGAAGCAGTGACATTGATCAATATCAATGGACTCATAAACTGACATATAGAATTGAAAAAAAACAAATGAAAAGTGTGCTTCAGAAAATAAATATATAAATAAATAAAACCAATACTCAATCATTGAGAAAAATTATATATATACTTATTTAAATGTTTATTGTTCCCATCTATACATTTTCTAGTGTCATATTTGACTACATGTGGTTTATATAATTATTTTTAAATATTTCCTTTTTGTTGATCAAAAAGCAAATATCCAGCTTTCAAATTATATGGCATTTTTCTTTTTTATTTTCGATGAATTTTCATTTTTGAGATAATTTTAACCTCTTACAGACCATTTCAACTTTTGGGAAAGCTGTAATCATACTGGATTAGCAGGAAAACTGTGCTCTGTTCATCTGTAATGTCCTCAGAGAAAACCATTCTCAGTGTATAAATCAAAAAGTTAGTTGCTACCTACTGAAGACTAGCTTGTTTTCTTTGTTTTTCTTTATTAAACCATCTGCATTAGAAATTCGGAGAAAAAGAACTCTATACAAAACTAGTTTTTTTTTTTTTTTTGTGTGTGTGTGTGTGTGTGTGTGTGTGTGTGTGTGTGTGTGTGTATACGTGGACCTGTCTTTGGGGCATGAACTCAAGGCCTGGGTGCTATCTCTGAGCTTTTTTGTTCAATGTTGTCACTTAAGCCACAAATCTACTTCCAGCTTTTTGCTGGTTATTTGGAAATTAGAGTTTTGTGGAGTTTTCTGCTGGCTTTACACTACAATCCTCAGATCTCAATTTCTTTACTAGCTAGTATTACTGGTGTGAGCAACCAGAGCTCAGATAGAAGGCTATTTTTGTCTACTATTAGAGTTTATAATTGTCTTCACCCTAGCCTACCCTTCTTCCTAAGTTGTCACCAAAGCATTGAGTGCTCTTTTCTTACATCATATTTCCTTTTCTTCACTGAATTCTTGCCTTTTCTCCCAGCTTCCACCTAACAATACTGGGCACATATACAAATCATTTTAACCAAGTGAACTGTCTTCACATTTTATTTCTATTGTTTGCATTTTCCTGGCTATGTTTGTTGTATTCCTTATAACTCTTCACCATAATCATGTTCTTTGAATTATTTTTATAGCATGTCATATATAATAACTTTTGATTCATTTAAGTGGTTTCTGATTTAGAACATGTGGCTATGGACAAATAAGAAGTTACAGGAATATATGAGACTAAAACTAGAAACTAGTATACATCTTTCTCCTCCTCCTCCTCCTCCTCCTCCTCCTCCTCCTCCTCCTCCTCCTCCTCCTCCTCCTCCTCCTCCTCCTCCTCCTCCTCCTCCTCCTCCTCCTCCTTCTCCTCCTCCTTCTCTTCCTTCTCCTCCTCTTCCTTCTCTTCCTCTTCCTCCTCCTCCTCCTCTTCCACCTCCTCCTCTATATTCTTTCCTTTTCCTCCTCCTCCTCTTATTTTAATATGGCTTCAATCATAAGTTTTCTTCAACAAATGTGCTCCCCAAATCCATGACACTTTCTCTAAGTTTCAATAGCCTTTCCTTCCCTCATATTTTTATTTGCATCACTTGCTTGTCTTGAACAAGGGATTTTCAGAGTGACATGTACAAATATAATTCACCTGGCTCTGACTTGGTTCATCCTAAACCATGCTACTTGTTTCATCGACTTTGCGATTACAGTTTCATGGGTGTACTTAGGAAATCAGGAGATTTCACCCCATTCTCTTCACTTTTGAAAAGATGATTCATTGAAGGGAATATTATCCTCCACATTTATTTTTCCTTAAAGCAAGTGAATAATAGGAAACATTTAGCTGTGGAAAAGAGAAAGGGAAATCAACAAAGTTGAAATGTTCTGTGCTTGAGAACTCTTGCATACTACACATACATGATGTTTTTATTATGATTATTTGATATTTTGACTCTCCATTCATTGATTGATTTCATTACTTGGTAGGAAATTTACATTGTCCAAGATGTCTCTGACGGTTTTCCACAGCAGTTACCCGGCAATTTCAGCCATGGAAGACAAGAAGCACACACTTCACAGTAAGCTGGAAATATAATAGAGATCATTCTTTCTTGATACAGTATTTCAGTCAGTTGTTTATACTGAAAATGAAGAAGTTTAATTGTAACAAAGATGGTAAAGAATTGACAGACATTCTCTGTATATTTTGCATGTATATACATATATATATATATATATATATATATATATATATATATATATATATATATATATGACTCCATTTTAAAAGAATGAAAGAATGACTCAGTTTTCAAAAACTTCTGGAAGGGCTGGGATGTAGCTCAGGCGCAAAGTGCTTGCCTAGCAAGTGCAACGTCCTGGATTCGATCCCTAGTACCAAAAAAAAAAAAAAAAAGACAAAAACTTCTGGAGAAAAGTTTCTTAGGTATAAGAGCACTAGTAGGTGTCTTTGCAGTAACAGCTCAGAAGGAAATCAAATTAGTGCCAGTGGGACTTTTGTTCTAACTGAAGAGAAGCATTACTGTTGGAGAGAGTCAATCTGAGACTAATTTTTAAAAGACTAAAAAACAGTAAAGCATTTCAGCTTGTACTTCTGTGCTATAAAAGGATATTATCTTGATTAAAATGTATCTATTATATGGATTAGTTTTAGAAAGGGGCAGTAAGGTCAGCCTGGAAACTACATTATGCTTTTTCTCTCTTCTTAAAATGAGGAAAGAAATGTATGCAGGGATTTCTGGCACAATTAACTCTTCTACACTTTGTACCATGTATCAGTAACTAGATAGCATATTGATTTTTAGTATACTTTTCATTTCAAATAACAGCTTCTACTTTAAACTGGTTTGTGATTCCTCAAGGATTAGTGACAAGAAAAACATATAATAAAAACAAATGGGTCAATGCCATTCTTTCTGATGGAGGCATAGAATTCCATTGTGTGTATATATCACATTTTCTTGACCCATTCATCTACTGAGGGGCATCTGGTTGGTTCCATATTTTATCTATGTTAAATAATGCTGCAGTAAACATAGATGTGCTAGTAGCTTTAGTATGGTCTTGTTTGTGATCATTCGGGTAAATGCCCAAAAGTGGAATTGCTGGGTCATTGGGAAGCTCTATGTGGAGTCTTTTGAGGAACCTCCATATTACTTTCCTAATTGTAGTAAGTCAGGCGCAAAGAACCATAGGTCCCATGGTTTCCCTCATTTGCAATAGCTAGTATATTTCGGAGACAGGCAGAAAAGAACAGATAATTTGATGTTAGGCAAAATGTACCCCATGATAAGGACTCAAGTGGTTTTTCTTTTTTGCTATTGTTTCTAACATATTTATAAGGTGATTTTTTGTTGCTTTGTATGCCCCTCCCAAATGGTATAACCCCTGTTTTCACTGTATTTGATGTTAGCATAATTTGGGGAGGGGAAGGGAATAAAAACAAAATTTTTAATAGGGTTACAGGTGGACCCATTGTAACAATGAGAACTAGAAGACACTATGTTGAAAAACAAACTACAATTTAGGCTGGGGGTGGAGTGGGGGGATGGGGGGACTGGAGTTGTGGGGTGGGAGGGAAGGGATGGTAGGGGAAACAAAGGAGGAGGCAACAATGCTTGATAAGAAATGTACTCATTACCTTGCTCATGGAACTGTAACCCTTCTGTACAGTATTTTCACAATAAAAAAACTCATTAAGAAAAAGCATTGTAAGCTTTACATTACTTTGCTAAGGCTTTCAAATGAAATACCACACACAAGGTGAACTATAACAGAATTATTTGTTTATTCTCACACTTAGAGAGGCTGGAAGTCAAGCTGATGCTGGTGTTGGAAGCATCCTCCCCTCCCTTCCATGGGGGTCCTATCTCCTCCCCTGCACTTGTTTTCCTGCTACTGTTATTCCTTGGGCTTGTTTCTCTACTATATTTCCTTGTCAATAACGGATCATAGTTTATTTTCACTGTGTTATGCCCTAAAGGCCTCATTTTAACTTTTTCCTTGGTGTAAAATCTCTATTGTAAGTATCATATTCCTGGATAAGAGGGATGAGGGCTGAAAAAGTAAAGTTGGTGGAGGGGCACACTTCAGCCCAGGCACAGACATAGGTTCCTTTGGATGCCATCACTTGCATTCATAAACTTACTCTCACAATAATCTTCAGGGGATCTCACATACTCGAATTTGTATTTATTCCACTGTAATTTAATCGATACCTATCTGTGTCACCTCATAAAAATATAGTGATTAGTGTAAAAATTTAGAGGGTAAGAAATGAAAAATGTAAGAAAGAGAAAATAAAATTTTCCTGGCTAAGGATACAAATGTTTCACATAATGTAAACAGTGTCACAACCATTGACTCTTGTCAGTACTTGCAAGTTTTGTTGTCTGTGTGCTGATTGTAAAAGAAGTCTTCCATGTTTTGAACTTTTTAAAATCGTTTAGGGCAATTAAACCCACAAAAACCCAGAAACAAGGCCAAAATATGAAGCACTAAATTTGCATATCCAGATTTCCTATTATGTGCCTAGTAATATGCAAATAAGCCTTAGTTCCTCTTGAATAAGAATTTGATGGTTGCAATCCATCTCCCCAAATTATATGCCTAATGATTTTTAGAAATTTTGAGAACTACTGTGAGATCCCAAATGCTCATATGGAACTATAATAGAATCAAAAAGTATTTGCTCATTTTCATCCAACAACCTTGCTTTGCTACATTTATGCATGCACATGCATGAACATATAGGTACATGTATGAACGATCATTCTCATAATACCTAGATAATACATAAACATGTTCTCACAAAATCTAGATAATTCAAAGTACAATTAATATAGAAAGAATGGTTAGTGTCCTGACAAATGGTGATGTGATTATGACTTGAATTATTGTACCATGTACTTAAATACTTTAAGAAGTGAAGATAATGTGTCTGATAGATATTTCCTATTCAATTGTTCTTTAGTAGAATATAAAATTTATTTGCAAACTATTAGAAATTTAATTCTTTTATCCTTCTAGGCACTGGTGGTTCACATCTACAATCATAGATACTTAAGAGGTTGAGAGCTCAGAAAGAAGTTCTAAGCCACCCAGGCAGACAAATCCAAGAGACTCTCATCTCCAAGTAATCAGCAAAATTCAGGAGTTGCATCCTGATTTAAGTGGTATAGCATAAGTTCTGGGTGGTAAAATACAAGCGAGGCTGGAACCCTGAGTGCAAGTCCAGTAGTAATTTTTATGACTATCATCACTAACAGCCATTATTTACATAAATGTATAGAATAGTTTATTAATTTTTATGTCCAAGATCAGGACAGTCATTGACTGGAGCTTTACTAATTGAGTCACCTCTCCAAAGCCTAGTATGCTAATTTTTATAAACATTTTAAAAGATGTTTTGTTGTCTGTGTGTTGATTGGAAAAGAAATTTTCTGTGTTTTCAACCTTTTAAAATCTTTCAAGGCAATTAAACCCACCAAAACCCAGAAACCGTGACAAAACATGGAGTGCTTTATTTGCATATCTGAATTTCCAATCATGTACCTAGTAATATGCAAATAGCCTTAGTTCCTCTTGAATAAGAATTTGATGATTGCAATCCTTCCCCCCCCAAATTATGAGCCTTATGATTTTTGGATTTTTGAATGAGATTTTTTTTATTCTCATGTGTCAATACTTTAATGTATTGCACTAATTTCCTATTGGACAATTTCATTTATGAAGTGTTTGGCTAAAGATTGTTTTTTATCATAAATTGACATAATTTGGCCAAATTATAATGTCATACAAAACATACATACTGAAAAGCTCATTAGGACTTGGTAATTATAACTATGTAGGCGCTGAGGTCTGCAGGATGGTGATTTAAATGCAACTAAACAAAAAATCCTCCAAATAGCAACAAAATATCATCTAATATAATCTATTGCATGCTGAATATATTTGTATACGTGAACACAAATGTTATCCTTTATACTCTTTTAATAAGTAATAGTATTCCCATTTTACAAAAAAAATAATGCTTGCCAAAGAGAATTAAGTTCCCCATTAAATCAGTCTATAAATAAATGACAGACCAGAAAGTCATTAGATTTGAGACCCATTGTTGGCATTTCCAAGCTCAAAACTATTCAGTGGAGTTTATCTTTGCGCTAATATACTTGGATACTGAGTTTGAAATACTTCCACTGATGCTCTTTTCCTCCCATTAATAATCAAAATGGCTGTACAACACTTTCAATTAGTAACCAGAGGATTTCACTCTGTGCTGTGAGGTCCATTCATAGACGTGGCTCTCATTGCTTAGTCACTTTTGTAATTTAAAAATATTTTAATTTTATAGTCATATTACTGGAATATATGTCATTGACCTGTAATGAATAACTATATATCTCTATACATAAAAATGTTGATTTTGTATTTTTTTAAGTTTGAGTGAATCTATTTCGAAAATGTATGGATGACAATGAAATGACTCAATTATAGATGAAGAGTTAAAAGTCTAGTTATAGACTATTCAGATAAATGTGACATTGAGAGAAATATTGTGGATTCCAAAACAACAGCACATAAGTTACAGTACAGATATGTCTTACAAAACCATAGCAGATTCATATACAATGAATTTATTGACTACAAAAATAAACAAAAAGGGATAATGGCATAAAAAGTTAATACTTTTTATATGTTATACAGTTTACTAATTCTGTTAGATCCAATGAATATTTCTAGGAGACAAATTAGTTGTTTTGCTTTCTTTTGGTGTTTGTCAGTATTGAGACTTGAATTCAGGGACTCAAGTTGTATATTGTCACTCATGCAGGTGCTCTACCTTAAGCTACATACTTTCAGCTCTTTGGTAAGAATATTGTCTTGAATTTGTCTGCTCAGGCTGGCTTCAAACCAAGATCCTAAAATCTCAGCTTCCTGAGTATCTAAGTTTAGAGGCAGCATGAGCCATTGAACCTGGCTTTGGAATTAAAAAAAAATTAAAATAGAAATAATGTTTTGCATTATTTGTTTGCATTCATTGCATTCATAGTGACAATATCCTCCTTGAATTCAGTTCAACCAGTATGTAGTGCATATTAACATGAAAAATGTGAGTAATTCAAAGACTGGAAAAATTATTTAAGGACATAAAACTTTTGCTGATTTCATACTATAAAGAGACAAATACTGTAAGCAAAATGATTTAATAAGTTATGCTAAACACTTAGATTGTTAACTGATGGATCATGTGAGGATCAGAAATCAATTGGTAGGTGTAGATAGACTTCCTGGATAGAATTCATTTTCCAGAAATGAGCAACCAGATGCCGTAGATAGACTGTTTAAACAAGACAGAGAAATTTTACTTTCATGAAATTATATTGAATCTGGCATTTTGTACAAATGATTAACTCATTGTTGAGGAATTTAGTACTTAAACATTATAAGAAATGTCGAGCAGAAGATACTGCTAGAGAAATGCTATTGTGAGTCTGTGGGCATCAGATTATAGCCAAGTTTGTTTCACCAGAGGTATTAAATTAACTTTGGAATGATGTAACTTAAGGCAAGTAATAGTTTATATAGCTTAACTGGAACACAAATGCTCACTTAAGCTGAGACCTAGAAATAAACTTTTGGATGAACTGCATAACTCCTTGCTAGAATAAACAATTGGTACTGGATTAGTGAAGAGAAACACTGTATATTTCTGGCAAACTAACAAAGACAAGGCATTTTTATTGCCTGTAAGTAGTTGTACAAAAGGATTGCAACTCAACATGTCATCCTATGAGTATAATACATCTTGATTCATGTCACTCCTTCCATCATTCCCACTCCCATCTCTCCCAACTCTACCCATTCCTCAGCTTACATGATTTCATTTTCATATATGTGCATTGAATATAATGTCTATTGCCATTCAACTTTCCTCTTTCCATTTATCTGCCACTGCCTTTGACCAATTCCTCCAGACACCTTACAAAGCTGGTTTCTGAACTTACTGGTTTTCATTTTGTGAAACTGTTTGCTAGTGTTCCAAAGAGTTACATCACTAAAATCCTCCCCAAGGATTCTTTGCTGTAGACAATTTTTGGGGGGTTTATGTTACATGACTCCTACATGTTTTTGAATATGTTTATAATTTAATTTATAAACACATGAGAAAAAGCATTTGCTCCTTGGCTGTCTGAGCTGGTTTTACTTCACTTAACATGATGTTTTCCAGGTTCAATCATTTCTTTCCAGTAGTTGAGCAAATTCCACTGAAACTATGCACCACAGTTTTTTGCTTCCACTCATGCATTTAAAGACATTAGTGCTGTTTGCATAACTTGGCTATAGTGAATAATGAGCAATGAATATGGTTGTATGTGGCTTTGCTGTGTACTGGCTTGTAATATTCTGGGTAGATGACCAAGAGCTGGATTGTAGGGGAAGCTTATGTTTTTTTCTTTTTCTTTTTCTTTTTCTTTTTGAAGAATCTCCAAAACTGCCTTCCAAAGTGGTTTTGCTAATTTATATTCCTCCCAACAGTGTATTAGGCTTCAAGCTCTCACATGGCCTCTTCAATCAAAGCCACAAAAAACACACTTCCACTTCCATCTTTTCTCTAGTTAATTATATCTAAGAGACCCATGGATTTTTTTCATGGCTTTGAACCTATTTCCTCAGATCTCAACCTTCTGAATACCTAGAACTATAGGCATCAATGCCAGCACCTGGCTAATACCCATTTATTTGCACCATAGTACTCAATATTTATTAATTATACATAACTCATATGACTGTAGAAAAATCTATTTTCAAAATAACAACAATATCTACAGTGTAATTTAAGATTTTATAAGCCAAATGTTAACCATATGTTCTATAAGCAATAAACAATTACAAAGTGAAGAAATATTGCTTTAAACAACTTACTTCATTCTTTCAGTTTTACAAGAAAATACACTATATCTTCTTAAGTTGTTCTTTAGCATAATACATGCATGCAATGTTTATTCAGAAATGACTTAGCCTAGTCAACATGATTGATAATGCTTAAATTAATTGGACAAGCTTTCCTGTATGATGAGATTGCATGTTTTAACTATATTAGGTGTCAAACAAAAGACACACTGAAGATTGGAAAAAGTTAAGTAGCCATAATAAATTTTGTGAAGGTTATTGGAAACCAGAATGTGCCATACATACTAGGTTGCAGCTCTTATTTTGCAAGAAGAAATCCTGTAGCTGAGTGACTTTATGTTAAATGAAATCTGTTTGTCAAAGGAGAACCAAAGCTTCTGGTTGAAATATATGAAGAAGCAGACAATAATCAATGGAAAAATTGAAAGAGAACTTTTTAGAATATGAGGATGTAAGTAAACTCTATACTTTAAATAAACACATCCTCTTATATTTTAAAATTTTATTTAATTTGATATTTCTTATGGGCATATATGAATAGTTAAATGTAGTATGATTGTCATGATTCTGCAGGTGAGTGTGGATATTGTGGCTTGAACAAATTAATAAAATTTAGCATCTATTCTCTTCATTCTAAACATAAACACTGTAGATATTCCACCATCTAAAATAGAATAGGCTCAAAGTACATCTAAACTAAGTTTGCTTTTCAAAGTAGTATCTAAGAGAAACCTAACAACAATCTCATTAAGGAGATCAATTAGGACATGATTACGAACTGTCTTAAAGATGGGGCTGGGATGTAGTTCAGTGGCAAAGTGCTTGCCTAGCAAGGGCAATGTCCTGGGTTCAATCCCCAGTATCAAGAAAGAAAAAGCCAAAAAATATATAGTTAGCCAGGTGCTGGTGGCTCATTCCTGTAATCCTAACTCTTCAGGAGGCTGAGATATGAGGATTCAATTCAAAGCCAGACCACACAAGAAAAGTCCATGTGACTCTTAATTCCAATTAATCACCAGAACTAGAGCTGTGGCTCCAAGTGGTAGAGATCTAGCCTTGAGCAAAATTGCTCAGGGACAGTGCCCAGTGCTGAGTTCAAGTCCCACAACCAAAAGAAAAAAAAAGGTTGGAGAATGTTCTTCATAGAGCAACTCACTCTAATTGTAGCTCTACATATTTTATGTTTACTTACACATCACATACATTGACTGATCTGCATTAACTTCAGAAAGAAAGGTTGAGAATTTGATTCAAGTATAAAGATTATTGATATTCAAACATGATCTTTGCAGTTTGACCATTGACAGCTGGTTCCCTTGGCTTTGCTTCCTATTTAAGCAATTCAGGAGTCTGAAATCCAGACAATCATAATTCAAAGCCAGTAAAGTCCATGATACTCTGTCACCAAAAGAACCAACAAAAATGTCAGGCTGGAGTGTGATTTAACTAGTAGGGTACACTGTGCAAATAAGCCAAAACAGTAAGAATCATTGAGCTGAAAACTCAATATAAATATCACTCTCCCCACAATGCAATAGTAATAGTAATAATTAATATATGACACTGATATGCTGTAGTACAGTGTCCTTATACTTATATCCAGTGTCCCTGCTGATTAAGACTCCAGCACAGTCTTATCCCAAGCACTTCAACATAGATAAATAAACAAAAAATAAACAAATGTACTTAATATAAATTTAACAGGTAGATTTTGTAAGAGATTATATATTCCAGAAGCAATATATCAGCAAAATATCTACATTGTAACACTCAGGCAAAAATGACGGGAAAACAATGCAACAAGAGCCAAATGGAATTATGAGGATAATTTATAAAACATAAAAAGTTGAATGTGCACAAATACAACAGAGAGGGTGATTAAAGGTGAGAATCACAGGGAAAACAACTGAAAAATTTTCAAATTTGGTCAGGGATGTTAGGTCTCATCTGGACGATCTAACTACAAATACCATAACGCTATAGTTTGTTTTTCATCATCTAATCACTAATATGTAAAGACAAATAGGGCATCCTAAAATGGGCAGTTTTAGGTGCACATTTATTTCAAAGGATAAAGATCATAATATCTCCAAACAGTTTTAGACATGATGAAAACAGAGGAAATGGCTACAATTCTAACCTTCTATTACCATCCTTAAAACTAAAATACATGTTCTTATCAGGTAAAATATAGAGAAACCATCACTAGCCAAATGTTAGTAAAAGTAGTTAAGGAAACAGGAGCAAAGTTATCCACGCATAAAGCAGAGAAGGGAAGAAAACGCAAGTAAGAGATTAAATTTAAAGGAAAATTAATTGTATACATTAATGGTCACAATGTGTTTGGAAGCTGAAAATATATTTAAAGTTTTAAGACATCGACACAAGTTCCAAAACTCGAGACAATAAAATAGACCCAAATATTAAATGAAGCAAGCATGCTTCTCAATAAATTGTTGAAATTTATACATGTTTTTAATGTAATGTTACATTTAGTTATTCAGAAATCATATAGGGAATTTTAATTATGGCCTCAAATCAATGGGAAACATCATATATCAGAATGGATAGATATTCTAAGATAATGTGTCCATACATCTATGTGAACGTGTCTATATTGTATAGTTCAGCCATTTTTTCAGCTAAGACAAATGTCCTTAATCATAAACATATTTTATTAGTGCTGTCTAGTAGAATGTAAGAAAATTTATTTTGAAATGATTTATGTTTCTCAAGCAGCCTTCACAATGGCTTATCCCTCTCCAGTCACAGCAGGGTATACTTACGAATCTGTATATTTTATAGTCAGAGAGCTTTACATGAATTGTTGAAAAGCCAATAGTCTGACAAAGTCCATGTATCTAATTGAACATTCTCTGCACTATTTTAGCATATATATTTCTGCTTTATCTTAGAGTAATTGGTGCTCTAAGCTTCCAATCTTTATAAACCAAGAATTGCCAGTTATTTTCTTTTACAATTATAACCAAAGAAGCAAAGCCTTTGTCAACTGATTTATTTCCAATGTGAAAAATGAATCATAATAATTAATTTGCTTTGAAGCACATAGATTATGCAATTTAAGCTACACACATTAGAATCCATACCACATTTCTCCAATATTTATTTGCATTTAACAATGAGATCACTCTGTTTTCAACATGGAGATAATTATAAGCTTTGAACAACTGTTGTACAACTTGACCCTATCGTACAACTCTGCATCTTAAAATGAAACATTTCTAAAACCTAAAACATTTCTTATTTACTTTGCTTTTTAAAACTTATAGATATTCAAATTTTTAAACAAACTGGTCTTAAATGTTTTGAAAGAGCTACATTCTAGCTTCAATTTTATAAGGTTTCAAAATTTAAGTAATTATTTATGGAATTAATTATTTAACCAGGTAATTAGTTAACTAATTGTTTGTTTGTTCATGCCAGTAGTAGAGCTTCTTGAAGTCTTGAAGTCAGGGCCTCACACTCTCATTTTCAATCCATTTGGCACTTTACCACTTGAGCCACAGCTCCAGTACCCTAACTTGGGATTTTGTTGTGGATAATGGAGAATGGTCCAGGGTAAAATTTCCTGAACAGAGTAAGATGTTTCTGTAGATTGGATATCTCTCTGGTTCCTCAAAGGCTCTCAAACCTACTTATCCTCTCTATTAGATGCAGAGAATAAAACAGAAATATACAAGCTGGGCACCTGTGGCTTATGCTTGTAATCCTAGCTACTATGGAGGCTGAGATATAAGCATTGTGGTTGGAAGCCTTCCAGTGCAGAAAAGTCCATGAGACTCTTACCTCCCTTTAACCACCGAAACCCAGAAGTGGCACTGTAGTTAATGTATTAGAGGGTTAGCCTGGTGCGTAGGCCCTGAGTTCAAGCCCAATGACTGACAGGAAAAGGGTAAATTATAAAAGAATAGAGTGATAATTATATACATGCAAACAGAGAAATAGAGAGAGCGAGAAAGTGAGCAAGAATGCATGACAATAGCCATTGATTATTAAATATACATAGAAAAATGTATATTTACTCATATCTATAAATAACATTTCAATACCTAATTTTAGATTTTATTCTCCGATCTAGGAAAATGGCTGACTCATAAGTCTCAGTCATACTGATCAAGAAATAGTGGTAATAATGACTTAATCAAATATGTGAAGACAAATTTAACTTCATTTGTAAAAAATTCCATGAATCCAGAAATGCATATTACTTCTATCCAACTCACTGCTAAATGTTGCCAAGGAAAAGAGATTTAATCAATTGAGCATACTATAGATTTGTTGGTCATAAGTGGTTACATATCACCAACCCTAGTTTTATTCTTCCATTCTAATAAAAGTCTTCAATCAACAAAACCACTTGAATATGGGACATAAAACAAGTGCTCTGAATTGATCTAGGGCACACAAAAAAATCACTAAATAATAGACAAAAGTAGAAACGACTCTAGACAAAAAGACTGTTCTTAAACAAATATCTATGAAATCAGTAAAACATATAGCATACTTGAAATAAATTATGGTATGGAATAAATGTGGTGTTTAAATTTTGAGGTCTAGTGAGGATGAAGTTTCAGTGGGAGATGCCATTCTCAAGGCAGTCCTCATTGTGAAAGTGAGACCTAAGCAAGGAATTGAAGAATTAAAATTAGTAGCTAGCCTGGGAGTTGCTGCTAAGTGGTAGAAGTCTACCCTACCAATGGTAAGGCCATGCAAGCCCCATTACTACCAAATTGATAGCTAGTATAAGAATATTCTAAAAAGATGGGCTGGAAGACAGTAAAGGAGTCAGTCTTGTTCAGTAAACAATATGCAAGTTAAAGTTTTTGAAGTTATAAAATATAAGAATAAGATAAAACATGTCAAAGAAGTAGGGATGGTTGTGAAACTTATGTAAGACCAACTTACCTATAATTCTACATGCATGAGAAGCCACAGAATCGTTTTGAGTAGAAGGGAAAAATTAGCAGAATTACAATTTAGAAGTTTCAGTTTGTTATGTTGAATTTATAAAAGTATGAGAAACAATACAAAGAACTTATTGAAGTCTATTGCAATAATTCAAGTAAGTGAGGTTCTGGCTTCAACATAATGTAGCACTAAAGGTGACAGAAGTAATTAGACTTAGTGTAGAGTTTGAAAAAACAGCCAAGAGAATTGTTTATGGATTAGAAATAAGGAAAGGTTCCATTGTTTCTAGATTGGACTATTGAAATTCAGAGAGGATGAACCATGATACTCATTTGCAGATTTTAAGGCATTAATAAAATCAAACAGAATGCTTTCTTTCAAAATGTCCGACAAAATATTATGTTTTTTACTTATTCTTGTCAGTTTTATTTTGGATCGCCATTATTTTCAGGTAAACTTAATCTTTAGTGATTATATATATTTAAAACAAAGTACATCTAAGAATGAACTGTTCATTTTTTGTCATAATGAGAAATGAAATATCAATTTTCTGCTCAAATCAACTTAGAATATGAGTTGATGTCTGATATATCATTAAGTAAAAATATTTATTTCTTCTTTGCATTTGGGAAAGAAATAATAACTCTCTTAACGATAGTTTAACAAATCATAAAGAAATGTAATAAGTAAAGAGCCAAGTATCATCAAAAGTTTTAAGATGTACTGAGAATATTTTCTTTGATATATACAATTTGGCCATATGAACATTAGCATGGAATCTACTCTGTTTTTTAAGTAATAGAACCTGTCATGGTGTGGCAACAATGAACTCTTCAATGTCTTCTAAATTGTTTCTTAAACCATAGGCAAATAAATCACAGGCATTTATTTAAAACTTTATTTAAAAATAAAGTTTAGAGTTTTGCAAAGATGATACTTGTTGTAAATGAAAAGACACATACATAATTGCCTGTGATTTGTGAAGACGGCTGTAAATACAAGATGTTGCTGATACACCTGACAGTGGAAAAACAAAATTTATGCAGTGTCTGTGATTTTTCTTTAAACTTCTTCCAAAGATAAATGAGATCCAGTGGGGAGAAAAGCTACTGGACAATTAATAACATTACTTTTCATCTCAGTGCTTTACTTTTATTGCCTCATTCTTTATAACTTCATGGGTTTGATATCGCCACTCTAATCTTTCCCTCTTGCAATTTTGTGTGGATTTAAAATTGTCTTTCCTGTGGCTTATTATTATTATTCTTTTATTATTCGACTAGTTAGTTCTTCTTGTGTGCCTAGCATTTTTAGTCCTCTACAGCATGGTTCTATTTAAGAGTTTTAAAAAGTATGTGGTAAAATTGAAATATGTTTGTAAAATTGAAGGAAAGGCTGTGTGGCTTAAGCCATGCTAACAGTGTCAGAGAGTATCAAGTGTTCATTTTGCTTGTCAAAGCTGTTCATACATCTCTATATAAAGACTCTAGATGAGAGGTCGCTTCCGAGGTCAGGTACTTATACTGCCAGTTAAAAGCATGAGGAGATATATTAGGTAACAACATGTGTCTGTGCATGCATCTATGCATTTTTCCCTTCTCCAATATAAACACTGAGGAGATGTTTGAAGCTGTGTGTCAACATGGTCCTAATGAATAATAAATAATGACAGGAGTTCCGGGAAGATGGCGGAGGAGAAGCTGGAATCTGAACAAGCTCTCGCATAGAAAGCAGTTTTAGAGTTCTAGTGAACAGTCCTAAGCCAGAGAATCACACCAAGTGTGCCATCACAGGACAGAGAGTTAGAAAAGAGAGAGGAAGCCAAGGCAAAAAGAAGCACCTGAGTGCTCGCCAGCAGCCGCCACGGCGGCGGCGGCAGCGGCAGGGTCGCAAGCGGCGGAGACCACAGCCGGGGGCCATACCTGAGCGCTCACACAGAGAGTCCGGGACGAAGGAGCCAGACGCAGCAGGCGAGCGGATTCTACTCAACACCAGCAAGAACCAACAAAGAGCGGACATCTTCATCCTGCAGCTTGCAGACCAGAGACGACCCAGGATCCAAGACTCGGCGTGAGTAGAAGCCCGACTTCCTCACTCCTTCTCAGGGAGCAGAGGAGGGAAAGCCACCCCTCCCCCCCCAGCACCGGTGATCTCCATCTTGGATACAGACAAAGCTCGGAGGAGCTGCCAGCTCCAACCCAGGCCTTGGAATAAAACGAGTCATTTAGCAGGTCACAAGAACTTAACGGCAAAGTGACCTGCCAGACTCGGCTCCATCCAGGGAAAAGTCACCCAGCTCAGGCGCCAGCCATTGGAGTGGCTTCCCTCACTGGGTAACCAGAGCCAGAGGCTGCACCTCCCTCTAGCAGACTCAACAATCAATTGAAAAACAGAATCCCTGAGAACGGCTCCAGGCTGGGCTCTGGGAGATTTTTTTTTTTTTTTTTGCACAAAACAGCCCCAGGAAAAAGCTACTGATTGTTGAAAGGCCTCAACTATACCCAGAACCTAGCCTCACCACTGCATCCCCCTCTTTTGTGATTCTCAAAGCAGATCACCCTCCTAGAAAACTAACCTGGGAGGGGGATCTCAAAATCTTGGGTAAAGCAGAGCATTTTTCTGCCTCTTCCAACAAACCGACTTAAGAAACCAATCAAGCCACAGGACCTCAAGCTGACCAGAGACTCCAACAAGAGGCTGGTTACAGACAAAAGGGAGATAAAGGATTCTTCCCACACCTCCTCCCCCCCCAAAAAAAAATCAAAGGACTTTTTTTTTCTTCCTTTTTTTCTTCTTCTTTTCTTTTTTATTGTTTGTTTTTTGTTTTTTGTTACCTTATATATATAAAATTTTTTTTTCTTTTAAAACTTTTATTAATCTTTAATTTTTGCCTCTTCTGAAAAAATAATTGATTTCCAGTAACTTTTTTTTTGTTTTTCCTCCTCTTATAATTTTTATTTTAGGAATATGTAAATGAGCGTTTTCCTTTCTTATCTTCTTTCTTGTTTTCTTTCTTTCATAATTATCTTTTTGTTTTTTGTCTAGCTCTACTGAACTTCTGATCTTTTCTTCTCCCTTTCCCATCCTTAAAGTTTTTCACATCTCCGCTATGTCCCTCCCTTTCTCACAACATATTCACATTCCTCTCTGAATAGATGGTCTTTTAATCTCTACAATAACAGTAATTTTTACGTTTCTATTTTTTTTCTGGTCTCTTTTCATTCCCCTATCCCTCTCTTCTTTTTCTCTCTCTCTCTACTTGCATCCTACCCAACCCATTTCCTGCATTGTGATTAGGACATAGTTAACTCTCCCTGTGCCTCCCCACACCAATCTATTCCTATTTCTCACCCACAACTCTCCCTAATCCTAATAATTTCTGGTTTTCCAAATTCTTTTCTGCAGTTCGAAGTCCTTTAAAATATAGTTGTCTTATGTTGAATAGATGTATCTGTTGAACTAGATTGTATCTGTAGACTATTGACTGTACAAATGCAAACTTTGGTTGATGGTTGGCTTAAGATAGTGTTCTAGCACAAAACTGGTACTATCTTCATCTCAAATGGGCAGAGTAAGCCGGAAAAACACAAGAAAAATGGCAAATTCGGGTATCTCAATTCCCAATCTTGATAATCAGGGGTCAGATCAGATAATGAACAATCCAGAGGAGAGTTCCCAAATAGCTCTACAAACACTGGTGGCAAACATGATAAATGAGAAGCTTGACAACTTACAAAGGACTCTCTATGAGCGTGAGAGGGAGAGAGATGAGGCATCCCAGAAGTTTATACAGGAATATCATAAGCGTGAGGAACCTACTCAAAAACTGATACAGGATTTGCGTGAACAACTTCAGAATACTCAAAGAGAAAGGGAGGAATGGCGTGAGCAGGCTGAGAACACTCAAAGAGAACTGCAGGAATCCCACGAACGTGAGGAAGCTAAACAAAGAGTAATACAGGAATTGAGAGACCAGGTAGAGAACACACAAAGATCACTAAAGGCATCCATAGAATCCATTAACAAGGAGCTGAAGGAAGTCAGGGAGACCACAAAGGGAATGCTGAATGTAACCCAACAGAAGGAATGGGAGTCCAAAGAAACCATATCCAATCATCTAAGTGATTTGAGGACAAACACTGAACACCAAATTAAGGAAGTAAAGAGATTCATACAAGACCTAATACAGAGCTTCAACAAAGAACTTGAAGTCATCAAAGCTGACCAATTAGAAGGAAAAGAGATTAAAAACAAAGTAGAGAGTCTTGACAGCAGGTTAGACCATGCAGAAGATCGAATCTCAGGGATTGAAGACAGCCTAGATATTATAGAGAAAGAACATACAACCATCCAAGACAAGTCCAAGAAATATGATAGATCTATCCAACACCTGGAAGACACCATCAGAAGGCCTAACTTAAGGATAATGGGTGTAGAGGAGCACCTAGAAACAGAAGTTAATGGTCTAGGAAATTTGTTTAACAGGATCCTAGCAGAGAACTTCCCAAACATGCAAAAAGATAGGCCTATTGAGATACAAGAAGCCTTTAGAACCCCAAATAGACCAGACCAGAATAGGACATCCCACTGTCACATTATAATCCACACAGGATCAACTCAGAACAATGAAAAGATCCTTAAAGCTGTCAGGGAGAAAAGGGTAATCACCTATAAAGGGAAGCCAATTAGAATCACCTCAGATTTCTCAGCAGAGACAATCAAAGCAAGAAGAGCCTGGAATGATGTATGCCATGCCCTAAAAACAAACAACTATCAACGAAGAATACTGTACCCAGCTAAACTCTCATTTATAACTGAAGGCCAAATAAAAACCTTCCACAGCAAAGAAAAATTGAAACAATACATCTCCACCAAACCAGCCCTACAAAAGATTCTTAAAGATGTCCTACACATAGAAAACCAACAAGACCACAATAAAGGCCAAGAAACTGCACCCAAACTGAGAATCCAAGAACCATAGGAAGAACCCAGCTTTCGCAGCCCCCAAGAAGGTAGATAACATGGCAGGAACTCCCAAATACCTCTCAGTCCTATCTCTTAACGTTAACGGACTGAACTCTCCAATTAAGTGACATAGACTGTCTAGTTGGATTAAAAAATAAGACCCTTCTATGTGCTGCCTGCAGGAGTCACATCTTGCCTGTAAAAACAAACACATTTTCAATGTTAAAGGCTGGAACAAAATCTACCAAGCAAACGGCCCTCATAAACAGGCAGGAGTTGCAATCCTAATATCAGATAAAATAGACTTCAAATTAAAAATCGTGAGAAGAGATAAAGAAGGTAGCTACATACTAATTAAAGGATCTCTCCTTCAGGAGGATATTACAATTCTAAATATCTATTTGCCAAACAATGGAGCACCCAAATTCATCAAAGAAACAGTACTTTCCCTCAAATCCCATATAGATCCAAAGACATTAATTGTTGGGGATTTTAACACACCACTCTCCCCACTAGACAGATCAACTCGGCAAAACCTCAACAGACAAACCGCAGATCTAAACAGCTCCATAGATCAACTAAACTTAACAGACATTTACCGAACAATTCACCCAGCAGCACCAGAATACACGTTCTTCTCAGCAGCACATGGAAAGTTTTCTAAAATAGACCACATTCTAGGCCACAAAGCAAACTTGTCTAAATTCAGAAACATTGAAGTTATACCCTGTATTCTCTCTGACCACAAGGGAATAAAATTAGAACTCAACACCAAAAGCCACCAAAGAAAGTCCGGTATCACATGGAGGCTAAACAACACACTGCTGAATCAAGAGTGGGTCATGGAAGAGATTAGAAAGGAAATTCAAATGTTCATGCTATTCAACAAAAATGAACACACAAATTACCAGCTCCTCTGGGACACAGCAAAGGCAGTACTCAGAGGCAAGTTTATAGCTCTGAGCTCCTACATCAACAAATTGGAGAGATCTGAAACTAGCAATTTAATGACACATCTAAACCTCCTTGAAAAAGAGCAGCAAGATAAACCCCAATCCATTAGACGGAAAGAAATAATCAAAATTAAATCAGAATTAAATGAATTAGAATCCAAAAAAACTATAGAAAGAATCAACAAAACAAAGAGTTGGTTCTTTGAAAAACTTAACAAAATTGACAGACCCTTAGCAAATCTTATCAGAAAAGGAAGAGAACACACCCAAATTAATAAACTCAGAGATGGGAATGGAAACATCACCATGGAAACAACCAAGATTCAGAACATTATAAGGGAATACTTCTCAAAACTTTATGCTAATAAGTTCGACAACTTGACAGAAATGGACCTCTTCCTAGCAAATATTGACATGCCAAATCTAAACCAAGATGAGTTAAACTATCTTAACAGGCCCATATCAAGCATTGAAATAGAAACAGCAATAAGAGACCTCCCAGCTAAGAAAAGTCCAGGACCAGATGGTTTTACAGCGGAATTTTAAAAGGCCTTCAAAGCAGAACTCACACCAATACTCCTCCAACTCTTCAATGAAATTGAAAAAGAAAGCTCACTACCGAACACATTCTATGAAGCCATCATAACCCTCATCCCAAAACCAGGCAGGGACTCATCAAAGAAAGAGAACTATAGACCCATTTCTTTGATGAACATGGATGCAAAACTTCTCAACAAAATTTTGGCCAATCGACTTCAACAATTCATCCAAAAAATCATACACCACGATCAAACAGGATTCATTTCAGGGATGCAAAGCTGGTTCAATATACGCAAATCAATTAATATTATTCATCACATCAACAGGAGCAAGAACAAGAACCACATGGTTATCTCAATAGACGCAGAAAAAGCATTTGACAAGATCCAACACCCCTTTATGATGAAGGTTTTGGAAAAATTAGGAATCCATGGAACATTCCTCAATATAATAAAGGGTGTATATGACAAACCTACAGCCAGCATTATACTCAATGGTGAAAAACTAAAGCCATTTCCTCTTAACTCAGGAACAAGACAAGGATGCCCACTCTCTCCACTTCCCTTCAATCTAGTATTAGAATGCCTAGCTACAGCAATAAGACAAGATGCAGACATAAAGAGGATCCAAATAGGGAAAGAAGAAATAAAACTCTCCCTCTTTGCAGATAACATGATCTTGTATTTAAAGAATCCCATAGACTCCACTCCCAAATTACTCAAGCTGATTCAAAACTTTGGCAAAGTAGCAGGTTATAAAATTAACCCCCAAAAATCAATGGTTTTTCTGTATGCCAACAATGAGAAAAGTGTGGCTGAAATTAGGAAAGCAACTCCATTTGTAATAGCCCCACAAAAAATAAAATACCTAGGAATTAACTTAACTAAAGAAGTGAAGGACCTCTATGATGAAAACTTTAAAATCTTGAAAAAGGAAATCAACACAGAACTTAAAAAATGGCAAAACCTCCCATGCTCCTGGATTGGCAAGATTAACATCGTTAAAATGGCAATACTTCCCAAGGCTATCTACAAATTCAACGCAATACCAATCAAAATTCCACCCTCATTCTTCAAGGAAATAGAAGAGGCAATCCAAAAATTCATATGGAACAATAAAAGACCCCGAATAGCAAAAACACTTCTCAATGGAAAGAACACTGCTGGAGGAATATCAATACCAAATTTCAAACTCTACTATAAAGCCATAGTAATAAAAACAGCTTGGTATTGGCATAAGAACAGAGCTCAGGACCAATGGAATAGAATTGAAAACCCAGAAATGAACCTACAGACCTATAGCCATCTAATCTTCGATAAGGAAGCTAAAACAATAGAATGGAAGAAAGACAGCCTCTTCAGTAAATGGTGCTGGCAAAATTGGTTAACTACATGCAGAAAACTAAAGCTAGATCCTTATATATCACCCTGCACCAGAATCAACACCAAATGGATCAAAGACCTTGAACTCAAAGCAGACACTCTGAAAACATTACAGGATGGAATAGGAGAAACCCTAGGTCTCCTTGGCTCTGGCCGAAATTTTCTGAATAGAGACCTGGAAACACAACAAATCAAAGAAAGGTTGGACAAATGGGATTGCATAAGGTTGCAGAGCTTCTGCAGGGCAAATGACATAGCTAGCAAGATCAATAGAAAGCCCACCGATTGGGAGAAGATCTTTACTAGCCATACAACGGACAAGGGTCTCATATCTAAAATATACTTGGAACTCAAAAAATTAAACCACCCAACAACAAATCCTCAAAGAAACAACTGCCCAATAAATAAGTGGGCAAAAGACTTAAAGAGAAAATTCTCTGAAGAAGAAAGAAGGATGGCCATTAGACACATGAAGAAATGTTCAACATCCCTAGCCATAAAAGAAATGCAAATCAAAACAACATTGAGATATCACCTCACTCCAGTTAGAACAGCAAAAATCAAGAACTCTAACAACAACAGATGCTGGAGGGGCTGTGGACAGAAAGGAACCTTACTTCATTGTTGGTGGGAATGTAAACTTTTTCAACCACTTTGGAAAGCAGTATGGAGGTTCCTCAAAAGACTTCACATAGATCTCCCCTATGATCCAGCAATCCCACTTTTGGGCATTTACCCAAATGTATACAAACAAGACCACACTAAAGCTACCAGCACAACTATGTTTATTGTAGCATTATTTACCATAGCTAAGATATGGAACCAACCCAGAAGCCCCTCAGTCGATTAATGGATCAAGAAAATGTGGTATATATACACAATGGAATTCTATGCCTCCATCAGAAAGAATGACATTTCCCCATTTGTTAGGAAATGGAAAGGCTTGGAAAAAATTATATTAAGTGAAGTAAGCCAGGCCCAAAGAAGCATAGGTCCCATGGTTTCCTTTATTTGCAATATCTAGTATAGGTATGAGTCAAGCGGAAAAGATCAGATAATGTGATGTTAGGAAAACGATCCCTTAAATATGTATTTTCATGTTTTCGTTTCTTTCATGCATGTGTTTCTAACGCATTTATAAGATTATTTCTTTGTTGCTTTTTATGTCCCTCCCCCACAGTGTAACCCCCGCTTTCACTTTATTTGATGTCAGTATAACATGTGGAGGAGATGGGGACAAACAAGTCGTTTAAGGATTCAGGTGGACCTGTTGTAACAAGGAGAATTACAAAATGTCATGTCAAAGCAAGCTTTACAATGTCGGTGTGGGGGGGAGGGGGGTATGATTGGGTGGGGGGGAGGGGGGAGGCTGGGAAGGGAGGTGAAGGGTAAACAAAGGAGGAGGCTGCAATGCTTGGTAAGAAATGTATGCATTATCCTGCCAATGTAATTTTAACCCCTCTGTACAGTATGTTCTCAAATAAAATAAAATTAAATTTAAAAATAAATAAATAAATAATGACACACTGCTTGATTTCAAAGTGATGGGCTCTTCACATACCACCATTTTTCTACAGGGGGCTACCTTTGGATACCTTGGTCTTTCATGTTTTTAAATGCATGATGAATTATGCAAAACTAGTATTAACGTAAATCAATACACACCAAAGAGAAGATTGCACTATAAATATCAAAGAGCCACAAGTACTTGTATACCTGTGCAAACACAACACATACATGCTCAAGGGTAATATTTATCTAGATTTATCTATTCCTATGAAAGTGGATGTTCCAATCAAGGATATGCTTAGTTTGATTAAAATGATTGTTTTAATTATAGTTTTTAACTTTGCAATGACTTGTTTCAAAAGTTTCAAAATTTGAATATTTAAGAGCTGTAATATTTGCATAAACTTATTAAGGATTTTGAATGTGGGCATTTCATTAGTATAACCAAAATGTCATTTTATGATTTTAAGTTGTATATATTATTATTTAGCTTCTTCCCAGGAAATGTAAAGGAAACATTTTATAGTATCAATGATGTTTTTTGCACACTATATAAACTACAGAGAAATTCAATGTCACTGCATTATTGGTTTTAAGCCATGTTTAGGAGTTGCAATGATTACTACCTCTTATGAAACATAAATTTTATGAAATTCCACTATTATGACATTTTCTTCCAACTTTTTCCACATTTGTTGAGGAGAAATAATAATAACATATGTCTACCTGTCAGATTTAGGAAAATTAATTAAGGCATTAACTATATCAAGGTATTAATGTCTCCTAGCAGGTAGCAAGTGCCTAGAATACCTGTTTTTTTTTATAAAATGGATACTGTTTTAATTTGTAAATTTAAAAAGTATGTTAAATGCTTCTCACATTAAATAATATTTTCAACATAAATGGAAGAGCAGAAAGCAGTGTGTGTGTGTGTGTGTGTGTGTGTGTGTGTGTGTGTGTGTGTGTGTGTGTGTGTGTGTGTTGATCATGGGTCTTGAACTAACATCCTGGTATGTTGTCCTTGAGTTATCTATCTATTTATTTATTTATTGTTTATTTATTTATTCTTTCTCAAGTCTAATGTTCTGTCATGAGCAATTACTCCACTTTACACGTTTTGATGGTTAATTTGGAGGTAAGAGTCTCATAGATGGTTTTTTTGCCTGTTGGCTTTAAATCACAATCTTCTGATCTCAGCACACTTCATTATTATGATTATGTTGTGAGCCACTGACACCTGTTGATCAATACATTTATAGTCAATATATATTTGCTGCTATATCATGGAAAAAGGACACATTAAATTTCAGGAAGGTTAAGATGAGCTAGTGAATAGATGTTTTTATGTTTGCTTTATATTGAGTACAATTGATAGATTTTTTTTTAAAGTATTTATTGATATAAGGGATGTATACGGGGGGGGGTTTACAATTACATAAGTCAGGTAAAGAGTTCATTTTTTTGACAATGTCACTTCTTCCCTTACTCTTTTTTTAAAGAATATTTTTATTTTACTTATTTTATTGTGAAAATACTGTACAGAGGCATTACAATTACATGAGCAAGGTAATGAGTACATTTCTTATCAAGCATTGTTGCATCATAGAATATATTTTCAGGGTAAATTCAAACTGTTTTCTTTAGAATTTCATCTATTCACGTGGGCATTTGTGAAAAACTTTATATAGTATATTTCTCTGTATTTCAACCTGTTGAATTGTTATCTGATGTTTATTTATTTTCTATGTTGCTAAGAAATTTCAAATTTAGAAAAAGAACTTGTAACATCCCCATTGACTTTGAAATGTTTAACTTTAAAGATCAATATGCTGATTGCTCAGATTCAATTGTCTAATGATGGCACAAGTCAAAACATATTATATCCAGATGAGCCCCCAGAGTGAGAGTGTGAGGCTCAGAGTTTAATCCCAGAAATGCAGAAAGCAAAGCAAAGCAAAAATAAAACAGCTCATTTTACCTCTAATGTGTATAGAATTGTTTTGTGTCAATCAAAAACACTTTAAAAAGAAAAGATAATATGAAAAGCAAAAATATCTAATTTTTATTTTGTTAAAAGCCTTTATCTAGAAATCTATCCTTAATTCAGAAATATTTTCTTTGTGATGTTGTCAGAATCTTAGGCATTTAAAGCCATGATAGAACAGTATTATTGTTGAAAGGTCATAGTGGGGAACAAAGATACAAGTGAAGGCCAAGACTGCGAATGAGAAGGATAGACTCTTTTGACAAGGTATAATCTTAAATACCTGGTTCTTCTCATAGAATTTCTAATTATGATATGACAGTAATATTTCTACTAATGTGAAAATCACACCGACTAGTCTTGTTCTCAGATGAGAAACCAAAAAATGATAATACTCAATATAGTGAAAATTAATAATTTTTGGCAGGAAATTTCTGCCAAAGCTGGCCTCAGTCCTCAGTTCTCCAGATCTTACCCTCAAGTGTGGTTAGATATTTCAGGTGTGAAACACTGAAAACTAGCTTAAAATTATTAATGCTGTTAATTCAGGCTTACTTTAACGAGGAGTGGGTACTTGATATCATACCTGTCATAAATTTCAAATTTAGCTGTTCCTTTTTCAATATTTTTCCTATGGTACTGCATAAGCTTAGAGAGGTCCCTTTTTCTTCCTTAGGTGTGAGCACTTTCCTCACTTCCCTTTGCTGAAATGTCTCTTCCATCATTTGATTTCAGAAAAAAAGAAATTTATGCCACAATTGCAACTAGAACTATTTATCCCAGTCAAGAGTTTTAAGTGAATCAATCAAGAATATTTGTTAGATTCATGCTTAGTTTGATTTGTACAAGTATATTTGACTACCTACCCTTTTAGTCTATGCTGTGTAAATATATTGCTAGTTGATTGGAAAATAGATGTTGAAATGCTATGAGTGTAGACAGAGAAAACAAGAAGATAAGGGAGGAAGTTGCACTGTGGCTCAAGCGGTAGAGCACTAGCCTTTAGCTGAAGCGCTGAGGGAAAATACCTAGGCCCAGAGTTCAAGACCCACGATGGACAAAAAAAAAAAAAAAAAAAAAAAAAAAAAAAACAAGGAAAGAAAAGAAGATTAGGGAAGGAGACATCCAATATTTCAACACTTTAACCCAGGAAATTAGGGTTCCTGTAGTTTATGGAAGGTTTTAAATATGTAATAATTACTCATGGAGTGGACTAAGGAATGGTGTACTTGGTAAGCACCAGCAAAAATCGACTGAAGAGTAATCTTTGTTTTCATAAGACCGAGACAGCACAGGATGAGCAATTTCCATCTGTAATGTACTGCTTAGGGTAGAACTCAGAATGAAATCAGATTTAAATGAGATAAGATTTTGTAAAGCAATTACACCAAAGAAAGCAAGAGCAAATCTGGGTGCTGGTGGCTTACACCGTCTATCCTAGCTATTCAGGAAGCTGAGATCTGAGGATCAGTGATTAGCTTGAAACCATTATCCAGACCATAATCTTCAAATTTCAGGGTCATAAGAGCCCAGCTGTAGGGAATTTTTTTAAAATTCAGATGTAATGTCCAAGAGTTGAGGTTCATTCAGCAGCTTGTGCTACAACAGCTTGCTATTCAAGCACCTACCTGAGTTTACAGGCTTGGGCAATGATGGCTGCAGGACTGAGGCAAATGACAACTTGGAGATCATTTTTGCATGAAGACCTGGATGCGTCCAGCTGGGAAATGGGGCACTTGTTCTCTAACTTACTTTGTTGCATGAGGACTAGGTGGCATTCTCTCAGGCCTAATTATAATGGGTGATAGAGGAGAGGAGCCAAACATAACAGAGGCTTCTGGGAGGTTGCCGAAATTCTAGAGACATTTAACAGTCCATTCATTACCAGGAAAGGGGCTCAGGTGTAGGTTTCCACAAAGTGTAAATGCTTTACAAAGGAAGTTGGAGAGTGATGGCATGGTTTTATATTACTATATTATGGTAATAATAGAAAATGTTAGATGTCACAGTTTAATAATAGTGTATTTTAATTTCATAACATTACATTTTTTAAAATTTGTATGCAATATTTTGAAATTACTGCATTGTATACAATTGATATTGTATACATTATCAATCATTTCATGTTGCATGTCACTAGCATCACTTGGGTTTTTGAAAATGTAAAGAATGCTGAGCTGGGCAATAGGAAATTTTCTTTTTTGTATGTTAAAAAGTTACAACGGCGATAGTGAGAAGAAAAAATAATAAAAATCACTGAAAATAAGAAAACATTAATGCTGAAATCCTGGAACAAAGCAAAGATGTCAGATGACCAATTGGAAGTCTAACACAATTGGAGTACAGACACATGGATTACAAAAATGTAATCCAAAAATAAGAATATAGAATTATGAAATATCTATAGATATGCATATCTTAATAATTTTCCAGTGAAACCACCTGAAGTGATATATGTTGAATATTATTTTTCAACTAAAAAAATAAAATTCATACTAATATGTTACTTAGTCTTTGTAAAGTGGATTAGATTCTTCAGGTGTAATGATATACCTTTGACTCAGGTAATAAATTGAAAATTCAGAAATAGGCATTCAGTATTTAAATAAAAAAGTAATTACACAAATTGATCTAAATGCCAAATGTATCATATGTCTTAGATTTTCTGTGTATTAACTTAAAATCACATTCCTTATGAAGCAGAATAAATAGCTGAACTAACATTAATGTCTCTAAAGTATTTTCCTAATTTAAAAAATTCTTCCAAGAAAAAGGTTAGTATAAAAATCACCTTTGAGCATACTCTACAACTGTGGTGTGAAAAATTAAACAAAAGTAATGAATTATATGTAGCTCCATATTCATAGCTTTTATGAAATTTTTAATGAATTACTTTAAAATGTCCTTCATTTTTGAAATCAGTTCAGAATTCTTGCATAAATTAAAATTGGGGAACTACATTACCAATAGAAAATGAATACAGTATTTTTATTTGAAATTAGAAGTGCAATGAGAATAAAAAGATTGAAATGGCTCAAGTGGTGAAGCACCAGACAAGCGGGAGGCATGACAATTTCCAAATAAAAAACTTGGATGATCATCTAATAACTCCACAATGCAAGCTAGCTAATTTTCAAAACCACAAGATACAAAGTCACCTATATTCTGGTGAAAAAGTAATTAATGCATAGTACAAAAGATACAAAAAGATACAAAAGATAAAAAAAGGTAAGGAAAAAAATGTTTTCCAATCCTGTACAAATTTAACTTGCACCTAACCAAAATACACAGCACTTGTCACTCTCTAAGGAAATTGTAAGAGGCATTTCCTTGAAAGAGGAAGTTAAAGCTGTGGTTACCAGGATGGAAATTCCAACCCCAAATGATATGTAAATCACCTTCCCTAAATGAGAACTCAGGTACACACCCTTTTCTAGGCCCACCACCCTGAATCAAAGGACCTTTTCTTCCTCCTTTTGTGAAAGGGAACATTCTTTACACTTTTTTTTACCACCTGCCCATTGCTGACACATTATATAGAGAAGTCTTTTGGCCAGGGTGTGGTGTTTCTTTATCTGGACCATGGCAGTGTGAGTTTTTGGAATGTGGTTAAAAGTTCCCTTCTCTGGAGATATCCCATTGGCTATTTTCAATTTCCTGTCAGACACTTTTTCTCCAATGATAAACCATTATTAGTGAATATTCTATACGTTGGGAACTCTATAGCAGAGAACCTTTCTCAAATGAAGCAAACCACTAATACTGTACTAATTTGAATTTCTTTGCACAGTAATCCCATTTTGTTATGAAATATGGACGTAACATATAATAAAATATAAAATTTAAAAATAATGAAGATAAGATAAAGTAGCAACAATCCAACAAGAGAGCAAAAAACTATTTAAAAATTGCTATAAAAATAAACCCATGCAAAAATGAGTCCCCAGTGACTGCTTTTCACCATGAAAAAAGGTGGATCTCAGAGTAACAGCAAAAAACAAAACAAAACAAAACAAAAACCATTTACTTCAGTTGGCATTGTTGTTTTCCCAGTAATCCTTGCTACTCAGCAGGCTGAGCAGGATGGCAGTTCATAGCCAGTTCATATAGGAAAGTCCAAAAGACTCATCTTCAAATAACCACCAAAGTGGAGTTGTGGACCAAGTAGTAGGAGAAAATAAAAAGTAAAGCAAACAACAACAACAAAAAAAAAACCCTCACTAATTGTGCTCATGCCCTAAGTTCAAGCCCCATGGACATCCTAGAACAAAAAAGCAGTACTAGTTTCGGTGACTCAAAGTTCTAAAGCAGGCTTTTGATGACTAGATCCTGTTATCCAGCCTGGGAAGAGAAAACAGAAACACCTGTATACTAGATCATTGGGGTATTTAAACTTTCTATTAGAGTGGATTCTTTAAGTTTCAGTACTAATTCCTAAAAATAAAATAAACTGGAATACTTAGAGAAATAGCTGGTAATATTGGAGAAGAAAGAAAGTGCAAGGTTGAACACTAAAGATAAAGCAATGGCTTTAGAAAAAATAAGTCCTAATTTTTTAGGGTAAAAATGAAGAGAACATTAACTCAGGCTAAGAGATTAATAATAACAATAGCAAAGCTCAATTTACACATTAGGCATACTGAAAGGTTAACAATAGCCAACAATTGTAACAATACAACAATTTGCTGTCCAGTTGTGATGGATCTTTGTTGTTGTCTGTCGTTCACTCTATGTACCCAATTATTGTGCCTTCATCCCCGTTGATATTATCATATGAAGATAAAAAACAATGCTTAGCCAGCTCCAGTGGTGCATTCCCTGTAATACTAGCTACTCAGGAAACAGATCTGAGGATCTCGGTTCAAACCAGGCACAGGCAGGAAAGTCGTAGACACTCATCTCCAATAAACCACTAGAAAACTGGAATTGGTGCTGTGGCTCAAGTGGTAGAGGACTCACCTTGAGCTGAAAAGCTGAGTAAAAGCACCACACCCTGAGTTCCGCAGCACTAATGAAAAAAATTTCAAAAAAAAAGAAAAAGTACAAAGATTGTTTGAGAGTCAATGCCTGAGAGTCAATGATGCAAACATAGTGTTAGGCTACTATTTCCCTGCTGGCAATTCAGATAGGGGATTATGCTTTCAAAGCTAATGGATCAACACCAAGAAAGGTACAAGATTGATTATAGTAACAAAACCAAAAATGGGAAAGGTTATGCCAGGGACAACCTATAACCCTAAAGAGAATATTCTGACAGGATAATACTTATAGTGAATTGAATATTAATAATGTGCTCTTGAAATCCAATTTATATACATATATATATGTATATATATATATATACATATATATATGTGTGTGTGTGTATGATTATGTCTATGATAATTTTTAGATCATTCTCAAAAACGGCATTGAGTTATTAAATTATATATCAGAATACCACATCATTTTATAATAAAAAGGCATAAATGATATTTAAAATAAAGATAAGAGAAATAGAGTGGAAGAAGAGCTCAGGGACAGATCTTCTACTCTGAGTTCAAGTCCAGCACTGACAGACAAACAACAAGAACAACAACATCGGAAGGATAAATTAGTATGGAAAATGGACTTGGGAGGAAGTGACCTCGGAGCCTAGGATGTTTGTTGATTCACAGTCAGGTGATAATCGACAGTCAGGTGATTGATGGTCTGATTAAGGCAGGTGATGGGAAAGCTGGGAGGGGCTGGTCTGTGGGCAGACTTAACCCTGATCACAACTCAAGCAAGAGGTAATTCTTGTCATCTCAGCTTTGTGCAACGTGTGAATCAGAAGATCTCAGTCCAGGAGAGCCTAAGCATAAACACAATTTTCTATTCCAAAAGTAAAAGCAAACACAGAAGAGGACATGGCTTAAGCGGTAAAGTACCAGTCCACCATCAGGCCTGACAAATTCCAAATTAATGAAGACCCACAAGATACAATGGATGATTCCACGAATGTGTGCTAGAGTCCAGTGGAAAAGTAATAAACTCATAGTCCCAATATAAAGCATACACAGAAGTAAAAAACAAAACAAAACAAAATAAAACAAACACAATAAACTTTTCCAACCCTGGACAAACCTAAGTTGCACCTAATCCAAATAACCTAACCAAATTGCATGTCCTGGAAAGAGGAAGTAAAAGGTGGGGTTGGCAGGATGTAAATTCCAACTCCTATTGATATGTAAATCAGCTTCCCTAAACAACCAATCAGAGACACTTTCTTTCATGGGCCCACCCTCTTTCAGTATAAATAGAGTGGAAGTCTGAGACTCAGGCATTGCTGAAGATCCCTCAGCAGGAGGAGGCCATTTGGAGCTTGGATACTCCAGGTGAGGATAAGAGTGGGAGAATCTACTCCTCTTTTAATTCTTCTCTCCTTGGTTTGGTGTTGTTGTTGGTGGTGGTGTTTTGTCGGTTGTGGGGATTGAACCCAGTGGTAGGGCAGTGTTGCTGGGCCTGTTTGTGCTCAAGACTGGGCACTATCCCTGGGTCACTTTGTGGTCAAGGCTAGTGCTTTACCACTTGAGTCATAGCCCACTTGTGATTTTGGAGTGATAAATAGGAGATAAGAGTCTGTGTCAGGGGGACTTTGGTGCCCAAGTCAGCTTCAAAGCTTGATCTCATATCCGTCTCTTGGGTAGCTAGGTTTTTAGGGGTGAGTCACCAGCACCTCATTAGATTCTAGGAATGATGGACCCTGACATTGCGCAGGCCTTCCAGAAGGAACTTAGCTGTGCCATCTGTGTGAATACTTTCATAGAGCCAGTCACCCTAGAGTGCGGGCACAGTTTTTGTCGACCTTGTCTCTGCCTGTGCTGGGAAGAGACTCCAGCCAGGTTCCCTGGATGCAAGGGACCCTGCCAGCAGACAAACCTGAAAACCAACGTGGTTCTGAGGAGCCTGGTGGCCATTGCCAGAAGAGCCAGCCTCAGGCGGTTCCTGAGCTCTGAGGAATACATGTGTGGGACACACAGAGAGACCAAGCAGATGTTCTGTGAGATAGACAGGGCCCTGCTTTGTAGGAGCTGTTCCATGTCTCAGGAGCACAGGGCTCACAAACACCATCCCATAGAAAGGGCTGCTGAAGAGCAGAGGGAGTTGATTTCAAAGCAGATGCATGCTGTATGGGAAAAGACTCAAGAAAACCAGCACAATTTACAGGAGAAGAGGAGACTCATCAACCAATGGATTTGTTATGTGAATCTATACCGAGACATGACTAAGGATGTTTTTAGAATGCTGCAGCTTGGTGTCCAGGAGGAGGAAAGACACCATTCCCAGCTACTGATCAATGAAGGAAGAGCCATGTTACAGCAACTCAGAGAAAGGGAAACCCAAATGCTTCAGAAGAAGCATCAGCTCAGGAATATGTTTCAGGAGCTGATCGAAACATACCAGAAGCCAGATGTGGAACTGCTTCAGGATGTAGAGTTGACCCTAGAAAGCTGTGAGTCAGTGTTGGTCTTCATGCCACTTCCTCTGAGGCCACAGCTCAGTGCCCCTCCCATGCCTGGAATGAGAGAGAAGCTCAGTCAGTTCCGGATGGAGATTGCCTTCAATGAAGTTGTGGGGAATCAAGATCCTGGGAGCAGTGTTAGACACGACCATCAATATGCAGTTTTGAATTCTGAAGACTCCCTCCAATTCACTGCTTTTGGATGCCAAGTCCTCAGCTCTGGGAAACATTACTGGGAGGTTAGTGTGGATGAGTCTTCAACCTGGGCCTTGGGAGTTGTTAGGGATTCTGTCATAAGGAGCAACCTCAGTGAATCTCAGGATGTTTTCCTCCTTTTGTTTGTGAAAGAGAACACACTTTACACCCTTTTTACCACCTTCCCATTGCTGTCTCAATATGTAGAGAAGCCTCTGGGCCGGGTTGGTGTGTTTCTTGATCTTGATGATGGCAGTGTGAGTTTTTGGAATGTGGCTAAGAGTTCCCTTATCTGGAGATATGCCAATGGCTCTATGCGATTTCCTGTCAGGCCCCTTTTTTCCAGTGGTATCCCGGTGTCCTAAGTGAAGCAACTCTCTATGTGTTGGGAACTCTACGGCAGAGAACCTTTCTCAAATGAAGCAAACCACTAATACTGTACTAATTTAAATTTCTTGGTGCCGTAACCCCATTTTTTTCATGAAATAAGGTGGTAACAATAAAATGTAAAAACCAGTATTAAATGAAGATAAGATAAAGTAGCAACAATGCAACAATAGAGCAAATAAATATTTTAAAATTGTTATAAAAATAAACCCATGCAAAACTGAATCCCCAGTGATGGCTTTTCACCCTGAAAGCAGTTGGAGTCCAGAATAACAACAACAAAAAAAAAACATTGAATTCAGTGGGCACTGTTGTTTTACCAGTAATCCTTGCTACTCAGCAGGCTGAGTTCTGAGGATAATGCATAGCCAGGACGAACAGAAAAATCCAAGTGACTCTTATCTCCAATTAACCACCAAAGTGGAGTTGTGGTCACGTGGTAGATAAAAACAATTCCCAAGAGAACAGTGCTCATGCCCTATGTTCAAGCCTCAGGAACAGCTAGTACAAAAAAAACATTACTAGTTTCAGTGACACAAAGTTCTAGAGCAGCCTTTCTATTACTAGGTCCTGTTATCCATCCTGGGAGGAAAAAAACAAACACCTCTCTCCTAGAGCATAGGGGTCTTTACACTTTCTATTTGATTGGATTCTTTAACTTTCAGTACCAATTCCTAAATAAGGGGAAAAAATGTATACTCAGACAAAGAGCTGGTAATAATGGAGAAGACTGAAAATGCATGGTTGAACACTAAAGATGAAGGCCTGTCTTTAAATAGAAGAAATAAATCATCCTTTTGGGGGTAAAAATGAGCAGAAAGATTCATAATAATAACTATGGCAGGGCTGGGAAGGTGGCTCAGTGGTAGAGCACTTGCCTTGCATGCCTGTGGCCCTGGGTTCGATTCCTTAGCACCACATAAGCAAAAATAAAAAAAGCCGGAAGGCGCTGTGGCTCAAGTGGTAGAGTGCTAGCCTTGAGCAGAAGAGCTGAGGGACAGCGTCCAGGCCCAGAGTTCAGGCCCTATAACCGGACCCCCCCCCTAAAAAAACATAACTATGGCAAAGCTTAATTTATATATTAGGCATACTGAGAGGTTAACAAGAACCACCACTTGTAACAATATAGCAGGATGCTTTGCATATGTGATGGCTCTTTTTTGGATAATTAATTGTAGTTCTTTGATCCCCTGTGGCATTGTCATATGGAGTTAAAAAATGTTTTCTTTTTTGTTTCCCTTTCACTCTGTATATTTAATTGTTGTGTGTTCATCCCTTCTGTAATTATCTTATCGATGGGGAAAAGCTACTAACTTGAGATTCAATGATATGAATGTAGGGTTAGACTGCTACGTCCCTGTTGGCAATTCAGATATAGGAGAATTTGCTTTCAAAGCTCATGGTTCAACAAACAGGAACAGATAAGGTTCAAGATTGATTCATAGTAATAAATCCTGGAATGGGAAAGCTTGTGTCATCGATACTACAGAACTTACTACTCTAAAAATAATATCCTAGATAATTTTCTAAACTTTAAAGGGAATAGAGTATTAATAATGTGCTCTTATAAAACACACACACACACACACACACACACACACACACACACACACGAGCATTAGTAGGTTCTCTTATCAGTTTATCATATATATTAATTTACCATTTCATTTTAATATAAGCTTAGTCATATATGGTGTTTATTAGCCTTTTTCTCCAACATAAAGCTCAAGGACATTGCATAGATCCTTAGTTTAAGATCCTGGTCTGTTTCAGGAAAGAAATTAGAATGGATAAGTCACAATAGAAAATAGTCGTGGAGAAAGTAACCTCAGATTCAAGGATCCTTTTCTGACGCACAGTTAAGTGATGGACAGTCAGGTGATTACTGGGTTCAGGCTGGTGAAGGAGATGGGTGTAGGGGGTAGGCTTCCTGCAGACCTAACAATAATCACATCCCATCCAATAGCTAGTCAAGTTGGCATATGTCTGTCATCTCAGCTATATACAAAGTTAGAATAGGAAGATCTCAGTGCAGGAAAGCCTAAGGATTAAAACAAGATCATACTACAAAAATAAACTAAAAATGGTATGTTGTATACAGTTCTGGTACTGTACTGTTGAATTCATATGATTTGCTTAAATTCTGCCAACCAATTTACTTAACAATAAATCTTTATAACAATGCAATGATGTTGGTCCAGTTTATCAATTTAGAAAACCATAGGCAGGTGTTAATCAACATAAGGTGGTGCTGAGTTTACTAGAAGAATGTTTGTGTGGTCATGTTTCACTGTATAAATGTTAGTATAATGAATTCAGTGCAGTCTTTATCTTCCCACACGTGATTTTTTTAGGGTGACCTCACCTTCCTATTATAGGATTAAAAGTAGTGTTTGTGACTTTAACCACTTTTGGTAGTTTTTGATTGTTGTCCTTTGCACTGTTCTTTTTATTTTTCTCTCATTTCTGGGAAAAAAGATAAATTACTTGCTGTAATCATGCTGTATTTCCCTGGCTTATACATTTAAATTTCTATTGTTTATTTCTGTGAAATCTATGTTACATTCTGACATCATTTTGATATTTTATCTAATAATACAAACATATACTATTCCATCTTTCTGCAATAATATCTTTGCATTAGTAATTAGTAATTTCCTGGATACTGTGTTGTTTATTTCAGAATTTCATGATTATTTTTACTACTGGCATAATTAATGCCATTGACAAAAGAACTCAATAAATTAGATGTAGTCAAAATTTTCTACCTTATATATCTTGAAGCACGAACAAACCTAATTTATTCTTGTTTGGGTTATAAATTTGTGGCGTATATTGTTATACATCTATAGTTTATTTTTATTATATTTTATTTATCTATTCATTATTTGTTTTTGTTTAATTAATTTATTTATTTTATTTGATAGTTTTGAAAATATTTTATTTGAATAGTTGAAGAAAGGAGTTGCCATTCAATGAAGTAGTTTGTGAATACAATGCATCTTGATCACTTTAATCCCTTTTTAACATTTCCACTCATCTCTCCAAACCGCTTATTCTCTGATTTTTTCTTAATTTTGTGGAATATGCATTGAGGTTTTTTTTTTTTTACTTGCTCCTGCTTTCCACCAATTTGCTATATTCTATGTCTACTTTCATGGTAGAACACTTTAATTTTATGCCTAGCAGGAGAGACTGTTCAATTCCCAAATTCCAGAACATTTATTTATTTTTACCTTTGTTAGTTAAAGATTATCTAGTATTCCATTTAAAAATCATTTTATGTGTAATTGAAATATGTTATATTTGTTAACTTAATTCTATAAAATTTAGGGATTCTTTGTATTTTGAAAGTATATTCGATCATTATCACCTTGGAATACTCTCAAATATTCATCATTCACAAGGAAATTTTATACCTGTCTGCAGCTCTTCTGAATTCTCCTTAGACTTCCAACCCCAAAGAAACTAATGTTATGTCTCATTTTGATAATTCCAAAATTTCATGAAAATCAAATCATTTTATGTGTTATTTTGTGTCTGGTTCTTTCTATCTAGCCTGTTGTCAGTGTTTCCACTAATATCAATTCTCCATTTCTCTTTTTTACTTGAAAATGGGCTATTTCGTGAGTATATGTTTTGTGATCTGTTTTACTATTGGTCAGCCTGAAATTTTTTTTTTCAATTATTTTGCTGTCATAGATAATGTTGCTGTGATGATACACAAGTATTTAACTTAAGTGTATAAAAACTATAGGCAAACTTTCTAGACTGTACAAAGTTTCTAGGCTGTTTGGTGTTTCTGTAACTAACTTTGTGAGGAACTTTTACACACTAATTTCCAAGATGAATGTGCTATTTTACAATGTATGAGAGCTTTGATTTCTTTACGTCCTTGTCAAACCTACTAATGCACATCTTCTTTAACCCATTCTGGTGAGTATCAAATGACATATCATTTCTATTTTATAAGTGATTTTACATGTGCTAATGCTATTAACCTCCTTTTGTCTGTTTGCACATTGTTCGATTAAGAAATTTCAAGTCAAATTCTTTGTACATTAATTGAGTTACTGGTCCATTTTTTCCCTTGTTCTCCAATTCTTTTCTTTTGGAATAGGAATGCTTACAACATGTTATTATATATTGAAAATAGGGTGCTCCTCATCCTAACTGTCATCCTCTTCCTCCTCTTCTTCTTTCTCTTCTTTCTCCTTCTTGTTCGTCTTTCTCTACTTCTTTTTTCTCCTCTTCCTCTTCTTCCTTCCTCTTACTCTACCTGTCTGGCTCCTCTTCTTCTTCTTCTCTTCCTCTCTTCTTCTTTCTTGTACCAAAGCTTCATACTGTCCTAGTAAGCACTCTACCACTTAAAACTGGACCATTATAGTTTGTTTCTCACATAGAATCTATTGCTTTTACTCAGGCTTCCCTAGAATTGTGGTCCTCCTGTCTTCAGTCCGAGTAGATTTAATTAAAGGCATGTGCCTTTATATTTGGCATATAATTGGTTTTGCTTTTTTTTAAAAAAAAATATTATTTACTTTTTTTGTTGTTGGTCATGGGGCCTGAACTTGGCCTGGGCACAGTCCCTCAGCATTTCAGCTCAAGCTATCACTTTACCACTTGAGCCACAGTGCCCATTCCAGCTTTTTCTGCTTATGTGGTGCTGAGGAATTGAACCCAGGGCCTCATGCATACAAGGCAAGCACTCTACCACTGAGCCACCTTTCCAGCCCTATTTTGCTTTATTTTCATGGCAACTCTCAAATAAAAATTTTCTTTAAGTCTCTGTGGACATTTTGAACCTGGAATTTTGAATGATGTTGGAAGTCAAAGCTACAAAGAGTTTTGGAGAGAGGCAATGCATTCTGTTACCTCTCCTTTTATGCTAGTGTCAAAAGATGAATGTAGGCCTTTTGGAAACAAAAATGGAACGTTTTTGGATCAGGAGATGTGTTTGGGTGCTGTGTTCAAATGAAATGGTTAAGTCATATTGTCACTTTGATTGGATTGAAAAATATGCAGGAGAGCAATACCATACTCAACTAGGTGTATGGGGGACTGAGTTCCCAGAGAAGTTTAGCGAAGTGGAAAACTGTCGCTACCGCCTCGACCAGCAAGGAAGACGTGACACCGGACTCTTCTCTCTGCAGTTTATTCAGGACCTTTTAGTAATCTTCTGACCCCCACCCCGGGGAGCAATCCCCACAGCCTTAAGTACCCGCTGGGTAGCCAACACTGATACGCCACGTGGGAACCACCAATAGGTTCAGGTATGCGGAAGCAAGGCAGATTCTTTGCCTTAGCCATGTAAGGAGTTGTTTACCATGAGAGCACTGGCCATCGAGAAGGCGGAGGGCGGAAGCCGGCGCCACCTTCCAGGTGCGGCCTCTCGCAGCTCTCTACAGTTCCCCCTTTTTTGTTTAAAGAACACAGATGAGAACAGAGGTCTGATCCCTGTTGTGCAATGCAAGGACTGCATACAAGCCTTCTCCCAGAGGGTACCTTCTCTAGGGATGACTCAGCCTGTCCATTGATTCGTTTTGTTTTTCACAAGGACGGGAAAAGGCGAATCGAACCCGTGTGCAATCAAACATGCTCTCCTCGAGGGCAAAACTCATGCCTCTCGACTGCAGTACTTTGGCTTTGCAATCTGTGTTCATTGTTTTAGGGTGGCAAGCCACGCTTGGGGGGACTGACCTGCTCCATTGACTGTAAAGGCTTGGATAATCATGGCTGCACTGCGACGCTGAGAACCTCTAATTTGGCAAATGCACCACAGACATACCAAGGAGGCTAACACCAGAAGGCCTGTCAGGGCTCCTAAACCCGCCCATTCCTTAAGATGATTCATAGCAGCGGAGATCCATGAAGATAACCCCTCCGCCAATCCGGCATCCACTCGGGTCGAGTTCACCATGACGATGGCAACCCTGAGCTGTTCCATCAGGCTGTCGAACTCCCCAGTTCAATTACCTAAAAGATAACTAGACAACTGTTTAGACAAATTTGCAGCATTTTTTAAATAGGTTTTTTCCTGGGCCTGAACTCTGGGCCTGGGCGCTGTCCCTCAGCTCTTCAGCTCAAGACTAGCGCCCTACCACTTGAGCCACAGCGCCACTTCCGGCTTTTTTCTCTTCTTTTTGCTTATATGGTACTGGGGAATCGAACCCAGGTCCTTATGCATGCAAGGCAATCACTCTACCACTGAGCCACCTTACCAGCCCCATTCTCCTGGGTTAATTGCACCACAGCAGCAGCTAATCCAGCATTAGTTAGTGGTCCGCCCAGCTCTCTGCAAACTTTCATCCATGCTTCTAGTCCCCTATTCTTATATGGGGTTATGGCGGCTCTGCATTCCTTAGTGCACTGCTCGTAAACAAGCTGTTTAATTAATGGCATGGCTGCGTCTGGGTCACCAAAAATTCTGCCAGCGGCCTCGACCATATGGGCAACAAAGTCCGAAAACGGCTCCATAGAGCCCTCGCCTTTATTTGGTAAGGCCTTCCATGCCTTTATGCCAATTTTATTGATTTGTTCATAAACTTGAACCGGGTAGCCTATCTGCTGATTGGCGAATCCCCCCTGTCCAAGCAGCATATCTCTGTCCCAAGCTGGGTTTCCCCCAGCCTGATTGGCCGCAGCCTCTTCACTAGCAAATTCAATCAAAAAGGCCTTCCAATCTAAATACTTACCTGGGCTCAAACAAGCTCGTGTGAGCCCACTCCAATCACTGGGTGTCATGCAATGTCTGTTTAGGGCCTCCACCTGGGCTACAGTAAAGGAGGCTGTGATTCCGTATGTCCGCACAGACTCAGCTAAAGATTTTATAACCTTAAAATCTAAGGGTTCATGATACCGCTGTCCCTGTGGATCCTGAAATATTGGACAGGCTAGATGTAACTCGGTTCTGACAGCTTTCCACATGCCTGGGCTGAAAGAACAGCCAGGGCTGCCACTTCCGGGGTCCTCCACATAGAGCGGAGGGGCCAAAGGTATGGGGCGGTGCACGGAGGGCGTGCATTCGTCTTTATCTGGGTCCTCTCTCTCCTTCCCTTTCCTCCTCTTTCTTATCTTTGTTTTTTCTATTTGTTCTATGAGTGATTGTAGTTCCTCTGAGTCTGTAGACTCAGAGGTCTCTAGTTCGGCAAAATCGGGGTATAACCACCCCCTGCTCTCCTCCTTTTTGCTGTCTGCCCTTTCTGATCTTTCTTCCTGCAGCATTTCTAGGGCGGCCTGACCATTCTCTACCACCTCACTGCAACGCTGTTCCTCGAGACAGCCTCTTATCAGTTTCCATATTGGCCTCACTCCGCTCTTAAGCGTTCCTTGTTCAGAGGCAAAATCTACGTCCCTCCCTAGTTTCTCCCAAGAGGCCACTGTGAGGCTTCCAGAGACAGCGAACCACGGGGCAACGATGTCACATTCATTCAAAAATCTCTCTAAAGTACTCTTTTTTATTTTTAACTTTTTTGAGTGCAGTAGCTCATTGAGAGCCAAAAAAATTGGGCGCGAAGAAGAAGCGCCATGTATTAAACATTTAAAGCTGGTAAACAAACTTTTACTTTCACTTTTGGCTACTCTACTGACTAGCCCCGGGTTCTCGCTCTCTTTCCCTATCTACCAAGAAGAGCAAAAATCCCCCCCCCCCCGCTCTTATCGTGGATTCCCCTTTTACCGGGAACTTACTCCCCGCTCTTGTCGCGGATTCCCCTTTTACCTGGGGACTTACCCCCGCTTTTGTCGCGGATTCCCCTTTTACCTGGGGACTTACCCTCGCCTTTGTCGCAGATTCCCCTTTTACCTGGGAACTTACCAGTGCACCACCCTGACCACAGAGAGTTCTGAGTCCTCGTTGGGGTTATGGCTGAGTTCCCCGTACGGGCCGCCACGTGTTGCTACCGCCTAGACCAGCAAGGAAGACGCGACACCAGACTCTTCTCTCTGCAGTTTATTCAGGACCTTTTAGTAATCTTCTGACCCCCACCCCGGGGAGCAATCCCCACAGCCTTAAGTACCCTCTGGGTAGCCAACCCTGATACGCCACGTGGGAACCACCAATAGGTTCAGGTACGCAGAAGCAAGCCAAATTCTTTGCCTTAGCCATGTAAGGAGTTGTTTACCATGAGAGCACTCGCCATTGGGAAGGCGGAGGGCGGAAGCCGGCGCCACCTTCCAGGTGCGGCCTCTCGCAGCTCTCTACAGAAAACACATGCTGATTGTGTACTATCCTCAAGTCTGAGAACTTAGAATCAAAGGAGGGAAAATGAGAAACACACTTATTCAAGAGTTCTCTCTCTGCTCACAAATCACCATAATGTGTTACTTATTTCCTTGTCTTGGCCATTTTCTCTCAACCAAGATCAACTAAAACTAAACCATGAAGCAACATAGCCTTCCCTTCTTTAACTGGTTTTGCATAGGTTATTTCTCAGTGATGAGAGTCTAACACATTGCTGAATTTAAAAATTGATTAATAAACTACTTGAACTAAGTGATTAGAATTTACTTAGTTAAAGTGATGAAAATTGACATGCAATTTTAGAGAATAATGACTGCCACAGTTGTGCATCAAAACTTTGTGAGGATAGAAATTTATAATAAATTACTCGGAGGAATTTTCTGGGAATAAAATTATTGCCATGTTTTTTAAAACAGAAAAGGTAGGAATAATTTTGAGAATCTAATTTAAGTCCACTTGTTGAACTTTGAGAAAACAAGGACAAAGCTATTTTAATTAGAAAAAGTGTGTTATCTATTAAAGCTATATCAAAAGCTTTTTTAAATGAAATTCATGTAAATAGGATCTCAGATCAAAAGACACCAATTAAGAGCTTTAGTATTCATACAAGTATGAGATAATTAGGACTAAGTCTAATGCTGTTAGTATAAATAGGAAGAGATGAGAAATTGATATAAAGAACACTGAAGGAATACAAAATTTTTATTTTCATCTTTATCAAAATCTATTTTTTATATTTATGTACTATATATTCTATATTAACATCTATATGTGTGTGTACACACACACACACACACACACACACACATATATATATATATATATATATATATATATATATATATGCATTCACAAGCCTCATGAGTGACAAAAAACCAACCAACAAAAAAAACATGAGGAATATAGTGAAAAAAAACATGAATTCAGATATCAAAATTGGTGTGGTGGGGTCAAGGGGAAAGACTAGACAAATGAAGAGGAAAAGGGGAAGAAAATGCAGGCAAGAGTCTAGTGTATAGCCTACAAAACAGAAGGGGATGGTAGAAGAAAGACTGGTGACAGTGTTTAAAGAGGTAACACTGATCAAGGCATGTTGTGTTCGTAAGCTGCTTTGTTAACTGCCAATGCCTTTGTCCAATTACTTAATGATAAGAATAAAAAAAATCACAATAAATTACAACTTTTAGCCAGTTACCTGTGGCTCATAACTATAAATCTAGCTAATCAGGCAGCTGATATTTTGAAGCCAGTCCTAGTAGGAAAGTCCTTAAGATGGTTATCTCCAATTAACAAGTATAAAGCCGGAAGTGGAATTTTGGCTTAAGTATTTGACCACCAGTATCAAGTGGAAAAGCCAAGAGAGAGCATGAGGTCCTGAGTTCAAACCCTGGGGCTGCTCCCCCCATGTAACACTTAAGTAAAAATCTCTTTAGACAAAATATTTAAGGATAAATTTGCATTTTTTATGAGAAAGGCTGACAATTGATATTACTTCTCTAAATTCTGTAAGCAATCATTTGTTAAGGCTAGTTGGTATTTTAATTAATGAGTTGAAATTTTGAGGTTAGAATTTTATAAACCTACACAATACTGGATTATGTAGGAATGACTCCATTTCAATTTCTTTCCTTTCTTTTTCTTATTTATTTTTTGTTTATTGTATATTCATTTATTGACATGTCTTAGGGCTGGAAGTCTGGGCCTGGGCTCTGTGTCTGAGCTCTATTACTTGAGACACAGCTCCATTTCCGGCTTTTTTGATGGTTCCTTCGAGATAAGAGTATCATAACAGATTTTCTTGCTAAGGCTGGCTTTGAACCTCTATTCCCAAATCTCAGCCTCCTGAGATAGCGAGAATTACAGGCATGTGCAACCAGCACCTGTCTTTCAATTTCAATTAGTAAAAATATTAAATGGTAGAGTGGTAAAGTATCACAGTAAAAATCTTAAATTTATTTTGAAAATTTCTTTATATAATCTTATTTCTTAAGATGAAATACTTCACATTTTAAGTAATTTGTTGTAGGTTAAATCAGATTATTCAAATCATGTTTCTATCCTTTAATGTTATAGATTACTATCTAATTATGAATTTAGATGATCAGCAAAGCTTACTAGATATTCAAGTAACTATTCTCTGTATGTTGTATGTTTTTCTTAGTTTGTTACAAATATATGGTATAATTCACTACATTTTATTCAAATGAGTTTTGTTGGCATATAATTAAAAATAACCTATAATAAAGTCACTACAAAGAAGGCAACTCTGCTGCACAAATGCAATATTGTGTGATAAAGAACATAAGGTGCGCACAATCAAACCAGTAAGAAGTTAAACATATATATTAGAGTGTGTGTTTGTGTGTGTTTACATATGTAATTTTTTAAAATAAAATTTTTATTGTGAAAATACTGTAGAAAGGGGTTACAATCACATGAGCAAGGTAATGAGTACATTTCTTATCAAGCACTATTGCCTCCACCTTTGTTTGTTTTTCCTCTATCATCCTTTCCCTCATATCTCCACAACTACATTTCCCCCTACTCTCTACCCCCTGCTCATTACCATTCCCCCCTCCACAAAAAAACAGTTTGTTTTTTTCCTTCCCCTCCACAAATTATACCAACATCAAATACAGTGAAAATAGGGATTATACCATGGGGGAAGGACAGACAAATCAACAAAAAATTCACCCTATAACTATGTTAGAAACAATAGCAAGAAAGAGAAACCACTTGAGTCCTTATCTTGGGGTTTGTTTTGTCTAACATCAAGCTATCTGATCTTTTCTGCTTGTTTCAGCCATTTCAAATAAGGGAAACCATGGAACCTATGTTTCTTTGGGCCTGGCTTACTTCACTTAATATAAGTTTTTCCAAGCCTTTCCATTTCCTAACAAATGGGGGAATGTCATTCTTTCTGATGGAGGCATAAAATACATTGTGTATATATACCACATTTTCTTGATCCATTCATCTACTGAGGGGCATCTGGGTTGGTTCCATATCTTAGCTATGGTAAATACTGCTGCAATAAACATAGTTGTGCTGGTTGCTTTAGTGTGGTCTTGTTTGTGATCATTTGGGGAAATACCCAAAAGTGGGATTGCTTGGTCATAGGGGAGCTCTTTGTGGAGTCTTTTGAGGAACCTCCATACTAATGAAAGACCCTAGCCCCCTAGGATAGTTTCGTCAACGGGAGGGCGCCCCAGAAAACTCAGACTCCAGGCAGGGAGATGCAAAAAGCAAGAGGAGTTTATTTGACGTTTGCGCAAACGGACTCTCTGTCCCGAGCAGACAGGGAGCCCTGAGCAGCGGTTACAAGCCTTCTTTTAAAGGCAAAAACCACAAGATTAATGCATAACACAAAGCATCCCATGATTGGTACATTTAAAGGTCATCATATACGCCAACAATCACTTTGCGGGAAATTTTGTAACACTCTTTGTAAAATGACTGGCCCATGGTTTTTTTAAGGGGAGTTTACAGGTTACAGGCCTATGTTTGGTTGACATTTGGCTTAGCTTGTGGTCTTCCCAGGTGATCGTTATCTCAAGGTCCTGTCTGAGGAATTTCTAAATGGGAACTGAGGAACACATACTGTCTGTTCTTTATCTACGACCACTGACCTTGTCCTGGGGCCGGCATCTGGTCCCTGAAACTTCTTAACTCATTTCTGGGAAGGGAAGGGTCAATGCTAGCATAAGCAAATTTACAGAAGCAGAATCAGCAGTTAGCAAGTTAGTAATGGTAATGGTCAATTTTTAATCTTTCATTTTCCCCACTTTTTCTCTGGACTAATTTTAATCTTAAAATTTAGGGTGTCTCTGGCCGGGCGCTGGTGGCTCACGCCTGTAATCCTAGCTACTCAGGAGGCTGAGATCTGAGGATCGCGGTTCAAAGCCAGCCCGGGCAGGAGAGACCGTGAGACTCCTATCTCCAATAAACCACCAGAAAACCGGAAGTGGCGCTGTAGCTCAAGTGGTAGAGCGCTCGCCTTGAGCTGAAGAGTGGAGGGACAGCGCCCAGGCCCAGAGTTCAAGCCCCACGACCGACAAAAAAAAAAAAAATTTAGGGTGTCTCTATATTATTTTGTGGGGTGTCAGTTGTTCTCAGTGCTTGGTAATGAGACCTCAGAACTAATAGACGGACTGCGCTGATTTTTTTTCTTTTACAAGACATCAGTCTGTTGAGTATACAAGGTCCTATTGTAACAAAAGTAACAGTACCAGAGCCCCTTACAGTTTTTTTTTTTACCAGTCCTGCCTCTGTGTATCACAGTTAAATTAATTTTATACCAGCTGTACTTGTAAGCTCCAATTTTAAGACATACTCATACCATTTGCAACATACTTATACCATTTGCGACATACTCATACCCTTTGCTACATACTTAAACTTTCTGAGGTTTGTCTTCTTTCCCTTCTTTTTTTTTTTTTTTTCAAACAATTAAAGACAATCCTTACTTTTTAAATCCTTTCTTATCTAAAGGGGATACCAATTTTCCCTAATTCCCTTCCCAAGGCTTTTTTTACTATCCCCCTCTCCTTTATAATTCCTTTTCCAAGGCTTTCTTTACTAACCCCCTCTCCTTTACAATTTTCATTGATAACACACTCAGGTTATTACCATACCAGAGCCAAACTAGGCTGTGACCATAGAGTGGATTTTCAGTCACTATGCACTGAAGTGCCTAAGACAAGCAAGCCAGTGATATCCTTGTCCTCAATATCCACTGTGGGAAGAGAGGGTTTCTGGATATCACCCAAAAGAATTTCCCACAAGATCTTAGATTTAGCAGCGGTCAACCAGGAAGCAGACTCAGGTGATGGAATCAGGCAGGAGTTTTTCCAGGTGGCTGTCAGGCCGTCGTTGAACTTTACCCATTAGGGTATGCAGCAGCAGCAACAACCGCAGAAGCAGCAGCAGGATCTCTCAGTGGCTCCAAGGGACTGTCACACCTCATGCTGGGCTGTAAATTCCTACACAGACTGGTTAAGGATACATTGCATAGGCTTGGCAGGCTTTGATCCTGCTGATTTTTAAGATCTTTAAACAATAGTCCAGGACAATTTACCAAAATCACAACTTTTTACTAACCAGATATTTTTGTAAATAGACACAGGAGGCTAGAAGGCTTAGTCTTGTAACCATCTCTGACAGATGCAGTCTCCACACCTTGAACACCTACAACAGTTAAGACTATTTTTTATGCCATCTATTTTGCCTCATTTTTTTAAAACTGACTCTGGACCCTTGATCTTAAAAAGGGGATAGAAGGGCGAAGGTCCATCTTCTGTAACTTCTTCAAGCTGACTTCAGGGGCGTTGATCTTACCTAGCCAGGAACCTATAACCTTAGACTATTTTACAAAGAGGCCATCAGGGTTAGATGTCATTAAGAACAATATTTAACTTTTGACAACTGCACAGACCTTTTCTCCAGCTACAGCAGTGTAGCTTGTTTAGCACTCTGGTTTGTAAAAGCATTTTCCTAGATGGCTTAGGAATGTGATCTCTAGTGATCCCAAATAATGCCTAAGTTACCTTTGCAGGCCTTTAGACAGATATCAAATAGAAACACACTCTCAGGTTTACAAACTTTTTCGTGAGCAGATGAACTTCATGTAACTAGTGTCAGCTCAATTAGAGCTTTTGGCACATAAAGGGGTTGAGATTTAAACTATCCTCCACATTTTATAACATTGGTTTTTACTATCACAGAGGACTGGCAAGTTCCTGTCCCTTACAAGGTAGATAGTCATGGACATTTGGCATGCTTACAAACTCTTTTTATGACCTCCCGGCTCTGACCAGTTTTTGAAGGGCCACGCACAAATGACTCTAGGATCTGACATTTCTGCCAACCAAGCAGTGGCTTACTGCCTCTGGATGCTCCTCCATCACTTTTGTCCCAGGAGTGTCTTCTTCACATTGGGATAAATGCCTCATTGGCATTTCCCTTTCGCTGGTCGCTAGACTTGAACTCGGGGCCTGAGCACTGTCCCTCAGCTCTCCAGCTCAAGGCTAGCACTCTGCCACTATGAGTCCCAGACTCCGGGCTTGAAAGCTGTCCCCTAACTCTTCAGTCCAGGGCTAGTACTCTCCCACTGTGAGTCTCTAGCTTGGGGCTTGAGTCCTGTCCCCTGACTCTTTAGTCCAGGGCTAGTACTCTACTGGCTGAATAGAGGTGACAGTCTCACAGGAACCTTTTTCTGCCCGGGCTGGCTTTGAACCAGTTTGCAGATCAGTGAGTCTTATAAAAGGCCATTTTACTCCAATTAAAAGCAACAAAGTGGTGAACATAGAAGTAGCTTTTAAGCATGCTCTTACCTGAAACTTGTTAAGAGCCAAAGTTACACCTGACAAACTTTTAAGAATCCTTTGTGCTTTGCTCTGGGCTTGCTGGAAACTTAAAAAAACCTATAAGTGCAAACTAGAATAGCAATCATTTTGATAATCCTATTTTTTTTCCTTCTTTGTGCACATTGAGTCCAATGTCAAGAACAATTTTACATTTAAACTTTATATCCAAAAATCCATTTTTAATTAATTTTTTTAAAACCTCTTACTTGCATTTTGAAAAGATCCCTTGAAATCTTGAGGTCAAATGTCACTCATTGCCTCTTAGTTGCTTGTTTTAAAACAGACACACATTAAGATTTTTAAACTCAAATGACAATTTTTCCTTAATGCGAAAATAACAGTCACCATCACTATACCACGAAGCTAGACTTTACACCTTTATAACTTTTAAAAACATCCTAATTGTAAAACATTAAAAGCAAGTCACATTATACATATAACTTTTTAACCCTCTTTTTAAGGCCTTTCTAATTTTTAATGTTAACACATCCAAGGGAATGTTTTAGCAATACTAATCAGATTATCACATCAGTCATTTTAACCATCATGTTTTCAGTGTCTATCTGCAGGGAAAAGAGAGAACAAAGATGGGCCACTCAGCCCCTTCTATGGAATGGCCACACACCCAATCCGACTCTTTAGGGTTAGATGAACTGCGTTTGTGCCAGCTTGTCCTCTTTCACCATGCGTGGACTCCTCCCAGGGCCTGTCCCACCATGCATGGCCTGCTGAACTGCACTTTTACTTGTTTGCCCCTTACCCCTAAAGACAGGTCTTCTGTTGGCTTTTAGTTTTTCCTTTTTTTATCTCTTGGTTCTCGAATGAAATACACAGTTTTTAGACAGACAGAACAGGTAACATCTTTGACAGTATTAAACTAACCTTTACATTTAAATTTTTAATATTTATCCCAAATTTTAGCCAAGGGAACCAGATCCCAAACAGCCAATGCATTTTGTTAAGCCAGATATCTTGATTACAGTATAAACAGTCTTATGTATTTTAAAACATTAGTTTTTAAAATACCAGATTTTCTAATTTGCAAGTTAAAGAATCTTTAAAAAGCCATTTAAAACAATGTGAAGATTTTTTTAGAATTTTTGGTAATGTTCAAACCTCTTAACCTTTTGAATTTTAAATTTAAACTCACCCAATTGTTACAGCATGCTGACAATTTTTATCTTTGAACACGTTCACAGACACACACACAAAACACTCACACAGATCTTAAAGCACCCAAAAAAATCAAAATCAGTCATACATACACCTTTTAAAGTTTTTAAACAAAAATTTAAGACAGTATTTCTTTTATTTTCCCAGAGCTTGTTTGTCTAGCAAGGCAATTCACTAATTAGTCTTTTGAATCCCATCTGTTGGAGGAGGGCTGGGGGAGGGGGTCACCTGAAACTAAACTGGCCAGATTTTTTAATCTAATTTTAGACAAGAGCACTTTACAAGTTGTTACATTGTCAGGACTAGCTGAAAAAGTCCAAACCAGGCACACAGCCTTCTACACTCTCCCTGCTGGCAGCCTCCACAAGGAGAAAATGCAGCCTGAGGCTTGAAGGGAACCAAACTAGCCCAGTAACCTTCCATGCCTCAGGGGGGAAGGGTGGGCATAGCAGGTCTGTGACCTAGCCCAGCTGGAACTTTTATTTCCCCAGAGATGTTCAAATAAATAACAAAAACACAGATAAACACAAAAACCAAGGATCCACATTTAAAACTGGTACCAATTCTAAAACAGAACTAGACAAGAACTGAAGGCTGAGTTGGGGACTAATGGGCCCCAGTTTATCCATACCAGAACTCTGTGCTGTTCTCATTCAGCAAGCTGAATCCAGAGTCCACTGGGTGAGCCTGCCACACTCACCCAGAACTTCCCTACCCCAGAAAACATAAAACAAACACACTAAAGTTAACAAGACAAACATGTGGCCACAAAGACAAAATCAGGTCTCAGTGAATGAGGTGATATCTCACCACCATTCACTTACCAGGGAACTCAACACCCCTACTCACCTCCGGAGGATTTTTCTCTTAGATTCCTGCAGACTTGAACCCAGGGGCCTTCCAAGGCGGAGGAGAATTGCCAGTCATCTTGGGGCAAGGAAAGAAGTCCCTAGTGGCCGTCCCCTCAGACTGACAGGTTCTCCCCCACGCTCAGACCCCCCGAGCCAAGGCCCAAGGCTGAGATCTAACTGGGGCCACTTGCAGATGGTCAGTGGCAATTTCATAATTGACAAACAAGCAAGTTACAAAAGCAAAACCAGCGGTTTTTGTTTTTAAACTAACTAGGACAAGGTCTCAGGTGTCCTAGGAGTGGACTCACTTGTTGACCCAACTCTATAGAGAATACAAAACACACATTAAAGACAAGTAACACTAAACAGAGACAGACAGAACCAGAAGCCTCGCAGCAACGGAGTACAGATGAGGAAGGAATTACAGATGGGAGTGGCCGGCCTCGCCTTAACTCCCCAGAACAGAGAGACACTCGGATCTCCTCCTTCCACCAGTCGACCCTGGAGCAGGACTCCAGGGCGGGACCAGGGTACTGGGGACGTCTGCTTTTCCCTCTGGCCCAAATACAGACGACCCTGGAGCAGGACTCCAGGGCGGGACTAGGGTACTGGGCACATCTGCTTTTCCCTCTAGTCCAAATACAGATTTGGATCCCAGAACATAAAACGAAAATGACAAACATGAAAGACAAGAGCTCTATCTTACCTCCTGCCGGTCTTGGAATCTGGGGTTTGGGGGAGCCTGGTTCCCGGCCAATGCACCAAATGAAAGACCCTAGTCCCCTAAGATACTTTCGTCAACGGGAGGGCACCCCAGAAAACTCAGACTCCAGGCCGGGAGATGCAAAAAGCAAGAGGAGTTTATTTGACGCTTGCGCAAACGGACTCTCTGTCCGGAGCAGACAGGGAGCCCCGAGCAGCGGTTACAAGCCTTCTTTTAAAGGCAAAAACCACAAGATTAATGCATAACACAAAGCATCCCATGATTGGTCCATTTAAAGGTCATCATATACGCCAACAATCACTTTGCCATGCGGGAAATTTTGTAACACTCTTTGTAAAATGACTGGCCCATGGTTGGTTTAAGGGGGGTTTACATGGTTACAGTCCTATGATTGGTTGACATTTGGCTTAGCTTGTGGTCTTCCCAGGTGGTCGTTATCTCAAGGTCCTGTCTGAGGAATTTCTAAATGGGAACTGAGGAACACATACTGTCTGTTCTTTATCTACGACCACTGACCTTGTCCTGGGGCCAGCATCTGGTCCCTGAAACTTCTTAACTCATTTCTGGGAAGGGAAGGGTCAATGCTAGCGTAAGCAAGATTACAGAAGCAGAATCAGCAGTTAGCAAGTTAGTAATGGTAATGGTCAATTTTTAATCTTTCACTATTTTGAAAGTAGCTGAACAAGTTTACATTCCTATCAATAGTGCAGTAGGGTTCCATTCTGGCCACATCCCCTTCAGCATCTGTTGTTATTAGAGTTCATAAGTATAGCTATTCTAACTGGGGTGAGGTGGTATCTCAGTGTTGCTTCGATTTGCATTTCTTTTATGGCTAGGGAGGTTGAGCATTTCTTCATGTGTCTATTGGTGATCCTTCTTTCCTCCTCAGAGAAGTTTATCTTTAAGTCTTTAGCCCATTTATTTATTGGGCAGTTGTTTCTTTGAGGATTTGTTTTTGGGGGATTTAATTTTTTGAATTCCAGGTATATTTTAAGTATGAGACCCTTGTCCGTTGTATGGCTAGTGAAGATCTTCTCCCAATCCGTGGGCTTTCTATTGATCTTCTAGCTATGTCCTTTGCCATGCAGAAGCTCTGCAATTTTATGCAATCCCATTTGTCCAACCTTTCCTTGATTTGTTGTGTTTCTGGGTCTCTATGGTATAACCCATGCTTTCACTGAATTTGATGTTGGTATAATTTGTGGAGGGGAAGGGCAAAAACAAATCGTTTAAGTAAGGATACAGGTGGACACATTGCAACAATAAGATGTACAAGTCATTATTTCAGAAAAACAATGAACAACTTTGGTAGGGGATGGAGGGGAGGATCAGATGGGGAAGGTGGGTGGCGTATGGGAAGGAATGGGAAGGGGAAACAAAGAGGAGGGAACAATGCTTGATAAGAAATATACTCGTTATCTTGACCTTATAATTGTAACTCTTCTGTATGGTATTCTCACAATAAAAAAAATTCGGCCTATGACAAAGAGAGGTAGGATTTATCCTATTCTGTCCTGTAATGTTTTCAGAGTGCCTGCTTTGACTCTGAGTTCTTTGATCCATTTGGAGTTGATTCTGGTGCAGGGTGATATATAAGGATCTAGCTTTAGTTTTCTACACGGGATTAACCAATTTTGCCAGCATCATTTACTGAAGAGGCTCCCTTGTGGAAGATTAGATGGCTATAGGTATGTGGTTTCATTTCTGGGTTTTCAGTTCTATTCCATTGGTCTTATGGTCTGTTCTTGTGCCAGTACCAAGCTGTTTTTATTACTATGGCTTTGTAGTAGAGTTTGAAATTTGGTATTGACATTCCTCCAGCACTGTTCTTTCTGTTAAGGATCACTCTTGCTATTCGGGGTACTTCATTGTACCCTATGAATTTTTGGATTGCCTCTTCTATTTCCTTGATGAATGAGGTTGGAATATAATAAGTATCGCATTGAATTTGTAGATAGCCTTGGGAAGTATTGCCATTTTCACGATGTTGATCCTTCCAATTCAGGAGCATTTGAGGTTTTTCCACTTTCTAAGTACTTTTTTGATTTCCTTTTTCAGGTTTTTAAGGTTTTCATCATAGTGGTCCTTCACTTCTTTGGTTAAGTTAATTCCTAGGTATTTTATTTTTGGTGGGGTATTATGAATGGAGTTGCTTTCCTGATTTCAGCTACACTTTTCTCATTGTTGACATACAGAAAAGTCATTGATTTTTGAGGGTTAATTGTATACCCTGCTCCTCTGCCAAATTTTTGATTCAGCTTGAGTAATTTGGGAGTGGAGTCCATGGGATTCTTTAAATACAAGATCAGGTCATCTGCAAAGAGGGAGAGTTTTACTTCAGGTTTCCCTATTTGGATACCTTTTATGTTTACATCTTATTGCTGTTGCTAGGCATTCTAATACTAAATTGAAGAGAAGTGGAGAGAGTGAACATCCTTGTCTCATTCCTGAGTTTATAGGAAATGATGTTGGTTTTTCACCACTGAGTATAATGCTGGCTTTAGGTTTGTCATATACAGCCTTTATTGTATTGAGGAATGTTCCCTGGATTCGTAGTTTTTCCAGAATCTTCATCATAAAGGGGTGTTGGATCTTGCCAAATGCCTTTTCTGCATCTATTGAGATAATCATATGGTTCTTTTCCTTGCTTTTGTTGATGTGATGAATTATATTAATTCATTCACATTTATTGAACCAGCTTTGTATCCCTGAAATGAATTGTGTTTGATTGTGGTGTATGATTTTTTGGATAAATTATTGAAGTCGATTGGCCAGAATTTTGTTCATCATGAAATGAATCTATAGTTCTTTTTCTTTTATGAGTCCATGCCTGGTTTTGGGATGAGAGCTATGATGGCTTCATAGAATGTGTTTGGTAGTGAACTTTCTCTTTCAATTTCAGTGAAGATTTGGAGGAGTATTGGTGTGAGTTCTGCTTTGAAGGCCTTGTAGAATTCTGCTGTAAATCCATCCAGTCCTGGGCTTTTCTTAGATAGGAGGTCTCTTATTGCTCCTTCTATTTCAGTGCTTGATATGGGCCTCTTAAGTTGGTTTAACTCATCTTGGTTTAGTTTTGGCATGTCGATCTTTGCTAGGAAATCTTCTATTTCTTCCAGATTCTCAAACTTATTATTATAAAGGTTTGAGAAATATTCCCTTATAATTTCTGGATCTTGGTTGTTTCTGTGGTGATGTTTCTAATTCTCATCTCTGAGTTTGTTTATTTGGGTGTGTTCTCTTCTTTCTCTGATAAGATTTGCTAAAGGTCTCTCAATTTTGTTAATTTTTTGGAAGAACCAGTTCTTTGTTTTGTTGATTATATGGTTTTTTTGGATCCTAATTCATTTAATTCAGATTTAATTTTAACTATTTCTTTTCATCTGCCAGATTGGGGTTTAGCTTGCTGTTCTTTTCAAGGAGGTTCAGATGTCTCATTAAATTATTGGTTTCAGATTTCTCAATTTGTTGATGTAGGAACTCAGAGATAAGTTTTGCCTCTGAATACTGCCTTTGCTGTGTCCCAGAGGAGGTGCTAATTTGTGTGTTCATTTTTGTTGAATGTCATGAACATTTGAATTTCCTTACTAATCTCTTCTATTGCCCACTTTTGATTCAACAGTGTGTTTTTCAGTGTTCTCGTGTTACCGGGCTTGTTGTTTGAGAGAATGCAGGGAGATCTGCTTTGAGTATCACAAAAGAGGGAGATGGCTGTTTCCTCTCATTTGGAGATGCTGTGTTGAGGCTAGGTTCTGGGTAGGGTTGAGAATTTTCAGCAAATAGTAGCCTTTCCCTTAGAGGCTAGTTCCTGAGACACACAGAGCCCAGTGTAGATCCATTCTCCGGGTTTATATTTACTGAGTTTCAGGTGTTTGTCTAGGCTGCTGTAGGGAGGAGCAGCCTCTGGCTCTGTTTACCCAGTGAAGAAAGTCATTCCTCTGGTGGTGGAGCCTGCTCTACCTGGGCTGGGTGACTTTCCCCTGGGTGGAGCTGAGCCTGGCAGGTTAGGTCAGGTTCCTGTGACCTTCTAATGGCTCCAATTGTATTATTCCAAGGCCTAGGTTGGAGCTAGCTGCTCTTCTGGCTTTGTCAGTATCAAAGATGGAGATCTTCTCCAGTGGTCGGAGAGGAGCTGCCTTCCCATCGTGGTCTGTGAGAAGGAGTGAGGATGTCAGTGTTCTACTCAAGCCAGAGTCTTGGTTCCTTGGAAGTCCCTGGTCTGCAATCTGCAGGATGAAGATTTCTGCTCTTTGTCAGTTCTTACTGGTGTTGAGTAGAATCCACTGGCAAGCTGCCTTAGAAATGAACTTCCTATCTTATTTATGGAACTATAAAGCCTCTGTGCATCACCTTCACAATAAAATTAAATTAAATTTTAAAAAAAGAAAGAAAATCACACACAGTGGAGCCTTACTTCAGAGGGACAAAGATAAAGATTTTATCAAAATCTTCTATATTTTTGCAAGCAACAATTAAATGGAAGAGAATCTTTAAAGTATGGTAGAAAGACATAACAAAATAGAGCAAAACTAAAACAGAAACAGACAAGTTTAGAATCCCTTATTCAACAAAATTATTATGAGAAGAAAACATGTTGGGCGGTACAAGAACAATAACAAAAAAAAAGTGATATTTTTTTTTCTTTTTCAGTCGTAGGGCTTGAACTCTAGGCCTGGTTACTATCACTGAGCTCTTCAGCTAAAGGCTAGAACACTACCACTAGAGCCACAGCACCACTTCTGTACTTTTTTTTTTTTTTTTTTTTTTTACTGTTTATGTGGTGCTGAGGAATCCAACCCAGGGCCTCATGCATTCCAGGCAAGCACTCTACCACTCTGAGTCACCTTCCCAGCCTCAAAAGTGAGTGAATTTTGTCCTTTTTCTTCCCACATTCATCCATCAAAGTTCTTCAGAAGGAACAAAGAAAGGAATCATCTTAAATGTCTTCCAAGATGATCTTGGTAATTCTAATCACTTTTGATGAAATGGCATTATTTAGTGTAACACAATTCAATGAATGCACAATCTTGGTATTAGTGACCTCTTCTGGAGAGATCATGTGTAAACAAATCTCAATCCCTAATAGGCTGGAAAAGCTCATGACCAACAACTTTCATCTCCAGAATCCCACTCCCAGTTAGTCTTTTAGATGAGGCTGATTGTCCGTTGCTCACCTTAGAGTCTCATTATCAAATTTGAACCATGAAACCTTCTATTTGCCCTGGTTACTCTTCTCGAATTCACTGGTTAGAATCCTAGCTTAGGCCATTCTTGATCATCCTTGTCTATAATTTTCACAAGTTCACAGTTGGAGAGTATTCACCATGTTTAAGCCTGCAAATTAGACTCTGCCTTTCCAGTATAAAATTACAAATGTGTTTCTTTTCACTTGTTGTCATAAATTTCTTATAAGGACCCATATAATTGTCATCCCTGGATAAAAGAGTCCGTCAACGATGAGGAGAGGACTCTGGAGGTAGTTAGGATCTTAAAATATTAAAAATAGCATTTTTGCTTAGATGCCTTTCTGAGTAAATCTAATTTAAAATAAACTAAGTATGAAACTGGGCACTGGTGGCTCATACCTGTAGTCCTAGCTGCTCAGGATGCTGAGATCTCAGATCATGACTCAATTTCCACACAGGCAAGTAAGTCTGTAAGACTCTTATCTTCAATTACACAACAGCAACAACAATGAAAAGCAGGAAGTAGAGATGTGGCTGCAATGGTAAAGCACTTGTCCTGAGCATAAACTCTAAGGAACAATAACACTGAATCCCTGAGTTCAAGCCCCATTACTGAAATAACTAGATTAGTAAATAAAATAATTTATTAATGAATGAAATATAGCTACTCTGTGGCTGTACATTTAAGAGAAAATTTTCTAAACATTCTAGAGCGAACATGAGATGAAATAAAGTCATGTATATTGATGTTTGGTTTGGTTATCAATGCCATGAGAATATATCAAAGAGTTTGATCCAGAATAAATGAGTATATAGAATGAACTCTATTATTCCTGACAACTGAGATGACAGTTTGAATATCTGGTGAATGCACTCATGTATTGATTCTTATCTAAATGACAAGTGTTCACTTTTCAAAAAGGAAGATGAAGATGAGAAATTTTTAATTGGATATGAGAGCAGAACATATTTTGGGAAGTTGGCACACAAAATATCAATCAATAGACTCTCTGCTAAAGACAGTTTCCTTAGGACAATAAAATATATGTAGGGGTATCAGAGTAACAAATAAAATACATCATTCAGTTTAGAGAACTTGTGAAAGGATTAAAAAGATGTTTAGGTTTCCATAGAGATATTTTTTAAAAATTATTTGTGGCTTGGACAGTTTTATTTATTTTTTATTAATAAGTTTTATTATTGTGAAAATACCATACAGAGGGGTTACAATTACATGAGCAAGGTAATGAGGACATTTCTTATCAAGCATTGTTGCCTCCTCCTTTGTTTCCCCTTCCTATCCCTGCCCTCCTATCTCCCCCTCCTCCCAGTTGTAAAGTTCATTTTTCAACAAAGCATCTTGTATATTTCTTTGTTGTAATGCATCCACCTATATCCCTATTTAAACAATTTGTCCTTCCCCCTCCCCTCCACAAATTATACCAACATCAACTACTGTGAAAACTGGGGTTATACTGTGGAGGAGGGACACACAAAGCAACAACAACAAAAACAACAAGTACAAAAAATATTACCCATGGGCTGGAAAGGTGGCTCAGTTGTAGAGTGCTTGCCTTGCATGCAGGAAGCCCTGGGTTCAATTCCTCAGTACTACATAAACAGAGAAAGCTGGAAGTGGCACTGTGGCTCAATTAATAGAGCGCTAGCCTTGAGCTGAAGAGCTCAGAGACAATGCCCAGGCCCAGAGTTCAGGCCCCACAACCAACAAAAACAATCGTTTTATAAATACGTTAGAAATGATAGCAAGAAAGAAAAACCACTTGAGTCCTTATCTTGACGTCCATTTTGCCTAACTTCAACTTATCTGACCATTTCTGCTTGACTAAGACATATAATAATTATTGCAAATAAGGGAAACCATAGGACCTATGTTTCTTTGGGCTTGGCTTACTTCACTTAATATAATTTTTTCCAAGTCTTTCCATTTCCTAACAAATGGGGCAATGCCATTCTTTCTGATGGAGGCATAGAATTCCATTGTGAATGTATACCACATTTTCTTGATCCATTCATCTACTGAGGGGCATCTGGTTTGGTTCCATGTCTTACCTATGGTAAATAATGTTGCAATAAACATAGTTGTGCTGGTAGCTTTAGTGTGGTCTTGTTTGTGAACATTTGGGTAAATGCCCAAAAGTGGGATTGCTGGCTCATAGGGAGCTCTATGTGAAGTCTTTTGAGGAACCTCCATACTGCTTTCCAAAGTGGTTGAACAAGTTTACACACCCACAAACAATGCAGTAAGCTTGGGCAATTTTAGAATAGCTACCAAGATATTCTTTTTATATGTTTTTATTGTAAGAATATTGTACTGAAGGGTTACAGTTAAATAAGTAAGGTAGTGAGTACATTTCCTATCCTGTATTATTACCCACTCCTTTGTTTTTTCCCCTACCATCCCTTCCCTCCCCAATTCCACAACTCTTCCCTCTCACTTCCAAAGTTGTAAAGATTATTTTTTACATAGTGTCTTGTACACCTCATTGTTACAATGGGTCAAGCTCTTTCCTTACTTTAGCATTTTATTATTTCCCTTCCCCTCCGCAAATTAGAAAAAAATGTATATACAAGATGCAGGGCACTGGAATCAAGTACAGATATTTTTTCTGCATAAAATACTATAGGATGAGAGCAAAAACATACCTTGAACAAAGGTTCCATTGGCTTTCTCTGCAGAATATGTGCAAAGCCTACAAATGAATCCAAGATACCCTCAACCCATAGACTCACAAATCATGTAAAATTTGACTCATATTCTATGGGACATTGTTTGACTCATATTCTATGTCACATTGTTTAGAGATGTGTGTGTGTGTGTGTGTGTGTGTGTGTGTGTGTGTGTGTGTGTGTGTGAGTGTGTATGTGTGCAGGTACTCGGGATTGAATTAGGACCTAGGCACTGTACTTTTGCTTCTTTAGTCAAGAGAGATAATCTTTCACTTGAGACACCGATCCACTTCTGGCTTTTTTTTAAATTAGTTTTTTTTATTGGGAGAATACTGTACAGAGGAGGAGTTACAGTTACATGAGCAAAGTAATGAGTACATTTCTTATCAAGCGTTGTTGTCACCTCCTTTGTTTTTCCCCTACCATCCCTTCCCTCCCACTTCCACAACTACACTCTTCCATTCCCCCCACCTAAACTGTAAAGTTCGTTTTTCCACATAGCATCTTATACATCTCATTGTTGCAATGGGTCCACCTGTATCCCTATATAAACAATTTGTTTTTCCCCTTCCCCTCCCCAAATTATACCAACATCAAATGCAGTGAAAACAGGGGCTATACCATGGAGGAGGGAAATACAAAGCAACAAAAAAATCACATGTTACCTTATAAATATGTTAGAAGCAATAGCAACAAGAAAATAAAACAATTGTGTCCTTATCTTGGCGTTCATTTTGCTTAACATCATCTTATATGACCTTTTCTGGTTGTCTCAGACATACACTTGTTATTGCAAATAAGGAAAACCACTTGTGGCTTTTTGCTGGTTCATTGGAGATGAGTCTCATAGACATTTATGTACAGGTTGGCTTTGAGCTGAGCTCCTCACATCTCCACCTCCTGACAGGTATTATAGACATATGTACTTTGCTGTTGCTCACATTTGCTACTGATAAATTTAATCCCAAGCACTGTATTTTAGCTATGAACTTCAGAAACAAAATGTTCTGGCTTTATTAAAATTTAAAATGAAATGTGCCTGCTTTTTTTCTTTCTAAATAAATGTGCCTGCTTTATTTTCTTTTAAGAAATCCTTTATATGCTTTACTTCTTATTTAGAAAGAACTTGGCTTCAGAAAAATTAATGAGAATTTTAAAATTTACCACCCACCTTAAGAAATGAAGCTTGCCAGAAAACATTCTCAGACTTCTTAAATTTAAAAGTATTCTCTGGCACGCCTACTCCAGTGGAGTCTGCTTAGCATGGGAAACCATCTTTCAGACCTGAGAAAGGGGCTTCAGAGACCTATCTCTGAGTATTGGGACTTCACCGAAGTCTACCTCAGAGAATGGGGCTTTACAGAGACCTATCTCTGAGTATTGGGACTTCACCGAAGTCTACCTCGGAGAATAGGGCTTCTAAGAGGCCTACTCCTGGAAAGGCTGGCAAACCCCTGGGAAAGATGTGTTTCTGTTCTTGCTTTTCTTTTCTTCACTGTGTAAGAGTGCCTATTAATCTTTTACTGTTTCTACTGCTCTTTGTACTTACTCATTGTCAATATTCCCTTATTCAAAGCTCTTTCTTAAGAGTGTTGACGACTCCAATATCTGATGAATATCTTAAAAATATGACTAACTCACCAGAGTTAAGTGCTACCCTGAAACCCCTCTTATGGAGGCTAGTAGACAAGTCATAAGTAAATGTAAAAGTATTGGGGGTTTTACGAAGTCACTTCAGCAGAAGGAATTGTTTGTAAGGGATTTGCAAGAAGCTGTAGGCTCAGCTAGAACAGAAAGAATGTATGGCAATTGCTGAGATAATTATTTAGGAGAAAGAATTTCTTGCTACTCTCTTTTATTTACTAAGAGACTTGCTAGATCTAGGTCTCCTTGTAGTTTACTATTAAAGAAGAAACAGGAAAGATCTTATGGGAAAGTTAAGGCCTCTATAAAGATAGGTAATGGTTAATTGGTGACAAACATCCTAATGGTTGTATTTCTTAGAGAAAAGCTGGAAACAAGTGCCTATCAGGTGATCAGCTGGTGACCACCCAAAAATGAAGACATGCAGCAAGATTGTGTAACCTTTTGCCCTTTCTCATGAAGACTTCTGTTATAAAAGTTTGTTATTCTCTGCATTAAATCACACTCAGCACTCAGCATCCACTCCTCTTGTGTGTGAGTTTTCTGTTTGCCATCTCCCCATCCTATTCCAGGTTCCTCCCCTGTCATCCCAACAGAACCCGGTCCGTGGCAGGTGGCGCCCAACGTGGGGCCCGAAGCAGGGCATGAAGCAGTCTCTTCAGTCGAGGAACCTTGGGAGGTAAGCATTTTTCTCTTTTCTTTTCACCTGGAATAGTTAGTCCGAGACTCGTTGGGGTGCTGCAGGCCCCTCAGTTGTGGCTGGGAAAGATAGCAAGTAAATTAGGGGGAGTTCATCTTCTAAGAATAAGGATAGTTTGTCTCTATTTTAAAACATATGCTAAAAGCACGAGGCACTAAAGCCTCCACAGCAGCAGTGGGAGAACAAACTAATCCTTGGTTCCCGCAGGAAAAAGGGAACCATTGGAAAAGTGAATGTAAATCTAAGTTCCATAAAGACGGAACTCCTCTTCAAGAGGAAACAAAAAACGGACAGAGGGGCAACCTCTCAGCCCCTCCCCAAGAGAATAAGAAAAAATTAGATCATTTGATACAATTTGATGATGATTGGAAAATTGCTGTATTAACTTATACTTATGATTTTGTGTTACAAACTAATCCTTGGTTCCCGGAGGCTGGGGCAGTAAGGCCCTAGGGAAGAAATATAATGTTTTAAGAAACCTAAGCAACTCCATTTTTATTTAACACTCCATCTCAGTTCTGCAACTTGACTCGTGATCCATTTTAGCCCCAATGCTAGGAATTTATGACAAAAAGCCCTGCACAATTCTTGGAGCCATAGATGGCGTTTGCTTAAGGCAGGTGTTAGCCCCCAAGTGGTGTTGCCCTCCGAGCCCACCCAGACGCCTGATCAGATTGCCGAAGGAACTGATCGGTGAATTTTTGGTGGTGCCACTTTCAAATTTCAGGAATCGTGAAAGCCTGCAGGTGTGGTCTTGGGGCTGGTGGAGAGTCTTGGCGGACGTGCTATAAGACTGCCAGTGGGGCCAGTGGGAGACGTCCCCTGGACCCCTGGGTGGGGCTGTCCTCGAGATCGGGTAGAGGGGGTTCGAATCCCCTGATAAGTGGTGAGATGTCGCCCCATTCACTGAGACCTGATTTTGTCATTGTGGCCACTTGTTTGTCTTGTTTAGTGTGTGTGTTCGTTTTATGTTTTCTGAGGTAGGGAAGATTTGGGTGAGTGTGGCAGGCTCACTCAGCAGACTCTGGATTCAGCTTGCTGAATGAGAACAGCACTGAGATTCAAAAGACTAATTAGTGAATTGCCTTGCTAACAAGCAAGCTCTGGGAAAATGAAGCCCAACAAAGGTACCTAGTTTAAAAGAAATACTGTCTTAAATTTTTGTTTGAAAACTTTAAAAGGTGTACATATGACTGATTTTGAACTTTGCACGCTTTAAGATCTGTGTGAGTGTTTTGTGTGTGTCTGTGAACATGTTCAAAGATAAAAATTGTCAGCATGCTGTAACAATTGGGTGAATTTTAATTTAAAAATTCAAAAGGTTATGAGGTTTGGACATTACCAAAGATTTAAAAAATCTTCACATTGTTTTAAATGGCTTTTTAAAGATTCTTTAACTTGCAAATTAGAAAATCTGGTATTTAAAAGACTAATGTTTTAAAATGCATAAGACTGTTTATACTGTAATCAAGTTATCTGGCTTAACAAAAATGCATTGGCAGTTTGGGATTTAATTCCCTTGGCTAAAATTTGGGGATAAATATTAGGATTTTAAATGTAAAGTTTAGTTTAACACTGTCAAAGATGTTACCTGTTCTGTCTGTCTAAAACTGTGTATTTCATCAAAGAACCAAGAGAAGAGACGGGGAACACTTAGACACCAACAGAAGACCTTTAGGGGTGAGGGGTGAACAAGCAGAAGTGCAGTTCAGCTGGTCATGCAAGGTGGGACAGGCCCTGGGAGGAGTCTACGCATGATGAAGCAAGCTGGCCCAAACGCAGTTCAACTAACCCTAAAGAGTCAGATTGAGTGTGTGCCCATTCCATAGAAGGGGCTGAGTGGCCCATCTTTGTTCTCTCTCTTTTCCCTGCAGACAGACACTGAAAACATGATGGTTAAAATGAGTGATGTGATGATCTGATTAGTATTGCTAAAACTTTCCCTTGGATGTGTTAACATTAAAAAGGGTTAAAAAGTTATTTGTATAATGTGACTTGTTTTTAATGTTTTACAATTAGGATGTATTTAAAAGTCATAAAGACGCTAAGTCTAGTTTTTTGGTTCAGTTATGATGATTGTTATTTTCTCATTAAGGAAAAATTGTCATTTGATTTTAAAAATTTTAATGTGTGTCTGTTTTTAAACAAGCAACCAAGAGGCAATGAGTAACACTTGGCCTCAAGATTTCAAGGGATCTTTTCAAAATGCAAATGAAATCTAAAGTATAAAATATTAAAGGTGATTAATAAGAGGTTTTAAAAATTAGGAATGGATTTTTGGATATAAAGTTTAAATGTAAAATTGTTCTTGACATTGGCCTCAATGTGCACAAAGGAAAAATTAGGATTACCAAAATAATTGCTATTCTAGTTTGCTCTTATAGGTTTTTTAAGTTTCCAGCAAGACCAGAGCAAAGCACAGAGGATTCTTAAAAGTTTGTCAGATGTAACTTTGACTCTTAATAAGTTTCAGGTAAGAGCATGCTTAAAAGCTACTTCTATGTTGACCACCTTGTTGCTTTTAATTGGAGTAAATTGGCCTTTTATAAGACTCACTGATCTGCAAACTGGTTCAAAGCCAGCCCGGGCAGAAAAAGGTCCCTGTGAGACTGTCACCTCTATTCAGCCAGCAAAGTACTAGCCCTGGACTAAAGAGTGGGGACAATACTCAAGCCCCAAGCTAGAGACTCACAGTGGGAGAGTACTAGCCCTGGACTGAAGAGTTAGGGGACAGCTTTCAAGCCCTGAGTCTGGGACTCAAAGTGGCAGAGTGCTAGCCTTAAGCTGTAGAGCTGAGGGACAGTGCTCAGGCCCTGAGTCCAGCAACCAGCTAAGGAAAATGCCAATGAGGCATTTATCCAGTGTGGAGAAGACACTCCTGGGACGAAAGCAATGGAGGAACATCCAGAGGCAGTAAGCCACTGCTTGGATGACAGAAATGTCAGATCCTAGAGTCATTTGTGTGTGGCCCTTCAAAAACTGGTCAGAGCCGGGAGGTCATAAAAAGAGTTCGTAAGCATGCCTAATGTCCATGACTATCTACCTTGTAAGGGACCAAAACTCACCAGTCCTCTGTAATAGTAAAAAAATAATGTTATAAAATGTGGGAGATAGTTTAAATCTCAACCCCTTTATGTGCCAAAAAGCTCTAATTGGCAGCTCTAATAGAGCTGACACTAGTTACATGAAGTTCATCTGCTCAGGAAAAAGTTTGTAAACCTGAGAGAGTGTTTCTATTGATATCTGTCTTAGGCAATAACTAATAACTTAATAACTTAAAAATCTTTACTTTTGTAGCCCCCAAAATTGTGAAAAAAATTTATCACCCATCTATCTGACTGTCTGTTTGTCCTTCTCTATCTTCTTTTCTAACATCCATCTGATTTGGTGTAGTAAGTAGAATCAATAGCCTTAGGCATGTTAAGTACACTGAGCTACAGACCCAGCACAATTTCTGTAATCAGAGTTTCTATTTTACTTCCTTACCGCACCTTTAGGGAACAGATACATGTGTGGATCTTTCCCATAGTACTAATTCACAATAAGCAATAATAAGCCATAAGCAATATAACACTATGTATTACTAGAAATAATGGAGCTCTCTTAGAATGCATATATTTTATGCTTGTATAAGTATAATGTTATAAAATAAATGTATAAGTATAATAAGCAGATATTTTATGTATCCTTTAGTAGCACATGTTTCCGGAGGGAATATTTCCTGAAACCAGACTGCATTGCCAGCTACACCTGACAGAATTTAGCTTGAGATCACAACAGATTATCTTCTTATCCCTCTACTTGCTTATCAATATGTGGTTGTTATGGTCTAAACAAAAATGAGATGGTTAAAAGCAAGATTCTTCATTGCTGAGTGCAGTTGGTAAATTTTCCTCTGATATACTGTAAACATTTAGTATATATTTCTATATTTTTTATAAATTCAGGAGATTTTATTGTTCTATTTTTTGGATTTTCTTTATGCCTTCTAAAACCAAGGTGAAACTTTGTCTTTCATTACTTTATCATTATCCTTTTCTTTAGTATCCTAGTGTGTTAGATTGCTATTTTTCTCTTTCCTGGTTTGAGCTTCATTTCTGAATTTTTTTCATTAATATCTGTCATTTTCTAAGTTATATAACTATGTTTTGTGTTTGCCCATCCCTTTTCTTTCGTGTGCTTTTCTCAGTAGGCTTGCACTTTGTCCAGAGTGACAAAATATTCCAATCCTTGTTTCAGGTATATTGTAAGATCTTCTCAGTTTTCATCCCATTATCAGCTGTTATTTGTTTTGTGGAAATCTCTAGCACTTTAAAATATCTCTGTATGAATCCTATAATTTTTGTTTCTTTTAAAAATATCCACTGAGGAGAAAATGCTTTACTCAGATGTTGTAATTATAGTCTAGTTGACTAAGGACAAGGGAAAGAATTTTCAACAGGTTGTTTATATTTCTCTTTTGGTCGGTATTTTCATTTCTAAATATGTATTTCTTATATTTCCTGAACAACTGGGATACTTAAAAATGGAGATAAAAGCTGAGAATTTTAACAAGTGTAAAATCCTTCCCTTCCATCTCTCTGGTGCTCGCTCTCTGTTCTAATCTCTCTCTCTCTCTCTCTCTCTCTCTCTCTCTCTCTCTCTCTCTCTCTCTCTCTCTCTCTCTCTCTCTCTCTCTCTCTCTCTCTCTGTCTCTCTCTCACTCATTCTTTTATTCATTGTTCTCCCTTGTCTCCTTCATGAAAACATGTGTTGTCTCCAAATATTCCCTTTTTTCTCATTTCTTAAATGCTCTTGATGCAGTGTGGCTACTTATTCACTATATATGGCTCAGCTTAATTCTGAATTTCTATACAATTTCCTCATTATACATTTGTTAATTTTAGTTGACAAATAAAAAATATGTATATTAAGTGATATATGCATATGTTTTAGAAAGATTCAATCAAGATCATTATTTAACCAGTATATTACTTTTTTATCTATCTGTCTATCATCTATCTTATTTATTTGTTTCCTGATAGACACATACTCTGATTCTTTTGTTGGGCTATTCTGAATATTACTAATATAAACATGAGTGTGCAGGTGTGTATCTATTGAATGCTTACTTATATTCTTTTGGATACATACCTAGGAGTTTTATGGCAAGATATGTAGCAGTTTCAGTCTTTTGAAGACTCTCCATACTGGCTTTCACAGTGGCTGCACTGATTTATATTTTATTCACCTCACATTAGTGCTGCCTGTTTTCTTAATGATTGCCATTCTGATTGTAGTGAGATGGAATATCTTTATCATTTCAATTTCTTTATGACAAGGGATGTTGAGTATTTTTTTCAGTTTATTGGCCACATGTGCTTCATTGAGAATTGTCTGGTCATTTATTTTGTCCAGCTACAAACTGGATTCTTTTATTCACTTTTCAATTTTTTTTTGAGATTTTTTAAAATAACTAGAAATAACTAGAAAACATTTTCTTCCATTTTATAAATTTTCATTAGATTCTAATACTTAGTTCATTTGACATCCAGATGTTGTTTAATTTGATGCAAAAGCATTTTCAATTTTTGCTCTTATTTCTTGAGTAATTTGCATTCCTTTCAGAAAGGAGTCTCAAAGTTTAACTACCTATTTATACATTTTTAAATAGCCATGCATAATCATACATGTCTGTAATGACAACTACTCAGAAGGGAAAATCAGGATGATTATGACTAGAGACTGAGTATTTCAAAGTTAGTGATACTATCTAATAGACAAAATTAAACAAAAGTACTACTGACTTGTTTCAAGTGGTAGAGTGCAAGGGAAAGACATTATCACAATGAAAGAAAAGATGGAGAAAGAGGAGGAGGAGGAAGTAGAGGAGGAAGAGGAGGAGGTGAAAGAAGGAAAAACCACAATAATCTACTATAACTAGAATTGCCTTATTCTTCAATTAAGCAAATTCCCTCATTTTTGAATTCTGTATATTATCATGTGTCCAATAGTATCTTCAATAAAAATTTCTTTCCCTAAACTTCAAGATTTTTATGGAATCTAGTGTTCTTTCTCTTTTTCAATAAATTCTCCATTGTCTCTTCAAATAATTTATCACATCTATTGTTTTCATTGCTCTAAACATATAAATATGTCTTTCTCATTTACATATTTTTAAACTTTTATTTTTAATATAGTTTATCGTATTGCATTTTAAGAATAATATTTAACAATAATTTATTTGATTTGTTTTTTCTTTCATTCAATCTACACTCCATTCGTCAAATATGGAAGCCAGTCACCTATCTGTTTACATTTTTGTCATTTTTTATTGTGAAAGTACTGTACAGAGGGGTTATAATTACATGGGCAAGATAATGAGTACATTCCTTATCAAGCATTGTAGCCTCCTCCTTTGTATCTGTTTACTTTTTATGAACTTCATGTACTGGTTCAGAAGACAATCAGTCTTTCTTCATTAGTAGGTCATTTTGAGAGTAGTGGTATCACTGTCTATGAAACAACTATTAGTAATTAAAAATCTATTGTTTATATTGATAAAATAGTAACCTGAAGAGATTCATCAGGGCCCATGCATTCGAAGAGCCAATATTGAATATTCTAATAATTTCAAAAGATCGAAACTAAGGAATGAAAACTGAGGAATGTTTGGAATGCTTATACCTGAGTTTTAAAATGAAAAAAATATACATGCATTGTGATAGTAATATTGTAGAAACTTTGTGAAAATTTTGGCCAGGTTCTTATGAAATTTAACGTAAATCTATTAGAGAAGCCAGGAAAGATTTAAAGAAATACAACTTGTGCATACAATATGAATGTGTAATCAAGCATTTATAAATATATGTATAACTACATATGTGTAGATATTTGTAGAAATGTTTCCTATCAGTTGTTATAAATTTATCTTAACTTCTGGAATAAATAATTTGATTTCAGAGGTTTGTATTATTTAAATAATACTTGCTTCACTGTCAAAGTTTTATCATTTCGTTGTCATTCTTAAATACCTAATTACATCTTTTTAATATTGCTAAGTGTGAAGGCCTTGAAAATCTAATATTCCATGTTTTTGTTACTGTCTGTCATGATGGCTGATTTCTTATTAGTGGAAAAGCTCTTGAAAATATTTTTGGTTTTGTTGAAGGAAACTTTAAGACATGGCTGTAAACGTCCACCTTCTATCATGGCCATCCAATGGATGTCTTGTTCTAACCCAACCAAAATATGTTAAAACTTCAATAAAGCAAAGGATGTATAGATATGTAGAATGTATAGGATATATATATATATATATATATATATATATATATATATATATATATGTACGTTGCTTGTGGCTAGGTCAGTGATTCTACATCCTACATTCTTTGATTAATATTTTACATTTTTTAACCCAGAGCTCAAATAAAAAAAAGACAAAAAACTCAAAACCAATTTTTCCATTTCCTGGTTTTGAGTTTTTTGTCTTTTTTTAATTTGAGCTCTGGGTTAAAAAATGTAAAATATTAATCAAAGAATGTAGGATGTAGAATCACTGACCTAGCCACAAGCAACTTACATATAAAGTGAAGTAAGCCAGGCCCAAAGAAACATAGGTCCCATGGTTTCCCTTGTTTGTAATAACTAGTATATGTATGAGTCAAGCGGAAAAGGTCAGATAATGTGATGTCAGGAAAATGAACCCTTAGATGTGTATTATAATGTTTTTTTCTTTCATGCATGTGTTTCTAATGCATTTATAAGATTATCTCTTTGTTGCTTTGTATGTCGCTCCCCCACAGTATAACCCCTGCTTTCACTATATTTGATGTCAGTATAACTTGTGGAGGAGATGGGGAAAAACCAGTTCTATAAGGATACAGTTGGACCTGTTGCAGCAATGAGAAGTACAAGTTGTCATGTCCAAAACGAGCTTTACAAAGTCGGTCGGGGGGGGGAGGGGGGGAAGGAATAGGATTGGGATGGGGGGAGGGGGTAGGCTGGGAAGGGATGTGAAGGGTAAACAAAGGAGGAGGCTGTAATGCTTGGTAAGAAATGTACGCATTATCCTGCCCATGTAATTGTATGTCCTCTGTAGAATATGTTCCCAAATAAAATAAAATTAAATTAAAAAAAAAACTCAAAACCAACTACTCCTTTCTTATTTTCCTGATGGTAAGAATGTTCTTTACCCATGTGTTCTTTCAGTGTGCATGACTTATTTGATCGAATTTTAATGTGGGGTCTGAATTGGTGCTCTTTCCTACACTTCAACATGTGCTTGACTTTCAGCTCAGTCTGTTTTGCTGGGCTTGGAATTTGCACTGTCTTTGTGATACAATTCAATCAGTACACGAAAGTATGTTTTATGAATAAATCAAGAATGTAGTTTTACATTTCAATTCTTTAGAAAGTTTATTTATATCATCAATGTAAAACACAAAATGCAGCGGTATGCCATTTTCCTAATCTGGATTTTAGGAGAGTCTTATTCTTCATTTCATATTCTCCCAAATTGTCCTTGCAGTCAGTAGAGTGTGCTTGGCAGCTGTAGTCGTTCTGGGCATGAGCACCAATCTTATTTGGCTAATCGACTGTGAACAGGCTTATACACTAGATCTAAGAAATCACTTTAAATGTATTGGAGAGATTTGCCTATTTCTTCATCTTGAGTCCTAGAATGACATAATATGTAGAAAAACTAGAGCAGTTGCAGCTGACCAGTGAAGCTTGTGTAAATACAAGCAAAAAGTAATTTTTTGCTATTAGCTGCAATCAATTTGGGTTTCCTTGTTGCCATAGCATTGAATGACAGACCAAGCAGAGTGATTTTCATTTCCCTTTGGTTCTTACTTCTCTTGTTCTGATAAGATTGAGACTCTGCTTTCATGACAGTTTCCATTTTTTTAAAGCAGTCTTCTAATTTTTCAAATAATTTTCTCTGTTCCTAAATGGGAGACTTCTGGCACTTGCAAAACTACTTTGCCCATAATCATCATAATGGTCTCTTTTAATTAAAAAATTACTTAATAGTATTTCATTTTTTACATAATCTCCTATTTTTTATCCACTGAAGGAAAGATATAATATACTCTTATGTTATTCATATGGTACATGGTTCAAAATATGGAAGGTTTTCCCTAACTTTTAAATCTAAATTGAAAAAAAAAATCCAATATGTAAACTCATCCAAGATATTTCAAATACGATGGCTATTCCAGTAGACAACGAGGGCAAAGGGTTGTCTTTGTTTTTCTTTTGCTTAGTTCAGCTTAACATTTGTCAACCTTGCAGATCTTTTAGAAGATGGACTGTTTTGTTGATTAATTCATTCTTATTTGATTTCCATTTAATTGATTTCTGCCCTAATATTTAATTATTTCTTTCCGACTACTCATTTGGGGATTGGCATGTTCATTTTGTATTGTGTTTTGATGGTTATACAATAAGTTCTCAATTAACATGTCAGTTTATGACTACAATATCTCTTGACTAACGTTACCCTGCAATAGTTCAACCCTATCTCTCCTTCCCTACGCATCCTCTCAAGTTTCTTAGTTCCATTTTCACATATGAACAGACCAATGCCCAAATAGCTTCAAATAAACTATTAGGTTGAGTTCTCTACTTAAGGTATATGTGTGGTTGTTTGTGGTTGGTGATTTTCTTATCTAGGCATTTATAGCCATAAACATTTTTTTTTAATCACTGACTTTGAAATATCCATAGGTTCTAGGATTTTTAAAGATTTTTATGGCCTAACACATGATCTGTTCTGTAGAAAGTTCCATTGATGACCAGAAGAATGTGTAATCTTCTGCAGTTGGGTGAAATAATCTAAAGATGTCTGTTCAGGGCATTTTATCCATGGCGTTGTTAAGTTCTGAGATAAATTTGTTGACCTCTGGTCTGGATCTTTATTTGTTGATAAGATGTAAGTTAGCATGCATAAAACAAACTTGAACAACTCATGATTAGTATAGTGCTTTTCATCATTGTTAAGCTACAGAAGCAGCCTAGATGTCCTACAACTGATGAATGGATGAATGAGAGGAATAAAAGATGGGCTCTTTTGGTTGGTGGGTGCCAGTAGATGGGGAAAGAAGGATGTAGGTAAGAGTAGGTGAAGAAAGATGAATATAGTCAAAATACTTTATATACATGAATGCAAACAGAACATTGAAACTTGTTAAAATGGGCAAATTATGAAGGACAATGATAGAGAGAGTGGATTTGATCAGGTTACCCTGGACACATGAGAGAAAGTAGCATAATTAAGCCCATTTGCATCCATAATATATGCTAATAAACAGGGAAACAATATACAATGGAGTATCATTCAGCTCTAAAGAAGGAAATTATGTGATTTTCAGGAAAATGAATTAAAATTGAGATCATTATGTTAATCAAAGGAAACCAGATTCAGAGGGGCAAATATGATATGCTTTGTCTTATATGTAGAATCTACACAGATTGATATGATATACATTTAGAGAGATATATACATACACACATTATACTTTCATATATATATATATTTATATACATATAACAGGGAGAGGACAGAGAGAAAGAAGGAGAATTTGATTTTAATATTGGGATTGTTTGTGGAGACAAGTGGAGAGAAGGAAAGAGAATGAAGAAGGCTGAAAGATATTGAAATACATGTGTTTATGTATAATCATGAGTAGAATTAAAGAACAAAGTGAAAGAATATACATTATCATTATCTCAAGAAAAATAAAATTGTCCTGAAGTGAGGACCACACCTCCTGTGATCTTTTTGAGCTAGAGCGACCGAGATATAATCCATTTTCAATCAAACTGAATGAAGCAAACAGATAACTAAATGTGGAAATAAAAAAGGACTGTTTTACAGGCACAATGAGAACAAGCCCTCAACCATCTTCCCCCAAATAACTGGTATAGCCATAGCTGGTATAGCCTCACTACAAGTAACCTCTCATTAAAAAGAATGCCATATGGAATTTTTCAGTTTGCTTTGTTCAGAACCTAATCAATAATAGTAAGTTTGTACCAAGATTCTATATCCTGAAATGAATGGGAAAAAAGCATTAAGAATCAGTGGCTTTTGTGACTGTCTTGGCTTCTTCTGGAATTGAATAGCTACATAGTGAAATTTGGCCATTATGAGCAAGATCTATATTCCATTCAGGAATAGAACACTAGGTGTAGGAATTCAAAGCCAACTAACAATTCATCAAATTTAAGAACTGGAAAATATCAGTTCCTGTGAATTTAGCAAGTTATTTGGGGGAAAAAGAAACTCAACAGGATGGTGGCATACAGGAGGTGCTGTATTACTAGTGGAGGTGTATTTATTGATTTAGGACTTTCTTAAACACCTGTACTAACTTAGTGAGACAAAGTCAGAGTTTTAGAGTTATGGTATATACATTTCTATAGATACGGTATTTCAATAAATTTTGTACCAAACCACTAAGGTATACAAATACTTTGGATAAATAAAAATTTCACAAAACTATGCAACATTTTTCCCAGTTTTCAATGCATAATTATAGTTAAAGTGAACAAAATTTTCATTTATTTTTGCTTATGACCTTCTACCCTACTTTAGTAATATATAATTTTATTGTTATTATTAATGTGTGTACAGAGGAGTTATCATTTCATAAGTCAGGATATGCCTTTTCCTCTAGTTTTAGAAAAATGTGTCTAATAGATCAAAATAACTTTGAGTATTTGTTTTACTATATGGTGATGAAATGAAGCTTCAGAGCACATAATATCCCAAATTCAGCACAAGTAAAAAGTAGAAATTATAATCCAATGAATAATTTGAAACAGAATAATGAATTTACTGTAGTAAATGTTCTCTGAGTATTCACTTGGGCTAAAATAGGAATGATTTGCCAATGGAAGCTAGTGAATAAAAAGAATAGTTAAAAACTGCTCATCTGGAGGTGATTAATGGTTAAAAATGAAACCAAATGATAGCTCTGACAGTATTAATAACCACAGTTTCCATGTCAAAAAGAAATATGAGAAAAGAATGAGCAATATATGAAGCATGAATAGAAACCACCCAAAACAAATGTTTAACAAGAGAACAAATGGGACATGAAACACCCCGTCCTTAGTCTATGAGAAATAAGAATTGAGAAGGTGTGTTCTCAGATGCATTGTGATAAATCCTGCAAATAGAATGGGATCACCATGCAACAGAAATAAAACCCAATATTCTGGGATCAGGAAAGCTATAGACGTAACGATAAAACCAAATGACTTATTAATAACTTAATTAAGCAAAATATTCCTGAATTCATTCATGCATGACAATCAAAATGAAAACCTTCTTAGATTTTTAGGTTTATCAATATATATTATTGAGTAGTATGCAGGAAAAAATTTACACACACCTAATGATTTCTATAATATGTGTATTTTTACAACATACAATTGGTACAGACTTTAATTGTGACTCATGATTTTATACTTCATATAATTTATTTTTTAATGTTAAGAGACAAAGTTCTGATTATCAGTATCTAAAGAACTGATTTTTTTATTCCTCTCTCTACTTTTTACTTTTGAAAGTGCTTACACATTTGCATCAACTGAATCAAGTGTTAATTCAACTGAATAGAATGCTAGAAGGAAGAAGAGGATACATCCTCAGAGGACAAGGATGTCAGCAAGAGTGCGCTGTGGTTAGAGGTGTAATAGGGATGTGTGGGCTGATTGAGTCTAGTAGGTATATTGAGTGCAACCGTGAGATAGGTACTATAATTGGATGCTTGCTTGTCTCCAAAAGAAAATTGAAACCCAAATTCATATTTCTTAAAATTAAGAACCCAGAAAAAAGTATTAGTCAAGACATGGGCCAAAAAAATATATAATGTTATGCTTTGAAATAAGAAACCTTAGCAGGTCCTTTCATGTAATTTTAGAAGAATAATTATAATTTCAATAAATTATTAAGTATTACACATCTGTGATTTATCATTACAATTGTTTAAAATTGGAGCATGGTGGTACATAACATTATATACAAGATGCTAAGACATGAGAATTATAATGAGGTCAGCTTAGACTACATAACAACTGTCTGTCTCAAAATTACCAAGGTGATTGATGATGATGATGATGATAAAACATTAGCAACAATAACACTTCCATATACATTATAATTTTATATTATTTTAAAAGACTAAGGCAGAAACTTTTGTTTTAGGGTCAAAAGATATACACATATATAATAAATACAGTTATGCTATAATATTCTCAATGATCTAAAACAAAATGGCATACTACACATATTATAAATTATGGAAATAATTGTGACATTAGTAACACTGTTGTTGGTCCAAGGCCCAAGCTGACTTTAGACTTTGTATCTTCCTGCCTCAACTTCTACAGTGCATTATTTCAGTCATATACTACAATGCTCAGCATTTCTCACCTTAAAATTTTAATAGTGATGAGAGCAGAACACAAATAACCAATGACTAAAGATATGCTTATGATTTCATCTTCTCAGCTGTATATTAAACAGTTCTTTGTTACTTTATAGCTTGATTTTTGTTTATTTTTATTTATTTTCTCCTGACTTAAAGCATAAGGTAGGACAACCAGTATTATGTTGAATTGAAGGTGCATCAGTGGAGACCTTTATCTTGTTCCTGTTCTCAGAAAAAAGAAAAGAAAAGAAAAGAAGAGAAGAGGAGAGAAAAGAAGAGAAAAGAAAAGAAAAAGAAAAAGCTTTCAGCCTCCTTAAATTAGCTGTGACCTTGTCCAATATGGACTTTTTCTCATTGAACTGTATTCCCTTTATGTCTATTTTTTGAGATATTATCATGAAAAGATGATGATTTTTGTCCAATGCTCTGTCTCTGTTGTGACAACTATGTGTTTTTTGTCCTTCTCTCTCTCTACATGGAGTTTATAACACTTCTTTGTGTCTATTGATAGCTCCCCGCATCTCTGACAAATCTAGATTGACCATATTGAATGACCTGCTACTATTGTATTGTGACACTTATTTTGTTAGTATTTTGCTGAGGTTTCCTCTTTTTTTAAAAAAAAATCCAGGATATTTATGTCTCTTGTTTGACTGGCTTTGGTATATGGCTAATACTGGTCTTGTAAAATGAGTTTTTACATATTCCTTTCAATTCACTTTAATTAAGAAGAGGGTGACATTAATCAAATCCCTTATGGACACCTACTTAATAATAACAAATATGTTATTTTTAATGTTGACTTTTGCTGGATGCAGTTGGCTCCTGCCTGTAATCCTACCAACTCATTAAGCTGTGATTTGATGATCATTATTAGAATCCATCTTGGGCAGGAAAATAAGTGAATTTAAAAAAAATTTTTTTTGGGTCCGGTCGTGGGACCTGAACTCTGGGCCTGGGTGCTGTCCCTCAGCTCTTCAGCTCAACGCTAGCACTCAACCACCGAGCCACCTTCCCAGCCCCACTTTTTCTAACTTTTAAAGTGAAGGGTATGTAATGGTTATTTATAATCACTCTACACTGCAGTAGAATACTCGATAAATTTATCACAATGAACCATACTTCCTATCTATGTATCAATTTTGTTCCATACATCCACCACCTTTATTATTCTTAGGCTCCTGTAAGTATTATTATATTCTCAATTTGTACAAAATATACATTGGTTTAGATTCTATACATGAGTAAAATAACATGTTACTAGTGGAGATAAATCCTTTCATCTTTGTTTTTCTGGGAATATTTTGGTGTCTTATAAAAGTTGTTTTTCAATGTCTGTAGTCTTCACTGGCAATTTCTTTTTGAATTTTTCTTCAGTACTATAAAACCTCATTAAATTCTACTGTAAGATTTCTGCTGGGAAGTCTGCTGTATGGTGAATTTGTAAAAGCTTATGAGCTATTTGCTTCTTTACAATTTTCTTTTTACCATGCTTTAACTGACTGCAATATGGACACTTTCCTGAATTCAATCTGACTGGTGTCATTTCACCTTTTGGTTCTTGAATGCCTGTACCTTTCTGTAGTTTAGGAGGAAATCTGTTATTATTTCTGAAGTAGGCTTCCTAATGCTTAGATAGTCTGAAATTCCTCTTGAAAGCAGCTCAGCTATTTAATTTTGTTTACTGAGCCATAGTTCACCTAAGGTTTCTTCATTTTTCTTCATCTTTTTTATTCTAAAAAGTTTCTTTTCAGCCATGCACTGCTGGCTCAGGCTTGTGATCCTAGCTACTCAGGACGCTGAGAACTTAGGATCACAGCTTGACGCTAGCCTAATAGGAAAGTTCATGATACTCTTTTCTCCACTTGATCACCAAAACACTCTAAGTGAAACATTGGTGCAAAGTGTAAAGCCCTAGTTATGAGTCAAAAAAAAGAAAAACTAACAAAAGAATACTTCAGAGACAGCATCGAGACCCTGAGTTTAAGCCCCAGGGGAGGGAGGCAGACACACACACACACACACACACACACACACACACACACACACACACACACACACACTCAACATCAAACAGAACCTTTTTATAAGCTGATAAATGCAAACAGTGAAAACTCTGTAATGAATCTATTAAGGCTTTCAAACGTTCCTTTTCATGAAAGAAAATGTGACATTTGTCTTTGAGAGATTGTCTCACACCATGTAATAGGATAATCTCAAATTCAGCTCCTTTTCCTGCAAATAACAATTTTTTTCATTATGCCTAAATAAATCACTATGTTGTATATATGTGTGTTCTTTATTTTTATGTTCTTAACTTTCAAACTCAAAACCATAAATTCTTTTAAAATTGATATGCTAAATCTAGACATCATTATTGAAGAAATATACAAAATTAGTAGTATTCAATATTATTCAAAAAATTTTCAAAGTAATGAAAATTTAATCTTAAATTATATACTGGGCTTACTTAACACACAAATTATTGTTCCAACTGAATGATGTTTGGCCATTTCTGTATCAAGTGCAGGGAAGAAACAAGTTCAGAAATAGGCATTGGCCAAAAAAGTGTCAAAAATTAAATGAGGTTGGAATATTAATCTTAACAAATAATGCTTGGTAAATATTTATATAAATATCCATATGAATATCAAATAAATATGAGCTCTTCATTTGGTAGACTGGTCTGGTGCTTCAGTTCATTTGTGAAATCTTATGACCCAGGTTTGGGCAGGTAAAAATATTAAGAGTAAACTAGGTTCAATAATGTTTGAGGATGGAGCTCTGCTGGTTGGTTTAATATTGAAATAGTAAAGAACGAAAGACAAGATCTGCTTTTCAGCAAGTCGCTATGTGAGTATGAAGGAGGATGACATCCCACAGCTAGAAGAAGATGCTTCGAGAGATTGTATTAGCAACTCTTTCTTGCTCTTCCCATTCTCCAGACATGTGAGATATGAAGGGTACCAGTTAAGCCACCTGGTTGACTGAATTTTGTTACCTGATCCCTAGCCGAATGAGATGCTTGCCTGGTATCATTAAAAAAATTAACTCAGAAATTATTTGAAGACTGCAAGTGTCAAACCTGTAAAACATTTTGAAGAGTATCAAGCAACATAATAGTGTTCATTATGGACATTTAAAGGCCTAAAGAATATGTGCTAGATATAGAGAAGTAAGTCACACATCATAAATCTAAATATGTATTCATAAAAATTAAGGGAAAAATAAGAAAAAGACAATAAAAACAGATTAAATAAGTAGCTGGTAAAATATATTCATGTGATATAAAGATTTCTTACAAGGGAGACAACCAATTAATAATATGTATAAAAGATGTAAAGCATTTAAATTAAATAAACTTACATGTGTGTGCGTGTGTGTGAGCACAACTATTGAGGCTTTAACTCAGGACTTTGCCCTGCCTCCTCCCTTGATGGGTTTTTTCTCAAGGCTGGTGCTCTACCAACTCACTTAGGCTTTTGGTTGGTTAAAGATGAAGAGCCTCAAGGACTTGGATGCCAAGATTGTTTGACAGACAATCCTTAGATCTCAGAACTGTTGAGTAGCTAGAATTATTGGTGTGTGCCACAGCTCCTTGATCTCTGTGTATGTGTGTTTATATGTATATATGTCTTGAATATGTATGTGTATATATGAATATTATCAGTCTAGAGTACATAGCTAGATGTTTATCTAAAAGATATGAGAACTAACGTCTATGCTGAGATTCATATGCAAATAAATGCCTATGGAAACACTTATACTAGCTCAAAACTTGAAAGAGCCCATATGTCTGTGATATAATGAAGAAATAAGTACATTTTTATCTTCTTATAAATAGATACTAATTATAGATAAATCTACTTGATTTGCAAATAAATGGATGGACCTGATCAAAATTTATTCTAGAAGTCAATCAGTCCAAGACACAAAGGATACGTGTTCTTACTCATATGTGGAGTCTAGAAATAATTTATAAATATACAAATAAACACATCTAGGGCTGTATGCAAGTGCACACAAATGTATTAAACAAAGGATGGAATTCTTTAAAAAAATAATATAATAAGACGGGTGATAGTGGCTCATGCCTATAATCTTAGCTACTCAGGAGGCTGAGATCTGAGGATCATGGTTCAAAACCAGCCCAGGTAGGAAAGTCCATGAGACTCTTATCTCCAATAAACCACCAAGAAAATGGAAGTGGTACTGTGGCTCAGGTAGTAGAGCTCTAGCCTTTGAGCTGGACAGCTGAGAGACAGCATCCATTCTAGTTCCTTATAAATCTTTCAGTCCAACAAACTGAATACCAGGAAACTGGAACTTATAGGGTGCTGGGATTGGGAAATGAATTGGAGGGGTAAATGAGTAAAGAGTGGGAGGGGGAATATTAGTCATAACATTCAATGCATACGCTATGAAATTGAGAAAAGAGAGGAGGGGGTTAGGCTTAAGGGGATGGAGGAGAAAGATGAAAGGAGTGATGTTAACTAAGATCCATTTTACTTATATATTGATATATTGACTGATAACTACTGCACAACTATTTAAAGATAATAAAATATAATTTTAAAAACAGCCTGAAATGCAAATACAAAATATAGCATATATAAATATCAAAAGCATAGTTCTTTCTGAAAGAGACAAGACCATGTGACTAAACATTTTAGTATTTAATATTTATTTATAAAAATTCTACACATGGAACCTAACAAACAAAAAAACAGTGGCCAAAGTATTTAGTTGAGGAATGTTTGAAGGTGAACATTACTTACAAATATAGATTGTATTGATGATGTTATACAATTTGATACAATGTTATGCAATAAACATGCATTTGTTATAAAACACTAAAGTAAGGGGTGGGAAGGTGGCTCAGTGGTAGAATGCTTGCCTTGCATGCAGAAGGCCCTGGGTTTGATTCCTCAGCAACACGTAAGCAAAAAGGAAAAAGCCAGAAGTGGCATTGTGGCTCAAGTGGTAGAACGCTAGCCTTGAGCTTAAGAGCTAAGGGACAGCGCCCAGGCCCAGAGTTGAGGCTCCAAGACCGGACCCAAACCAAAAAAAAAACTACTAAAGTATAACCTTTATTGATTGAATTCTATTGTTTGAAAAATATGTCTCAATAAAATTAAGTATTTAAAAATATGCTTAACAAAGTGTATGCTCTCAAGGGCCAGTAAATCTCAGTAAGTTTGTTTTTATAATCAGGTTGTAATGGTCCCTTAAATAGAATGAGAACTCACTTGAAATAAATAATTCAATAAATAAATAAATTAGTTATCAGTACTCCATGCTTTGGTAAAATTTGACCTTAAGGAGACATTAAAAAAAGAATAAACCAGATCTTGCTGGCACAGTTCCGTGATCCCAGTCTACTCTGGAGGCTGACTTCTGAGGATCATGGTTCAAAACCAGAACATTCGGAAAGTGTTTAAGACTTTAGTCTCCAATGAACCAGCAAAAAGCCAGAAATGGAGCCATGATTCAAGTGCTAAAGTGCTAGCTTTGAACACAAAGCCAAATGAAAATTCAAGACCTGATTTCAAGCATCAGTACCTTCTTCCACAAATCTACCAGAAAAAAACTGAAAATGAAAAAAAATCCATCTTCTTTTACCATTTGTTTGATATATGTCATCTAAAATTGAAATATATAATACACTGTCCCTGAATATTATAAACTTGAAACACACACACACACACACACACACACACACACACACACACACACACACACACACACCCTCCTTTTCCCCTGTATTCCCACAACACTGACACGCTGAAAAATTTTGTATTTTTTCAAAACATGCTGCAAACATTAAATCTACTATGCCAAGAAATGATTGAGCAAGAAAGCATGCTACATTTCAATGCAATCAACCTTCTCTACAGTAGCACCAAAATATTTGGAGTGCCAGTTGCAGAAGCTGTTTGGCAATTATGAAATGAGAACTAGATTCACGCATGTCATTTTTTTCCACTTTCTTCTATTGTGCCACCTTAGAAAATAGCACTGTAACATCGATTATGAAAATATTTCCTTCATCATCTAACAACACCTAGCCCCAATGGGGAGGATTGGATGATTTCCCAATGCATTCTTCTTGCTGGGAGATTATGTGCATACAGAAATAAAAGGTGTGTGTGTGTGTGTGTGTGTGTGTGTGTGTGTGTGTGTGTGTGTGTGTGTGTGTGTGTGTGTGTGTGTGTGTGTGTATTCTATTTTCATAATATTTTAAAATGTTTGTTTTTTAGTGTTTCATTATTATAATTCTAGTCATGCATACAATTTATCATAATTAACCTATCCCCTCTAGGAATCTGCTTCTTCTTCAAATGATTTCTGCACCTTACAATGTTCTGTTTTCATATAGGCATATAAAGTACATATATGCATTTCCATTCTCCAATATATCTCTAGGTTTTCTCCTCCTTCTGTGCCTGCCTTCCCTCAATAGAGAATGTTTTACTTTTCTTTTTTTTTTCATTTCATTTTTTAGTTTAATGTTATTGTTAGGGTGATGGACAGAGGGGTTTCAGTCACATATGTCAGGTATGTTGAACATTGTTACCCCCCAATTTCATTTTAATATATATTAATTGTACAAAGTACTTTCTCCATGGTATTTTACATATTTAGAGATTGAATTTAGTCAGATTAACCTCTCTTATTCACTATCCTTGATTCTTCTGTCTCTTCTAAACTACTATTGTTCCATAATCAATAACATTTAAATTAAATAATGTATTTTCTGATGCTTATTTTGTGACTTCTTGACATTCTTAGAAATGCACTATGGCTTTTTCACACTGTATGATATTATCCTGAAGACATTTTCAAACATTATGCACATCTCAAATTTCTCACCTTTTTGCATCAGTGGTGAGGAGTGAGAGTTAAGAGAGACTGTCACAGGAAGTCTATGCCTCTGCACAGAGGGCAGACATGAGGCTCATTATTGCAACTGTGATTTCAAAGAAGGTTCATCTAACTCACATTATTTCTGTATCCATTTGAAATAACATTTCACGATGCAGGGCACCAATATCAAATACAATTAAAACAGGGATTTTACCATAGGGGAAGAACATACAAGAGAAACAAAAAAAATCACATAATACATTTTAGATATATTAAAAAACAATAGCAAGAAAGATATGTGCCCATATCTTGGGGTTCATTTCACTTAACATCATCTTATATGGTCATATGTACATAGCTTTTGACCTTTTCTGCTAGTCCTCGACTTATATGAGCTATTACAAATAAGGGAAAAAAAGGATACAGGATGATCCATTGTTACAATGAGATGTGAAGACACTATGTAGTAAAGGAACTTTACAACTTGGAGGAGGAGGTGGGAGGTGGGGAGGTGGGATGGGAAGGGATGTTAGGGGAAAAACAAAGGAGGAGGTAAAAATGTTGGATAGGAAATTTACTCATCACCCTACTCGTGTAACTCTAACCCCTCTATACAATATTTTTACAATAAAAAACATAAAAAAAAAGAAATAGCATTTCACTGTTCAGTTTTCCTGAGTCACTATTAATTTCTCCTGTTTCAATAAAGGAACAACAACAAAAAAAACAAAGCTGGTCATAAATGGGGATTATTGTACACACCTGTAATTCCAGACCTCAGAAGGCTGAGGCAGGTTTGTGAGTTCATGGCCAGTCTACTCTGCACAGGAAGACCTTCACTGCCTCTTGTAAATAAAAAAATTATAAATAATAGAGAAAGAGAAAAACAAAATAGGGAGTAGTAAATATTGCTAGTGAGAAAATACTGCTTTGTCTCAGATTATGAATCACTTATATGATACTCTAAATTCTTATTCTGGAACTCCCAACCAATCTATATCTATATCTATATCTATATCTAAATCTACATTTACATCTATGTATGTATGTATGTATGTATGTATGTATGTATGTATGTATGTATGTATGTATGTATGTATCTATCTATCTATCTATCTATCTATCTATCTATCTATCTATCTATCTATCTATATCTATCTATCTATCTCTCTCTCTATCTATCTATCTATCTATCTATCTATCTATAAATGTATTCTAGAACTCCCAACCACCATATATATATATATATGAAAGAAAAAATGAAAAGAAAATTTAGTTAAAAGTAAACAGATGTTTAAAAATAATCATACTAAACAATGCTTATATCAGACCACTGATTTATATTTTGAAATTGTTTTAAATGTGCTATCACATTAATTCTTCAGAAAATTCTGAACGAAATCAACCCCAAGATAGGGACACAAGTGGTTTTTTTTCTTTCTTGCTATTGTTCCTACAGTATTTATAATGTACTATATGATTTTTTTGTTACTTTGTATGTTACTCCCCCACGGTATAACCCCTGTTTTCACTGTATTTGATGTAGGTTCCCTGCATCTTGTATTTACACTTCTCTAGCTTGGGGAGGGGAAGGGAAAAAGCAAAATGTTTAAATAGGGATATAGGTTGACCCATTGTAACAATGAGATGTACAAGACACTCTGTTGAAAAATGAATTTTACAGTGCTGGGAAGGTGGTTCAGTGTTAGAGCACTTGCCTTGCAACCATGAGGCCCTGTGTTCGATTCCTCATCACCACATAAGCAAAAAGAAAAAAGCTGGAAGTGGCGATGTGGCTCAAGTGGTAGAGTGCTAGACTTGAGCTGAAGAGCTGAGGGACAGCTCCCAGGCCCAGAGTTCAGGCCCCAATACTGTACCACTACCCCCCAAAAAAGAAGTTTACAATTTAGGCGGTTGTGGGAGGGGATTGGAAGTTGTGTCATTGTGGAGGTGGGAAGGAAGGGAAGATAGGGGAAAAACAAAAGAGTAGGTAACAATACTTGATTGGAAATGTACTCATGACGTTGTTCATGTAACCGTAACCCCTCTGCACAGTATTTTCACAACAAAAATACTTACCTAAAACAAGAAATTTTGTATTGAATGGGTGTTTTTCTTACTGCAGAAGAGATCACTATAATTTTACTAAAAGAAAAAAAAACTTTTTAAAGTAATTTCTTTGATTACAGATGATATCCAAAGCTGCCAAGCTTGTCAGTCCTGCTAAAATACAGGAGGAAGAAATATTTTTGCTAAAAACATCCTTATATCTTTTCCTTAAAAAAATAAAAAAACAACTTTTTGTGTTGAGTTTCCTTTGCACCAACCTTGTATATTTTTATTTACAGTGGCTAGCAAAACAAATGGTGGTTGGAAAGACTGTTGTTTATTTAGTACAAGTATTAAGAAGAATTTTCTCTGTAACTTACAGGCACACTTGGGGTTTTTGCCCCAGTTTTAAAGAATGAAAACAAAAGCACCTTTATCTGACATTTAGGAAGATTAAGTTTTGGAAAATCACTTGGCATATTCCGCAGGACTCCACAGGATACTCAAGTTTTATAAGGTAATGGATCATGTTAGCTTAACTTATATTTAAGGTTTGTTGGCCTGCTATTACTGTATTAGGCAGTCTAATTGAAATGGAAACATAAAATTTTGCTGTCAGGAGATGAAGTCTGTGCCTCCCCTGAACTATAAATTAGCTGCATAATGCTGTAAAATGTGGTATTTATCCTGGTTCTAGTAACATTGGGAAAATAACAAAATACATAAAGTTAAGCCTACTTTGTGTGAAACCAATTTTCTTTTGTTTATCATTGACATTTAGGAAGAAAGGTCACTTGACTACAAAGAAATTTTCATAAATAATGCTAAAAGAGAAGTCAATTGTGTCAGAAAGCTCATTTTAAAAAGCAGTATCTCTATTGGTTCACAATCCCTATATATTACATATAATATATATTATATAATATGTTGAAGAAAAACATCTATGAAAATATACTAGTGAATCTAATTAACATTTAGCTTCATTATTTAGGGAGTACTGGTTATGAATTCAAACCCTTGTGCTTGCTATTTAATACCTAAACTAGTTGAACCACACATCCAGCCCTTTATATTTAGTTATTTTTCAGATAGGGTCTTATGCTTTCTGCTGTCCCAGCCTAAGATTCATGATAACGTGTGTTTACAATTATACCCATCTTTTTCTTGGAAATAAGAGCCTAACCAATTTTGACCAGGACTTACCTCAACTATTGACTCCCCAAACTCTACCTCCTGAGTAGTTAACTCAGTTTTGAAAATGTACCATTTTTGGTGACATGTGTTTATTAAACCATCCAAGTATTTTTTTAGTATACAATAAAACTTTTATCTTTAGAAAATTATCTTGAGAAAAATAATTTGACCTTTCCAATAAAATTAGGACCATTATAATTATCATTCATGGGGTTCTTCCAGTCTCCAAATTTCACGGCAAGAAACATAGCTATTCATAAAAATAAAGGAAAGCTTTACACTAGAGGACTGTCACTTTAAACACAAACAGAATAATATCCATGTAAAGTTTAATAAAACCTACAAGCCTTCTATAATTTTATATAACCATGTGTAGGTTGATGGAAGTATTTTCTGTGATGCTGATTGGTATGCTTTCAAGTATTTATTGTATTTTTCTTAATTTGTTTTATTTTGGTGTGTGTGTGTGTGTGTGTGTGTGTGTGTGTGTGTGTGTGTGTGTGTGTGTGTGTGTGTGTGTGTACCAGGGCTTGAACTAAGTGACTAAGTGCTGTCCCTTATCTTTTCTGCTCAAGACTAGCTCCACCATTTGAGTCACACTTCCACTTCTAACTTTTCATTGAAGATAAGATTTTCTCGGACATTTCTGCCTGAAATGCTTTAGAACATTGATCCTCCAATGTCTACCTATTGAATAGCTAGGATTAGATGTGAACTGCTAAGCCTTAGCCAGCAAAGGCTAAATTTAATGTATCCAGACATGTTGACAAATCTTAAGCTAATTTTTATGACTTAAGATTCCTTTATGAATCTCAAAATGATATGCTATTCTCCCAAGTCCATGTAACAAGTTTGACAAGAAATATACTTATTACTTTACTTATGTAACTGTAACCCTTTTGTATATCTCCTTGGCAATAAAAATGATAATAAAATTTGACAGTAGAGAGAAAATATTCTTGCAGATTATTTTTTTTCTTAATGTGATAATGCATTAATCTACTGGTGATTTTGTTGAAAATAGTCTCCCAATATTGGTGGATATCTCCTCTCTCTTTTTTTTTTGGTTGATTGTGGGACTTGAACTCAGGGTCTGGGTGCTTTACCTGAGGTCTTCAGCTCAAGGCTAATGCTCTACCACTTGAGCCACAGCACCACTTCCAGTTTTCTGGTGGTTAAATGTAGATTAGAGTATATGAGATTTCCTGTCCGGGCTGACTTTGATTTGTGATCCTCAGATCTCAGCCTCCTGAGTAGCTAGGAATACAGGCATGAGCCACAGGGGAGCTCGGCTTGATAGATTATTTGCAATGTGAATGTCCAAGTTTCAACCATCGCATTGCTCATTTACTGACACAGTACGTTTTCTATCACCTAGCGTATGTTTGTCATTCTTGTTTTAAACACCTATTTCTGTGATACGTAGAAAATATTAAAAGCTTTTAGGAGCATAAATAAGACTGTATATCAAGTTTGTTAATCCAATATGTAAACTGTGATGTAAACTTATATAGCAAATAATTACCAATTATGAATTTCTAAACTCTTTAACCATTTAAATTCTAATAGTGTCCTAATTATGAATGGCATTACTGCTACTTGATATTATGGTAGTTACATATTTCTAAATGTTACCTAATGCAAAATACACAAAAAGTTTAATTATTATACCTAGCTTCTGTATTTCTGCATTTTCATTTTTGAGACTTAATGAATATAAATTCCTTCCCCTTATGCATAATTTATTCCTTATCAAAGTTGGTTATGTCACTCACAGTGTTAAAATCCATAATGGATATTTATACATTCTTCACATTATTTAATTTTAGGATTAACAATTAAATAAATGAATTGTTTTAAAACTTGTTGGTTTTATTATTTAAAATTTATATCTAATTCATCTTCCTTCAGTTTGAAGAATAGAAACACAAGTTGATTTGCAACAGCAATGATTTTGTATGTTCCTTTTGCATGAGCCCTATGGACTTCAATTTAACTAATAAATCAATTAGACATTTTAAGTTTCACACAGAATATTGGAACTACATAGTATTTTCCATGTAACCTTATAATCATTTAGTGAACTTAGTTATAATCATAATTAATATACTTTCTATTATTTTGTATTAGACTTTGTAAGTGTTCATAACGTGTTCTTTTAAAATATACTTTATTCATAAAACAGTAGAGTCAAAGGCTCTACTGAGTTTTAGTCAAAGACTCAATAGATTTTTGCAGGATTTATAAATAAGAAAACTGACTAAAATACTATGAAACTTACAAATTCTGAAATACAAATCAGATGCTAAACCCTGTTGTTTTTCATTGTGCCATAATTAAGGAATCATATCTTAAGTGAGAAGAAAAATGTATTCTAGATTCTTCCTCTGAATTGATACTATTTACCTCCACCAGTTCTTGAAAGCAATGCCTTAAACGTACTTATTCTGCAGGTGCCAGTTGCTCATGCCTGCAATCCTGGATACCCAGGAGGCTGAGATCTAAGGATCACAGTTCAAAGCCAGCCCAGGCAGGAAAGTCAAAGAGACTCTAATCAAATTAACCATCAAAAAACCAGAAGAGGTGCTGTGGCTCAAGAGGTAGCGCACTAGCCTTGTGCTGAAGAGCTGAATGACAGTGCCTTGGCCCAGTGTTCAAGCTACATGACTAATCCCATGACTAATATACATATATATATATATATATATATATATATGTGTGTGTGTGTGTGTGTACGTGTGTGTGTGTGTACATATATATATACTGATTTTAAGAAAAATTAGACAGAGTGGGTAATTTCAAAATTTATGTATATATAAATATCTGATGTATAAATATATGAATATATATCACATGTATTTCTATATTATAAATAAATTAGATTTCAAATAAATATAGTAAACACACACATATAAGGAACATGTATTTATATTAATATATAAAATATATAAGAACACATATGTGTATATATATTTATATATATACATATTAATGAAATTCACCAAAGGTTATTTTAAAAAGCAGAGGGGAATGGGCACTGAGCAGTAAGAATATAGAAGAATGAGTGAACTTGTTCAAAGTACACTCTGTGCATGTATGGAAATATCACAATATAATTACTAGTTTTACAAGTTTTTGTTTATAAAAAATTAAACAGTAATACTTACATAAGTTTAAAAATGTTAGTAAAATATAAGGTATGAACTCCTTAATACACATAACATGCTACATAGCAAAGGAGAGAAATACGTGGGCAAGAGCAATTGTTGTAACCAGAGTCTATTAGGGAAGGCTCAGTGCTAGTCTTTTACAACTAAGTCTGAATTGGCCCACCACAAGCCAGCAGTGTCTATGAATTGAATTGTCTTATAAAGAAAATTGCTATTTTTTCTATTGCCTACCCTTAGGGAATTATAATCGAAATTTTGCAAGTTTTCTCTAAATTACTGAATTTTTTTCACTTTAGTCTGTATAATGAAATTCTGTTTTTACAATAATTTGAATCAATTTCAAAGTTCATTTCACAACTTTATTTTTATTGTGGAAATACTGTGCAGAGGGGTTACAATTACATGAGCAAGGTAATGAGTACATTTATTATCAAGCACTGTTGCCTTCTCTTTTGTTTCCCCTTACCACCCCTTCCCATCTTTCCCCCTCCCACCATCATCTCGTGCCACTTTTATATTATTCATGATAATATTGCACAAAATAGTATAGGTTGAGAGAAAATGAAGGTATATATGGTTTCCCATTGCTCAAATAATCACCTAATATTGAATGGATGAGTTTTTGTCAATTACATATTCCCTATTACCTGAGCAAAAAGCTTATTTAGGAAAGAAAGGTTTTCTTATAAACGGTTTCAAAAATTGTACTTTGCTCTATCATACTGAAACGGCTTTATCAAGTTTTTGATTAAAAGGTAATGGTCTGTCCTAGAACTTTGATTGATTTTAAGTCAAAACTTCAGAATAATGTATTATTATAAATCCTTTCTCTAAAATATAGTGAAGACAGTTCAGAGGGCTTGTCTTGATCAGTACTTAATTCAGAAATAGTGGCCATTTAAAGAACACATATCTAATAAGTAGATGTATTACTAATTTATGGTTTTTGTAACGAGTTACATGATTTCTTACTTCTAAAAGTACTTATTACAAGATATTGTTATTGCTGGCAAAGTATGCCCAAAATCATTAAGGTAGGCAAGCATGGGAAGGAAAGATTGTGCATAAACTGGAATTCCCAATGTGCAGGCTGCAGAAAGTAATACACATAGAAATGTCAGAAGCTAACTTCCAGAAATCCAGCTGCCATCTTCCCTGACCACAAATTATTAGAGGAAATGTTATATGCCTCTAGACATACACTAGCAAAAACACTCTAAAACTATGGCTCAGCTGAACCACATTCACATATTGAAACCAATAGTGGCTGATAACCTTATTGATAACTCTTGTACAAGATCTTCCTGTTTGAGAATTCTCTCTTTGACTTAGATATTTGTTTTCAATTAGATTGTTCGGATAGAACTCAAGAAAAAAAATTAACATTCAGCTAACAAAAAATTACATACTTTAAACTTTGTATTAAATTATTCATAGTAATAGGCCAAATATTTGGGAAATATAGTGTCAATTCTTTGTTTGAAAACAAAGCTGTAAGCACTTAAAAAAGAAGAACAGTGTTTCAATTAAATCAATATTATGTTTTCCTGGCCTATATGCTGACTGTATTTTGCTTTGTCTTCTCTCCCAAAACAAATATGAATACTTCTCTTTGTCTTTATAGGGGCCTGATAAGAAGTCCTATGAATATATCTAAAATAAATGGAATTCTATGCCACCATCAGAAAGAATGACATTGCCCCATTTGTTAGGAATTGGAAAGACTAGAAAAAAAATTATATTAAGTGAAGTAAGCTTGGCCCAAAGAAACATAGGTCCCATGGTTTTCCTTATTTGCAATTACTAGTATATGTCTTAGACAAGTATAAATGGTCAGATAAGTTGATGTTACGCGAAATGAACCGCAAGATAAGGATTCGATTTTTTTTTCTTTCTAACATGTTTATAATACGATTTTTTTGTTGCTTTGTATGTCCCTTCCCCATGGTATAACCCCTGTTTTCACTGTATTTGATGTTGGCCTAATTTGTGGAGGGGAAGGGAAAAAACAAATAGTTTAAATAAGGATACAGGTGGACCCATTGCAACAATGAGATGTACAAGATGTTATGTCAAAAAACGAACTTTACAACTTTGGTTGGGGGCGGGGCAGGGAGAGAAGGGGAGCGGGGATGGAAAGGGAAAGGAAGGGGAAACAAAGGAGGAGGCAACAATTCTTGATAAGAAATGTACTCATTTCCTTGTCCATGTAATTGTAAAAATGAAGAAAAAACATGATAAAAAATGAAAAAAACATCTTGCTAATATGTATTCTTTTAAAGATCTTATAAATATCTTCCCTGTATCATTGATAGCATCAGAAATTACTTAAGCACACAAAAAAGGCATAGTACTTTGCATTAGTAGATCCAGTTTCTGATCCTGAGAAAGTAGGATTTTGTAAGAACCAATGACAACTCACAGCCATATTTTCATGAATACTTTCATGTAGCTAGAACTAGTATACTAAAATATTCACTTGGAAAATACGTACTAAAATATCCACATATTCAGCTTTTCTGTTTTATTTCTTGGTATTTCATTTACGTATGTATTTTTTCCATTTTCTTTAGTTATTTATCTGGCTTCCCAATTCTTCTTATTCTTCTCTAAATTATTGTTTAATGTGTATGTTTGTTCTAGTTTTTCTACTCTCAAACTGAGCTCTTTACCCTGAGATTTTCACATAACTGACTTTGCCTCGGATAATTGCTTTCTTTTAGTCGAGTGCTTCTCAACTTACTGTATGCCCCAGGTCACTTTAATACCATTCTGTTCTGCTTTATATATCTTAGGACATTTGCAATGAGGTCTATCTGATTATTTCATTTTTCTCTCCTTTTATTAAAGCACTGGGTTTAGGAGATTTGGGGACACTTCTCTTGTTCATTTCTGTAGACGCAGCAGATAAGACTCCTCTAGAGACAGACCCAGAATTCATGCTTACGGATAATGAATTTCTGTCTATATCAAAGGCACAATTTTTAGGTATCTTCCAAAATTTTGTGTATTATAACTTAGAGTCCTAGAGACTTCTTACATTTTTTCCACATTTGATAACCAAAAATTTGATACCATAGATATTAGCAAAATTTGTTTAATACAATGTTTCTGCATCCACTTTCTGGCCATGTATGGTAACTTAGTTCTAGCCTGAAAGGAACACTGCTTTTGTGTTTCCTATCATATTAAATCATATACCTGACTTTATTAATTTTATCAAAAGCTACAAACTTGAAGAGACATCATATTACTTCATTGGGCAGATGATTCTTCAACTCTTTACAGTTGTTCACTTTTGGAATACCGATGGAATTTATCATTTATCATAGACAACTGCTTATTCTGAAGATATCTGTTTGTCTTCACAAAGTCTGCCCTGCAATTATTTCATTCCATTCTCACACTCATATACTTCTGAAATTCTATTATTTTGTTTCCACTATCTGGATTTTTCTATTTCTCTCCACGTGATGATGTCAATGCTCATCTTTCAGTCATAATTAAATAACAACTGTATTATAGTTATGAACAAATTCTCTCTTCCTAAGTATATGTTACACATTTTGGCATCATATGATATATTAGTAATTGTGTTTCATATATATATATATATATATATATATATATATATATATATATATATATGCACGCACACATACATACACCTTTTTCTGTTGGGAGTACAATAGAAATGTGTGGATAATTATTAGTCATCTTCACTTACTCAGACAAACTACCACAGACTAAATGAACTATAACACAAATTCAAATCCTCATATAAACCCTGAACATTCAAAATAAAACCTATCAGCAGGTAGAAAACCCACAGATGGGGAGAAGATCTTCACTAGCCATACAAAGGACAAGGGTCTCATATCTAAAATATACCTGGAATTCAAAAAATGAAATCCCCCAACAACAAATCCTCAAAGAAACAACTGCTCTATAAATAAGTGGGCTAAAGACTTAAAGAGAAAATTCTCTGAAGAAGAAAGAAGGATGGCCAAGAGACACATGAAGAAATGTTCAACATCCCTAGCCATAAAAGAAATGCAAATCAAAATAACATTGAGATACCACCTCACTCCAGTAAGAATGGCAAAAATCAAGAACTCTAACAACAACAGATGCTGGAGGGGATGTGGACAGAAGGGAACCTTACTTCATTTTTGGTGGGAATGTAAACTTGTTCAATCACTTTGGAAAGCAGTATGGAGGTTCCTCAACAGACTTCACATAGAGCTCCCCTATGACCCAGCAATCCCACTTTTGGGCATTTACCTAAATGTTTACAAACAAGACTACACAAAAGCTACCAGCACAACTATGTTTATTGCAGCATTATTTACCATAGATAAGATGTGGAACCAAACCAGATGCCCCTCAGTAGATGAATGGATAAAGAAAATGTAGTATATATACAGAATGGAATTCTATGCCTCCATCAGAAAGAATGACATTGCACCATATGTTAGGAAATGGAAAGACTTGGAAAAATTATATTAAGTGAAGTAAGCCAAGCCCAAAGAAACATAGGTCCCATGGTTTCCCTTATTTGCACTATCTAGTATATGTATGAGTCAAGCAGAAAAGGTCAGATAATGTGATGTTAGGAAAATGAACCCTTGGACAGGTATTTAAATGTTTTTTTTTCTTTCATGCAATTGTTTCTAATGCATTTATAAGATTATTTCTTTGTTGCCCCACAGTATAAGCCCTAGTTTCACTATATTTGATGTCAGTATAATTTGTGGAGGAGATGGGGAAAAACAAGTCATTTAAGGATACAGGTGGACCTGTTGCAACAATGAGAAGTACACGTTGGCCTGTCGAAAACGAACTTTACAACTTTGGTGCGGGGGGGGGGGGGAGGCTGGGAAGGGATGTGATGGGTAAACAAAGGAGGAGGCTGCAATTCTTGATAAGAAATGTACTTATGGGCTGGGAATGTAGCTCAGTGGTAGAGCACTTGCCTTGCATGCATGAGGCCCTGGGTTCGATTCTTCAGGACCACATAAGCAAAAAGAAAAAAGCCAGAAGTGGCGCTGTGACTCAAATGATAGAGCACTAGCCTTTAGCTGAAGAGCTGAGGGACAGCGCCCAGGCCCAGAGTTCAGGCCCCACGACCGGATCCCCCCCCCAAAAAAAAAGAAAAGAAATGTACTCATTATCTTGTCCATGTAATTGTAAGCCCTCTGTATAGTATGTTCACAAAAAATAAAAATTAAAATTAAAAAAAAAACAAAAATCCTATCAGCAGGGTTCGTTTCTTCTGGACACTATTCAAGAGGATCCATTTGATCTGGCTCCACTCATTTCTGGTAGTATTCTGACAATCTCTTGCATTCTTTGCCTTGTAAAGGCAACACCATGACATCCACCTTTCTCTTTGAGTGTATACTTTTGCCCAAATATTATTTATATTAAGACATTGGTTCCACTGGATTAGGGGTCTTCCATTCTTAGGAATGACTTCCTCTTAACTGAATTGTCAATGTCACTTTCCCAGGAAACAAAGGAGGCAACAATGCTTGTTAAGTAATATACTCATTACCTTGCTCATGTAATTGTAACTCCTCTGTATGATATTTTCACAATAAAAAACTTAATAATAAAAAATAAAATCTCAATCATGGTCATTGGCAGTTTAGGACTTCCATATAAAAATATTTGAAACAAGTTAACTAATTCCAGTGGTATTACAGAAGATAGTAATGCAACAATCTACATGTTTGTTTTTTTTCATAAAACTACTTAAAATAATTTACGTGACAACAAAGCAGTCTTAAACTAGCATTCTTAGCATAATGTTTTATTCCAGTATGTCCCAATGTATTACTTAAGAAAATGTATTTAGCTCCCCCATTTGTTTCATAAAAAAGAGAAGGTATAGGGTTTTTTAAATTTTTATTTTACTAAGCATATAGTTTCTGCAGTATTCTAAGTTCTTTCCCTTTAGAATATTCTAAGGGCTTATCTTTAATACTTTATAGTCAATGGCTTAGCAGACTTCCAGTGACTTCCACTATCTACTAAGTTCTTATTTATGTCTTTTTGGTGCTAGTACTAGGGTTTGAAATAAAAGCCTTGTACTATTGCTTGGCTTTTTCCACTCAAGGCTGGTGCCTTACCACTCATCCAAACTTCCACATCCAGCTATTCACTAGTTATTGAGGATAAGAATTTTGAAGACTTGAGGATTTGTCTGCTGGAGCTGGTTTGTACCCTCATCCTTGGTTCTCATCCTCCTCAGTAGTCAAGATTATAGATGAGAGACACCATGACCTGGCAGCTACTTTTTTTTTTCCTGTTGTGGGGCTTGAACTCTGGGCCTGGGCACTGTCCCTCATCTCTTCAGCTCAAAGCGAGCAATCTACCACCTTATCCACAGGGCCACTTCTGGTTTTTTTGTGGTTAATTGGAGGTAAGAATTTCACAGCTTTTCCTGCCCAGGCTTGCTTTGAACTGTGATCCTCAGATCTCAGCCTCCAGAGTAGCTAGGATTACAGGCATGAGCCTAAGGCACCCGGCTTAGATTTAAGATATTTATTTGTCCTAGACATGGGCTTGAACTCAAGGCCTGATCCCTGTCCTTGAGCTTTTTTGCTCCAGGCTAGCATTCTACTACTTGAGCAATAGCTCCATTTCTGGCTTTTTGATAGTTAATTGATGATAAGAGTCTCATGGACTCTCTTATCTGGTGTGACTTCAAACCATAATCCTCAGATCTCAGCCTGCTAAGGAGCACAGGTTATAGGTATAGGTATGAGCCACCAGCACCTGGCTAGATTTAAACTTTTATATTAAGTTATACATTTTAAAAAATCCTACTAGCAAATCCGAGAACATACCTCTTTGATATTTTGAATAATTTCACCTATGTTGTCCTATATGCTACATCTGAGTTTTTTAAATAAAACCTCTCCTTTCATTCAGATGGTTTTGTTGATGGCTGAACAACACTGTGTAATAGGGGCCAGATTATTGTAATCATGCAGCTGTTGATTCACCTAGTCTAGTGTACAGTTCTTTTAGTCTAATTTTTATCTATCTCAACTTCCATTCACAAACTCAGTTTTGAAAATGCACAATTTTTCATTGTATTAATAATGAAAATTATAACTTTGGAACCTGGACATTTTTTGAAACATCTTTCACAGCTCTGCCAGCCATATAACTGTCTTTATAAACATGATACTTCTGACGAGTGAAAGCTGCCATCAAATTCTGATGTCTGAATAGCCAGTTATACAGCTTAATAAAAGTAGGCAGGATTTTACCATCAGTACAGTACTTACTCCACCCAAAACCAGAAGACATGATGAAAAATTAGACATTCACTTTCTTTAAAGGACTTCAATAATCCCAAATAAAACACCTTGTTTTATGGAAAAAATAAGATTTCTATAGGTATTAATATACATGTTTAAATTTACATATTAAGTTATGTGGTACTGAGGAATCAAACCCAGGGCCTCAGGCATGCAAGGCAAGCACTCTACCACTGAGCCACCTTCCCAGCCCCTGCATATTAAGTTATAATGATCATATTCTGACAAAAATTTTCCACACACTAATGTGACATTGTTCTTATATACTTTATTTTATGTTTTAGTTAGTATTATTTTAGTAAAACAGGATAAAGCAGGGAGAAATGGAAATGAGAAACAATTCCAGCTCCCCACACAAAAAATGGCTCTAATAAACCACCATAATAGGAAATTTGAGCACTTGGCTGTAACAATCTCTCTCATTTAAGATTTCATAGAAAATAAAATTTCAAATTTTCTATACAAGACAATCCATATACATATATAATGTTGCATACTTTATTGGTCTTATACCATTGTATTAATATTATTAATATTAATATTTGTACCTTTGAAGCCAACATTTCATCCCTCATCTAAGCAACAACTCCACCCTTCAGTATTTAAATAATTTTATCAACGTAATACTAATAGTAAAATATTATAATCAGAATTGAATCAGGTTATATATTTAAGATTTCTCAAGAAATTCAAGTTCCAATAAATACTAACTATATGACTTGTAGATTTCTACCACAAACTTCAATGATTTTATGTGCATCTGTATCAGTCAGAGTGGTTTTTAGTACAATAAATAACAATATCACACATATCGAGATGAATGTAATAGAAGAAATGAACATAGATATTATCTGTAATTTTCATCTTCTTAATGTTGTTTAACAGCTTTTGTGATAGAACATATAAAAGAAGTTTTTTTGAAGGATACAGGTGGACCTGTTGCAACAATGAGAAGTACAAGTTGTCATGTCCAAAACTAGCTTTACAACGTCGGTGCGGGGTGTGGGGGGGGGTGGGGGGGGAAGGGGGGGAAGGAGAAGGATTGGGATTGGGGGGAGGGGGGAGGCTGGGAAGGGATGTGAAGGGTAAACAAAGGAAGAGGCTGCAATGCTTGGTAAGAAATGTACGCATTATCCTGCCCACGTAATTGTAACTCCTCTGTAAAGTATGTTCACAAATAAAACAAAATTAAATTAAAAAAAGAAGTGTTTTTTGTGAAATAGACAAAGAAAATGACATTTAAAACTGAAGATGCTTAGGAAATTTATAGTTAAAGTTATGATTTGGACCTAATAGTTTACATTAGGTATGATATTTCTAATACAAAATACAAATAAAAGTGAAAATGCAACTTTAAATTGTTGGGTAATAGAAAATATTTTAAAGTAGGAAAATGTCGTTTCCATTTTAGGAAATACAGAAATATAAAGGATATTTTGATATTGTTTTATTCAGTGTCTTTGTATATACTTACAAGAATGAAATTTCAAAATTTGCCATTTAGAGCCATACATTGCTGGCACACACATGTAGTCACAGAGACGCAGAAGAAAGCTGAGTTGTGAGTACTGAGGTTCAAAACAAGTTGGGACAGATGAATCTGAGGAACTCATGTCTTCGATTAACAAGCAAAAGTTGAAGTGTTTCTGAGGCTTAGTAGAGCTAGCTTTAAGCAAAAAAGCCAAAGGAGAACATAAGACCCTGAGTTCAAGCTCCAGAATCAGTACACACACACACACACAAACACACCAAAGTCAGCACCATCACTACCAACAACTATTTGATCAATTATTTATTAAGAGAGTTTTGGTATAGTATGACTCTATAACAATATACAAGACAGTATGTTGAAGATGAACTTTACAACTTTGCAGGGGGGCGGGGAGAGGGTGGGATGAATTAGGAGGGATGAGGGGAGGAAAGGGATGGTAGTGGAGGGTGTATCAATGCTCGATAGGAAATCGACTGATTACCTTGCTTATGTAACTGTAATGCCTCTGTACAATATCTTTACAATAAAAAATATATATTAGGAAAAAAAGAGTGTTTTGGAACAGAGAACTGATCCTAAACAGTTTTGGGAAACATTCAGCTTTCCTTTCTTTTTTTTTTTTTTTTTTGTCGGTCGTGGGACTTGAACTCTGGGCCTGGGCGCTGTCCCTCAGCTCTTCAGCTCAAGGCTAGCGCTCTACCACTTGAGCTACAGCACCACTTCCGGTTTTCTGGTGGTTTATTGGAGATAGGAGTCTCACGGTCTCTCCTGCCCAGGCTGGCTTTGAACAGTGATCCTCAGATCTCAGCCTCCTGATTAACTAGGATAACAGGCGTGAGCCACCAGAGCCCGGCTACATTCAGCTTTTCTTATAACATAATTTCCATTTTGGAAATTTAATTACTCTTTAATATATTTAACTATATTTTTATTGTGAAAATACTGTAGAGAGGGGTTACAATTACATGGGCAAGATAATGGGTACATTTCTTATCAAGCATTGTAGCCTCCTCCTTTGTTTCCCCTTCCTATCCCTTAGTATCCTCCCCTCGCCCCCCCCACCCAATCCTCCCCGCCCCCCCACCAAAGTCGTAAAGTTCGTTTTCGACAAAACGACATGTACTTCTCATTGTTGCAATGAGTCCACCTGTATCTCTATTTAAATGACTTGTTTTTCCCCTTCCCCTACACAAATTATACCGACATTAAATGCAGTGAAAGTACGGGTTATACTGTGGGGATTTTTTTTTTTATTAGTAACATCTTGCCTTACTTTTAAACTCTTGTCTGATAATTATACCATTTATCCTGCTTAAAATTATGTGTTTATATGGTGATTCTCTCTCTTTTTTTATTGTGAAAATGCTGTACAGAGGGGTTACAATTACATGGACAAGATAATGAGTACATTTCTTATCAAGCATTGTAGCCTCCTCCTTAGTTTCCCCTTCCCATCCCTTCCCATCCTCCCCCCTACCCAATCCTCCCCACTACCCTCCCCCTTGAAAACTCCCTGAACACATTTTTATTCTATAATCCTGGTCTTTCTTGTGATATTTTCCTTTTTACCTTTGGCACTACTAAATGCCTCTCATTACCAGGAACATGGACCCTGTAAAAGCATGCTATGATGGATATTGAGAGGAACTGCCCAATGCATCTCACTTCCTTCAATGAATCACGCATTAGCCCAGCTATCAGAAATCAGCCTCCAACTGTAAACGCCTTCAAGCTGCATCTTAGTTTCAGAGAGCCACTTAAAGGGCATATGCTAATAGGGAAAGTTCACATCCCGTAGATAACTGAGGGGGTTAAAAACAAAACAAAAAGCAAAAACAACAACAACAAAAAACCAGAACACTGCAGGTTGGCCCAATGAGTCTATTCTAATGGCCCCCTTTGCTCCTGATTCACTCACATAAAATAAAACAAATTGATAAACCTGGTTGAGAGCCTATCTTCTTTCTCTGTCCTAGGAACCATCTTTATTCCACAAGCTTATTTTTTAAATTTATAAACTTGTGTAATTTTATCTCTATATCTAACTGTAAACACAAGGAAGCAAATACGACACGGAAGAAATGAAAAGACAGAGGAAGAGCCATGTTAGAAATTCATGCCAGGCATTACAACATTCTAGGTATTCTACCTGCAAGGATTTGATGTACTTACATTATCAGGAAATCTGATGGTGAATTTTCAAGTATTCAAACATTCTGTGTTAGTTGTGTTGTAAAAATGCTCTGCAAAAATCACCAAAGTCTCAAAAAGTCATGAAAACAAAGAATTGTCTCAGCAACGCAAAATTAATTTTGGTGCAAAAGGGTGCACCCTTCACTCACATACCGGCATACAGATTAGGAGGGTTGCTTTTTATTTATCCCTAAGACAGCAAGCCGGGCCCCTCTGTTCTTATTGGCAGAGCTCAAGTATTTACTCTGCTCATGATTGGTTAGTTTAAACAGGGTAGTCCGTATTTGCATAAAGTGACCATTAAATAACTTTGAGATGAGATTAACAGTCTTAATTTCTCATATCTGTATCTTTCTTGGACAATCTTGGCACACCCTCGGCTACTTTCTTTACTTGCTGGTATTGCCATAGTAGAATAGGATAATCAACAACCAGAGCAAAGTATTTACTTTTAAACAACCCATGGGCCTTGATAGTAAAGAGGGCATTTTTAATTTCTTTTCTTTCTTTCTTTCTTTCTTTTTTTTTTTTTTTTTTTTACAATTGAGCCTGACTGTATCAAATGAGCTTGTTAATGTGGTAGTTGAAATGCTCAACTTCATATTCACTTGTTATAAGAAACGTGTCAGAGTACCAAATACGCCAAAAGATAAGAAAATCAAACTCTTAATGAAATTGATTTTGATACACATTGAATTGGATATATTTTCTTTCACTTAAGGATCGGTGAAAACATCAAAATAAATAAAATATTGTACTAATAAAAGTATTAAATATTGCACTAATCAAATATTACATTTAAATGACAAATATAGCTTGACTGATGGTCTGTATTAGCCCTGACTTACTCACCCTTAACATATTTTCTCACAGTGAATAGAATCCATAGCCATTCTACTTTATCAAGTTATTCACAAAATAATACAAATACTTAGTATTTTCTTGGTATTCTTTTGTTTAACTAATTGACTAGGTGTATCACTAATTGCCCAAGTGATTGTCAATTTCTAATCCTCCTGTCTCCGCCTCCCAATTGATGGGTTGTAGATATAGCCATATTGTTCTTTGTTTTATATGTATATATACACATACGTATATATACATATATGTATACATATATTTTTTGTAGGTCATGTAACTTGAAATCTGAGCCTGAGCTCTGTCCCTCATCTCTTAGCTCAAGGCTAGCACTCTACCACTTGAGCTACAACACCACTTCCAGTTTTCTTGTGGTTTATTGGAGATAAGAGTATCACGGCCTTTCCTGCCCAGGCTGGCTTTGAACCTTGATCCTCAGATTTCAGCCTCCTGAGTAGCTAGGATTACAGGCATGAGCCACCAGCTCCTGGCTCTTTGTTAGAATTTTGACTTGCATGGTACATAATATATAAATTCTAGGAGAAAAGAGAACCCATAAATTAAATGTATGACGGTATCATTTTTTTTGGTCAGTCATGGGGCCTAAATTCTGGGCCTGGGCACTGTCTCTTACCTCTTCAGCTCAAGGCTAGAGCTCTACCACAAGCCACGGTACCATTCCCGGCTTTTTCTGCTTATGTGGTGCTGAGGAATCGAACCCAGGGCCTCATGCTTGCAAGGCAAGCACCCTACCACTGAGCCAACTTCCCAGCCCTGACAGTATCATCTTGTAATTACAAGAAAAGTCCCAAGCATACAAGTCTTTGAGCACTCTAATACCAACGAGGAAATAAAGAAAAAAAGGCCAATGGAAGAGGAAAGTTCAAATAAAAATCATTTATCTAAAGATGCTTAATTTTATTAGTTAGCAAAAATTTTGTAAATTTCAAGAATTAAGCCTTAGATAATAAATATTAAGGAAAAGATATACAATAAACATGTTCTGCTGATGAAAGTATAAATAGGCCTGAACAGGTAGTAAGTACTTTAACTTTACAAATGTAAATGAAAATTGTCTTTACTTCAAAATCAGAGGGCTTCCTGTTAGGCCTATACATTCTTGCATATCTGCTCTGGGAAACCAGTAGAGTCATATTCAGAGAACTGATAAATGTAATTATAAAAATGGAAGATATTTGAATGACTATGAGCGTGGACAACTCTGTTTACAGCTGTAGAAATGGATGATAGACAATTTTATCTATTAAGCAAGTGTACCACTGACAACTGTAAAATGACTAATTGAAAGAATATAATAGAATATATACTGCATGATTCAGTTCATATACTGTTTAAAATGTGCTGGAGTTTACAAAGATGGTTTAGAAATCTATTTGCAATAGAGCATTGAGAAAGACATCCAGCACTTTAGAACAGTCTGCTTTTGGGCAATAAAGAGAAAGAATGCAATTGAAAAGAAGCACCCAAACGCCTCTATTAGTGGTAATATCTTTGTTGTTAACCTGTGAATTTTTGTTTTTCTTTTTCTGAATGTACTAGAGATTATTGAATCGTATACTTTAATAGGTAAATTTATGGTATGTGAATTGTATCAGTGATAATAGTAATCATTATGACAATTACTAATATTATATTACTATATATAGCGCACATTATATCACTAATATATTATTGTGATATCACATTATTATAGCATATTATGTTATTGTGGGATTTTTTATTGTGAAAATACTGTACAGAGGATTACAATTACATGGGCAAGGTAATGAGTTCATTTCTTATCAAGCATTGTTGTCTCCTCCTTTGTTTCCCCTTCCCATTCCTTCCCATCTCCCCCACATCTCTCTCCATGGCAAAGGTGTAAGGTTTATTTTTGACAAAATATCTTTTACATCTCATTAGTGCAATGGGTCCACCTGTATCCTGACATAACACTTTATAATTTTCATAATATCTTATAATTCTAGTCATACACATAATTTAAAAGAAAATGAACTCTTTTTCTCATAAAGGTGTTTATTCTCAGAATGACAAAATTACAAAAATGTGAAAATGTCTTCAAGGTTATGAAGAAATATTTTTGTAAATAATTCTTATATAATAAAAACTCATCTATAAGACCAATTGTAAAAGTTGATGCATACAAATTTAAAACAAGTTACATTTTTATAATATATTGTCATTAGTGGCATATAGAAATGATGTTCATAACACATCATTAAGAGTATAATAAATGCATATGCTCAGTGTCTGAGAAGACACTCTCAATGTCTGCATGCAAACATTCAAGATAAAATGACAGAAGGGGATCAGAACACAACAGGATGGAGTGATGACCTCTATGCTAATTGGCTAGTGATTCCTCTTACATTCTTGGGACAACCACAACAGATTAACACATTGCTTTTATCCTTAGAAAGAAGAATAAAAAACTTCATGGTCCCCTGCAAAGGACAAATTATGCCCTAATCATCACATGCATGCCTGTATGAGCTCTTCACATGGGATATAAGCCTTATGAAGTTTCAGAGTTCTATCCTAGTGCATGTTTGCATAGCATCCTCAAAGCCAAGTGTGTATTATTGCTTCTTCCAAGTTTGCCATTCAGAGGGAATTAAAATGTTGGGTGGCACAGAAGGCATTCATTCAAGTATGACTACTGACATTGCTATTAGGCTCTATAGTATGGACATATCTCTCAGGATCTCCAGTTTAAAATAAATAAGACAAGACCCTAAATTGTAGATGGAGGTCAAGAATGTCTGCAGCAAATACTATAGACTATTTGAGAAAAAAGGCACCAAGCTATGAAAATGTATTGGATAATAAGGTTGGATAGGTCCTGAAGTAATCCAACATAAAATTTGAAAATACAAAGTGAAATACCCCCAGTACCCCAAAGTGAAATAAACCCAAATTTGGTTTGACCAGCAAGTAAAAAATAAATTTTATAGACAAGTGTCTAGGATTTTTTTCTTAAAATTAACTTACCGGTTCAGAAGTCACAAGGCAAACTATGAAACAGAAATAAAATGCAATTTTTTTTATAGAAGGATATGTAGTCCAATCAGAAACAATCTCCAATATGACAACCAGACTCAGAGTCCCTAACAGGGAAATCCTCCCCTTGTGCAATTCTGTAAGTAGTCTAGCAGGGCCACTAGTGCCTTAATTGTTAATTGAAATAAAAAAATATTAAGCTTAGAAATTATGATCTGGAAAAGCATGAAAAAATGCAGTTGCATGACCATTTGCTTACTCAATTTGTTAAAATCATTGCTGCATTTGTGCACATCACAGAGTTCTACCTTATAATTCACTATTATAAATATTTAATGTTGGAATTGCTGCTTTAAAGGCATCTCATAGGACATGAATCTTATTCTCATTTATTTAGGTACATTTGGTCTAAATTTCCTTGGGAAAAGTCCTCTGTGACCTACGTATTATGTAAAAGTGGATTTTTAACTTCTACACGTCTTCATCAAATTTTTCTACAACAATCCAGTTATTATATAAGGATGTGTTTTTGTGATTTCTGTTCTTTTGAACCTTGAGCTTTGTTGCATGGCTCAAAATATTCTTTCTTATGGAGAAATACACACATAAACATCGAAGGACATAGGTTCTGCTGTTATTGATATATTTTTCTGTAAATTTTGATTTGATTTAGTGGGCTTATATTTATCCTCCACTTTGCAGTCACTGTGCAACTTAATAATTTATCCTCCACTACTCTAAGCAATAGTGAAAAGAGTTGATTTTTCCCATCTATAGAAATGCATGTAGCATGGATTATATCAGTTACTATTCCATATATTTTGAAGTTCAGGTTTTCATGATAGATAATGTGTTTATTATACAAACATGTAACAAGAGAGCAAACTTTATTGTTGGAAATACTATGTCTGATTGTTCTTTTTTCTGACATTATTACAGATACCTAGCTTACTTTTGTTATTAGTTACTTGAAGATTTTTAATTTGCATTTTTCCTGATCCCTAAATTTTTGTTTAAGTTATATTTAGCATATGGAGAACATGCGAGTATCTTCTCTTTTTGCATAAGTAGATTCTGACTTTTCTAATTCCCTTGCATATCCTCTGTGCTATCATTAATCACACTCCTTGACTTCAACTTCATTAGGAGATGGCAGTTTCCTGGATGTCCAACAAGCACGCTGTAGAGAAGAAAATGTCAATTTGGTCAATTTGACTTTCAGTTTAACTAAAGAGTCAGTGTTGAGGTTTTGAACAAGAGCTGGACAATTCAGTATTATTTTTTAGAAAACTATCAGGCATTATTTTTGCAACCTTTCTTCTTAAATGGTGATCACATATACATTAGTACATATATTGTTCCATATATGTTGAACACTCTACTTTTGTTCTAGACAAATAATAAGCATGAAGTACAAACTGTGATTTCTACAGACCCTAAAAGTTGCACAGTGACTGTAAAGCACTTTATTAGTTTTTAATACATCTACTTAAATAAGAACAGAGATTACCTCCTTTCTTCCTGAGGAATGGATGTGTTTTTCCTGAGATTTAGGTGTGTTTATTTGGCTATCAAGCTCTTCAATGAGTTTACAAATTTATAAAACTGACTTTACTTTAAAAACCAGGATTTCTTTCAGATTTCCATATTCTAGAGAGGAAATTACTTACAGTGTCTCTTTAAATTCATATACTATGATATAGGTAGTACATATGGAAATTAAATTATGGTAATAGGACAATTTCCTAAATAATTTCATCAAATGATTATTATTGCTTATTTTCCTTTGGGAATGTTTCAATGTCATGCATGTTGCAGAGTACTAATTTAACAAGGTAAGAGATTAATAATAAATTAGTCACTTTTAATTAACAATTAGAAGTGTTTGAAATGCAAATCACTTTTTAAATAGGAATTTATCCTCTAACCAATGAAATAATCTGAACATTTTTACTTTCCTCCAGAATGTGATCAGTTAACTGGAATTATTGGTAAATATTTGGCTGATAATAATGTCCTAATTTTGAGTGTCTTTTTCTTTTTTGTAAATAAGTTTTGACTGTCAGTGTAAATAAAAATTGCAGAATTATAATTAACTCAAAAATATTCATATATATACATATATTGCTAAGTATTAAAATCTCACTCAAAATGTATTCAAACCTTGTCACATAATATTAAACTATGACAAATGGAAATCACATGGGTTATAGTGACTTTCTTCAAAAAAACAAATGTATGGAGGGGAAGGGCCAAAACAAACTGTTTAAATTGGGATACAGATGGACCCATTGCAACAATGGGATGTACAAATTGTTACGTCGAAAAACGAACTTTACAACTTTGGCGGGGAGGGGGGATTGGAAGGGATCAGAAGGGAAAACAAAGGAGGAGGCAACAATGCTTGATAAGAAATATATTCATTACCTGGCCCATTTAATTGTAACCCCTCTGTATGGTATTTTCACAATAAAAAAAGAAAAGAAAAGAAATGGAAAATCAAAGACTGTTTTCCTTCTTAATTACCTCTTAATTTTGTAATATATTTACTTAAATTTAATGATTCACTGTAAAAATAAAATACACACATGTATTTCTATTAATACTATTAATAATAACTATTATAGGACACATCAATTTGTAGTTGAGAATTTGTGTAAACTCTCATATATTTGCATCTCTAATTCATTCTTTTCTGGAAATTATGCCATATCTTTTCGAGTATTAGCCCATGTGTTGAGGAAGGGAAAATGTCTTTCTAGAGATCAAAGAACTAATTATCTGGAGAACTAGAGGTGATAAAATAGGATTGAGTGGGCTAATACCTAATAGAGGTCTTACTGGTATAATTTAGGTATGCCTTATTATGATTATTGAGCTCGACTTTATGATGGCACCCACCCTTTGCAGTAGTACTGCAGAGGACACAGAATAAAGATAGCTCGATTCTAGTATGCATTTGTTAAAAATCAGTGTTTGAAGTAACACAGACTGCTGGTTTAAACAATGGCAAAACAGCCACATCAAGTGTGCATGGAGGTATCCTAGGTGTGCCACAACAAAATAGCACAAAGTAAGTGATACACCTCACATAAAACATACAGTGAGAGTCTGATTTTGGATTACAAACCAGGATCTTTTGTTACTGTTAGAGATCCTTTGGTAACTGCCCACTACATTTTCCCAGTAATTATTTTCTTCATATTTGTGGAATAGGCATCATGGTTCCGGTTTGTATTTCTTCACAAATATACTCATGTGACTGACAATAAATGCTGTATGTAACTAAGAGACTGTGAGAAACACAATTTGAGACCTGCCTAGGAAATGTTTGCAGAACTTTATCCTAATATGTGGTGGTTTCATCTTTCATCTCAACTGTATAAGAAGGTCATGGTCTAGACTCACCCTGGTGAAATGTGAAACCTTATTTTGAACCATAACCAGAGAATAAAGGACTGGATGTGTCTCTCCAATGATACTGTGAAGGCCTGGCTGGAGTTAACATCTCAGATTTGGAGAAAAATAAATTGAAAGAGGTGGGGAAGATGAAAGGAAGGATGTGGGGGAGAAGGGAGGAGGAGGAGCAGCACCTGAGTTGGTAACTCATGCCTCTAAGGGATCTGTGGGTCACAGTTTGATGCTAGCGTGGGCAGGAAATTTTGAGCTGCTTTTCTTCAGTTAACCAACAAAGAGGCAGGAGTGGAGCTGTGGTTCAAGTGGAAGATCACCAGTCTCTAGCAAAAAAGCTAAGAGACAGGGCCCCAACTATGAATTCAAGCTTGAATTCAGGATGGGCGCGCTCACACACACACACACACACACACACACACACACACACACACACACACACACACAATTGTTATAAAAATTTAACATAACTTCCCCAAAGAGGCTTATGACTAATAACCAGAGCAACTCCAGGTCATGATAAGAAAGCTGTTTATTAAGACCTTGTCAACAATGTCTGCAGGATACTACTTCATAATAACTTTTTCCACATTAAATTGGCATTTACAGTATGTATAAGTTTTAAGTGCAAAGAGGTATAATTTTCATCTAAATGTGTTTGGTGATCTACTGTAACTTATCTGCCTGTTTTAATCCTAATGTCATTGTATAGTTGAAATATATGTTGGCAACTTTAATAGAAGTCCCAGTTTTCATTGAGTAACTGATTTTTGCCATGGTACTATCAAATGAGTTTCAGTAGGTCCTAAGAACCAAAATTATTCATAAAAAGAAATGTTTTTTTAAAATGTGTATTAACTTAGATACAAAAGCCTCCATTCATGTAGGAGAGATTCCACTTTAATTCCTCTCCACATTGCCAGCAAAATAACAATGGTTTTCCCTAAATCAAATGGAATCCCCTTATTTAAATGAATAAATATGTACATTAACAAATGTTTTGGACATAATGTACTTTGAGATGCTACTTATATGCATATAGGTAAACAGACACAAATAACTATTGGTACCACTTAGATTTTTGGATTGAACAAACACTTGGAATACCTACAATAATTCATGTTGTCAATATTTTTTTCAAATCCTGAGTGAGTGAATAAAGGAACTTTTGAACATTTCAATACCCATATAGGGAACAAAATTTTTGGTAGTTAGAAGTTCAATCCATACTCTAGGACACTGAAAGAATCTGAATGAGAAAACAGAAGAGAACAGCTGAAAATAAACCTAGTCTGCCATTTACTAACCTATTCCTGCCATGGAAGCTTGGTATGCTTATCAAATTTCCAACATCTAGAGCACATTGCATCCCATTTCTAGAATTCCAACAATTCGGGAACAGAGATAGGGAGGATTAAAGTTTAAAGGAATCCCAGTCAAAAACTTAGTGAGACTACCTCTCTATCTCAGTCAGTAAGAGTGTGATGGTGTGCACATGTCATCATAATTATCCTGGAGACCCTAGGTAAGAGGATCATTTTCTGAGGCAATGCCGGGCAAAAGCATGAAAATTAGACTAATAAATAAAAAGCAAAACAATGGATAAGGGTACAGGCTCAGGTTGTAGAGCACCTGCCTATCAAGTTTGAGATCCAGAGTTCAAATCCCAGTAACGTTAAGAAGAATGTAAAAGAAAATAACCATAATCTAGTAGAAGTGGAATCTTTACATAGGGAATATAAACCTGTCCTGAAAATCAATGAAGCTGAAGAAAGCACGGTATTCTTCCCTGTAGTTTAAAGCTTACTATTGCGCTACTGAGCCTCTCAAAATACAAATATAGAGCCAAGGGCACATCATTATTCTTCTTTGCCTCAAGAGACAATGGACATGATTCTAAATGCCTCTAATCAATTCACTCTTGCTGTCCATAGTCAGGATGCTTGACATAAGAATTCCAGTGAGGGGAATCATTATAAGACATTAGCATCTCACTTTCTCCTCTTAAACCTCCCACTGAGATCTAACTTAGTAATAAGAATGAGGAAAGTTAAGAGCTGTAATTGTCGGGAGTTAAGGATTGTCTTTGTTAGCAATTACAAAGTAATTTTCTTATATGCAGGAGTCACATCATCCTGCAATAAGATGGGATGATCTGTTTCCATTTTCATATTCTCAGTGTGCCTTGCTGTTTCACATGCTGTGAATGTATTTTTATAATCTATACGGGATCTTAAGACCTTTTCTCTCTTATTCTATTTCCAATCGTTTCTTTAAGCACTTTCTATGTACTATGAATTTGATAGTATTTTAATCCGTTCATCAGTAGAAGTAACTTTGTGAGCTTTTTTCAGTCCTGCAGTTCTGGAAACAGTACGATTTTTTACTAAATGTGCAGAAATCCTATTGAATTCATGCCATAAGCCAAAATTTGTCCTGTAAACTTGTCACACATTTAGTATACTGCCTAAGACTGCTATATTTAGTCACCACATCTCATAATAAAATACACCAATGAGACCTAGAGACAGTAATAAATAAAATGTAAACTTTGAAAAAATAAACAAAGCGTCAATCTCAACAAATATATGAGAAATACGTAATTTCAAAGCAAACATAAGGATTCAAATGAAAGCTACAAACCAATGTTTAAAAGGGTAATATTTCTAAAAGCAGGATGGATATGGAATATTACATTTAGCCTCCTGGATGGCCTGGCTTCCTGTTATTAATGTGCTTGCAAAATGCCATGTGAAATGAATGAAGGCTGTCCTATCTAACCAGTACAGTGACATGCAAGTGATTTTGGTCCCCTTAGGGAAGACTGAAAGGGCATTTCAAATTTTTCTTTCAGTGGTTCAATGCATGGAAAAGCCACACCCCTATTTGAGAACACTGAAGAAATCTGTGTGGACAGGACTACAAAGCTACCAGTCACTCTCTGGCAAATGTCTCTACTTTCCCTTCTGATCTTTCATCTGCCATGTGACTGAAACACCTTCCCAGAGGATTTTCCAATTAGTGTTATGGCTTTAAGGCTAAAACTCACAGGTGACATTTCACTGTACTTCAATGAGAAAATCTGGAGACAGCAGTGCCCAGTTGAGCATCTCCTCTGTTCTTACCCACAGAAAAAGTGAGGTGATAATTTTCTATTGGTTTGAGTTTTTCAGATTTAGGAAAATTTATATTCAGTGATAATTTACCAGTAAGTGGTGGAATGACTACTTTCAGACATCTGGTTTGATTGACAGTATAAGTTGGTGAAGACAGACTGAAACACTGCTGAGTAGTATCTAATAAAATTAAAAATATGCAAATCCTTGGGGGCTGGGAAGGTGGCTCAGTGGTTCAGTGTTTGCCTTGCATGCCTGAGGCCCTGGGTTCGATTCCTCAGCACCACATAAGCAAAAAGAAAAAAGCCGGAAGTGGCGCTGTGGCTCAAGTGGTACAGCGCTAGCCTTGAGCTGAGGGACAGCGCCCAGGCCCAGAGTTCAGGCCCCACAACCGGACCCCCCACAAAAAAACAATAAGAAAATATGCAAATCCTTTCATGTAGCAGATCTAACTTTTTTTCTGATATGCACATTTCATGTAACAAAAATATCACAGCCTTTTTAGTAAAATAGCAAGTTTCAGAAGACTAATAAGAAGAAGACTAATAATTTGTAGTATATTCATCAAAATTAAAATACACAGAGATATCTGAGATAAATTTTCCAGACCTAAAAAAAATCTATTGATATTAAATTATGCTAATTTTAGAGATACATAAAATTGTATGGTTTAATGTATATGTATGAAAGTAATTATAAAGAAGGAAAGAGTAAAAATAATAATAACAGAAAATAAATTTGACACTGGGGATTCACACCTATACTCTTCAATACTAAAGAGTCTGAGATCTTAGGATTCAGGCTCAAAAACAGCCAGAAAAATGGCTGAGACTCTTATGCCTGATTAACCACATAATAATGTAACAACAAATGGGCCAAAGGGAAGGGGTGGTTTGGAAGTATAGGGTAAATGGCCAGACAAAAATATATTTTTTAAAAAGTATGCCAGGTGCCAGTGGCTCACAACTGTAATCCTAGCTACTCAGGAGGCTGAGAACTAACAATCACAGTTCAAACCCAGCTGGCCAAGAAAGTCCTTGAGATTCATCTTCAATTAACGCAGAAAACCAGAAGTGGCACTGTGGCTCAGGTGGTAGAGCAATATCCTTGAGCTGAAGAGCTGAGGGACCAGCGCCCAGGCCCAAAGTTCAAGCCCCACTACTAACCAAAAAAAAAAAAAAAAGAAAGAAAGAAAGAAAGAAAAAGAAAAAAGAAAGTGTTAGAAGTACTAGCCTTGAACAAAATAATTAAGCAAGAGCTCAAGTTTCTGAGTTCAAGCCGATTATAGTAGTATTAATTAATTAGCTAATACATGAATTAATAGACAGTAGCTGAATAAGTGCCAGGAAATTTGTCAGGGAAAAATGAATTTGCAATTCAGTTGTGTGTAGAAGCAACCACTGGGGTCCTAGAAATGCTTTGTATATTTTTTTCTCTTTGAGCTTAAATTATATGGCTACCTGGTGTGTGTGAGTATGTGCGTTTATATATATTTGTGTGTGCTGACACTAGGTCTTGAACTGAGGGCCTAAGCACTGTCCCTGAGCCATTTTTACTCATAGATTATGATCTACTACTTAAGCTGAGCTACCGCTTCACTTGAAACTTTTTGATAGTAATTGGAGGTCAGATTCTCAGAGATTTTCCTTGCTGGGATTGCCTTTGAATTTCAATCCTCAGATCTCAGCCTCCTATGTTGCTAGGATTATAGGACTGAGCTATTGATTCATTGCTTCAATTCTTATTTATTAAACTGAATTTTGTATAATATCACTGTATAGACATGAACAGCTCAATGATGCAGTAACATTGTGAGAAATGCATTGTTAGGTGATTTTGTCATTGTGTAAGAAACACAGAGTATACCTAAGCAATGCTGGGTAGTATAGGTTGATCATCTGCTATGGCCTCTGTATACAATAAGAGACAATGCACACCAGTTGTACCAGACTGTGCAATACTGCACAGTGCCTTGTAGTATACTTTTCCATTAATGGTTTATAGAAGTTTATAGAACACTAATTCACAAGAAGTATAATGTAGCAAATATTTAAGCCAGTTAGATAGTCATTTACTATCCTTTATTATCAACAAATAACATTAAGAAATAATGGGCTACAACTCCATCCAACTACCCAAGCAATGGGTTTGGACACAGTAACATAACATGCATTAGTTACTGAGATGTCACAATGCAGCATAAGATGGGGTTTCATAATATAAATTAGCAATCACTATTTAGCACCCACTTTGTACCAACTTTAAGGGCTTTTTTCATAGCAGGAGTTCTCAGTATGGTAAGTATTTTTTTATTACATGTAGTTTACAAATTATAAAACAAACACAGAGAATATAAACTAAACATCTAACTAAATTATTGATAATTATGCAACTTTAGTGACTAGCTTATTTGTGTTTGTCTTGAATTTGATTCTCTTGTTTCATTTATTGGTTGATTGGAATGATTTTTTTTTTTATTTAAAAACTGATGAGAGATTTATATTCTTATTTTGTGTAAGTGTATGTGCGTGTGTGTGTTAGAGAGAGAGAGAGAGAGACAGAGACAGACAGACAGAGAGAGAGACAGACAGAGAGAGAGAGAGAGAGAGAGAGACAGAGAGAGAGAGAGAGAGAGAGAGAGAGAGAGAGAGAGAGAGAGAGAGAGAGAGAGAGAGAGAGAGAGAGAGAGAGAGAGAGAGAGAGAGAACAGTACTATTAAATCTTCTACACTTCCATGAGAAAATGACTGGTCTGGCGAAATATGTGAGTAAGGGCTATAAAGAAGATATAAATGGATGAGAGCCCACACGTTTAAGAGCAACATCACCTGACTAGTTTCATAAGTGGTACTCCGTTATAAAATTATATGAACAAAATCCATTTATTTTTTAAAAACTTAGAAAATTTAGGGAGTCTTAGGAGTTTCTCTTGTGTTACACAAGAAGTCACCATTTCACCACTAAGTTCTCTTTGCTGAAACATCCTTTTACGTTATTTTTAACCACCGATTATCCTCAGGCCATTCAGATTCTTTTACTTGGCTTCAATATGAACTGTCATCCTATACCTCTCATGGTTTGAAAGTTTCAACCCTTGGTGACAGTGCCACTCAATGAGAGATTGTTGCATCATGAGGACATGTGACATAATTCATTTATTAGTCCACTGATGGTTTCAAAATGGTTTGGATTATTGGGAGTTGATGGAAAGTGCCAAAGTTTGGTCTAACTGAGAAAGGGGGAGCAGGAAGTAGGTTACTGAGAATGTATCCTTTAGGGCTATGTTCGCCCTGGGCCCTACTCTGTTCTTTCTGCTACTCTGTTCTTTCTGCTTCTTGGACACCTTTATGTGAACACCTCTGCTTCACTCCACCCTTGCAAGGCTCTGTTTGCTACAGGTCCCAAAACACAGAACCAAAATACAGTGTAACCCAGGATACTAAGCCCAAATAAAGCTTTTCTTTCGTAACTGCTTTTCATAAAGGTTTGTTAGATCTATACAAACCTAATTAAGTCCAGATACAATTTGTATTTTAATGTTTAAAGATAGGTCTAAGTATTAACCTTGTTCTTTAAATTTAAAGGCCAGTGTCATTAAATAGACAACATTTTCATGCCAGAGACAGATCTTTATGCTAAGAAGAAATTTGAAAAGTCAGTGTGTCTCTGAAGATGTTTTGATCCATTGAAAACCACCACAAGTAGTAACAATAAAAATCACACCAGACATACAAATGTGAATAACCAATATTTGTTTGGGCAAAACAAAGTCTTCTTTTGTTTTTAAATTTGGCTGGGAAGGGATGGAAGCAAATGGACATGGTCTCTCACCATGGCTGTTAGCTGTGTATTTTGTTCTCATCCGTATGAGCTTCTTCCATGTCCTCAAGAATAGTGTGGAAGGTGGGCAAAGTGGCTCACACTTTTAATCCTAGCTACTCTAAGAACCTTGTTTTACACCAGCTTGGGCAGGAAATTTGACAAGATCTTACCTCCAGTTAACCAGCAAAATGCCAAAAGTAGAGCTGTAGCTTAAGTTGTAGAGTGTCAGCTTTGATTGAAAAGCCAAGCAAGATCACAAGGGTCTGCGTTCCACCCCCAGCACTAGCACACAGATAGACAGACAGACAGATAGACACAGTAACAGACAGACAGACAGAAAGAGATAGAGAAAGACAGAGAGACAGAGACAGAGACAGAGACAGAGACAGAGACAGAGAAAGGTATGGAATGTGGTAGAGACATTTATGGAAACTGCTGAAAGAATTCTGTGAAGTTAGCAGTAAAATAAAAAGGATCCTCTGTATGAAAATATAATAATTCCAAATTTCACCCATTTCTAAAGAAGCACACTGATCCAACACCCCTTTATGATATAGGTTCTGGAAAAATTAGGAATCCAGGGATGAGTGAACAAATGAATGTGAAGGTGAGCTAGCCAGCTGCCAGTGGCTCACACCTGTGAACCTTGAGCCACACACCCAGCCCAATGGTTATTTTTTTCAGAATGGAATATCCACAGTCTCTCTCTCTCTCTCTCTCTCTCTCTCTCTCTCTCTCTCTCTCTCTCTCTCTCTCTCTCTCTCTCTCTCTCTCTCTCTCTCTCTCTCTCTCTCTCTCTACCCCCCCCTCTGCCAGTCATGGGGCCTGAACTCTGTGCCTGGGTGCTGTCCTACAGCTCTTCAGCTCAAGGCTAGTTCTCTACCACTTGAAGAACATAACCACTTCTAGCATTTTTCTGCTTATGTGGTGCTGTGTTATTGAACCAGGGCCTCATGCATACAAGGCAAGCACTCTACGACTGAGCCACATTCCCAAGCTCACAGCATCTCTTTTAAATAAATAAATAAATAAATAAATAACATCTTAGAATGGACCACTTTCAGATGCACTAAGGATGCAATTTTGGTCCCATAAGGACTGGGAATGCATCTGGGACACACAGACAAGTACTGTGTGGGCCTCCTTCATGTGTGGCTCCAAATGGCTTGCTTTACTTCTGAACTGACTGACCAAAGATCATCTCAACATGAGCATACAGCCCCGGACATGGGGAGGACGTGACCAGATGTGTGCTGGTGGGAGAAGGAAACGAGCAAGTGGAAGACTGCTGAGCCATCACCTGTGCAGGCATGATGGGATATAAATTATTGAAGATAGTACGTCCTAGTGGGAAGCTGTCTGATGAAGTGAAGCCATTCCTGTACATCACCTGAGGTACATTTTGTGACAGATAACCCTCCGAGTCCTCTTGCCACCCAGACCAAGTTCCAAATCCATCCAGGAAACAGGGCGATAAAGTAAAAGGCAGGATCAATATCCCGAGTTAATATGCCGGCATGCCAACCTCAAAATCAATGATGGCCTCAGCGGGCCAGTCCATCTGGGAAACTAACTGGGCCACTTTGCCTGATTGTGCTGTGTTGCCCAGGATGACATCAAAATGCTCCTCTCTGCCCTGAAGAAGCAGGAAATGCAATCAGCAGCCTGTTACTTGGCCTAAAGAAGGAAACGCGGGACAGTCAGAACTCTGGTTCTGAGTGTCCAGTCAGCGCTCCAATCAAGGGCCTCCTAGCTTACCACACTGCTTCAAGCTCAGAGGAACATGTGTGGTCAACTTGACCACCAGCTGCAGCCTGGCTCTGAGGAAGAGTGTGAGTTAGTCACTGGAAGAAAGGGATATCCCTGAAAACAAAGGCTAGTGGAACAGAATTGCAAATACTGACAGCATGTTCTTCTCTATGGAGAGGTTTAAAATGAGTCACTTGAAGGGCGCTGGTGGCTCACACCTGTAAACTAGCTACTGAGATCTGAGGGTGGAGGCTCAAAGCCAGTCTGGGCTGACAAACCCAACAGACACTTACCTCTAATTAGCCAGCAATATCCCAGCATGTCCGCTCAAGCACACACATGCACAGGCACACACGCAGACACACACCACCTCTCTTCCTGGTTTAAGTCTGCCCCACCCCCAACCAGCCTCCAGCTAGCATTGTGCTTCCTTTCTAGTGCATGCCCCTCAGGCAAACTTGGAAAATTACTTGCTTTAGACTTCAGGGAAAATAACTTGCTTTAGACTTAAACCATCAGAGGCATGAATGTGGCTGGGAAGGGAGCCTATCCACTCTCCAAGGAAAGTGAGAGAGGGAGAACAGACTTTTTGATCAGGGCTCTGAGCCAGTCCAGCTAAGATGTGGAGAGGGTTGGGACAGCCATACTCTGGTGCCTCACGCTACTTGGGAGGTTGAAAACAGGAGGGTTATGGTTTGAGAAAAAATGACAAACACCTGAGAAGAATCCAGCTGTCCCTGTGCTATCAAGAACTTCACCCACAGAGGACACAGCTACAGGAGAGGCTCACAGTGCCTTGGAAGTCGGTTAAAGGCCTGCCTCCACGCGGCTAGCCACTGGGACAAGAACGGGGTGGGCTTAGATTCCACATGTGCATGTGCTAAGAGAAAACATAAAAGTTCCTCTGGCTGGGCCCTGTGAATTTACTGAAAAGCTTCCCCTGTCCCCCGCCCAGACTTTGAATCTGTGTCTTTGAGCTGAGAGGATTTTTGCTATAGCTGCCATTGCAATCACCATGGGCTCCAAGAAAGAGCAGATTAACAGGCATCCATCTGTCTCATGTGGAAGACACACAGCCCCTCAAACAAGCAAAGTCTGCTTCTTATCATCTTAAAGGAAACAGCCCAAGACTTACAAGATTGCCTGGTTCCTGACCTGTTCCAGTAACAGAGTAATAACAACGTCTCCAGAATTCCTCCAGGACAAAAAGTGAGCTAACTGCCACCAGGCCTTACCTGAAGCTGGGGCTGTGTGAACTCTGCAGACCTTTCTCATCCCCTGCCCCCATTTCTCCCTATTTAACCTGAGGCCGATGTCTGCACCCCCAAAGACTGCTGAGGGTGTACTTAAGTGCTGTCTTCCCAAGGCTGCTGGGTAATAATTCCATTTCTGTCCTTTTAAATGTCTCTTCTTTATTTGGCATAAGAGGACAAGTGGTTGGTGCTACTGGGGGACTCCTGGACTTCAGGCCTGGGTGTAAAATCCCAGTTTCATGAGCAAGGAAAATGATGAAGCCAGTCCTGGCCTTTAAAAGGAGCCAGAAGAAAGGGGTCTGGGCGGAAGGAGCTGCATGAATAGGGAGTGGCCTTTTCCAAAGAGGAACAGGCAAACATAATTCCTCAGTCACTTCCTGCCTCACCCTGCCATCCATCTCCTCCTCTTAACCCCAGTCTTGAAGTTGAGCACATTTCTCCTGGATTTTTTTTTAGGTCATAAGGCTTGAACTCTGGGCCTGGGTGCTGTCCCTCAGCTCTTCAGCTCAAGGTGAGTGCTCTACCACTGGAGCCAGAGCTCCACTTCTGATTTTCTAGTGGTTAATTAAAGATAAGAGTCTGACAGACTTTCCTGCCTGGGTTAGCCTTGAACCATGATCCTCAGATCTCAGCCTCCAGAGAGGCTAGAATTATAGGTATGAGCCACTGGCACCCAGCTTCTCCTGGATCTTGAAGTCTATACAGCCTCAAGTCAACTAAGGAATATTAATGGAATGGGCTAAATATTGCATCCTTTCTCCTCAGGTGACAGGTCCCAATCTCTGGAATCTCTAAATGTTACTTGGTAGGGAAAAATGGATTTTACAAGATGCAATGAAACTAAGGTCTCTAGGTAGAAATAAAAATCTTGGATTATCTGAGCAGATCTTAAATGCAGTCACAAGTATCCTTATAAGGAAAAGAGAAAGGGAGATTCCAGATAGACAGCACAGAGTGAAGACAGAATACAAATACACTCGAAGGTACAATCTTGAAAGTGGAGAGATGTGGCCACAAGCCAGGGCAAGCTGGTCACCACTAGAAGCTGGAAGAGGCAAGGGACAGATTTTCCCCTGGGACCTGCAGAGGGAGAAAGCACTGCCTTCCCATGGTGAGGGCTCTGGCTTGCAGATCCAGGGTAACATAGACTATCATCCTTTGCCTCTCTCCATTTGTGGTCATTGGTTACAGCAGCTGCAGGAAACTAATGCAATCACATTCCCATTCCTCCTGACATCAACATCTCTTTGCCTCCCGGTCTTTTGGAAGGAAGAAGAGAAGGGAGAAAACAGGATGATTTGTTCCTTGCCTTATTAATTTTGCTTGTTTAGTTTTCAATATTTTAGTGCCTCATCCCCAGAGGAGAGGAACCTGGCTGACACAGGGGGTTCCATCCTAAACAGCCACAGGGGGCAAGATCTGCCCTGCACTTCTGACAATGAGCAGGTTGCCTCTCCAGGTTTGTATTTGAATAAGGCTGCATTATCACACCTCCCTCCAGGAAATTCCCTGGTCCCAGTGAGCTGGGAGCTGGCTTTGACTACCTCTATCCATGAAATGTAACTAGGGGTTCAGTTAATGTATAAAATTCCCCCTTGTCACACTTTAGAGCAAACTGGCTAGGCCAGAGCACCAGTCCTCAATTCTACTAAAGGAAAATGGTTACATAATTTTTCACATAGAAGTTGAAATTAGGCCAGGCACTGGTGGCTCATGCCTGTAAGTCTAGCTCAGAAGGCTGAGACCTGAGGATTGCAGTTCCAAGCCAGCTTGGGCAAAAACATCAGCAAGAATTTTATCACCAGTGAATCATCAAAAAGCCAGAAGTGGAGCTTTGTCTCAAGTAGCAGAGCACCAGCCTGGTCAGAAAAAGCTCAGTGAGAGTGTGAGGCCCTGAGTTCAAGCCCCCAAATGCGCATTTAAAAAAAAGTAAATAAACTTCCCCTTAGGTTGCCTCTGTGTGTCCCTTTGTATATGGAACAAGAAGTTAGCAAAGGAGTCCCCTCCGCATTGTAGCTAGTACAGTTTAGTTCATATCACATTCATTGTTCTTCCATGTATCAGGGACAGAGCCCTTTGGGCAGTAGCTCTGGGAGGGAGGCCTTCCTAAGGAAGGACCAGGACCAGGAGAATCTCCTCCAGGGATGGAGCAACATGGGGATTTGCTCAGACAGCCCCCCTCCCCAGCTGGTTGCTATGCTTTCACTTGCTCTTTTCTCCAGAAGGGCAAGGCAGGCACACACTAAAAGAATGGCAGCATCGTCAACCAAGCCCACCCCCAGCTGCCTGGGGTTTTTAGCTATCCTCAGAAAGTGACTGGGACCTGTGGCTTGGACTGAAGAGGCCACACACCATGCCAAGAGTCAACAGGCTTTGTGGTCCAGAGAGAATTCACACTTGCTGGGGCACCCGGCTGGGACCAGCTGGTCTTCCCTGTGGGAGGAAGCAGGTAGATGCTCAGGCTTCAATTCTACCAGTGCCTCCTCCCTCCCTCCCCACTGCTATAAGGTGCTGGCCAGATGACTAATCATTCTTCCCTCTGTGGAACACAACTAGATAGATGTTCACAAAGCTCCTCTTGACTTTCCACACTCAGTACCATCAAAATCACAGTGTATCTTAATTGCCAGCCATGCAACCTGGGGCAGAGCAATGGAATCAATGGCAAAGGTAGTCAAGAACTGGCATCAAGCTGAAGGGTGCCATGTTGGGAGGTCCAGAAGTTTCCCAGGCAAAACAGCCTGCTGGATTCTGTCTGCTTTCCTGCAGGCTTTCTAAAACTGCTTTTGTACTCCGTGCTTTCTCTGTCCCATAGTTTGCCTAAAGGTGGGGGAGAGAGATGCTGAACTCAAACTTTCTAGAGAAACAGCTCCTACAATTGCAAAGACAATATAGGGAAAGAATGATGAAGGATTTAAAAGGAAACAAGAAATTATATTAAAGGAGAAAAAAATATCCAGGCCGTACCTGGATTTGTGTGGCTCACATCTGTAATCCTTGGGACTCAGGGGGCTAAGACCCAAGGATAAAGATTCAAATTAACCCTCGAGGAGAAAAGGTTGTAAGAGTCTATTTCCAAAACAGCCAACAAAATACCAGACTGGGGGTGTGGCTCAAGTGGCAGAACAGCAGTCTTATATGAGAAAACAAAAGGAGAGACCAAGTCCTGGACTTAAAGCCCCAGTACCAGCAAAAACAAAAAGAACAAAATTCACAAAACACAAACAACAACAAAAGCAAAAAAAAACACTTAAGACAAATACAGGCATATAGTAGATGTTCAATAAATTTGGGCAGTTATGTGTACAGAGCTTTGTGGGTACCAACATGCTTCCACATACACTCGCATCCAGATCATCTGGTTCTAAGCCCACACATTTGGGGGAAATAATTAGAATATTGGGTCATGTCCTGCATGCTTTCCTGAATTAACTCCAGAGACTCAGTCTACTAGGTATATTTTCCCTATTCTGCTCTTGTCTTTTTGCTCTGAGTCCTAGAAATGCATTCCACTCAGTTTCTAGGTCATCATCTAGGCTCTGGAAGAGGAATTGTTTCTTCCATGTAAAGACACGGTCCTCCGGCCCTCCACATTAATGCTCAATGGCTGCTGCAGCTTAAGCCCTTTTATCTCCCCAGTTCCAAATGTCCCAGGATATTTTTTGAAGGAACACAAAGGACAAGGGAAGACAGAAAATAATGAAAATTATTTCTTCTGGTCACAACATTGGACGCCTTATAAGGCATTGGTATCCTCTTTGTGTGCCAGTCACTGTCTCTCCTCCGCCTGTCTCTGGGGAAGGGTAGTGGCTGTGGCTTCGGGTACCATCGAAGGTGTGCCATGCTAGGGGATGGCAGTCTATACAGATGAGGCCCGAGGCTGTCAGGGAGAAGCAGTCTGCTGCTCAAGGGCATCTCAGCGAATAAAGCTCTGGCTATTCGCTTGCAAGTTCCATGGTTGGTCCCAGGCCATTGGAGCTGCTTCCTAACCTATAAAACGGCAACAATGAGATGTACAAGTCCTTATGTGGAAAAACTAACTTTACAACTTTGGTGGGGGGGAGGAGGACTGGGGGGGGGACAAGAGGGGGAGAGGATGGGAAGGGATGAGAAGGGGAAACAATGGAGGAGGCTACAATGCTTGATAAGAAATGTACACATTATCTTGCCCATGTAATTGTAACCCCTCTGTACAGTATTTTCACAATAAAAAAAGAAATGTTAAAAAGAAAAAAGAAAAAACTGGTCCAGGGAAGGTGCACATTCTGTGAGCTAGTGTAACATTGCACGAGTCAGTTTATTATGCATAACACGAAGGCTGGTACATAAAAGAAAGAGCCCAGTGACTGGTAGGTTTCATTATTGCTGTTATCAATCCATCGATCAGTAAGCGGTACAATAAAGGGCACTTTATTGTTCTCAGGGCCTGTCCCTTAGCTGCTCGACCTGGTGCTCTACCCCTTGGAGATAAGAATTGAATGGATTTTCCTGCCTGGGCTGGCTTTGAACCTTGAGCCTCAGATCTCAGCCTTCCAGTTAGCAAGGATGATAGGCATGAGCCACAGGTACCTGGCTTGTGCCTCCTTCCTTAGGCCAAGGAGGGAGCTGTGTGGCCCAGCTATGGCGGAGCTCTCTGATATTTTCCGCAGCCATGCCCAGCCTTCCTTGGCTGTGTCCATCTTCTTCCTTGGTTTCCTTCTGTGGACCTGATGCTCATTCCACCTAAAAACCAGTCCTATGATTAGAAAGTCCCTTTCTCTGTTCCTCCAGCACAGGTTCCCAGGCCTTCCTCCCTCCTTCCTCCTCCTCTCTCTCCCTTCCTCTCTCCTTCCCTCTCCTCCTTCCTCTCTCTCCCTCCTTCCTCCTTTCCTGTCCTCCCTCCTTCCTCTCTCTCCCTCCTTCCTCCTTTCCTCTCCTCCCTCCTTTCCTCTCCTCTCTCCTCTCTCTTCCCCCCTTCCCTCTCCTTCCTCCCCTCTCTTCCCTCCTTCCCTCTCCTCCCTCCTCTCTCTCTCCTCCATCCTCCTTCCTTCTCCTCCCTCCTTTCTCCGCTCCTTCCCTCTCTCCCCTCTTTCCTGTCCTTCTTCCTCTCTCTCTTCTCCTCCCCCCATCCACCCTTCCCCCCAAAGGTGAGAGCCCCCCCCCCAGGCTCGGTGTTGCTTCCAGAGGCCGCTAGCCTTAACCCTATCCTGGGTTTCACAGAGTGTTGTTTGTTGTTCTTGTTGTTTGTTAATAAAATAAAACTAAGCTTGGCCTTGGGATCCACTAATGTCATCCAGGGTCATGGAGTTCCGCCCTTGATGCCACTGAGGAGCAGTGGAAACCTGAGTCGGTTTGCAGTGCCATCGGATACGCACCCCAGGAGCCAACTGGAAAGGGGCAGCAGCACATATGGGCCATCCTCAGGGCCTAGACACCACTGGCCCTTTAAGAGAGAGGAGGGACCAGGGCCTGCATGGCAGGCCCCACCCACTGGAGCGGAGCCCAGATGGACCAATGGGAGGCCATGGTAGCTGGTAGCAGTGGGACCAAAAAGAATCCCAGCTGTAAAAGCTGAGGTCTGCTCTTGCCCTGCAAGGACCTGGGGATGGTGCTGCTGAGACCAGGCCCTGCCCTTGACCAGCTGGGGGATGGAGTCAGCATGCAGCCATTCTGGTTTCCTCAGTAACAACATAGGGGTTGTTCTAGGCTGGCTACATTCATAAACAGGCTCTATCACTGATTTGATATGCAACTTCTATCTCTCCACTCCCCTGCTCATTGCTCAGCTGGGGTGAGAAACATGTCTCCAGGGCTGACTTGAGCAACAGAGGTATAAACATGAACCTCCTTACACAGGGTCTAGTCTATCAAATGCCCTCATTCTGGAGCTGAGAAGGTGTCTCAGTGGTAGAGTGCTTGCCTTGCATGCATGAGGCCCTGGGTTTGATTCCTCATCACTATATAAGCAGAAAAAGCTGTAAGTGGTACTGTGGCTCAAGTGGTAAGAATTCTAGCCATGAGCTGGAGAGCTGAGGGACAGTGCCCAGGCCCAGAGTTCAGGCCCACAACCAACAAAAACAAAAACAAAATCTCAAAAAATCCTCATTTTGTCTCTAAGCTGCTGAAAGCCTACGTTGGGACTACAGACAACACAACTCCATTCCCAGTCATTTTACATAGTTCTCCTAAGCATTTATTATCAAGGCTTTTAAGGTCTATGTCCTGAAGTTGCTGGTGGACAGATGAACTTGGAGAAGAACTCAGGAACAAGGGTGGGGCTGTCCACAAAAAGAGAGGGGAACCCAGAATTTAGAATTCCCGCTCCTTCTGTCTCTAGCCATAAAACACATGGCTTGGGTTTCTTCCTATGTCCATCTTTCACAGTTCCCATCTTTCATACAGGAATAATCATTCGTAATAGTGCTCTGTGGGCTGGAAAATGTAAGTGGTTGTAAGTGACCAATTTCCTGCCCCCATTAGTCCAACGACCTGGTTTGAGAATATAGTTTATGTGTCTGGAGAGCCACCTCACACCCTTGCTCATACAAAATTCAAATCCCACCCCTTCCCCATTTTTCTAACCTTTAAAATCAAATGGCAATGCCATGGATGGCTAATGGATTCCTAAAACAGCTGTGCCGGGTTTTCTTTGCTAAGAACTAATTACTTACTCCATGAGAGCCATTGGCCCATGGTGGTCTGATCTTTGCTGAAAAAATAATACAATAAACCACCCTGATATTTTAACAGTGAGCACCGGGATGGGCAGGAGGAATTTCTACCCACCCTTGCCCTGAACCAGAAATCGGGCTGCTATTGATGTGAAAACAAGATAAGAAGACAAGTCGATCAACAGCCCTGGGCCTCCCCTACCACTGTGCTACTTGATTTCTGGGTATTCCAGACAGACAGGGAACTGACAGCTATGAATTTTACCCAGAGTGCTGGTGTTACTAGGGTGCCAATTATAGCCCCAGGAGGCCTAGGCAGTAAGCAGCTCAGAAATACATGCAAACACATCTATACACACACACACACACACACACACACACACACACACACACACACACACACACACACACACACACACACACACACACACACACACACACACACTGACCTGATGGCCTGTAGAAAACCTCACTAAGGCTTACCTTATGCCCCTTTAGACATGAGATAGTAAAATCTACTGAAGCTGGATGGAACCAGAAACTCAAATGAGTCTAGTTAGTAAGCTGCCAACAGCAGCTTTATAAGTAGACCTAAGTGTCTGGCATGACTGAGATGTAGGAGTCAATGCAAAAGTTCTGTGAGCAGGTCTTTTCTCTGTCTCTTCTGTGCACCAGTGGACTTGCATGGAATCAGGTAGTACACTAAGGTTCTAGAAACTATACCCAAGCACTTAAGATGCTCATGATTCATGAAACATGACATGCATACATACTTGTAAGTCGTGAACAAAGGAAAGAAATCACTAAGTCTCACACGTGTGTGTGCGCTCTCACATGTGTGTGCAAAGGTTTGGCTCATTCTTGAAATGCAGGGTTTCATTGCACAAATGGGTAAGGTAGAAATAAACGGCCCTCTGAGTACCAGGATGGATCAGAGGCCCAGCCTGGGCCAGACCTTCAACCTTGCAGGCTGATGAGCTCATAGCCCCACAGAACAGAGACTCTGACCTCACCCTGTGGTCTGTGAGTTTCTCCTCAGATCTCAGCAAATGGGAGCTGGGATCTGAACCCTGGAGCATTGCAGGTTTGTGCCTCACAGCAGGCACCGAGGAACAGACTCAACGTGCAGCACAGCTCTGCAAACACCTCCCTGCACAGCGCTCTCTAAACACAGGAAACCACAGCTGGGGCACGTTGCCAGGAATATTTATTTGCCAGTCAGGGTGTGACAGCTCCATGTGTGAGCTTAAAGCTGTAATCCAGGAAGGAAAATAAACCAGCACAGCAAAAATCCAAGGCGCCTGAACCAGAGGTTCATGAAAAGGCTTCAGGGCGGGAGAAACTCAAGTTAGAAAACAGCTCTGCCCTCATTCCCAGTGCCCTGGCGCCAACCCCTTTCAGCCCCCGTTCCTCCTCACTGGCAAGGCTGCCCAGGTTTGCAGCTGGGAAGGGCAGGGTTTGGCAGGGGCCAGCCCGTTGGGTGGTGTATAAAGATGACAAAATGGGCGGGGAACGTAGCCAGGTGGGAACATGTGTGCTTATTCAACACACACAAGAAACAAGTCTGGGTTCATTGTCAATGCTATGTATGCATATACCTGCACTCACACATGTGCATGCATGTGTGTGTGTGTGTGTGTGTGTGTGTGTGTGTGTGTGTGTGTGTGTGTGTTCTCGAGCTAGTACTGGGGCTTGAACTCAGAGCCTTGGTGCTGTCCCTTAATTTTTTCATTCAAGGTTAGCATTCTTCCACGTGAACCATGGCTCCACTTCTGGATTTTTGATGGTTAACTGGAGATAAGAGTCTCACAAACTTCCCTGCCCAGGCTGCTTCTGAAACATGATCCTCAGACCTCAGTCTCCCAGGAAGTGCCTAGACTTCCAAGGACCTAATGTAAATTTGTTTACAACCCATTAGCTGCATGGGCCATTCAAATAAGGGAAATCTTGGGTAGGAAGGTCATAGTCAGAGAAGTTCCCAACTAGAAGCATTTCAGTTCAAGGCCAACCTGGGCAGAAGTTTACAAGATACGTTCCTGTCAAAAGACTGGCCTGGGTGGCCTGCACCTGACATCCTGGCTACCTCAAGAAACCTAATTTAGGTAGATATTGCCCATGAGCTTCTCTGGGGAGGAAGCAGAGACCCTGGCTCAAATATAAGCATTAAAAGACAGGACTAGGGGCATGGCTCAGCAGTACGAGCACCTGTCTGGCCCAGAGTTCAAACCCCAGTACCACCCATACAAAACCATTTCCACGCTGAAGCTGCTTCTCCACACTCCTGACCCAGCCACCTACACAGAGCAGCCTCCATTTACTGGGGTCCCCAGAGTCACCCACGGGGGCCTGCATGGCTCTTGCACAACACAGGCTGTGCGGCCTGAGCTGTTCCTCAGGTGTCTGACACCGTCACTGCCTCCTCCACCAAAAAGAGCTAGCTGCTCCAGATCACAGGACAGCCAGGCCTGGGGCCTCTGACCCTGACGGATGGATGTGGCCATGCAGGACTGGAGTGGCCAGGGGGACATGGCAGGGGTCACAGTTGTCTCACGGCCTTCCACAGGTGAGTCTGTGACCTTACATCTGGAACAAGAACTTAGGACAATCTCCCTAATGATGCACCTGAACTCCTTCAGGGCTGAGGCTAGAGGTCTGGGGTTTTCATCTTGATGAGTCGATTTTTCTAGACTGGTCTGCCCACTGGCTGACACAGGGCCCCCACCTTTTCTGCTGTGGCAATCAAACCCAAAGCCTTCTGCATGCAAGACAAATAGCCCAACACTGAGACATATCCCCAATCATCTTGACAGGCTGGCCTGGAAATGTGCCATTCTTCCCTTCCCAACCTCCCAAGTGCTGGGATTACAATCATGCATCCACCACCACTCTTGGCTTATAAAGGTACTGGGCTTTGAACTCAGGCCTCTCTCTTGCTAAGCAGGTGCTCTAACACTTAAGCCCTCTGTCAACCCTCCATGGATTTGTGTTGATAAAAGATATCAGCTCTGTGCCCAGGAGAGGTCAAGCAGAAGGCGAGGTATGGAGTGGCAAAGCTGATAACACTGTGGGCTGGAAGAGGGTTATCTGCGTTCATAAACCAGCTGCCTCTTCCCAACCTCTCCCCAGAGTGAAGTCACACTGATTGACAAGCACTATCTAAACTGTCCCCTTAGGGAGCTTCAACAGGTTGAGGAGGAGATCTAGAAATACTCAGAACAAATACACGACTTACTATCTTATGCCTAGAGAGTTGTGGGGCTCTTGCCTGTAATCCTAGCACTTGAAAGGCCCAGGCAGGAGGATCTCAAGTCCAAGGCTCATCTCTGCTATTTATCCTTCCATCTACAATCCACTTGTGAGATTACTGGTTGACCCGTTTCCTATAGAGATAGGACCGTCCCCTGGGTATCCTACGTTTATTGTGCACATACAGCCAGACTCTCCACTATCCTCGTCCTATCATTATCTCATCTAATCGCAGCAAAGCATCCTTGAGGAGGCCTTCTTGACCTTCACTGAACAGGTGAAGTGAACCAGGACCAGCAGCTTGTGACTATAATATCCTAGCTACTCAGGAGGCTGAGATCTAGAGGATCATGGTTTGAAGCTAGCCTAGACCAAAAGAAGTCTACAAAACTCCATTTCCTAAACAGCCAGCAAAATGCTGGCAAAGGGAAGAAGGAAGGAATAAAGAAGGAAGGAAGAGAGGGAGGGAGGGGGAGGATCTCATACCTGGTTCAAAGGGACATAGGAACGTGAAGGTGCACTGGCTTTGCTATTCATATTGAGTCCACTGCCTCTTGAGAACCCATTGCAGGCTGTTGCCCAAATAACCTGGCACCTTTGGAGGATAAGAATTTGGGAGTTAGAAGAAGCTTTAGAAATAATCTGATCCAAATGAATCGATTTGCAGGTGTAAAACCCAAGACTTAAGAGATTAAGCATTGATTCTAAAAATCAAAGAGAGCAAAAGTGGTAGATAGGAATTTCATACCCTTTGTGTTTACAAGCAAAACACAAGCCAAAGGTTTTTAGGAAATTAAAGGGAAAGTTCAAGAGGAACAAAGTGAGTGAGCATTTGGGCTACCACCATGAGATCATACCCTTACTTGGTGTGACCATTCCAAAAAAGTAATGGTCAGTAGAATATGGGTGGCTCAAGCCTGTAATCCCAGCTACTCAGGAGGCTAAGATCTAAGAATTGTGGTTGGAAAAGACCAGAAGTGCTGCTGTGGCTCAAGTGGTAGGCCTTGAGCAAAAAAAGCTTGAGGACAATGCCCTGAGTTCAATCTCCATGACAGGCATAAAAACCTCATAAAACAAAAAAAACCTCATCCAGGATGTTGTTATGCTTGGGCCAACAGAAAAGATTTCTCAATCAATAGAGTGTCTTACATGGAGAAGTTTGGATACAACAGATATTCATTGAGATTTAGGTGACCCAGAAAGCCCTGCAAAATACTACTAATAATATGCTTTTACATAGGAAAAGAGAAAACTATATTTTTCCCCATGTAAAACATCTGATAGGATTTTTCCCCCTTCTAAATGGGCAAAATAATACCTTGAGAAGGAGCAGGAAGTTGGCCTGTTATAATTCCCCAAGGAATTAATACTTGTGGGAGAATACTTATGCCAGTGGCTCAGGCCTGTCATCCTAGCTACCCTGGAGACTGATATCTGAGGATCGTGGTTCAAAGCCAGCCTGGGCTGGAAAATCCATGAGACTCTTATGAGCAATTCATCACTAAAAAAAAGCCAAATGTGGAGCTGTGGCTCAAGTGGTAGAGCACCAGCCTGGAGTGGAAACAGCTTAAGAGACAGTGCCAAAGGACAGAGTTCAACCCCTAGTACCAGCACACACACACACACACACACACACACACACACACACACACACACACACACACACACACACACACACACACAGAGCCAGGAAGAAGGATAGACTGGAATCAAGGTGCTCATTGCAGTGAGCTAATTCTAATGAGAAAGAAGATGGCTCTTAGTCCCACTGCTCCTTGGGGAGAGCCATCTCTGATTCCCAGGATGAGGACTTTGTAAGGAGGACCCTAGGGCTTCTCTATCAGCAGGTGACCTCCACTCTTTAGCCTCTCTTGATGACTCCTTGCTAGAGGACATCGTGCATCTTATCTCATCTCATCTTTTGTTGTTGTTCTGGTCCTGGGGCTTGAACTCAACACCTAGGTGCTGTCCCTTAGCTTTTCACTCAAGCTAATATTCTACCACTTGAACAGTTCCATTCTGGCTATTTGGTGGCTAATTGGAGATTTAAAAAAATCTATGGACTTTCTTGCATGGGTTGGCTTCAAACTTATAACTGTGAGATTCCTATGCCCAGCTGGCAAATTATTTCCAAAGCAAAATAGGCAAGTGGTTTATGCCTGTAATCCTAGCTATTCAGAAGGCTGATAATAATAGAATAAGTGTGTGGAGCCAGTCCAGGCAGCCAAATCCTTGAGACATTTATCTCTAATATAACCAGCAGAAAAGCTGGAAGTGGAGGCGTGTCTAAGTGGTTGAGCACTAGCTTATAAAGAAAAGGCCAAGCAAGAATACAAAGCCCTGAGCTCAAGCCCCAGTATTAACACAGAAAAAAGGAAAGAAGGAAGAAAGGAAAGGAAAGGAAAGGAAAGGAAGGAAGGAAGGAAGGAAGGAAGGAAGGAAGGAAGGAAGGAAGGAAGGAAGGAGGGAGAAAGAAAGAAAGACAGAGAAAGAAAGAAAGAAAGAGAGAGAGAAAGAAAGAAAGAAGGAGGGAGCGAGGGAGGGAGAAGGAAGGAAAATAAGGAGACAGAAATGGAGAAAGAGAAAGAAAAAAAGAAAGAAAAAGAAAGGAAGGAAGAGAAAGAAAGTGAGAAACAGAAAAAGAAAAGACAAAATGTAAAAAGAAAAAGAAAGGCAGACAGGCAGACAGGCAGACAGGCAGACAGGCAGGCAGGTGGGTTGTGGGACTAGAACTCTGGGCCTGGGTGCTGTCCCTCAGCTCTTCAGTTCAAGGCTAGTGCTCTTACCACTTGAGCCACAGCACCACTTCTGGTTTTCTGATTGGTTTATTGGCAGTAAGAGTCTCATGGGCTTTCCTGCCTAGGCTGGTTTGAACTGTGATCCTCAGATCTCAGCCTCCAGAGTAGCTAGGAGTATAGGCCTGAGCCACCAGGGCCCAGCCTAATTTCCATTTCTGATCATGTGATTCTCTATTGCAAACACATATGTGTTTGAATTTTACCCCACAAGGAAAGTCAACTGTTTTCAACTTTTAATCTACAAGTTTTTCATCTTTCTGATGAAAAAGATAAACCAGCTTTCTTACTATAACTTAATTACTATATACGTTTATACACACAAATATTTTTATTTTCCTTCAAAAAACCATGTGGAGGAAGTGGCGCTGTGGCTCAAGTGGTAGAGTGCTAGCTTTGATCTGAAGAGCTGAGGGACAGCGCCCAGGCCCAGAGTTCAGGCCCCGTGAACGACAAAAAAAAAAAAAAAAAAAAAAAAAAACCTGAACCTTAGAGTCCAAGAACATTCCACCAATTCCAGTCAGTCTCATGATTTAAGAAAAAAAAAATGTGGAAGGCAAGTGATAGTGGCTCATGCCAATAATCTTAGCTATTCAGGAGGCTGAGAACTGAGGATCACTGTTTGAAGGCAGCCCAGATGCAAAAGTCTGTATCTAATAAATTACTCAGAAAAAAGCCTGAAGGGGTGTTGTGGCTCAAGTGATAGAGTACTAGCCTTTAGCAAAGGAAGCTCACGGATGGTGCCCAGGTCCTGAATTCAAACCCTGGGACTGGCATAAACAAAACAACAACAAAACAACTTGTGGATTACTTCACCTACCCCACACTGCTTAAAGGAGATATACCCCACAGTGTTCAGGGGAGATATACTTTTCCACATGATATTTGTTTCTACTCATGTCTCAATGTAGTTTTGTGTGGCTTTTTTTTCTTTCCTTTTCTTTTTTCTTTTTCTTTTTGGTACTGGGGATCAAATACAGGAAGTCTACTTGCCAGATTAACACTTTGCCACTGAGCTATACTCCAGCCCATGAGTGGATCTTTTAAAGGAGATAAGAATTAAGAAGTAGTCACCAAGATGTTTTACAACTAGGAAATATGACCTGCAATGTGAGATTAAAGGAGTGGCACAGATTATAGAACCATAAAGCAATTTTAACAGGAACAAGAGCAACAACCACCTACTCTGAAAAGGCATTTATTCTTATTTCTTCTGCACTGGAAAGAACATGTCTTGCAAAAGTGCTCTGAAAATCCATACCTTATCTTTAGTTAGGGCTTGAAATGCTTTTTCCTTGAATGTACATGAGTATACAGGAAGATATTTTCTTTTTTTGGGGGGGGGGGTTCCAGCCGTGGGGACTGAACTCTGGGCCTGAGCGCTGTCCCTCAGCTCTTCAGCTCAAGGCTAGTGCTCTACCACTTGAGCCACAGTGTCACTTCCGGCTTTTTTTCTTTTTGCTTATGTGGTGCTGAGGAATCAAACCCATGGCCTCATGCTTGCAAGGCAAGCGCTCTACCACTGAGCCAACTTCCCATCGATATTTTCTTTTTTTGTAGGTCCTACCAGGCTGCAGGTTACACACACACACACACACACACACACACACACACACACACATGCACACATGCGCATGCGTGCACACACACGTGTGTGTGTGTGTGTGTAAGTGTGTGTGTGTGTATATGTGTGTGTGTGTTTATGTATTCATTTCACAAAGATGCTACCCTGGGGAACACAAGGAAAGAAAGTAGTAAGAACCAGGCTAAACCAATGGAAGACTAGTGGGATATGCCATAAAGAAACTGCAAGTCCAAAGGTAAGAGTTAATACCTACATCTTTTTCCTTCTACAGGTTATTAGCACATTCAATAACATTGTAGTTTCTAATCAGAATTTCTTAGATTTTTTGGGGTAATCAATACTAACCTAATTTTACAGAGGACAACATCAAAGTGCAAAAAAGTTTTTTGGTTAACTTACAGCTGAACAACCTGGAGTTACTGAGGTTGCATTACAATCCACATTAATTTTTCTTTCAATTCAACTACTTACCAATTCCCATGAGAATTCTGGATAAAGATAAAGCATCTGCTAATTCTTAAAGTCAAGGCTATTTGCTGTACACTACAATCTGCTAACCATCAATTGTCCCTCAATCTCTTCACCACCAAGCACAACTAACAAGAAGAAGTTATAGGAATCTGTTCATTTTTAAAAAAATCTTCACTTGTTAGGCCTTCTTAAACCTTAGCAATTAGTCCTCAGATCAAACATATTCCATGTAATATAAGTTACCATATTTTTTCAGCTTTTCATATAAAACTGGAGTGTGGTACACCAGAGCAGCAAAGGTGGCGTTCACAGATTGATCAATAGTGGAACCAGCAACTATATCTGTCTTTGGGGCCTGTTTTCTACATGCCTGTATGAATCCTTTGAACAGGTCTGAATTTGGCCCACAAAAGTTCTGCGCAGGCCCTGACTGGGCAAAATCAAGCAGAAAATGCTGGCAGGGTTTGTCAGGGATTTTCTTAACCTGGGAACAGGAAAAAAAAATCATGTTCAACATACTCATTAAAAAAATCGGCTGAATACTTACTAAGTCAAAATGGAAGCATAAAATATAGTGCTTGTTCTATGTTAGAGAGAACAGACAAACATATGGGTTTTTAAAAAGGTATATAAATAAAACAAGAATACTAAAACTAGCAATATCATAAAACAAAATATTGGCTGGTGCCAAATATCTAGAGGGAATAACCAGTGCTAAGTATTCAAAGGAGAAAATTCCAGGCAGGTTAAAGTAATCAAGAAAAGCCTCCTGGAGGACAGGGCTAAGGGTTATATCCTAGAGGATGAGCAGTTGTGACCCTAAGAAACACAACTGCTAGCAGAGTTAAGAGTCAGCAGGGAGACTGACCTGGCCTGATGTCTCAGCTGGGGAGTGATGTGAACTACAATCAGATAGGTAAGGTGAAAGGAGACTGCAGACAGCATTGACTGTCACATTGAGGAGATTAGACTTCACGCTGTGGGCAATGAGGAGCCATTACTTGAGTTTGGCAGTGTAATGACAAGATAATGTAGTGATTAAAAAAAAACAAAACAAAAAACAAACAAACAAACAAAAAGACTTGGGAGTACCAATGTAATAATGCAAGGACAAGATGAAAGTCTAGGTAAAGATGGAAGAAAGCAGAAATGAAGAGTAAAGTTGAGGAGGAAGGGACAAAGAAGGGCTTGCAGTTGACTAGAAAGGAAGGGCACAAGCAGCACAGGGACGAAGGATAGATAGAGAGCAGTGATTGAAGGACAGGTCTGGGCAAACAATGACCACGACCAAAATGAACTGAGAAGACATTATGGTTTTACCCGTTGAAATTAATGGGAATCAGAATGATTGAAATGGAAACACTTAATGGGAAGATAGATAACAGGCGCTGGGAGAACCAGAGCTGGTAACTAATATTTTGGAATTATTTGCACAAATGGGACAGAAAAGACTGAAGAGAGGACAAAGTCTTGGATTGTGAGAAAGGGAAAGATGTCTGAATAAAGCCTATGCTTTAGAGAAGGAGGGATAAGTTAGTAAAGAAGGCAGACAGAAGAGTGAGATGTAAAAAAAGGATGTGGACTGTAATAGGACCAAAAGAAGAAAGTCTAGAGGAATTAGATTCACCACAGAGGTAACAGAGACTAATAGAGGAAGAATCATTGGATTTATCAATTAACCATAGAATACTTGGGAGGAGAGAAGAAAAAGAAGAGAACGGAAGAAAAAAGAGGATTGCCTCTTCTATTTCCTTGAAGAATGAGGTTGGAATTTTGATAGGTATCACCTTGAATTTGTAGATAGCTTTGGGAAGTATTGCCATTTTCACGATGTTGACCTTTCCAATCCAGGAGCATGGGCGTTTTTGCTACTTTAAGTTCTGATTTTATTTCCTTTTTCAAGTTTTTAAAGTTTTCATCATAGAGGTCCTTCACTTCTTTGGATAAGTTAATTCCTAGGTATTTTATTTTTTGTGGGGCTATTACAAATGGAATTGTTTTCCTAATTTCAGCCACACTTTTCTCATTGTTGGCATACAGAAAAGCCATTGATTTTGAGGGTTAATTTTATACCCTGGTACTTTGCCAAAGTTTTGAATCAGCTTGAGTAATTTAGGAGTGGAGTCTATGGGATTCTTTAAATACAAGATCATGTCATCTGCAAAGAGGGAGAGTTTTACTTCTTCTTTCCCTATTTGGATCCCCTTTATGTTTGCATCTTGTCTTATTGCTGTAGCTAGTCATTCTAATACTAAACCCCGAAGAGCAAAAATGATTCCGGACAGAAAGAACACTGTTGGAGGAATAACAATACCAAATTTCAAACTCTACTGCAAAGCCATAATAATCAAAACAGCTTGGTATTGGCACAAGAACAGACCTCAGAACCAAGGGAATAGAATTGAAAACCCAGAAATGAACCTACAGACCTACAGTCATCTAATCTTCAATAAGGGGGCTAAAAAAATAGAATTGAAGAAAGACAACCTCTTCAGTAAATAGTGCTAGCAAAATTGGTTAACTACGTGTAGAAAACTAAAACTAGATCCTTATATATCACCCTGTACCACAATCAACTGCAAATGGATCAAAGACCTCGGAGTCAAAGCAGACACTCTGAAAACATGAAAGGATGGAATAGGAGAAACCCTAGGTCTCCTTGGCTCAGGCCAAAATTTTCTTAATAGAGACCCAGAAACACAACAAATCAAAGAAAGGTTGAACAAATGGGATTGCATGAAATTGCATAGCTTCTGCATGGCAAAGGACATAGCTAGCATGATCAATAGAAAGCCCACAGATTGGGAGAAGATCTTCACTAGCCATACAATGGAAAAGGGTCTCATATCTAAAATATACCTTGAACTCAAAATATTAAATCCCCCAATAACAAATCTTCCAAGAAACAGCTGCCCAATAAATAAGTGTGCTAAAGACTTAAAGAGAAAATTCTCTGAAGAGGAAAGAAGGATGGCCAATAGACACATGAAGAAATGCTCAACCTCCCTAGCCATAAAAGAAATGCAAATCAAAACAACGTTGAGATACCACCTCACCCCAGTTAGAATGGAAAAAATCAAGAACTCTAATAACAACAGATGCTGGAGGGGATGTGGACAGAAGGGAAACTTACTGCATTGTTGATGGTAGTGTAAACTTGTTCTACCACTTTGGAAAGCAGTGTGGAGGTTCCTCAGAAGACTCCACATAGAGCTTCCCTATGACCCAGCAATCCCACTTTTGGGCATTTACCCAAATATTTACAAACAAGATCACACTAAGCTACCAGCACAACTATGTTTATTGTAGCCTTATTTACTATAGGTAAGATATGGAACCAACCCAGATACCCCTCAGTAGATGAATGGATCAAGAAAATGTGGTATATATACAAAATGGAATTCTATGCCTCCATCAGTAAGAATGACATGGCCCCATTTGTTAGGAAATGGAAAGGCTTGGAAAAAACTATATTATGTGAAGTTAGCCAGTCCCAAAGAAACATAAGTCCCATGGTTTCCCTTATTTGCAATATCTAGTATATGTCTGAGTCAAGCAGAAAAGTTCAGATAAGGTGATGTTAGGGAAATGAACCCTAAGATATGTATTCAATTTTTTTCTTTCATGCGATTGTTTCTAACACATTTATAAGATTATTTCTTTATTGCTTTGTATGTCCCTCCCCCACGGTATAGCTCCCGCTTTCACTGTATTTGATGTCGGTATAATTTGTGGAGGGGAAGGGGAAAAACAAATCGTTTAAATAGGGATACAGGTGGACCCATTGCAACAATGAGATGTTTAAGTTGTTATGTCAAAAAATGAACTTTACAACTTTGGTGAGGGGGTGAGAGGAGTGGCTGGGGAGGATTGGGTGTGGGGAGAAGATAGGGGGGGATGGGAAGGGATGGGAAAGGGAAACAATGGAGGAGGCTACAATGCTCGATAAGAAATGTACTCATTATCTTGCCCATGTAATTGTAACCCCTCTGTACAGTTTTTTCACAATAAAAAAATAAAAAATAAAATAAATAAAAAGAGGAATCAAATAGCAGAGTAAGATAAAAGAGGGATAAGAAGCAGAAACAAAGAGCTACCTTGTTTGGTTTCTAAAATATTACAGGCCTACTAAAGCTGAATGGAGACCAAAAGAGATGACACAAATTATTAAAGTGTGGCTAAGTAGGCATTTGCATACTTGATGACACCATTAAGAGATGTTTACTGCAAAAAAAATTATATTTCAGGGAAGAACCATTCATTACATACTTTTTAGCACCTATGGAACACTAGCCCCTTTAGTTAACACAGTAGCTAGCAGCTTAATGGAGGTGATAACACTAACATTTACAACTTAAATAATAAGTGTTTATAAACAACTTTCACCCAGACAGTTCACAGACAAACAAATACCTCCTCCTCATTCTGATGTAGGTGAATGGGCCAGAATGCTTCTAATTCCTACCCTGAACAAATCTGATGCCTGAAGACAGGTTTCCACAATGGGAAGTTCAGTACTGAAGTCATTTTTTCGCCTGTGGTACTGCCAGGTTACTGCCTAACTCTGATTACTGCCTAACTCTGAAGAGAAAGTGGCTTATGAGAGTTCTATTTTTAGCTCATTACCTTGAAATTCTTTGAAAGAAACTGATTGCTTAAGACTTAGAGAAAATTTATTCACATTTTTCATAATGGAATTGTGACATCTCATAAATATACATTAAAGATTAACCTTAACCTGAAATGCTACTGTCTTGTTCGACTTCAGCTACAATTTCTGGTTTATTAAACTGAAACTGAATGTTTCAATTCTGAGGCCTACCCAAAAGCTAGGAATTATGGGAAGATATCACAATTTTTAACCTTCATTTTATATAAACAAATAATTACTCTGAATAATATTCTGAAAATAAAATACAGGTGGAAATCAATAAAATATCAATAGTTACCTTTGATTATTAAAGTTAAAGATGATTTTACTTTTCTTTTGGGTTTTCTCTGCTTTTATCTTAATTCGTTACTATTTTTTATGATATTGGGGTTTGACCTCAGGACCTCTAACTCTTGTTTGGCTTTCTCACTCACAACTGATGTTCTATCTCTTAAGCCATGCTGGTATGTACTGGGGCTTAAACACAGGGCCTGCACTCTACCACTTGGGCCACATCGTACTTCTAGCTTTTCATTGGTCAATGGGAGATAAGAGTCTTATGGTCTTTTCTTCCTGAGCTGGCTTCAAAAATTGATCCTCAGGTGCCAGCCACCAGTATGCACACTGTTTTTGTTTTTTTGTTTTTTTTTTTTTGTTTTGTTTTTGGTCAATCATGGGGCCTGACCTCTGGGCCTGGGCCTGTCCCTCAGCTCTTCAGCTCAAGGCTAGCTCTCTACCACTTCAGTCACAACACCACTTCTGGCTTTTTCTGCTTATGTGGTGCTGAGGAATTGAACCCAGGGCCTCTGCATGCAAGGCAAACACTCTACCACTGAGCCGTCTTCCCAGCCCACATTCTTGTTTTTTTGCTGGTTAATTAGAAATAAAGATTCTCTTGGATTGGTCCATCCAAGATGTCTTCAAATCATGGTTCTCATATTTCAACATCCTGAGTAGCTAGGGTTATAGGTGTGGGTCACTGGTACCAGCCAATGTCCCCCTTTTTTTTTTTGGTCTAAAATTAGAACTTGAACTAGGTATCTAACACATTCATCCACTGCTGGCATCTAACACTTGAGTCATACATCCAATACTCCAATGCCAGGTTTTTGTGTTTTTTCTGGTCCTAAGCTTAATCTCAGGACTTGGGCATTGTCCCTGGGCTTTGTTGCTCAAGTCTAACACTCTACCACTTGAACCACAGCTCTACAACTGCCTTTTTTGAGTGCTTCATTAGAGATAAGTCTCATAGACTTTCATGCACAGGCTAGCTTTGAACCTCAATCCTTAGATCTCAGCCTCTTGAGTAGCTAGGATTAAGGTATGAGCCAACTGTGACCAGCCTAAGTCACATTTTTTTCTTTTTGGTTGGTCATGTGGCTTGAACTCTGGGCCTGAGCACTGTCCCTCAGCTCTTCAGCTCAAGGTTAGTGCTCTACCACTTGAGCCACAGTGCCACTTTGGTTTTCTGGTGGTTTATTGGAGATAAGAGTTTCATGGCTTTTCTTGCTTTGAACTTTGATCCTCAGATCTCAGCCTACTGAGTAGCTAGGATTACAGGTTTGAGCCACCAGTGCCCAGCTAAAGTCACTTTTTAAAAGAGATGTTTTTAGTTACCAAGAGTATGATTACTACTGAGATGCCTCATAACCTTCCTCATAATACTTTCCTGACAAAGCTGACTTCAAACTGCAATCCTCAGATCTCAGCCTGCTGGGTAACTAGGATTAGAATCATGAGCTTTTGGTGCCCACTTCCATTTTTTGAAGAGGAAAAAAGAGTGGTCTTAGATATGCCAAGGTCCTAAGTAAAAATGTGAGCTCTTTAAACTTTTAATTCAGTGTTTTTCTCCAGTGGAATTCATACTAGAAGTTATTTTTAAAAATAGTTCTGTCAGTTAATATCTCAAGAATAAGGTTTGAAGCTAGCCTAGATAGACAAATCTAAGAGATCCCTATCTCAACCAGCAAAAAGCCAGGAGTGGAGGCATGGCTTGAATGGTGGTGTGACAGCCATGAGCAAAATAACTGAAAAAGACTCAAAGCTCTAAGTACAACCCTTAATGCTGGAACATTTCTAGAATGTAACCACATCTATATTTCTAACAGTTGCTTTGATACTCTACTTGTAGAGGGTAACACTTGCAGTAGAGATTATGTAGCCCGGAAAAGCTAAAACTTTAACTATCTGGCTCTTCATAGGAAATTTGCTAATACCCAGTGTTGTCCAGAGTAAATTAAAGCCCAGGGACAGCACCAAGACCCTGAATTCAATCCCCATGACAGGCACACACACACACACACACACAAATGAAGTCTAAAAGAGAAAATGTACATGGAAAGACAAATAAAAGGTTTAGTATTTAAAAGAATTATCTCTCATACTTAATTTTTATTATATAACATTTGTTCATAGTCTTTTTGAGATTCATAACTCCCTGATGGTAGTAGAAAGGGCATATACATTTAGCGGATCTTTTATAATTTTTTTATTTTGTTTTTTGCTGTAAGACTGGAACTCAAACTTAGTACCTGTTGCTTTGGCTCTTTGGGTAGTGCTCTACCAACCAACTAAACCATGTCTCCAAACCTAATTTTTTTGTTGGTTGTGCGGCTTCAACTGAGCTTGGGAACTGTCCCTGAGCTCTTCAGCTTAAAGCCAGTGCTCTACTACGTAAGCCAAAGCATCCAATCCTAATCTTTTTTGCAAGTATGGGGGCTTGAACTCTAGGCCTGGGCACTATCCTTCAGCTCCTTTTGCTCATGACTAGCATTCTACCACTTTCAAGGGCAGCCTGGTAGACAGCAAGTTCAAGGCCAGCATGGGCTACATAGTGAAAACTTATCTAAAAAGAAAGGGTGATGCCTGTATTCCTAGCTACTTGGGAGGGCTACAGTTTAAGGTCAGCCTAGACAAGAAGTTTGAGAGAACTCAACTTGAGAGACCTCATTTCAACCAATAAAAATCTGAACATATGATTATACATGCAATAATATCACTTACCAGTGCTGTCTAATTGCAAAGAGAATGACTAGGCAGTAGAATGACCAAATTCTAAATAAAAACACTCGTGCTAATGGCTCATAACTGTAATCCTAGCTACTCAGCAGGCTGAGATCTGAGGATCAAAGTTTGAAGCCAGCCTAGGCAGGAAAGTCTATGAAGACTCTATCTATAGCTAAGAAGCAAAAAGCCAAAAGTAGAACTGTGGCTCAAGTGGCAGAGTGCTCATCTTGAGCAAAAAAGCTAAGGGAAAGTTCCTAGGCCCTAAGTTCTAGTAATAGCACCTTCCCCCCACCGCCCCAAGAAAAGAAAAAAAGGCTAGGCATGGTGGCTCATGCATGTAATCCTAGCTACTCCGGAGGCTGAGTTTTATGCCAACTTGACTCTCATCTCCAATTAACCAGCAAAAGGGCTGGAAGGGGTGCTGTGGCTCAAGTAGAGCACTAGCCTTAGGCAATAAAGCTCAGCCATAGCACTCAGGCCCTAGATTCTAGACTCAGAAATGGCACAAAAAAGACAAAAATAAGCTGAACAAGGTGGTGACACAGGCTTATAATTTTAGCACTTGAGAGGCTGAGGCAAGAGAGTCACGAGTTCAGGGCATGCCTCAGCTACATAGTGAGATATTGTTTCAACAAAACAACAACTTCCAAAGAACAAAAACAAAAGCAGAAATGACTATAGATCTGAACTGAAATAAGCCATATACATACTTGATGCGTGAGTTATAACTATCTGTTTTCATGGATTGTGTATTGATACTCACATTTTTTTCTATAAGGTACACAGCAAGATCTTTGGCTCTAGAGTCTGTGCTCTACAGTTGCAGATAGCACTGGGAAAGCAGGTTACCTTGCACAGACCAGAACAGAGAAAGGACCACAGAGCCAACTTCCCCTGGTGCCTACTGAGCATCAACAGCTCATACTACAAAGAAACAGACAAACAGGAAATGTCCAAATAAGGTGTTCCCAGACTTGGGCAGGAACTATCTCTATAGAAGCAGCTGTCACTGGCAAAGCAAAAACAAAAACCTATGCATATGGGGCAAAGTTATGAAAGAGCTTTTAATCCAGAAGTGAACCAAGAAAAATGGTGTTAGGAAAATTTCCCTATTGCTCTGCATTTTTGTGGAACCTACAATTTTTTTTTTGCTCCACAAGACAACTTCTGCACCCCAAGAAGCCCACCTCATTGCTCATCTCTTTCTTGTAATGAATCTTCTGTCCCTGGGCCCTTCTCCTGAGTTTTCAATCAAATCTCCCGCTAGCAGGGTTGAGGGAGAATTGAAAAGAAGGCGTGAGTCTGATCAAGGTTCATTGCATGAGTTTTGTTTTGTTTTTGTCAGTAGTGAGGCCTGCACTCTGGGCCTGGGCGCTGTCCTTCAGCTCTTCAGCTCAAGGCTAGTGCTCTACTGCTTGAGCCCAGTGCCAGTTCTGGCTTTTTCTGCTTATGTGGTGCTGAGGAATCGAACCCAGGGTCTCATGCATGCAAGGCAAGCACTCTACCACTGAACCACCTTCCCAGCCCCTACATTGTGTGAATATATGCACATGTCAAAATAAATCTACCCTGTACAACAAATTGATAATAATATATGGAAAATTTTCTAGCAATTCATTTGAAAATGAAAATATAAATTCAAACATAAAAAATTGTTATGCTACAAGTGCTAGCCTTAAGCTGAAGAGCTGAGGGACAGTGCCCAGGCCCAGAGTTAGGCCCCATGACCGGACCAAAAATACAAAAAAAAAAATTGTTATGCTACAGTCATGTGACCTCTTTACTTGGCTTAACAACAATAACAACAACAAAAACAGAATTGCTAGTGATATCACTGATATTGTGTGACTAGGGGCAGTGATTTCACTAAATGTTAGCTCTTCACTTTGGAAAAGTATGTCTAGCAAAGCCTCTCCACTGAACCTCAGGCTCTGCAAACTCTGGCCCTCTTTACGTTCTTTCTCTTTTCTCTGCCAGAATTTCTTCGTGATATTCCTTCCCACTGTCCTGGCTACCTTCCTTGTAGATTTCCTCAAGATGCCCATGAGTGATGTGAGACAGTCCCCAATCATGACTTCCTGTTTGTTACTGGTTACAAATCTTTAGCCACAATGTCTATCTTGAGAGTGCAACTAGGTCTTATCACCTGAAGGACACTAAAGCCATGAATACCACATGTTCAGAATCTACCCATTATCATCCCCTTTTAGTCACCTGTTCCTTCCCATTTCATCACAAGCCCACTGTAGGTGAACCTCCATTTGAAATGTCTCTAACTTCCTCTTTGCTTGTTTAAGCCTATTCAAAGTCCTGCCCTGAGCTCAGCACTTCTTTTCTTAAATGCCTTTGCCTACTTGCCTTCCCTCTCCCTAGACCTGTGTTCATCTTTGACAGCCTGATGTATGGTCAAAACTATCTAATCACACATTTGTTTGGGCTTCTCTACCATTGTATCCTCTGTACCTAATGTGAGGCCTCACACTCAACAGGCATTGGGTAGACATTGTTGAACTAACAGAAATGAGAAAAATCTCAGGCTAGGTGTACTTTAGACCATTTTTACATTTTTTTCTCGTAGTGTAACTCTATCTCCCTCCCTATAACCATAAATGCTTGCTTTTACAAGAAGATAATTCAGTGGCTGCAATAATCTCTGGCCTAGAAGGTTTAATGGTATATACAATTTCCTCTGTATCACAGATGAGAGAAAGGGAAGAAAGGACAAGTACTTGATGTCCCAGTGGTAAGGGGTTGTGGGAAATTCTTTTGGATAGTCAGTGGGATCAGAGTTGGATGACCCAGTTGAAGAGCCAGGTTTCAGTGTTGTTCCAGCATCTTGAGCTCCTGTTTCTATCAACTTGTGAGAACCCTGAAGTTTTCTCCCAGTGGCTTTGACTGAGAATGGTAAGAGCTTGAAGAGGTTTTAGAGGTTGAAGAATATGTAGGATTGAGATGTGCTACAAGAGAAAGAGAAAATATAGAAAATGGCGGAAATAACAATGGAGTAGAATGATCTGTGGTAAACTGGAAATACAGCACATATTAATGATCTTGTAGTGAGAATTTTAAGGAAGTCACAGTGATGGGCAGAATAGTCTAAACATATGAGAGAAAACTGATGTGATGGCAAAAACAATACTAAAAAACTTTAAGACTGTAGCCAGGTAGAGCAGCTCATGCTATAATCACAGCTGTAGTTCAAGGAACACCCAGAAAAAAATTCACTACATCTTACCTGAAATGATATCTGGGGTGGTGTACCTGCTTGCCACTATAGTTACTTGGGAGACCAGGACCAGGAGGATCTCAGTCTAGACCATGCAAAAACTGAGACACTATCGTCAAAATGACAGGAGCAAAATGGGTTTGGAGTCACAGCTCAGGTGGTAGAGCACTTTTTTAGCAGGAATGAGGCAGTGAATTCAAATCCAGTACCACCAACCCCATCCACCCTCTAAAAAACCCCACAGTAGCTGTCTTATCACACTCTTAAAGAAGCATGAGGTAAAGAACAGAGAGGAAAACAGGAGGAACCTCTTGAGCAGCCCCAGAAAGGAGTGTATTCATGACAGCTAGGACTTCACCAATGTTGATGCCAACAAGGTCACTTTTCTCAGATAAAAGTAGAAGGCCACCTGGGTCTTTTTTGCTGAAAAGACACAAACTCATTACACCTGTTTGTAGGAAAGGGCTTTTCCTGGTCAGGTTCCAATAAAGAACCCAGAGAGATGTCAGCATCAGTTCTATGAAATAGAGGGGTTTGGGTCAGGAAGACAAATGGTAGTTACAACTAGGACTATGCCACTGTCTGTCCATATGTCCTTCCAAAAGCACAGGCACATAAATTACCTTGATATCAGTGTTAACTATATCTGATATCAGATATCAGATATGGTAACTTGACAATCCTTGTATCTTCAAATGTTTTTCAAGCAACACTTCCAGGACCTATCATCATCTTCGTTAACTGATTCTGAAAGCATTTTATACAAATAGCCCTACATCTGGCATCCAGGCCAGACAGTCCAACTTGTAAGCAGATGCTCAGTTCCCTCCCTCCTTCAAGAGTCTGTGCCTCCATTAAGGAACTCTACAGTCCCATTTGCTTCTCTGATGGGACTGTAAGTCTCCATATACTCTCTTCTGGAATGTTTCTTTCTACACATTACTACTCTGTGCTTTTGCAGTTGTTGTAATGTAGGACTGAGGACCCCAAACTACTTTGGTTTTAGTTTTTGTCTTTGATATTCAATTAGAGACTGAAGTTCTCAAGAAATCCTCACTGGGTTCAATACTACTTTGTCTTATAAGGGACTTGGATAAAGGTCTTGACAAGATTATCAGTCTATCACTATTTTAGTCATTGTGATGCCTAGTAGGAACTTGAGAAACTAACTTCTGGGTAGGAGAAGCACTACTCCAAAAGCACAGAAGGAAGGGCTGGTTAAAAAAAAATAACTACAGAGGTTAGAATTATTCAGTAATCTAGGAGACTCAAACTTACCTAAAATATATGCACAGTGAATGGAATGTAAGCTGCAGGGACTGCTTATGTTCTTGCTTATTGATATTCTTCTAGAAAGCCAGAAAAAGGACATTCAGAAAAATCTACTTCATAACACTCCACAGACATATGGTACCATGAAATAACATCACATACTTGTCCCAACGATGAGGAGAGCAGATTCAGCAGTCCACCTTGTGGCAGTGAACTAAACCCCCATCCAGTATCAGGAGAGGGACAGACCTACTACTTAACCTAAAGCTGGCATGTAAGTTTGGTTTATGCCCAAACGTAGTATCTGCAAGTTTTCCTTCTGGAAGGTTTGACCCAATAGTTGAAGAAGCTGACTTCTAAAAGATATACACTAACAGAGGAAGAGACAAAGGCAGGGATAGAGTATGTTTTTTTGTGAGCTTTCTGTTGTTTAAACAATGTTAAAGCTTTCCCTTTATCTTGTAGATTCACAGCCTATGCTTACAATCATAGGAATCAGGCCTCCAGATAGGGCTATTGAGTTATTTTTGGAGAAAGTTACTGTTTTAAAATAAATGTACTGAATTAATGCTGTGCAAGGCATTTGACGGAGGGTTCAAGAAGACCGAACATGATGGCTGGGAAATTGGCTCAGTGGTAGTAGAGTGCTTGCCCTGTGTGCATGAGGCCCTGGGTTCGATTCCTCAGCACCACATACACAGAAAAAGCCAGAAATGGGTGCTGTGGCTCAAGTGGTAGACTGCTAGGCTTAAGCTGAAGAGCTGAGGGACAGCACCCACATCCAGAGTTCAGGACCCACGACCAACAAAATAAGAAAAAAAAAAAAAAAACAACATGACAGAGACAGTGAGGGAGACAGGGCCGGGGGGGTCACATGAACATAAGGATGCTGGACAAAGAATGGCTTAGTCAGGTAAAATATTAGTGAAGTTCAATTCATTAGCATAAGAAGGAAAACAAAAACCCTCACCACTGCTGTCTAAAGAGAGATAAAAACAAAAGACACAGGGTTGATCTACTAATAGTCACTAGTGTTAATCAAGAAGTCATGTGCCCTCTACTTTTTTGTGTAGGATGAAATAAAAATTATTCAATCAGCTATCTGGTTAATGCAAAGAATTGGGACAATATTCCATTTGCTAACAGAGTGCTTGTAAATACTTGAAGCACACTTGTACTCCAGTACTTAGTCTGAGTAACATGACAGTTTCTAAAAACTGAGCAATAAAAAAAAAACCTGTGGAAACCTAACTTGTTAATATTGTTTTACAGGTATATTTTGAAGTATTGATGAATAAAATGGTCATATACTTACTCCAAAATAATACTGGATATGAGGGAGAAGACTAGGTGAGGTATATTATAAATGAAACAAGATAAGCTTATTATTATTGAAGGTAAGTAATGATTACACTTGGAGGTGAGACACCTATCTACTTTTTTTTTTTTTTTGTCGGTCAAGGGGCCTGAACTCTGGGCCTGGCTGCTGTCCTTCAGCTCTTCAACTCAAGGCTAGTGCTCTACCACTTGAGCCATGGTGCCACTTCTGGCATTTTCTGCTTATGTGGTGCTGAGGAATTGAAACCAGGGCCCCACGCATGCAAGGAAAGCACTCTACTACTGAGCCACCTTCCCAGTCCTCCCCCTCTTTCTTTTTTGTCTGTCATGGGGCTTGAACTCTGGGCCTGGGCACTGTCCCTCCGCTCTTCACCTCATGGCTAGTGCTCTACCACTTGAGCCACAGTACCACTTCCAGTTTTCTGGTGGCTTATTGGAGATAAAAATCTCATGGCCTTTCCTGCCTGGGCTGGCTTTGAACTGCGATCCTCAGATCTCAATCTCCTGAGTAGCTAGGATTACAGGAGTGAGCTGCCAGCATCTGGACAACTTTACTTATTCATTTGTTTAAAATTTTCTCATAATTTGATTGTAAGCAAGTCATAAAGCTGGAGACTAAACTGTGACTTGTGAGACAAAAGCTTATACAATACAGATTAGAAATGGGCACAGGGTCATGTCCTTTGATATCTATATTGCAAAAAGGCTTTAGAACTTCCTGACTTTACTTCTTAAATTTTAAATTATAAGCCTACCCAATCACAATTGGACTGTTATTTGAAATGAGTTCACTGCCATCCTCAAATAAAGTAGAATATGTAGTGAAAGACTTAATGAAATACTCTCACAACCCTATTACAGAAATCTCATTTTTTTGCATCTAAGAGCATTTCTTAAAAGTGTACATTTTGGGGGCTGGGAAGGTGGTTCAGTGGTACAGTGCTTGCCTTGTATGAGGCTCTGAGTTCGGTTCCTCAGCACCACATAAGCAGAAAAAAAAAGCTGGAAGTGGTGCTGTGGCTCAAGTGGTAGAGCGCTAGCCTTGAGCTGAAGAGCTGAGGGTCAGAGCCCAGGCCCAGAGTTCAGGCCCACCACTGGACCCAAAAAAGAAAACCAACAAAAAAACAACAACAAAGTGTGCATTTTACCAGGTGCTGGTGGCTCACACCTATAATCCCACTCATTAGGCTGAGATCTGAGGATCGTGGTTCAAAGCCAGCCCAGGCAGAAAACTCTGTGAGACATCCTAGCTCCAATAAACCACCAGAAAATCAGAAGTGGTATTGTGGCTCAAGTTGTAGAGCAATAGCTTTGAGCTTACGAGCAGCGGGAAGTACTCAGGTCCAAAGTTCAAGCCACACAACTGACACATATGTGTGCACTTTGTACATATATAGACACTATAACTATTAATTTCCATACATCACAATCAAATAACCAATTTTAGGGATTGAACTCATTACCTCAGAGCTGTTCCTGAGCTTCTTTTCCCAAGGCTACTGCTCTACTAGTTGAGCCACATCTCTAATTCTACTTCCCACATTTGTGGTAAACATTTTGAGATAAGAGTCTTATGGAAATTTATTCTGAGTCTAGTTTCAAAGGAGAAACCATAGACATCAGGTTTATAGTCAAGAGCATCCTGTGACCAGCAGCTTTAGATATTTTTATTTACATGTGTTAGGTTATTTCTGGTACTTAGCATGGGTATGCATTGCTCTTCACATGGACTACGAGGTTTCCCATGGTGTTCATTGCACTGCACACAGCTGACATGCTGCTTATCATCTGATTTTAAAAATGAGAAAGAGTATTTTACTGATGCTCCAATCTCAATAAGCTATTTAAGTTTAGCTCTTTGTAAATCATGTCCACATAGCAGAACTCATGTATACATTGTTTTTTGTATTCATTCAATAAGCATTCTCAGTCTCCTAGAAAGTGAGATGGTGCCACGCCACATACACTTGGTTAAAACTTCTGGAATGAAAGGTTCTGGACAGGAGTGGAGCCTGGCATAGACTCAAGCCCCAGGCATCCCCCAGGATTTGCTGGAGAACTGGATTCCCTAAAAAAGACAATCTGGTCAGACTTAACCCGTTGTTCTCTGAGAAAGAGAAGTTCCAGTGTGACTGCTGCTCACCACAGTGACCCAGGGCCCAGTGGCAGGATGCCTGCCCTGTGCCCTGACAAGTCCCACCTGGGAGAGCGTCTGTCCTGCCTCCAGCCAGTTCAGGCCTGCCATTGTATACAACAACTCTTGTTTCCTCCTCTAACAAGCAGCTTAGTATCCAACCAGCATGGGAACCCAGTCCGAGAGGCACAATGGAGGGGAAGCTGCCAAAGCAAGCATTTGGAAAGGAGTAGAGATCACAGCAGGCAAAGCAGCCATGAAGATGTGTCTGTAAGGAGTCCTTAGCTGGGTTCAGCAAAGAGAGGCCGGCGCAGGTGGGCGGAGCACTTCCATAAAGCTGCCTGTGGTGGATAGATGGCTTCTGATTTGACATTCACAACAGAATAAGGGACTGCAAGTTCAATGAATAGTCTCTGGCCAGAGAAACAAGGTCAAACGCTTAAGTTTCTGCACTTCCAGTGGTTCCTGGTATCTCCAGCTGAGTGGACATCTTTCTGTGACCAGTGGGTGTCATGCCACCTTCTGCGGAGTCTGCGTGAGAGATCGCATTGGACAAAGAGCTTCAAGGAAGCATGCCCTCAGGAAGGGGGTGTTGGTTCAAGGCTTCCCATACACTTGGCTGCACCTTTTTAGCCTCTACCTTTATTCTTACTATATTCTTCGTGGCTTTACATTCGTTGCCTTTATTCTCGTTTTGGCTATTTTTCTATTGATCCGCGAACAGAGCATGTTGTATTTTTCCAGTCCAATAGAGATGGCTTCTCTAAGTAATAAAGACTAAGGCCAAAGATTAAATGGGGGCAATGCCCCAAGTAATCTATCATCTGATGTGATGGTGCCTCCAGAAACTCCTTCAACTTCACAAGCGGTTTTGCAGCTCATGCATAGTAAATATAGAGACTTATAATTTCCAGATATGTCCAACAGACAAAATCAATGAATTAAACTAAGTTAAAAAGAGTTATCCCAGTAGTTTAGAGAGTTCTAAAAAAAGAAGGGACCTCTGATTATATAAGAAAAAGAAAGATTCTCCCATCAGTTATGATTAAGTTTAGTCCAACTTACATTATAGGGAATAGATGGTGTTTTCACACAAAATATAAAGTTAGTAACATATTTCCTGAACCAACCAAGAACCATTTCCTTATACAGGAGGTTATAATGATGAAATTAGTTGGATAAAAATAAAATTAAAAAGAGTATAATGTAAGTACAGCCCTGTCTTAGGTTTGTTAATTATTAAACATAAAAATGCTGAATAGATGACACATTCTATTAAACAATATGCTAGATTTGTTTTGCATCACTTAGCTTAAACAGTTGGTGGGATAGTCATCAATTTTCATGTAATTCATCAAGGCTTTGCCTTAAAAAATTGATTATGTGCTTAAATAATCAAAGAATCTATGTCACAATCACACACTGTATAAAAATGTTAATTCTCCTCAATAAAGATACACTCAGATGCAACTCCTTTGAGTCTGAGTCTGTTTGTCACTTCGCCGACTCCTTTGCCCACCTATCCCCAGATCCCTGTCCCATCGGTCCCAGTGCTCCGGCCGAGCTGGTCTGTCGCAAGATGGCTATTTTTCTTAATTTCTGTTTCTTTGCTTCTTTTGTGTGTGTATGTCTGTGTTGTATGCCCGAATGGGAATTAAATGCATGGCTTAGTCACTGTCCATCCCTCAGCTTTTTCCATTCAAGGCTGCCACTCTATCAGTTGACCCACAGACTCCACTTCCAACTATTCACTGGGTAATTGGAGATAACTCTCTCAGTCATTCTTGCCTTGACTGGCTTTGAACTGTGATTCTCAGATCTCATCAACAGGTGTGAGTCATCTACTTATTGTTTGCGTTATTTCTTTTGTACAACAACTTATTGATTGTACAGTAAATTGAAGTCAGGGACTGCCCCCAGACATGGAGGTATGCTTACACCATTTAGTTGTAAAAACAAGATCTTGTTCCAGTTCTATCTAGGCTCAATTTACTCTAGATTCCTGATGGATTGTGCATAGGACATGTGTACCGCAAAAGTGCCATGAAACTCCTGTGGTTCTAGAGCTATGATTGAATTGAAAAGCTCAGACATCCTTCTCTTCCACCCACACTGAACATGCTCTCCAGAGAGGCAGGATAGAACCTTCATCTCAAATGTCCTAGCCTGCCAGTGTGGCTCAAGAGGACCTGCAAGGAGGACATGGAAATGTTGGTTCCATAGAAACTGAGCTGGGAGCACTGGCTCATGGAGAGCAGGATGGTTCACTGGCATCTTTATAACCCAACCACACACAGAGCATCGCATATGAATCAGAGAGTAGCTTCTGATGGGATTTCTGAGCCACAGCAATTACACCTTGGTTGGATGTTGTGCTCCAGATTAATTCAAACAGTGGATTTAAACAAAAAGTGATAGGATTAAAGGGGTGACCCACACAGCCCAGCCTCTTTATGAAATGTAAAAAAGGATGCACCAAAGACATCCCACGCACACCTTAATCCCTCCAGACCGGTCTACAGATGCTCCACTGCCCTGAGCCTCAAAAGGATTCAAAAAGATCACCCGAAGACTACACGTAGAGCTCCACTACACGCCAGCAATCCCACTTTGGGGCATTTTCTCAAATGATCACAAACAAGGCTACACTAAAGCTACCAGCACAACTATGTTTATTGTGGAATGATTCACCATAGCTAAGATATGGAACCAACCCAGATGCCCCTCAGTAGATGAATGGATCAGGAAAATGTGGTATAAGTCAGAGAAACAGCTGTTTACCAGAGAACCAAATAAACATAGTAAGAAATGAGAAGGTACGGGCCATACAAAGGTGGGTAACATGGCAGGAATTGCCAAACTTTTCACTCATGTCAATACTCATGGAGTTAAATCCCAATTAAATGAAATAGACTGAGTAGTTGAATCAAAAAACAAGACCCATCTATTTTCTGTCTTCAAGAGGCACACCTTGCCCACAGAAACATCTGAATGGGTAGAATAAATTCTATCAAGGAAGTAGTCCCCCTAAGCAGGCCAGAATAGCAATACTAATATCAGATAGAATATACTTCAAATTATAATTAGTAAGAAGAGACTAAGAAGGCCATGACATACTAATAAATGGATCTTTCCTATGGGAGGATATAACACTTCTAAATACCTATACCCCAAATGAACACCCACCTTCAAACAGATACTACTTACCCCATAATATACACAGATCCAAACACATTGATTTTTGGTGACTTTAACATACCAAAATCACCTATAGATAGATCAACCCAGCAAATTTAATCAGAGATACCTTAGTATTAAAGAACTGCATTGACCATCTAGACTTTATAGACATCTACAGAATAACTCACCGTGCAGCATAAGAATATACATTCTTCTCAGGAACAGATGACATGATCTTGCATTGAAAGAGACTATGTCATAGATTCCTCTCCCAACTTACTTGAGCTGATTGGAAACTGGCAAAGCAGCAGGCTATAAGATTAACACAAAATATTCAGTAACTTTCCTGTGTGCCAACAATGAGAAGAATGAGGCTGAAATCAGTAAAGCAACCCCATTGGCTCATAAAAACAAAAGCTAGAAATTAACTTAATCAGATGTGAAGGACCTCTATGATGAAAACTTTTAAAACCTCAAGGGAAATTAAAGCACACTGAAAGAAATGGAAAAACTTATGCCCCTGGATTGGGAGGATCATCATCATGAAAATGTCAATACTTCACAAAGCTATTTACAAATTCAACACAATACCCTTTAAACTCTCAACAATATTTTTTAAGTACATAGAAGAAGTGATCCCACATGCGTATGGAATTACTGGAGATGTTGAATAGCAAAAGCAGTCCTTAGTGGGAAAAACAGTGCTGGAAGAATATCAATACCAAGCTTCAAACTCTCTAACAAAGCCGTACTACTACTACTACTAGTAATAGAACCCGCAGACCTGTGGGTAGCCTCTAAACATTTGATAAGGGAGACAAAAACTCAATATACAAGACAACGTCTGCAAACACTGATGCTGGCACAATTGGCTATACATGCAGAGAACAAATTAGATCCTTCTATATCATCCTGCACCAGAATGAATAACAATTAGATCAAATGGATGACCAGATACCCTGAGTATATTACAGGAAGGGATAGGGAAAACACTAAGGCTCTGTGGCACAGGTCAAAACTTCCTGAAGATCCAGAATTTAAATAAATCAAGGGAAAACCAGAAAAATGGGATTGCATAAAACTTAAGCTTTTCTGCATATGAAAGAACGTTGCTACCTGTAGACAGGTGACTTCTGGCTAAATGTTTTTCTTTTTTTTTGGGGGGGGGGTCTGGTTGTGGCGCCTGAACTCTGGGCCTGGGCGCTGTCCCTCAGCTCTTCAGCTCAAGGCGAGTGCTCTACCACTTGAGTCACAGTGCCCACTTCCGGCTTATTTCTTTTTGCTTATGTGGTACTGAGGAATTGAACGCAGGGCCTTGAGCATGCAGGGCAAGTGCTCTACCACTGAGCCAACTTCCCAGCCCCTGGCAAAATGTTTTTCTATATTTGTTATCCTCAATTGTTTCTCTGCTGTATGTGTTCTCAGATGCTGTGAAGACTGACTTCGGATTCAGTAATTACACATTTGTTAGTTCTATTTTCTCCTATGTAAGTCAGTTCTCTAATGAATACTAAGAATGCCATCCAGGTTACTTTCTAAATTTGTGCTCAGGTTTCTCTTTTCTGTGTGTTCAAAATGACAGCCTGCTTTCTTGGTGGATTTTCCACATCTGTTACATTCATATGATCTCTGCTGTGTTTGTTTTCTGATACAAACTTAGTTTTGTGAAACTCTTGTTTTGCAACTTTCCACATGTTTCTTTTTTTGTTTTTTGTTTTTGTCGGTTGTGGGGTTTGAACTCTGGGCTTGGGTGCTGTCCCTGTGCTTTTTAGCTCAAGGCAAGCACTCTACTGCTTGAGCCACAGCACCACTTCCCACATGTTTCTTTTTAAACAGTTCTCTCTTGTGATATCTAATTATAGAGCCTGAGCAGTGCCTTCTGGGTGAAAGACTAAACACTAGGCTGCATTCTTAAGGCTTCTCTCCCATGTGTGCTTTTTGATGCATAGTGAGATATGTTTCACGTGAGAAATTTTCCACATTTATTACATTCCGAAGGTTTCACATGAGTTGCTAAGGTGTGAATGCTGGGTGAAGGACTTTGCACATATACTACATTCCTGAGGTTTCTAACCTATGTAAATTGTTATGCCTGCTGAGGTGTGAACTGTTTGAAGGTCTTTGCACATGTTGCTTTCATAAGTTTTCTCTACTGTGTGTGCTCTCTGATATAAAGTGAGTTGTGACTTCTGTTTGAATGTCTGTCCAGTTTTTTACTTTCATAGGGTTTCTCATGAGTGTGTCCTCACATGCATATTAAGGTTTTACTTCTGGGTAAAGGGCTTTGCACAATTCTTACATTCACAGGGTTTCTCTTCTGTGTGACTTCTCTGATGTTTAGTAAGGTCTGACTTGTAGGTGACTTCCTACCTGTTGTATTTGTAAGGTTTCTCTCCTGTGTAAACTCTGATGTGAAGTGACATGTGACTGCTGCATGAAAGACTTTCCACACCTGTTCATTCATGTTGCTCTTTGGTGTATATTCTGATGTGAAGTGAGGTTTGTCTTCTGTCTGAACAACTTTACACATTTGTTACATACATAAGGTTTCTCTCCCATGTGTATTCTCTGATGCAAAATGAGGGGTGACTTCCGTATGAAAGCCTTTCCATATTTATCACATTCATACTGTTTCTCCCATATCTTCTCTGATGTAAAGCAAGGTTTTTTTTTTTCTGCCTGACTTTCCACATTTGTTACATTCATAAGGTTTCTCTCCTGTGTGTATAGTCTGAAGAATAACAAGTTGTGACTTCTAGGTGAAACACTGCCCACATTCCTTACGCTCATAAGGTTTCTCTCCCATGTGAGTTCTCTGATGCAAAGTGATGTGTGTCTTCTGTCTGAACAACTTTCCACATTTGATACATTCATAAGGTTTCTCTGCTGTGTGTGTTCTCTGATGCAAAAGGAATTTTGACTTCTGTCTGAATGACTTTCCACATGCTGTGTAATTTCTATGGGTGGAAAATTGCCTATATTCCTCATATTCAGAGTTTTTCTTCTGTTGGTGTTTGAGGCTGTAAATTCAGGTCTGACATCTGAGAGGTAAATTTTAAACACTGATACGCTCATTGGAATTCTCTGGATATTTGCTCTGAGGCTTTATCAGGTCTATTTCCTTACTGAAAGATTTGTCACATGCATTACATGTGCAATGTTTCTCTCTTGTGTATCTTTTCTCATGTGTAGTGGCTGTAGGTCTTAAGTAGAACAGTTTTGCACACAGACTACATTCAGGAGTTTTTCTTCCTCCCTGAAGTACTTTCTGGGAAAAGTGAGCAGAGTTATAATAGTAATCTCTATATTCATTATGGTTATATTCATTCTGTCTTAAGAATATGCTCTCTGAGTATAATGCTTTTCCTTCTCCACCATATTCAAAATATGGCAGCTCATTTGGACTCACATCATTTTGACTAAAATGGTCAGAATATCTAAGGGATTGATCAACTACGGATACACCAGGCCTATATGCAGCACATATCTAATCAGGCTCATTATAGGAAGGCATGTTCTGACACTCAATGAAACCCTCAGTCCTCATCTCAAGGGAGTCCTCATTTTTCCTACTCAACTCTGGCTTATGTTTTGAGCTCACATGAAAAGTTACTAAACTCACTCTTTCCTCCACTGTATTACTCTTCGTGACTGAGACTTCACATGGACTGTCAATTGGATTTTGCTGGCATATCTTATTCATTTCTCAGATACCTAAAATAAGTCACAGAAAAAAAGACAAAACACAAATGAGATCCAAAGATTCCTTACTGTAAAGATTTTTTTCTCATTCTAATTATTAAATATTTTAAATCAAAGTAGGAATCGATTGTTGATAAATATATACTTTTCTCCATAATGTCTTAATTAAGAAAGTAATACTGATGTTTTACAATGGAAAAAAATGTCTGTGTTTCAATTTTCTTCTTTTGATAACAGAGGAAATATTTCCTAAAATTACTTACCCATGTACTGTCAAAGTAGTAAGCTGTGTACAAAGTATAACCTTTAGTATTCTTTGGGTTGTTTTTCTCAATTTTTATTTTGTTTGGTCATAAGGAAATAGTTGTTTTTTATTTCCTTGAAATAATTTATATATATTGTTGTATTGCTTCTCAACCATTAGGTGAGGAACACAAATATTTTCTATTCTCAGAATCCATAATATTTCTTACATATCACGTTGCCTATCATGTAAGCATGAATTGTTCCTAGGAGTAAGATTTTATACCTACATTTCTTACGTTCGAACTTCTCACTAAGAATTATGAGGTATCTATGGGAATTTTAAATTTTGTCTTCACAGTGGATCAAAGTCTTTTAAAAATTCCTTTTCTGATATTCCTGCCTATCAGAACCACGGAAGAACAAAAATTCTTCAGCTCATCATCCTTTCTCAACTAAAAGCTGCAGTTCTGAATCCCAGGCTATGTCTTCCAGCACGGATGATCTATTTTACTTATCAGGAGAGCAGGTCTGGAGTACTCCTTATTTCTTCCTACCTACCTAGTTAAGTCATCTGAAATTATATCTGCTGCATTTAATGTTCATTAATGTAAATGGCTGAACAAACCCATGGATGCCAAATATCTCATGGTTATATTCAACACAGCCTCATTACAACTCCCACAACAACAGTACTTTATTTTGTAAACTGTAACCCACTATTACTCCGTTTTCCCCTCCCGCTGCAGCTTCAAATGCACATGGCACAGAGAAGTTTTAGTTAGGGGATGCACATGGAAAATAATAAAAACAGCTTTCCATTTAGAAAATATATTCTCCATACTGATTAATTCAGGCAGCTAACTCTGATTTATGAAACTTTACTGTAGAAAAATAAATCAATTACTAGAAGAGCTATCCATCACTTATCTAGTAACAACTTGCATCATTTATTCAGTGCTATATGAAGCAGTGTATTGGAAGACAGATTAACTAATAGCTCCGTCTCCTAACAATTTAAATGAAAATTACAAATGTTTGATACCCTATTTTGAAATACAAAGTGTGTTTGACTTCTAATTTCCATTCTCTGGAGAAGAACAGCTCACTCCTTTATTGACCTTCATAAAATAAACAACATTTTCTGTTCTGCTGATAATATAAATTCAATACCAATTCTCCAGCCACATCATTTAGGAGCATAAAGTACATGTAACCTCAAATCTCTAACAGTGGAAGGCTTCATCAAGAATGGATGCTGCTATAATATTGTTTCCTTTGATGTGACAAGTGAGAATCCAGATCCAGCCCCCTCAGGTGGCTTCTTCATCATGTTAAAGTAGTGAGGAATGGTTTGGTTTCATAATCAGGTTAACAGTGAACATAGGAAATGGCGCTGTAGCTCAAGTGGTAGAATGCTAGCCTTGAGCTGGAGAGCTGAAGGACAGCACTCAGGCCCAGATTTCAAGCCCCATGACCGACAAAAAAAAGTGCACATACTGGCTGCATAATACAAATGCTGAACTTTAAAACAAATTGAGTCTTGGGCAACTGCTTTCTTGTAACTACAGTTTCTAAAAGCATTTATTGTCTAAAGCTGGAAGAACCTAAGTCTTCTCAGATGAGAATGTGAATGAATGGAGAGGGAGGTAAGGGAAAAATAAAATTTAAAAGAAAAGATGAGGTCTGATAGGGGAGCAGCCAGACAAGAAATCAAAAAAGGAAAAATACTTTCAAGTTCATTCCAGCTATAATGCAAGTTATTCTGACTTTAAGGTAGCATCACATGACATACTTTTGATTCTATTCCCAAGATACTCTATTGTACTTGTTTCTGTCTCTTTTATTGTCCATGCAATCTCTGGCTCTAGGAGGTCATCTAGGTTCAGATCACATAGCAGTGAATAAATGGATAAATGAACGTTAGAAATAGTTAAAGCAGGAGACCACTGTGACCTTAGAATATCAAGACACATACTGTCATTATTGTTAATATTTGGATAATAAATTCTTGTTGTAAACACAACCTCAGGTGGTTTGATGGGGTAGTCTGTAGGAAAATGAATTGTTAAAACAATACACTTTCATGGCTGTCTTACATAACAGAATATAACAGAACATTGTTCCTTATTAATCCATTTCAACACCATAGCCTGTGCTTTTCACCTGGCTCCTCACTTTCAAAGGATCTGTCCCAAACTCTTGATTATCCAAATGGCTGGGGAAAGACTATCTTCATCTTACACTGGCTTTCCCAGACACAGGCACAAAGCAGCCAGGGGCCTGTGGAGCGGTGGCCTCAGCAGGAGCCTCCTTCCCATGCAGCAGCTGGTGCTTCCCCAGCCTGAAGAAATTCTAATGATTGAAATGTGGTCATAGATACCCTGATACTTCCTTCCTCTGTAAGAACTGCTACATGAACTTTTGTGAACATTGCATACCTCCTACAATAAGAAATTTAGGTGGCAGAGGAATAAAATGTTCCTTGACTACAATTGCATTTTATTAGGCCTTTATTGAAGGATGGAGGCAAAGGGCAAAGGGCTTCTGGAACATTAAAAATGACAAAAAAATGTGAAATATGACCACCACAAGCACAACAGAGGATAAAAAGGATAAAAAGTGATATGACCTAAAAACTATAGAAAGAAATTTTAAAAGTTGGAATGAAATATGTACTAATTTGTTTTGCAGAGGCTAAATGGAAAGACTTTTTATTCCTACTTTGAACCCCATTACAAAGGAGGAATAGCCAACAATCATCCCACCAATCCAGCATAACAATACCAGTGGTGAATGCTGACTAGCACACAAAAAGGAAATATATGTGTAAAGTGTTGAAAGAAAATAACCTTCAATAGATAATCCATTGGGTAGAGGAAGTCTTCAGAAAATGTAGATTTTTCCATGTAGTTGTGCTAGCCTAAACTGTTTGCTTAGTTAAGAAAATGTACTAGTTATAATAGGTACAACTATTAGAAATATAATACTTAATTTGAAATGTGAAATGCTGGAATTGAGGTTGAATATTAATTCTACATAAACCAGTAATCTTGTTTTAGTATCAAATTAACTGTTAGTGTTAAATGTTCAGGTAAGAAAAAAGCAAATCAAAAACAAGTGCTCTAGCTCAAGATTGTTATCAGACCCTAGCTACTCAAGGAGGCTGAGGTCTGGAAGCTATCATGGTGGACAACTCAAATTAATTTGAAATTTTGGAGTTGAGGTTGAATATTAATTCCATATAAACCAGGAACAGTATGTTCTGGTATGAAAAACAAAACAAGTGCTTCAGGAACAAGAATGTATCCTAGTTACTAAGGAGGCTGAGGTCTGGAAGCAGCCTTGGAGGACAACTCAAATTAAGTAGCTAGTAACAGGTTGGAGGCATGGCTTACATCAAAGTGTCAACAGTGACTGACTGACTGAATTCAAGATCTACTACTAGCACAAGAAAGCATGGTCGGGGCTTCGACACTAATTGTGGCAACACAGGCTTCAGACATAAAGAGAAATGAAAATGAGTGGAGTGGCGAGAGGAGAGAAAGGGGGCAGAGAAAAGAAGAGCTGACAAGACAGTAGTGGAAAACAGGGGAAAAAGAAGGGAAGGGAAAGTAGGAAAAGAAGAGAGAAGGGAGGAAAGCTTCATGACATTAGACTCGACAGTGACTCCTTTGATAGGACACCAGAAGTGTCTGATATAAAACCAAATCAAATTTAGTGCATATAATTAAAACATTGTATATCAGAAGGCGTGATCAACAAGGAAGAGAAAGCATGGTATTAGAGAAAATACTTGCATATATCCCTAAATAGATTACTAACCACAGTGAATTAAAAATATAAAACAAGGCTGGGAAGGTGGCTCAGTGGTAGAGTGCTTGCACTGCATGCATGAGGCCCTGGGTTTGATTCCTGAGCACCATATAAGCAGAAAAAGCTGGAAATGGTGCTGTGGCTCAAGTGATAGAATGCTAGCGTTGAGCTGAAGAGCTGAGGGACAGTGCTCAGGCCCAGAGTTCATTAAAAACAACAACAACAAAAAAAGAAAACCCACCAAAAATCTATAACTAACCTCCTCCCCATGGCACAAAATCTAATTTCAAAATGGAAAAAAAAAACTGAAGAGACTTTTCTAAAATAAATATATACAGGTAGCTCATTAAATATAAAAAAGTTCAATGTCAGTAGTTATTAGAAAAAATTCAAATAAAAATGAAATTACTGAATACATACTTTTTTGGGGGGGGGGGTTCGGTCATGGGGCCTGAACTCTGGGCCTGGGAGCTGTCCCTCAGCTCTTCAGCTCAAGGCTCGCGCTCTACCACATGAGCCACAGCACCACTTCAGGCTTTTTTCTTTTTGCTTATGTGGTGCTGAAGAATCGAACCCAGGGCCTCATGCATGCAAGCCAAGCACTCTACCACTGAGCCAACTTCCCAGTCCTCATACATACTTTTAAACAGAAACAAGAAAAAAGTTTCTAAAGTCTAACAACTGTTGGGAAAGATATGACAACAAAGTGAATTTTGATGCATTTCTGACAGCAATGTAAAACAATTAACGATGGTATGGAGACTTCTAAAAGAACTAAATATAGAATTACAAAAGAATATGGTCTAGCATTTCTATTTCTAGATTTATACCAATGGAAATAAAGCAGGGACTAGAACAAATATTTGGACAATCACTACACAACAACTACACACAATAACCAAAAGACAGAAGCCTGGAAAGAATAGATAAATGTGTTTAACAGGAAGAAAGCTTTAGTACATTTTACAGCAGGGATATATCTTGAATACAATTAAGCTAAATAAAATACACCAGGCATCAAGTATCAGCCGTGGTATGGTTTCCCTTACTGTGCTTCCAAGGATCAACAAACTCATAGACACACTAATTATAAAAATGATTCCAAAGACTGGTAGGAGCTGTGTATTTAATGATTTTACAGCCTCATATATGGAAGGTGAAAAATGGTGTAGATGGATGGAAAGCATGACCATAAAACAATGTGGCCATATGTAATGGTTAATGTAGCCAAAAAGGATGGAATAGAGGTATACTCCCTGAATTGGGGATTACCAGCTAGCCTAGACTACATAAAATTTCAAGAGCAAGCTGAACTATATAGCAAGACCTGTCTTCAAATGGAATATGGCAAAATGAGCAATCATACAATGTGTAAGAAAAATGCCAATTCTAAGAGCCACTGCAGCAAAGGAAAATTTTTAAGAAAAGCTAGTTCCCAGACAGAGCATTTGAAGAAAAGTAAAAAGTGAGAGACAGATGGAGGGAAGACAGGCTGGGAAAAAAAATACACAGAGAAAAATAGATACATAAAGAAAAATACAAATAAAAAAAGCTAGAGAGCAGAAAACAAAGACTGAAACAGAAAATAGTGTGTGTGTGGGAATCTTGTGAGGACACCTTAGAAAAAATAGAGAGATTTCTAGAAAAATCATTGACCATATATCATCACATACAGCCTAAGTTTCAAGTAAAAAAGCAACCATGAAGCAGTCCAATAATGTATAAAGAATAATTTAAGTACATATTGCTTACTCCGTCTTCTAAACATTCAAAGGTGTGTGTGACCACACTGTTTCAGCAACTCCTTTAAGACTTCATTAAGATAGTTCAGTGTTACTCATGAGGATGGGATCTCTGACAAATTGCTAGGGAACCTTCACCTTCCATTAGATGTCACCTCCTCTGGGTAATTGAATCATGTAACAGTGTGATTACTTTTTCTCACATCAGAAAAACTAGAAACAAGCTGAAGCAAATCTGCACTTAATATAGACAGAATGTCAGATTTTAGGGCTGGGAAGCTGGCTCAGTGGTAGATCACTTGTCTTGCGTGCCTGAGGACCTGGGTTCGATTCCTAAGCACCACATAAGCAAAAAGCCGGAAGTAGCACTGTGGGTCAAGTGGTAGAATGCTAGCCTTGAGCTGAAGTGCTGAGGGACAGTGCCCAGGCCAAGAGTTCAGGCCCCACGACCGGACCCAAATACAAAAAAAAAGAATGTCAGATTTTATAGTATGCTAAACCTAATAGCCATCTTTATGTGATTTATGAACATGTTACTGAAGTTGGATCTGTTTTTTTTTTCTGTTTTTAAATCTTGGCCACCTTTAAGTTCATAAAATAGAATGTAATACAAAATGAGAAATAAAATGCAGCTCACCAGAGAGTCTTTCATTCTTGCTGTTGACAATGAACAGAAGATTCAGGAAGCATGACTGGGAGAGAAGGCAAATGAGGTAGTCAGGAAAGAACCTGTGTAATTTTACTGAAATTTTCCTGCTCAAAACATTATACATAGGAGGAAAGGCCTTCTTATGGGAGAAGAATTTTTTTATGTCTCAAGTAAAGCATCAAATTCTCCACTAAAGACAAATCCACAGTCCATTAGTTGCTAAATATTGATAGCCCAATAAGCTTATTTCCCATAGCAAAGCATGCTTCTTCTCCTTTCCACAGCTTGGCATGCTCCCTTCCTTGTCAACACTAGGCCCATTAATTAAAGGCAGTTAATGATCAGCCTCCCTTCAAGCCCTCTTTACCTTGAGATGGTTCTCTTCTGGGGTAGCTAACACCATATAAGGCAGCAAGAACTCCCTAGAGTGACCTTAAGGTCTGGGCAGCTGCAGAGCCCCTTATCTACTATTTGGGCAGCAGCCATAAATCCTAGTCCACCATGATGGATCCCTTGGTCCACACATCCACACTGGTTCTCCACCTCCTGGCCCCTAATTATATATGTCATCTCAAACAATAGCCGGCCCTTCTCACTCTTCCCTTATGAAAAGGGATCTTGCCAGTTCCACTGCTGTCAATAAATCTTACTTTGTTCTTTGTATCTGGATGTCTGCATGGTTCTCTGGCAAAGTCTAATATACTCTAACAGATCGTACAAAACTAATTCATTTCTCCATTAATGTACATACAGAATTCATAAAAACTGATGTTCCAACAAAAATAATTGAATAATCAAAAAGTCACATCTTCACTAAAACTAGCTATTACTCAAATACACTTAGAGATGAATGATCTATTATTCTATTAATACAAAGATATACTAGGACTCCACTGAGCATTTGTATTTGACACATTCATTTACATAATTTAAACACCATGGAGAACACGAATATTGTAACTCAGTATTTTTCACCTAAACTTATAAAGGCAAAATGTATACAACACAAATTTTTTGTGTTATACTGTTTCAATGATGATTGTCAAATGGCACATTTCCTTGTATCCAAATACTCAGAGCACCCTTATGAGGGCAGAGAATCAAGGACAGTTATGATTCCTGGGAGAGTTGGTGAGATTGTTCGAAGAATTCTTGGGCTTTCAATGACCTTGAAGGTAACTTAAAAAGGCTTAGGGACAGGCACTGGTGACTTATCCATGTAAATCTAACTAAATCAGGAGGCTGAGATCTATGGCTCATGGTTCAAAGACAGCCTGGGAAGGAAAGCAAGTTGAATCTTATCTACAATTAACTATTAAAAACTTGGACATGGAGCTGTGGCTCAAGTGGTAGAGCACGAGTCTTGAGCAAAAAAGTTCAGAGGCATCACCCAGACTTACATGGAGACTGAAGGAATGCTGAGGAAGAGGGATATACTCAGTGAAGACAATATGTGGACAGAGGAAGAATAGACAGCAATGAAGAAGTGATGCTTCCTCAAGGTTTCCAGGGAGTCCATGAAATGATTATATGTAAGGTGTATGATGTTCCAGGGGATCAGAAGAACAGGAGGCTAAGTAACGGGGTGATATGGGGTTCTGTGCAAGCCTGAACTTGGAGAGCCTTGAGTTGCAGTGAACAATCTCCTCCTGCTGCCCTCATCCATTTGGTCATCCCTCTAGCTTCCTTTCTCCTCTGAAGAAAGCCACAGGTGTTGAGTGCTGAGGAGCAGAGTCAAAAGCTGGCTGAGGAACCATGGAAATGGTAAAAGGATCAAAGGGAGTTGCTCAATGGGCATCATTGACACCCACCAAGAGAGCCATGGATCTGAATCTACAACATCCATGCTTCATGGCCTGGATGCAGAGGCCAAAGAGAACAGAGAGACCATAGGAAAAAATTGTGTGTGTGTGTGTGTGTGTGTGTGTGTGTGTGTGTGTGTGTATGTGTCCCAATTTTGGGGCTTGAACTCAAGGCCTAGTCCCACTCCTTGATCTTTTGTTTAAGGCTAGTGATCACTTGAGTGATACCTCCACTTCTGGCTTTTCAAAAAGTGGCTAATTGGAGATAGGGGCCTCACAGACTTTCCTGCCCAAGCTGGCTTTAAACCTTGATAATCAGATCTCAGCTGCCTGCGTAGCTAGGATTATAGATATGAACCACTAGTACCTGGCTTAGGAAGGAATCTTAATCACACTCAATCCTCTGAGTATTGGGATTAGTGGTATGTAAGTCCCTTGTGCACAATGCAAGAATTTATTTTTTCTGCTCCTGGGGCTTAAACTCTTGATCTGGGTGGTATCCATGAGTTTTTGTTCTCAAGGCTAGCACTCTACCACTTGAACCAAAGCTCCACTTCCAGTTTTTCAGTGGTTAATTGGAACTAAGAATCTCATAGGGACTTTCCTGTCCAGGCTGGCTTTGAACTGATCCTCAGATCTCAGCCTCCTGAGTAGTGAGGATTACAGGCATCAGCAACTGGTGCCTAGCTAATGCAAGAATTCTGGACACAGTAAGTAAGTGAGAAAAATGACTGCTATTAAAAGGTAGAGCCTGTCACAGGGCTCACACAGTAGCTACGATTACAGACATGAGCCATGGGCACCGGACATGAAATGTGTATTCTTGTTTTGGGTGTAGTCATATTTGTTTTGATAAAATGTACCTTTCTTATTGGTGGCTTAGGCCTGTTTCTTAGCTACTCAACTAATTACCAAAAGGCCAGCAATGGAGCTTAGACTCAAGTGGTAGACCATTAACCTTGAACAAAAAACGAAACCAAAACCAAAACAAACCAAAAAACAGCTTAGGGAGAGTACTCAAGCCCTGAGTTCAAGCCCCAGGACCATTAGACACAGACACACAGAAACACAAAATAACAATATTGCAAAATGTACTCAGAACACCACTATTCTACAAACAGAAAAACTTGGACTCAAAAAACTTGGGCTGGGGGCTGGTACCTCATACCTTGATCCTAGCTACCTAGCAAGCTGAGAGCTGAAGATTATAATTCAAAGACAACCTGGGCATGAAATCCATGGGACTCTTATCTTCAACTAACCACCAGAAAATCAGAAATGGAGCTACGGCTCTAGTGGTAGAGTAGCAGTCTTGAGCAAAAGAGCCCAGGAACAGTGTTCAGATACTGAGTTCAAGGTTGGCCAGTGGTGAGCAGAAGAGCCACAAGCAGGCACATCTCCTTCAGTGAAAGGCCCTCTGGCAGTCCATGAATCCAGCTAGGTCCTGCTGATCCTGTTTACTGGATTAGTTGACTGAATATCTCCATATACAACATCCGCCACCTGTGACTTACAGAGCTGTTCTGGAAGGTTCCAAGGCCTGACAGATGTGGACCCCAGGGGAGGGTTAAAAACTGTTGTCTAAGCCACTCAGCTTGCAGAGATGCTCAGTTCTGCCCTTTCCATTGGGCAGAGCCACTCTACACCCAGCTTTGACCCTGTTCTGCATCTTACAGGCTCCATTCAAGGCAAAAAGTTCTGACAATTTTAGGAACATCCATTATCTCGGAGTCTAAAAGCTGGGTGCCAATGGCTCACACACACCTGTAATCCTAGCTCTTTAAGAGCCTGAGATCTAAGGATCATGTTTCAAAGTCAGCTCAGGTCAGGCAAGAAAGTTCATGAGACTTTTCAGTTTGTTTTTGTTGTTTGTGGAGTTTGAACTCAGGGCCTGGTTGCTTCACCTGTGCTCCTATTCCTCAGGGCAAGTGCTCTACCACTTTAAATCACAGTAGGTTGCTAATTGGAGATAAGAGCCCTGCTCTGGCTGGCTTTGAACCTCAATCATCAGATATCAGCCTCCTGAGTAGCTAGCATTACAGTGTGAGCCACTAGATCCTGGCCTAAAAAAACCAAAATGGAGGCAAGGCTCAAGTGTTAGCATCAGCCTTATCTTGAACACAAAAGGTAAGGGAGAGCTCACAGAGGCTGAGCTCCAGCCACAGTATCAGCATGTGTACACATGCATACAGGTGCATACATATCATACATATACACACACAATAGTTTAAGATTGATAAAAAAAATCCAACAATGAAGCTGGGCACTGGCGCCCCATGCCTGTAATCCCAGCTACTCAGGAGGCTGAGCTATGAGGATCACGGTTCAAAGCCAGCACGGGAAAGAAAGTCTGTGAAACTCCTATCTCCAATGAATGACTCAGTAAACTGGAAGTGGTGCTGTGACTCAGGTGGTAGAGCACTAGCCTTAAGTTGAAGAGCTCAGGGACAGAGCCCAGGCCCAGATTTCAAGCCCCATAACTGACAAAACAAAACAAACCCAACAATGATAAACTATAGGTGAGTTGTGAGAGAACAAGTAAGGTAAATCTGGAGGCAAATGAAGTTGACATCTGTGATGGCTAAATCTTGAGGATGAACTTAACTGAGATGGATTGGGTTTAGATGCATCCAGCTGATGAGTAAAGGAAGCCTGTGTGTGTGTGTGTGTGTGTGTGTGTGTGTGTGTGTGTGTGTGTGTGTGTGTGTGTGTGTGTGTGTGTGTGTGTGTGTGTGTGTGTTGGGTTGGGTTTAGATGCATCCAGCTGATGAGTAAAGCAAGCCTGTGTGTGTGTGTGTATGTGTGTGTGTGGACATCAGATTAACTAAACTAGAAATCTCTCTTGCCATGATTGCCTGAAATCTGTGACACGAAGCAAAATTAATCCTTTTTCCCTTAGGTTATTTCGGGCAAGTTATTTGTCATAGCAACAACAACAAAAAACTATATTACTAACACAAAGCCCTATCTTTCTCTTCTACTTCATCTCTTGTTTTATTTTTTCTTTAGTCCTGGGGCTTGAACTCAGGGCCTGAGCACTGTCAGTGAGCCTCTTTGTGTTCAATCAAGGCTAGTGCTTTACCACTTGAGCCACAGTTCCACTTCCAGTCTTTTCTGAGTAGTTTATTTGAGATAAAAATCTTGCTGGGTGCTGGTGGCTCACACCTGTAATCCTAGCTACTCAGGAGGCGGAGACTTGAGGATCGTGGTTCAAAGCCAGCTTGGGCAGGAAATTCTGTGAGACTCTTTTCTCCAATAAACTACTAGAAAACTGGAAGTGTCACTGTGGCTCAAGCAGTAGAGCACTCGCCTTAAAGCACTCTCCTTGAGGTGAAGAGCACAGGGACAGCGCCAAAGCCCAGAATTCAAGCCCCTCCACCGACCAAAAAAAAAAAAAATTACAGACTTTCTTGCCCTGGTTGCCTTGAACCATCATTTTCAGATTTTAGCCTCCTGAGTAACTAGGATTACAGGCTCCAGACATTGATACCTGGCCAACTTCCACTTCTACCTGTACATCTTCCTCTCGGTTCGTCTTCCTCTACCCTCACCTCCCTCCTCCTTCCCAACATGCTAAAAATGTACAGAATACCACTGAATGAGACACTCAGCCCAAGGTTGCCATCTTCACTCAAATGAAATATAAAGCTAACTTTAATGGGTGAACTTGGTAATAAATTATCCTAGTCTTACACACCTGGCCACTGGAACACAGAACAAATGATTGGCCAGGGACAAGATTACAAAACTTGAATCTTGGTCATATAAACATCTCAATCCCAATTCAATAGTGAACATGAGACTCGAACCCAGACACTCTCTTCACCAGACAGAGCCATGTACTTAATCACACCTGTGAGTGTTGTTGATTCCTTGGTACAGGAATATGATGGGATGATAAAGGCCACACACAAATGGAGTATTATTTGAGAGTGTACTTTGCAATTGGAAAGATAAAAGATAAAAGCCCCAGCTCTGCCATTTACTAACTTGTGACATCATAGACAAGTCATTTCATTTTCATTTTTTGCCTGTTTCTACATCTGTAAAATGGAGATAATCGGAGCCCCTTCCCTCATAGAAGAGCAGGTTTCAAGCAAGGTGAAGGGGCTCTTGCCTGTAATCCTAACTACTCAGGAGGCTGAGATCAGAGGATTGAGGTTCAAGGCTAATGAGCAGGAAAGTCTGTGAGACTCTTATCTCCAATTAATCACCAGAAAACCAAAAGTATTGCAGTGGTTCGAAGTGGTAGAGCACTACCCTTAAGCCGAAGAGTTCAGGGTCAGTGCCCAGGCACTGAGTTAAAGCCTGATAACCAAAAACAAGAACAAAAGAGCAGGTTCCACTCATGAGTTTAAGATAGTATATTAAGTTCAAAGCCAGCCTAGGCAGCTAAATCTGAGAGATTTATCTCCAATTAACCTTCAAAAAGCCAGAAGTATGCCGGGCGCTGTGGCTCACGCCTGTAATCCTAGCTACTCAACAGGCTGAGATTTGAGGATCGAGGTTCAAAGCTAGCCCGGGCAGGAAAGACCCAGTCTCTTATCTCCAATAAACCACTAGAAAACCAGACTCTTATCTCCAATAAACCACTAGAAAACCGGAAGTGACACTGTGGCTCAAGCAATAGAGCTCTCGGCTTGAGCTGAAGAGCTGAGGGACAATGTCCAAGCCCAGAGTTCAAGCCCCACCATCGACCAAAAAAAAAAAAAGCCAGAAATATAATTGTGGCTCAAGTAATAGAGGGCCAGATCTAAGCAACCACCCACTATCTTCGTTTCAACTTGGCGCAGGCCCAGCACAAATGGTCCAACAACAGATATTTGGTGGTGAGAAAATGAACGAGTGAAATTTACAAGGGCCTCACCTCCTGCCAACCTTTCTTGTCCAGCCCCTCTCTGGCAGCAATGTTAATTATTCTCTCATTGTGTGAAAATAAGTATAGAATAAAACATTCTATAAGAACCAAGTATACGAATACACTTCAGTGGCTTTAAGTACAGTCATATTTCAAGCAACTTCACTGATATCAACTTCTAGAACTTTCTCAGTACCCCAAACTGAAATTGGGTACCTATTAATTAGCAGCACCCACCCATCCCTTTTCCAGCCTCTGGAAACCCACCATTCTACTTCCTGAGGTTGAGATGAGAGGATTGCAGTTCAAAGCCAGCCTGGGCAAGCAAGCCTGACACTCTTATCTCCAATTAACAAAAAAAAAAATCAAAACACATGAACCATAAATAGAGATGGGGCTCATCTGGTAGAGCACCAATTGTAAGGGGGGAAAAAACAATAAAAAATATGAGGTGGAGCTGGGGATTTAGCTCTAGGAAAAGCACTGGCCTGACAAGTACAAGGCCCTGAGTTCCACCCCCACTTCTGACATGACAATAACAACAATAAGAAGTAGTACACAAAACCCAGAAGCAAGCCTTAAAGATAATCGCTACCTCATCCTTCTTTACAAATATGATCTGGGTACTGTTGGTTCATATCTGTAACCCTTGCTGCTGCTACTCAGGATGCTGAGGTTCATAGTTCAAAGCCAGCCTGGGCACAAAACTCCATGAGATTCTATCTTTAGGAAATTACTCAGAAAAAGCTGGAAATGGAGCTGTGAGTCAGTGGTAGCCTTGAGAAAAAGAATCTCAGAGATATTTCCCTAGCCTTGAGTTCAAGCCCCAGGGCCAACAACTACAAAAAAGAATATGAGGTCCTGAGTTTAGGCATCTGCACAAGCCGTAGAGACACACACACAGCATAGTGCCATTCCCAACCTGACCAATTAAATTTAAGTCTCTAGGGCTGCCTCCAGGCAGTTTGCATTTTAGCCCAGCTAAGTCAGGTGCTGGTGGCCCACATCTGTTATCCTAGCTATTTAGAAGGCTGAGATCTGAAAATCGTTGTTCAAACCAGTCTGGGCAGGAAAGTTCATGAAACATCTCCAATGAGCCACCTAAAAACCTAGAATTAGAGCTGTAGCTCAAGTGGTAGAACTGAGCAAAAAAGCTCAGTTTATAGTACTAGGCCATGATTTCAAGCCACAGCTAGCACTAAAAAGTACACAAAGACCTACCAGTTAGTAAGCAAAAGAGCACACACTGCATTCACTCCAGTCTCTCCATGGCTCATATAGGTGGAAAAGAGAGTGTGTTTGTTTGTGCCAGTGCTGGAGCTTGAAGTCTAGGTTTGTGTGCTATCTCATATCCCTTTCTCTCTAGGCTGATGCTCTACTACTTGAGCTGCGGCTCACTTCCAAGGGAATGAAAGTTAAAAGGCTGTACATGCCCAATAATTAGATAGACTTGGGCACAATTCCAGGCAGGCCAATGGTAATCTAGCTAGTGATGGGGATCTCAAACAATTTCAAGCCCCACAGAACTCCAGTTTCCTTATTGGTTTCTGGAATGAGAGTCCTACTAGCGCCTAGAACTTCCAGCCATAGCATAGTACTCTGAAAATCAACAAGAGTAACTTTGTGTTTCAGTTTTCTTTGTTTTATTTTGGGGACTGGTCCTGGTGCTTAAACTCTGGGCCTGGATCCTGTCCCTGAGCTTCTGTGCTCCTATCATTTGAGCCACAGATCCACTTTGTGACTTTTTGGTAGTTAACTGGAGAGGAAAGCTTCACAGACTTTTCTGCCCAGGCTGTCTTTGAATCATGAGCTCAGCTCTCAGCCTCCTGAGTAGCTAGGATTACAGGCATGAGCTACTGGTGCCCAGCTAACTAACTATATTACTTTATTAACAAGCACTCTGGTAATCCATAAGGCCAGGGCCCACTGAGATACCCTGGAGCTAGGCTCATATCTAGGACCCATACCGTGAAGTGAGGGTGAGCTTCTCTAGAGGCTACTGAACCTCCCCTGCTGCCAGCTCTATTCCTCCAGGATATGGCCAGACCTGCTTATCATCCCTTGCTGAAGAGAGCTTAACCCTGCTTGTGGGTCCTGGATTAGTGTTAGCAGCCCTGGTTACCAGCTTTCCTCCAGTTCTCACGTGAATTTGGGAAAGAGGAGAGGTCTCAAAGAGATCTGGGCTAGGTTATCTGTGGCTCACCTCCTTTCCCCATTCCACTGCACATGCTACCGAGGCTCCCTCCATTCCCAGTTCCATTGTGGTTGTTAGGAAATAACAGTTTCACATAGGTCTTTGTCTTTCTGACTCTGACACATGTATGAAATGCAGAGAGTCCAGCATATGCAAAATACAGAAAACACACAACTCATTCACACATTTCAAACATTGTCAAGGGCAATTAGCTGCTACAGGACATACTTCAAGCTGCCAAGTTAACCTCAAAGTATAAACTACACCACTTGCTAAGCTCCATTTGATTAGCCCTATGGCAAAGAGCCCTCTGTACGCAAAACACCAGAATGGCCAGAGAACAGCCAGAGACTGAGGAGAAAGGAAAAGCATCAAACTGAACCCCCACGGGTGCCGCCAAGCTGCCTCTCATGGTACAAAACCCACAGCCCCACATTGGGCAGGAAGACCAAGGCCACCAGTACCACCGCTAAAAAAGCCCCTTCAGAGCCTGGCAGCCCTGCACTGCACTAGCTGTGTTATGAGCTATCCCTGAAGCCACATTTGGGAATATGAAATATTCCAGGCTGCAGGTGGCCAGTTGTCACAAAGGCCCAAAGCCCCCCAAATACACATGCTTTAGCAAACATGCTAAAGAGGAAAGAAATAAAAACAATACCAACAAGGCAATCCAGCTTCCATGGAGATCTGAATTAAGATGGCATGATGGCCAGAGATGAGACAGGAGGCTGGAATTGACTAGGCAGACACATGTGGCAAGACTTAATATCGGTTAGGCTGGTCGGGGCCTAAAAAATATCGGCATGTGGGCAGATCCACCAGAAATCCCCAGTCCCAGGTACTGGACTGACAGGTTCAATAATCCATCAGCCAACTGCTCACCGCCTCCAGGTCTGGGCATGCCCATCACCTGGGCAAAATAGAAAGGCTCAAGGGGCAGAGCCACCGGAAATTCCCAGTCCCAGGCACTGGACTGACAGGTTCAATAACCTATCAGCCAAGTGCTCACCCCAGTGATCCGGGCACGCCCATCAGCTGGCCTAAATAGAACGGCTCAGGGGGCAGAGCCACAGGAAATTTCCAGTCCCAGGCATTGGACTGACAGGTCCAATAACCTATCAGCCTAGTCCCCACCCCTGCCTCCAGGGATCCGGGCATGCCTATCATCTGGGAGGCAGGTTTTCCTCCCCCAGCATGAGGATTAGGTGCCAGATCCTACAATTGCCGTTTTGCCATCCGCATGTCCACGTGGTAGCAGCGGCAACAATTAACCAAACGCAAGAAGCAATGGCGCTGTCCCACTACGACTCTCTAACACTTCCACCGCTACCTGCTTGTTGGGTAATGGTGCTCTTGGTGCATTTTGGTGCAGTTGGAGGGCACTCAGGATCTGATCCCTGCCTCCTCTGATGCTATGGTGACTGGAGTCGAGTTCCTTGGGCTTTGCAGATAGTGCTGGAGTCCCGCCTTTGCTCAGCCCCCGGGGTCTGGGGCTCCCCTGAAGGCTTAGGTCACCTTGGCTCCAGTGAACATTCCTGGGGATGAGGTACTGAGGCACAAGAGTTAATGAACCCTTAGATATGTATTTTAATGTTTTTTTTCTTTCATGCATGTGTTTCTAACGCATTTATAAGATTATTTCTTTGTTGCTTTGTATGTCCCTCCCCCACAGTATAACCCCTGCTTTCACTATATTTGATGTCAGTATAACTAACATGTGGAGATGGGGAAAAAAAGTCGTTTAAGGATACAGGTGGACCTGTTGCAACAATGAGAGGTACAAGTTGTCATGTCCAAAACGAGCTTTACAACATCGGTGTGTGGGGGGGGTAAGGATTGGGATGGGGGGGAGGGGGGATGATGGGAAGGGATGGGAAGGGTAAACAAAGGAGGAGGCTGCAATGCTTGGTAAGAAATGTACGCACTATCCTGCCCATGTAATTGTAACCCCTCTGTACAGTATGTTCACAAATAAAATAAAATTTAAAAAAAAGAGTTAATGAAACCAGGAAGTAATTGCTCATGCCTGTATGCCTAGCTACTAGGGAGGCCGTGATCTGAGCATCAATCTCTGTTTGAAGCCAGCCTGGCAGGAAGTCCATGAAAGTGTTATCTCCAATAAAGACTCAGAAGAAGCCAGAGCAGGGCTGTGGCTCAAGTGGTAGAGCATTAGCCTTAAGCACAACGAGGCTCAGGAACAGGACACAGGCCCTGAGGTCAACCGACAGGACTGACCAATAAAAGAGTAATCAAAAGTCTCCTGTCTTCTCTGCCCTTCCTTTTGATTTTTGGAGGGGGGGGCTGGGTAAGTCCAGTTCTGGGGCCTGAATTCTGGGCCTGGGCACTGTCCCTCAGCTCTTCAGCTCAAGGCTAGTGCTCTACCACTTGAGCTACTGAGCAACTTCCGGCTTTTTTCTTTTTGCTTATGTGGTGCTGAGGAATCAAACCCAGGGCCTCATGCATGCAAGGCAAGCGCTCTACCACTGAGCCACCTTCCCACATTCTCTGCCCTACCTTGTCAGCCTAGTGCTGGCTTTGTGTGTTCTGTTCTGCCACAGTGCTGTTGACCAGGCAGGTCTTTGCACCCAGAAAGCTTGCTTTTTCTCACCTGCACAAGATAGCCCCAGGGAAAAGCTACTGATAGGTGATAGTCGTCAACTCTACCCAGAACCTAGCCACACCATTGCATCCCCCTCTTTTGTGATTCTCAAAGCAGATCACCCTCCCATTAACCTAACCTAGGAGGGGGATCTCAAAATCTTGGGTAAAGCAGAGCATTTTTCTGCCTGTTCGAACAAACTGACTTAAGAAACCAATCAAGCCACAGGACCTCAAGCTGACCAGAGACTCCAACAAGAGGCTGGTTACAGACAAAAGGGAGATACAGGATTCTTCCCACCCCTCCAAAAAAAATAAGAAAAAAAAATCAAAGAACTTTTTCTTTTCTTTTTTTTTCTTTTTTGGTATCTTATATATATAAAAATAATTTTTCCCTTTTCTAAAACTTTTATTAATCTTTAATTTTTGCATTTTTTGAAAAAATAATTGTTTTCCCGTAACTTTTTTTCCCTCTTATAATTTTTATTTTAGGAATACGTGAATGTGTGTTTTCCTTTCTTTTCTTGTCTTCTTTCTCTTATTCTTTCTTTCTTAATTATCTTTTTGTTTTTTGTCTAGCTCTACTGAACTTCTGATCTTTTTTTTTCTCCCTTTCTTATCCTTTTATCCTTTTCCTCTCTTTTGTTCTTCTGTATGTGACTTAACTCTTGTCCTGCACATCCTCAGATAAACCCATAGTTAACTAGTAGACCCTATCCCCCATTGTGTACACACTTAATCCACAAATTTATTACTCAATCCAAAACCTTTGAGACTTAAATTCCTTAATAGCAGTACTACCTCTTTATACCTATATAATATTTTAAGCATTTTTTAAAGTTTTTCACATCTCCTCTATCTCCCTCCTGTTTTCTCAATATATTCACATTCCTCTCTAAATAGATGGTTTTTCAATATCCATAACTATATTAATTTTTACGTTTCTATTTTTTTCTGGTCTCTTTTCATTTCCCTTTCCCTTTCTTCTTTTTCTCTCCCTCTCTACTTACATCCTACCCAACCTATTTCCTGAATTAAGATTAAGACATAGTTAACTCTCCCTGTGCCTCCCAACACCAATCTATTCCTATTCATTACCCACAACTCTCCCTAACCCTATAAATTTCTGGGTTTCCAAATTCTTCTCTGTGGTTCGAAGCCCATTAACATATAGTTGTTTGATGTTGAATAGATATATCTGTTGAACTAGATTGTATCTGTAGACTAGTGACTGTATAAATGCAAATGTTGGTTGATGGTTGCCTTAAGATAGTGTTCTAGCACAAAACTGGTGCTATTTTCATCTCAAATGGGCAGAGTAAGCTGGAAAAACACAAGAAAAATGGCAAATCCGGATATCTCAATTCCCAATCTTGATAATCCGGGGTCAGATCAGATAATGAACAATCCAGAAGAGAGTTCCCAAATAGCTCTACAAACACTGGTGGCAAACATGATCAATGAGAATTTTGACAACTTACAAAGGACACTGTATGAGCGTGATAGGGAGAGAGAGGAGGCATCCCAAAAGTTTATACAGGAATATCATAAGCGTGAGGAACCTACTCAAAAACTGATACAGGATTTGCGTGAACAACTTGAGAATACTCAAAGAGAAAGGGAGGAATGGCGTGAGCAGGCTCAAAACACTCAAAGAGAACTGCAGGAATCCCACGAATGGGAGGAAAGAGAACTGCAGGAATCCCACAAACGGGAGGAAGCTAATCAAAGAGTAATTCAGGAATTGAGAGACCAGGTAGAGAATACACAAAGATCATTAAAGGCATTCATGGAATCCATTAACAAAGAGCTGAAGGAAGTCAGGGAGACCACAAAGGGAATGCTGAATGGAACCCAACAGAAGGAATGGGAGTCCAAAGAAACCATAACCAATCAACTAAGTGATTTGAGAACAAACACTGAACACCAAATTAAGGAAGTAAAGAAATTCATACTAGACTTAAAACAGAGCTTCAACAAAGAATTTGAAGCCATCAAAGCTGACCAATTAGAAGGAAAAGAGATAAAAAACAAAGTAGAGAGTCTTGACAGCAGGTTAGACCATGCAGAAGATCGAATATCAGGGATTGAAGACAGCCTAGATATTATAGAGAAAGAACATACAACCATCCAAGACAAGTCCAAGAAATATGATAGGTCTATCCAATACCTGGAAGACACCATCAGAAGACCTAATGTAAGGATAATGGGTGTAGAGGAGCACCTAGAAACAGAAGTTAATGGTGTAGGAAATTTGTTTAACAGGATCCTAGCAGAGAACTTCCCAAACATACAAAAAGATAGGCCTATTCAGATACAAGAAGCTTTTAGAACCCCAAATAGACCAGACCAGAATAGGACATCCCAAGGTCACATTATAATCCACACAGGATCAACTCAGACCAAGGAAAAGATCCTTAAAGCTGTCGAGGAGAAAAGGGTAATCACCTATACAGGGAAACCAATTAGAATCACCTCAGATTTCTCAGCAGAGACAATCAAAGCAAGAAGAGCCTGGATTGATGTATGCCATGCCCTAAAAACAAACAACTATCAACCAAGAATACTGTACTCAGCTAAACTCTCCTTCATAACTGAAGGCCAAATCAAAACCTTCCACAGCAAAGAAAAATTGAAACAATACATCTCCACCAAACCAGCCCTACAAAAGATTCTTAAAGATGTCCTACACATAGAAAACCAACAAGACCGCAACAAAGGCCAAGAAACTGCACCCAAACTGAGAATCCAAGAACCATAGGAAGAACCCAGTTTTCACAACCCCCAAGAAGGTGGATAACATGGCAAGAACTCCCAAATACCTCTCAGTCCTATCTCTTAACATTAACGGAATGAACTCTCCAATTATGTGACATAGACTGTCTAGTTGGATTAAAAAACAAGACCCTTCTATCTGCTTTCTGCAGGAGTCACATCTAGCCCGTAAAAACAAACACATTTTCAATGTTAAAGGCTGGAACAAAATCTACCAAGCAAACGGCCCCCATAAACAGGCGGGAGTTGCAATCCTAATATCTGATAAAATAGACTTCAAATTAAAATTCGTGAGAAGAGATGAAGAAGGTCGCTACATACTAATTAATGGATCTCTCCTTCAGGAGGATATTACAATTCTAAATATCTATTTGCCAAACAATGGAGCACCCAAATTTATCAAAGAAACACTACTTTCCCTCAAATCCCATATAGATCCAAAGACATTAATTGTTGGGGATTTTAACACACCACTTTCCCCACTAGATAGATCAACTCGGCAAAAACTCAACAGAGAAACCGCAGATCTACACAGTTGCATAGATCAACTAGACTTAACAGACATCTACCGAACATTTCACTGAGCAGCATCAGAATACACGTTTTTCTCAGCAGCACATGGAACGTTTTCTAAAATAGACCACATTTTAGGCCACAAAGCAAACTTGGCTAAATTCAGAAACATTGAAGTTATACCTTGCATTCTCTCTGACCACAAGGGAATAAAATTAGAACTCAACACTAAAAGCCACCAAAGAAAGTCCGGTATCACATGGAGGCTGAATAACACACTGCTGAATCAAGAGTGGGTCATGGAAGAGATTAGAAAGGAAATACAAATGTTCATGCTATTCAACAAAAATGAACACACAAATTACCAGCTCCAATGGGACATAGCAAAGGCAGTACTCAGAGGCAAGTTTATAGCTCTGAGCTCCTACATCAACAAATTGGAGAAATCAGAAACTAGCAATTTAATGACACATCTAAACTACCTTGAAAAAGAGCAGCAAGATAAACCCCAATCCAGTAGACGGAAAGAAATAATCAAAATTAAATCAGAATTAAATGAATTAGAATCCAAAAAAACTATAGAAAGAATCAACAAAACAAAGAGTTGGTCCTTCGAAAAACTTAACAAAATAGACAGACCCTTAGCATATCTTATCAGAAAAAGAAGAGAACACACCCAAATTAATAAACTCAGAGATGAGAATGGAAACATCACCATGGAAACAACCAAGATTCAGAACATTATAAGGGAATACTTCTCAAAACTTTATGCTAATAAGTTTGAGAACTTGACAGAAATGGACCTTTTCCTAGCAAATATTGACATGCCAAAACTAAACCAAGATGGATTAAACCAGCTTAACAGGCCCATATCAAGCATTGAAATAGAAACAACAATAAGAGACCTCCCAGCTAAGAAAAGTCCAGGACCAGATGGTTTTACAGCGGAATTTTACAAGGCCTTCAAAGCAGAGCTCACACCAATAGTCCTCCAACTCTTCAATGAAATTGAAAGAGAAAGCTCACTACCCAACACATTCTATGAAGCCATCATAACCCTCATCCCAAAACCAGGAAGGGACTCATCAAAGAAAGAGAACTATAGACCCATTTCTTTGATGAACATTGATGCAAAACTTCTCAACAAAATTTTGGCCAATCAACTTCAACAATTCATCCAAAAAATCATAAACCATGATCAAACAGGATTCATTTCAGGGATGCAAATCTGGTTCAATATACGCAAATCAATTAATATTATTCATCACATCAACAGGAGCAAGAATAAGAACCACATGGTTATCTTAATAGATGCAGAAAAAGCATTCGACAAGATCCAACACCCCTTTATGATGAAGGTTTTGGAAAAATTAGGAATCCATGGAACATTCCTCAATACAATAAAGGCTGTATATGACAAACCTACAGCCAGCATTATACTCAATGGTGAAAAACTAAAGCCATTTCCTCTTAACTCAGGAACAAGACAAGGATTCCCATTCTCTCCACTTCTCTTCAATCTAGTATTAGATTGCCTAGCTACAGCAATAAGACAAGATGCATACATAAAGGGGATCCAAATAGGGAAAGAAGAAATAAAACTCTCCCTCTTTGCAGATGACATGATCTTGTATTTAAAGAATCCCATAGACTCCACTCCCAAATTACTCAAGCTGATTCAAAACTTTGGCAAAGTAGCAGGTTATAAAATTAACCCCCAAAATCAATGGCTTTTCTGTATGCCAACAATGAGAAAAGTGTGGCTGAAATTAGGAAAGCAACTCCATTTGTAATAGCCTCACAAAAAATAAAATACGTAGGAATTAACTTAACTAAAGAAGTGAAGGACCTCTATGATGAAAACTTTAAAGATAGCCATCTAATCTTCGATAAGGGAGCTAAAACAATAGAATGGAAGAAAGACAACCTCTTCAGTAAATGGTGCTGGCAAAATTGGTTAACTACATGTAGAAAACTTAAGCTAGATCCTTATATATCACCCTGCAGCAGAATCAACTCCAAATGGATCAAAGACCTTGAACTCAAAGCAGAAACACTGAAAATATTACAGGATGGAATAGGAGAAACCCTAGGTCTCCTTGGCTCAGGCCGAAATTTTCTGAATAGAGACCTGGAAACACAACAAATCAAAGAAACTGCCCAATAAATAAGTGGGCGAAAGACTTAAAGAGAAACTTCTCTGAAGAAGAAAGAAGGATGGACAATAGACACATGAAGAAATGTTCAACATCCCTAGCCATAAAAGAAATGCAAATCAAAACAACAGTGAGATATCACCTCTCTCCAGTTAGAACGGCAAAAATCAAGACCTCTAACAACAACAGGTGCTGGAGGGGATGTGGACAGAAAGGAACCTTACTTCATTGTTGGTGGGAATGTAAACTTGTTCAACCACTTTGGAAAGCAGTATGGAGGTTCCTCAAATTAGTTCACATAGAACTCCCCTATGACCCAGCAATCCCAATTTTGGGCATTTACCCAAATGGTTACAAACAAGACCACACTAAAGCTCCTAGCACAACTATGTTTATTGCAGCATTATTTACCATAGCTAAGATATCGAACCAACCCAGATGCCCCTCAGTAGATGAATGGATCAAGAAAATGTGGTATATATACACAATGGAATTCTATGGCTCCATCAGAAAGAATGACATTGCCCCATTTATTAGGAAATGGAAAAACTTGGAAAAAATTATATGAAGTTAAGTAAGCCAGGCCCAAAGAAACATAGGTCCCACGGTTTCCCTTATTTTTAATATCTAGTATATGTATGAGTCAAGCGGAAAAGGTCAGATAATGTGATGTCAGGAAAATGAACCCTTAGATGTGTATTTTAATGTTTTTTTTCTTTCATGCATGTGTTTCTAATGCATTTATAAGATTATCTCTTTGTTGCTTTGTATGTCCCTCCCCCACAGTATAACCCCTGCTTTCACTATATTTGATGTCAGTATAACTTGTGGAGGAGATGGGGAAAAACCAGTTGTTTAAGGATACAGGTGGACCTGTTGCAACAATGAGAAGTACAAGTTGTCATGTCCAAAACGAGCTTTATAACGTTGGTGCGGGGGGGGGGTAAGGGGGGGAAGGAGAAGGATTGGGATTGGGGGTGAGGGGGGAGGCTGGGAAGGGATGTGAAGGGTAAACACAGGAGGAGGCTGCAATGCTTGGTAAGAAATGTTCGCATTATTCTGCCCATGTAATTGTAACTCCTCTGTACAGTATGTTCACAAATAAAATTAAATTAAATTAAAAACAATCCACAAGAATCCTTACAGCCTGCGAGGCCCATATGGTATGACTGACTTACACCTTTTGCTTTTCTCCTAGTTATGTTGATATTGCTGTTTTCCTAATTAAATAAATATCCAAGAAGTTGACAAATCAGGCATGGCCTTTGCAAATTTGCTCTGTTCTTCTCTAGATGCTTCTTCCTCTAAACCTTTGTGTAGACCTGGATACTTGAAGGCTTCTGCTTGTAACCCTAGCTAGTCAGGAGGCTGAGATCTGAGGATACTTGTTAAAAGCCAGACTGGGCAGACAAAGCTGACGGACTCCTATCTCCAATAAACTAGGAAAAAAACCTTAAAGTGGAGGTTTGGCTCAAGTGGTAGAGGATCGGCCTTGCAGGAAAAGCAAAGCAAGGGCATGAGACCTGGAATTCAAGCCCCCGTACTGGCATGCATACACACACACACACACACACACACACACACACACACACACACACACACACACACACACACACACACACACAAACAAACATAAAAGTAAACCTTTGTGTGGTTCTCTCTATTTTCTCAGGAACAGGAGCAGAAGTTCTACCTCAGCAACCCCTTCCCTTACCTGCTGACCTAAAATATTCATTTTCTCACTAGTTCTTTGATTTCTCCTCAGAACAGGTCTCAGTTTGGGCCTTCTTCCAGAGGATGTGAGCTCCTAGGTCACACTCTATTCTATACCATCCTTATCTCTAGCAGCACCTGCTTCTTTTTATTAAGAATCAGAAAACTAGAGCTCTTTCTGGGCAGAAAAATTTGCAGAAGAGGTCCCCCTCTCCCTGAGCCAAGCAGCCCAAGTAAAGCTGAGACCTGAAGATTTTAGCTCATATACTTCTCCACCATGGGAAAGTAAACTGAGGACCTTCTCCAGTTAGGTATATTATTACTATTAAATTCAGTAATTACTGCTTGAGCAAAGTATAGCAATCAAAGTCATAAAAGGAAGGAAACCCTTTAGTCTCTCTTCCCTTCCCCTCTCTTCAACTAGCTCCCTAGAGGACTCTGAAGGAAATTGGATATGAGGTGTTGTTTTGTTTTTATATTCCCTGAGGTACTTTTTTTTTTTTTTAATCAAAGCTGCACACCAGGCCAGGCTTCCCACAATAGAGACTCAGCCCTTCAAACCCAGCTTTAATCTCATGCCCTTTCATCACTTTTGCACTGTAGGATGCACCAAAAAAGGGAAGGGGCTTCTGGGATTTTATCCTCCTCCCAGACACAAGATTACTTTCAGTGGAAAAACAGACCTGATCATTTACTGAAAGTGAATCAGAGCTGATACTTTCAGACTGAGCCCTCCTATTAGGCAGTCATGGGCATTAAATGAGATACTATAAATAAAATGTTGCCTGGCTGAGGTGGCTAACGTATGTAATCCTATCTACTAAGGAAGCTGAAGTCTGAGGACTGGGGCTTGAACTCAGGGCCTGGGCCCTGTCCTTGAGCTTAAGGCTAGTGCTCTACCACTTGAGCTACAGCTTTTTTGAGTAGTTTATTGAAGATAAAGGTCTCATGTACTTTACTGTCTGCACTGGCTTTGAAAAAAGATCCTCAAATCTCAGCCTCCAGAGTATTAGGATTCCAGGTGTGAGCCACCAGCACTTGACTCACAATGACCCCTTTAAGCACTCTCACCTGCACTGTTTATCTTGCTGTGGTTGCTTCACATATTTGTTTATTTACTTGGTTGTCACTGTGCTTCCTCAAATAGATGATTGGTTGTGACTTGGGTCAGCACTATGTCAGCTTCTAGACTATTGTATTTGATGAATGGTATGTCTCGCCTCCCACTGCCCCTTGCTACTTCCCTCTTTATTATTTTTTGTGTGGTCCTGTGCCTTGAATTCAAGGTCTGGGTCCTGTCTTTGAGGTTTTACTGCTTAATGCTAGCACTCAATGCCTCGAGCCACAGCCCCCCATTCAGTTTTCTTGGTAGATAACTGGAGATAAGAGTCTCACAGACAGCCTACGCTGGTGGCTCACACCTGTAATCCTAGCTACTCGGGAAGCAGAGATCTGAGAATCTGGGTTTAAAGCCAGTCAAAGCCGGAAAGTTCGGAAGATTCTTATCTCCACTTAATCACAGAAAGAGTCAGATGTGGCACTGTGGCTCAAGTGATTGAGTGCAATCCTTGAGCAAAAGTTTAGGGACAGTGCCCAGGCCTAGAGTTTAAGGCCCAAGACTGGCAAAAAATAAAAAGAAAAGCAAGCAAGCAAGCAACTCATAGACATTCCTGCCCAGACTTGCTTTGAATAGTGATCCTTAGATCCCTGCCTTGCAAGTAGATAGGATTACACGCATGAGCCACCAACAGCCAAGTCTCTTTTTATTTATGTATTTATTTTAACAAACTGCTTATTCATCGTCTGTGCCTTCAGACTTCCTTGTGGGATACAAAAACTTTTCCTACTAGGTGTCCTTACTTTGGCTTTTTTAGGGACCTTCAATATTTATGCTATTCATTCTGGGACCTCCAGCTGATGAAGCCAAAGCCTTAGCCAAGGATTTTGAAAGAAGAATAAATTCACTAGTCTAGAAGTACTGGTTTATTTAAAACACATTTTATTGATTGTGTGTGTGTGTGTGTGTGTGTGTGTGTGTGTGTGTGTGTGTGTGTGTGTGTGTGTGTGTGTGTGTGTGTGCAGGCACATGTGTGTGTGTGCGCGAGTGCGGTGATACTAGGGCTTGCTTTCTTGCTTAGCTTTTCTGCTCAAGTCTGGTGTTTAACCACTTAAGCCACACTTCCATTTCTGACTTTTTAAAACTGGTTAATTGTCAGTAAGACTCTCACAGACTTTTTTTTTGCCCAGGCTGACTTCAAACCATGGTCTTTAGATCTCAGCCTCTTAAGGTGCTTGTATGGCAAGCAGGAACCACCATTGCCTGGCTTGTTTTTAATATTCTTTATATAAACTCCTCATTCAAAGACTGAGTCTCCATTTTCCCATCTCATCATCACAAATCTTTAGTCCCCATTCTCTTCTCTATCAAGTAAGGATGATTATAATGGTGTGATTTCCAGGCTGGGAACAGACAGATCGGCTTAGCCAAAAGCAAAGCCCAAAAATCCTAAGTATGAGACTTCTGGCAAAGATCCAGGAGAAAGGAGAAGGGATTGGAATGCAGTGTTTAAGGACAATGTCTGTGAACTATGGAGGAAATGGAGGCTCAGAAGAGGAACATGACCTCTCACAGTCCCACTGGTGGCAGTGGAGTACAGGAGGAGCCTTAGTGCCCTGTACCCCAGGACTTGGCATGCTTGCAGTGAGTGGGCATTCATCTAACTCCTTGGAGGCCTCCAAGAGGGCAGTGGCATTTATCATAAGTCCCAAGATCACTCATACTATGGCAGATGTAAGAGGCAGCAGGCTCAGATTCCATACTGTTTATCCCTGGCTTATTCCCTTATGTTTGCCCTAGTCACCACAATAGCATTGCAGCAGATTCCTGGGACCAGAGACTGATTGACTCAGTCAAAATAGGAGGGAGTGACAATAACACCAATGATAGCAAGGGAAGGAAGCTAAGGATGTTGGTGGGCCTGAAAAAGGGACAAGAAGAGAGCTGTAGCCAGGTGCTCATTGCTCACACCTGTAATTCTCACTACTCAGGAGGCTGAGATCAGAGAATGATGGTTTAAAGTCAGCCTCGGGAGAAAAATCCAACAGACTCTTATGTCCAGTTACTCAAGAAACAAAAACAAAAACAAAAACAAAAACTGGAAGTGGAGATGTGTCTCAAGTGGTAGAGGGCTATCCTTGAGTGAAAAGTCAAGTGAGGTAGATGCTGGTGGTTCACACCTGTAATCTTTTTCTTTTTCTTGTTTTTTATTGTGAAAATACTGTACAGAGGGGTTACCATTACATGGGCAAGATAATGAGTACATTTCTTATCAAGCATTGTAGCCTCCTCCTTTGTTTCCCCTTCCCATCCCTTCCCAGCCTCCCCCCGCTACCCCATCCAATCCTTTCTCCCCACCAAAGTTGTAAATTTCGTTTTCAACATGACAACTTCACACCTGTAATCTTAGCTACTGAGGAGGCTGAAATCTGAAGATCATAGTTCAAAACCAACTTGAGCATGAAAGTTTGTGAGACTTATTATTTTGAGTTACTATGGTGGGTAGGGGAGAGTCAGTACCAAGGATTGAACTCGGGACCTAGGTGCTTTTCCTGAACTCTTTTGCTCAAGGCTAGCACTCTACCACTTGGAGCCGTAGTAACACTTCTGCTTTTCATGTGGTTAATTATAGATAAGACTCTCATGGAATTTCTAGTTTGGGCTAGCTTTGAACCATGATCCTCATATCTTAGCTCCCTGAGTAGCTAGGATTATAGGCATGAGGTATGAGACACTCATTTCCCTTTAATTACTAAAAAAGCTGGAAGTACAGATGTTCCTCAAAAGGTAGCATGCTTGCCTTGAACATAAACAGCTCAAGCCCCAGGACTTGCATACATACACACCAAGGACCTGCATACACACCAAGGTTGTCCACTAACAGCTAGAGTGATGAAAGCCATGAAGAGAACTTTCATTCACCTGCCTACCACTCTAGGACCTTGCAGAACAATCTAGAACTGTGTAGAGGGTTCTGTCTCCTCCCCATTTGCTGTTCTCCCTTGGATTTAGATGCTGGCTCTTCCTGTTACTGAAGTCCCCATTTCTAGGCATGTAGGAGATCCTTCCTCCAGTTCTGTCTCCAGCACCACACCCAAAACACGGCTCCCAGTCAGCCACCCCCTCTATACCCCACACCTCATGGTCATACTACCATATCTTCCTCTCTTTGTGTGTGTGTGTGTGTGTGTGTGTGTGTGTGTGTGTGTGTGTGGTGTGCGTGTGTGTGTATGTGTGCACTCGTGCATGTGTGCACGCTTATCCTGGGAATTGAACTGAGGACCTGCACACTGTCCCTCAGCTTTTCTACTCAAGGCTATCTCTTTATCTCTTGAGCCACAGCTCTGCTTTCAGCTTTTTGATAGTTAATTGGAGATAAGTGTCTTATAGACTTTCCTGCTTTGTCTGACTGCACACCATGATCCTTGCCTCACTCTCAGTCTCCAGAGTAGTTAAGATTACAGGTGTGAAATACCAGTACTCAGAAAATCTGTCTATCTATCTATCTATCTATCTATCTATCTATCTATCTATCTATCTATCTATCTATCTATCTATCTATCTATCTATCTATCTATCTATCGCTGTTAAAGAGGCTTCAACTCAGAACCTAGTCACTATCCCTTAGCTTTTTTGATCAATGCTGGAACTCTGCCACTTGAACCACAGCCCCACTTTGGAGTATTTGCTGGTTCTTTGAAGGTAAGTCTAGAGACTTCCTACTCAAGTTGTCTTTGAAACAAGATCCTTAGTTCTCAGCCTCCAGAGTCCTTCCTGTGATATTTTTGCATATCTGTTGGATACTATTTATCTGCTTTTGTTCAGAGAAGCTGATCTGAGACCCTTCCCAGATCAGGATTGCTGCCATGTGCAATGTGGCCAAGGAATGGCTTGCAGAATGAAGGAATGAAGTCTGTGTCCAGCCTCCATCTAGGAATGTGGCAGGTTTCAGGTTAAGGCACGAAAGGTGGCTAATTTATGTTCCCTGCCCAGGGAGCCCATGTTCTTCCCATAATGAGAAAGCCCTACAGCTGGACAGAAAGCGATGAGATCTTGGGGTGGCAGCCCTGAACTCCCATTCTGGTAGAAAGGATGTTCTCCCTAAGAGAGTTTTGGGAGTCTGTGATGAGAAACAAAGTAGTCACCAGGAAGGAATAGGCATAGCCCAAAAGGCAGGGAGTAACAGCACACTCCCCTCCCCTCACCCAAAATCTGAGACCACTGGACAATAAATGGTTGGTGTGACCATTGCTCTGCCCTTTGACTGTGCTTGGACAATGTCCCTGCTTCTGTGTGTATGTGTACGTGTGCGAGCATGTGCGCGCACACACACAAACAATGGATGAACATAGAAATATTATTAAAAAAAATCATCTCTAAAACAAGTCACTGATGGCTCATGACTGTAATCCTAGCTATTCAGGAGGCTGAGATATCAAGATCTCAGTTCAAAGCCAGCCCCAGCAGAATTATTTGAGAGATTCTTTTCTTCCATGAACCAGCACAATCCCAGAAGTGAACATGTAGCTCCAGGGGGAAGAGTGCCAGCCTTGAGAAGAAAAGCCAAGTAAAAGTGAGAGACTGAGTTAAAGCCCCAATGCTAGCAAAAAATCTAGCAAATAACTAATTTAAAAAATCATCTCAGAGCTTTCCTCATCTGTAAAATGGAATGATGAACAAGATAATGGAAGAATGAAGGAAGAGAATCCTGAAGGGCCTCAGTTCACCCCATTCCACCTCCAACACCTAGCAAATAGATAAAATCACCTGCTCATTACTTAGAGCCCAACCAACTAGGCTTGTTGTTTTAGTGCCACCTGCTGGTGAAGATGCAAAATGCTTCATGTTGCCATCCTGTGAGACACTTGGGCAAGTGTCTTACTTGCTTCACAGACCTCTGGCCTCATTGGGTCTCACCTTGCCTATCTGCTATATAAACACAGTAGACTCCTTCTGGTCCATATCCTGCATCTTCCTGGCTTGTAATTTTCAGATTATTTCTATTACTTCTCCAAATCCTGGGGCTTGATCTCAAGCCAGGTTGCTGTCCCTTAATACTATGCTCAAGGCTAGCACTCTACCAATTGAATCACACCTCTACTTCTGGCTTTTTGGTGATTACTTGGAGTTTGTATGAGCTAGGTGTTAATTGATCAGGCCTTTAATCCTAGTTACTCAGGAGGCTGATATCTGAGGATGTCAGTTCAAAGCCAGCCTGGGCAGGAGAATCTGTTAGTTTCCTATCTCCAATTATTTACAGAAAAATCTAGAAGTGGTTCTGTGGCACAAAAGTGCTTCCTTTGAGCAAAAGAGCTCATGGATAGCTCCCAGATGCTGAGTTCAAGCCATAAGACTAGCAAAAAGAAAGTTATAGATTTTTTTTCTTTTTGCTTGGGCTGGCTTTGAACCTTGATCCTCAGATCTCAGCCTCCTAAGTAACTAGGATTACACACAAAGCGCCCCTCTTATACAGGTTCTGCCTCCTATCACCTTGAGCTTCAGCCATCCTGTATGCAAGCCCCTAGACTTCATCTCATCCTGCCTTGAGCAGTTAAGCATGTGGGCCACTGGGCATCACACTGTGGCCCATAACCCCTGGAAGACTTGTACATGAACACTGGACTGATTGGACCTCAGAGGTATTTCCTTTCTTTTTAGTCTCCTTCTTTGTAGAGATCTTCATTTCTTTAGTTTTCAATCCTAAATAATTTAATAATCTTACTGATATCTCTTCTTTGAAAACTGATCATACCTCTTTTGTGTGCCTATTTTTAAGGCCCTGATATGGATCTGTGTCCTGTTGTGGCTTCTCCTGACCTGAGCTTACTCAGGAGGACTAATGCTTGTGCAAAAGATCTAATAAGTTTACAGGTGTTATGAAGGAGTCTGGACGGATTCAATGACTGAATGAGTTTGTACTGATTTATACATAACACTGATTTAATATTTCATATTAATGAAATGTAATCTTACTGATTACCCCCCAAAGCATTATATGTGTGCTTATATACATGTATGTGTCTATATGTTTGTCTTTGAAAGAATGGCAGTTTTTATTTTAGAACTATACCAAACTCAAGAATAGTAATTGGTATAGTTGATATTTCCAATGAAGAAAGCAGATTTTTTGGGCCTCCACTCATCAATATTTATTGAGCATTTACAGTGTACTGGACACAATAGAACATACAGAAAATATTGTCCCTGCTCTGGAGGATCTTGCATTCTGAAGGAAAAAAATATATATCTTTTTTTTTCTCTGTCGTGGGGCCTGAACTCTGGGCCTGGGAGCTGTCCCTCAGCTCTTCAGCTCAAGGTGAGCGTTCAACCACTTGAGCCACAGCACCACTTCTGACTTTTTCTGTGTATGTGGTGTTGAGGAATAGAAACTAGGGCCTAATGCATGCAAGGCAAGCACTCTATCACTGAGCCACCTTCTCAGCCCCACCTGTCTTTTAAAATGGCACTTTTATTTGGTGTCTTCTGTAATGTTCTGAGGAAATATCCTGTAGGGTGAGATTTGGCATAACTCAGACCCATCATTACTTAGAGAAGATTTAAAGGCAAACAATGGCAGACCATTCAGGATAGTGTTTATAGGAGATACACAATCTCATCAAGTAAGGTGAGATGTGCTGCAGTAGAGGATGAGGTTAATAGTTTGTGGGATGCAAGCAAAGAAAAGCAAGGGATCTTAGACAGTGAGTAGAGCCAGAAAAGTCATGTGACCTTTTCCGAAGTACATGGCCACCAAGGAGGAATGGTTGGTGACAAGACAGAAGGCTAAAAAAAAGGAAGGTAATCCTGTGCACCTGACAAATAAAATGACCAAAAGCGAAGGCAAACTGAATCCAGAAATTCTCAAAAACCAAAACTGATTTAGAAGCACAGACTTTACAGTTAATACTAACCAGTGTAGCCAAGTACTGGTGGCTCACTCCTGTAATCCTAGCTACTCAGGAGGCTGAGATCTGAGGATCTAGGTTCAAAGCCAACCCAGGAAGGAAAGACCATGAGATTCCTATCTCCTATAAACTACTCAAAAACCGGAAATGGCCCTGTGGCTCAAGTGGTAGAGCACTTGCCTTGAGCTGAAGAGCTGAGGGACAGGTCCCAGGCCCAGAGTTCAAGCCCCATGACTGACAAAAAAAAAACAAAAAAACAACAAAAAAAAAACAACTAACCAGTGTCATGATGGGTCAAAAACATTGTGGCTTTCTAAGTTAAAAAATGCTATATATCAAAATTTTAAGTGGAACATATTATTTTTCAAATCAATTTTCCCCTCCCCACGGAAAAATTTGACTCTGTAGGAGGTGGTTGGTAGATAGATTAGTATTTTTGTTATTGTGATAAACTTTGCACTTTAAAATTGGTAAAAGCCCATTAGCTGCCAAAAGGGAGTAATGAACAAATTTATAATAATGTACAATTTCTTTTGAGTCATTTCAAAACCAAAAAAACTAATTTACATGAAAAGTTGTAGAGAAAGTGGTAATGATTACCAAACAGTTTATTTTCACTGCATCTTTATTTTTACATTTGTTCGTAGGTTGCCTAAAAGATTTAAATACAAATAAAATTTGTAGCAAAAATAATGAGAGCAAACAGAAGGTAACATTAAAATAATGGAATGTGAACCATTTCTGCCCTTATCCAGAGTTAATTGGGACACAACTTTGTCTCAAAGAATACTTCTGATGCTGTAGTCTAAAGTGTGCACACTGAGATAGACTCTTCCACAGAAATACATGATTCCAGCATGTAACAGCCATGGAATATCTGTTTGTACCACAGCCCTGCAAGTGCTCCAAAACTTTCTAATATCCAGAATAATTAAACCTGTGCCTGGAACCAATTATCCCTTTTATTCCTCACCAGTGTAATCCAATAAGTAGGAAGATTTCTTCACTTTGACATGGAAGCATTTTTAACACTGGCCCTTATGAAGTCACCATATACCAAAGTACATGCCAAACATTTACAACTTGTATAAAAATTCTACATCCTCATATTGGTAATTTGAAGATGAAAACAGATAACTCACTAAATGTTAATGGGCAATATCTATTCCCCTAATATTAAACAACAACAAAAAAACCCTGGGAAATATAGAAATTCAAATAGAAGCAAGATAAACCTGTCATAAATCATAAACAACAAACTATTCGTGGGACAGCATGGATGGCAAATGGTCTACTTTATAAATTTTAGACTGAGGCAGATAAAAGTTGGAAGGTCATTTAATTTTCACATCCTTCTCCTGCTTTCACTTCATCTCCTTGGTTATCATATCCACAATGTCAACTTTTCTCTTAGTAACTACATTATTACCATGCAGTCTTTGAACCACTCTTCACTTAATGTATCAAGTTCAGCAATGACTTCATCAAAAGCTGTCTTTGCAAGAAACCTAGCTTCCTCTGGGGAGTTCAGAATGTCATAATAGAACACCGAGAATTTAAGAGCCAGACCCAAACTGATAGTTTATCAGTTGTGAAGCTTGAACTCTGGGCCTGGGTGCTGTCTCTCAGCTCTTCAGCTCAAAGCTAGTGCTCTACCACTTGAGCCACAGTACCACTTCCGGTTTTCTGAGTTGTTTATCAGATATAAGTCTCAAATGTTTCTTTATGGCTATTGTTTCTAACATATTTATACAATGATTTCTTTGTTGCTGTGTATGTTCCTCCCTGTATTTGATGTTGGTATAATTTGTGAAGAGGAAGGGACAAAAGAAATTGTTTAAATAGGAATACAGCTGGACTCATTGCAACAATGAGATGTACAAGATGTTATGTTGAAAAACGAACTTTCAATTTTGGCACATGGCGGGGAGGGTGGGATGCAGTGTGGGGGGTGAGGATGGGAAGGGATGGGAAGGGGAAACAAAGGAGGAGGCAACAATGCTTGGTAAGAAAAGTACTCATTATCTTGCTCATGTAATTGTAACCCCTCTGTACACTATTTTCACAAGAAAAAAAAGTCTCACAGACATTCCTGTCTGGACTGGCTTTGAGGTGATGCTCAGATCTCAGCCTCCTGAGTAGCTAGGATTACAGGTGTGAGCCACCATCACCAAGCTTGCATTTCCTTTTGGCTGATCTCAAAAGCTTCTTGGTATGCTTGTTGTGAACGATCCACAATCCCTTTCTTGTAATCAACCAGCAGCAATCTCAGCCAATTAGTGGTAGTAGTCTCTCTTATAAAAGACTCTGCTCCCTGCTTGTGAAGCACTAGGGATGTAGAACTTTTCCAAAGTGACAGTGCATCATTGTAGCTATCTCTTAGCTCATTCTTGATTCTCTTTGTGTTCTTCACTATCTGATGTTTTTCCTCAGCACCTTCCATGTTTTGCTCAATACTTGAAATGACCCTCTAAGATGATCTATGGGCTTCTATAACATTTTTGTAAGCAACTGAGAGAAGATTCCTTTAATCATTAGACAATTCAGCTCTTTGCTCAGGGACAGACTTCATGTCACCAAATTGCTCAGGCTTCTAGGTCAGTTTGGCCTTCTGTACCAGCTCATTTGTATGGCAAGTGCTCAGGGTGAACATTCTGTGACCTCTTACCACAATGATGAGAAAAAGAATGAAGTTTTGCCTTCAACTCCAACTGTCACTCAGAGCCAAGAGGTTCACATTTGTGAACAGTTGGGACATGCTCAGGTTCCTGTCTAAAATTCTGAAAAATGGGAAATCTTTACTATTGCTATGGTGGTATGTTTAGCGTTTCTGAATGCTGCTTTTACAAGAGACTGCTCAAGGTTACTTCATCTATATTCCTCATCTTTTTTGTTTGTTCAGTCATTGTGTCCTTCAGCTCGAGGCGAGCTCTCTACCGCTTGAGCCACAGAACCCACTTCCAGTTTTTGAGTGGTGTTTATTGGAGATAAGAGACTCACGGACTTTCCTGCCTGGGCTGGCTTTCAACCATGATCCTCAGATCTCAGCCTCCTGAGAAGCTAGAATTACAGGCATGAGCCACAAGTGCCTAGCTATTCCTCATCTTTTTAAAAATTCTCTTGGGGCTGGGAAGGTGGCTCAGTGGTAGAGCACTTGCCTTGCATGCATGAGGCCCTGGGTTCGATTCCTCACCACCACATAAGCAAAAAGGAAAAAAGCTGGAAGTAGTGCTGTGGCTCAAGTGGTAGAGCACTAGCATTGACCTGAATAGCTGAGGGACAGTGCCCAGGCCCAAAGTACAGGCCCCATGATGGGATCCCCCCCAAAAAATTTTCTCTAATATGGGCTGGGAAGGTGGCTCTGAGGGAGAGTGCTTCCCTTCTATGCATTAGGCCCTGCGTTTGATTCCTCAGCACCACATAAGCATAATAAGCCAGAAGTGGTGCTGTGGCTCAAATGGTAGAGCACTAGCCTTGAGCTGAAGAGCTGAGGAACAGTGCTCAAGCCCGGGAAAGATGAAAGAAAGAAAGAAAGAAAGAAAGAAAGAAAGAAAGAAAGAAAGAAAGAAAGAAAGAAAGAAAGAAAGAAAGAAAGAAAGAAAGAAAGAAAGAGGAAGAGAGAAAGAAGGAGAAAAAAACCAAGCAATATTTTTACTTATTTTTAAATGTGCAACAAAATACATTTTCACTTATGGTTCTGCAATTAATCCACTTTTAAAAATATTTTTCTAATTTAAAATATTGTAGTTCTTTGAACATAAACATCTTTTTGTAAACATCTTGGAAGAGAAAATGTAACAGGGGCACATCTTCTCTGCTTTTATCAGAGGGACTGGTGATACAAAATAGAACAATGTCAGAATTTGATATGTGACATAAGGAGTAGAGCACCAAGCTTGAGCATAAAAACCAAAGACTTACACACCATAGAGAACATTAGACATGGAAATCCAGATATTTTAGATGGGTTTTCAGAGTATTGTGTGTGTGTGTGTGTGTGTGTGAGAGAGAGAGAGACAGAGAGAGAGAGAGAGAGAGAGAGAGAGAGAGAGAGACAGAGACAGAGAGAGAGAGAGAGAGAGAGAGAGAGAGAGAGAGAGAGAGAGAGAGAGAGAGAGAGAGCAAGACGGACAGACAGACAGAGAGGATAACTTTATAACTTTGTCCCTGTGACTAGGGGGATCCTGGGGATGTGGTCACAAAGTGTCATCAGGTCAGTAGAGTGGATAGTGGATGATGAAGGGAAAATAGCTTGGGTGGTTCTCAGTGAGTTAAGGACTGTGGGAGTGACTGGGTATCTATCCTGAAGCACCTGGTGAGGGTAAGACTGATTGGGCCCTTGGTTGTTGAGGAAGACCTGAAAAGGCAATTAAGTTTTCTCAGCTGACCTTGACCCCTTGCCTGTTTGAATCACATCAGTAATCATCAGAAAGTTGTCATCCTCTTTATAGTATCACTTCAGTAGGACAAAAGACTGACCAGGGCTCATCAGTCAAGGAAAAGTGAATTCTTGGCACAGATATAAATTGTAATTGGTTCAGGATGTTCTGAACTGTGAACCATCTTGGGAGCCATGTAGAACAATGGTCACAGGTGGGGTCACATACTGATCAGAAAGGCTCCCTAGAGGTCTTGGCAGCAAGAAGATGCTGAGTGGATTGTACAAGTGTGCTCTTCCTCATGTATTTCAGAAAAAATCCATTTAGAAGAAGGTGACCTATTTTTGGTCAGGAGTGGAAATGTAGACTTGGTAGGCTTTCATGATTTGAACCTTTTCCTGGCTTAGGATATCTACTAGAACATCAGTATTTCCAGGATAAGTTTGTTGATGAGGGTTTGAAGAAAGGAAAAGAGACTTGCTCTGGATTTGGATTCCATGACATCATGCAGAGGAATGAAGGGTTCCAGGAGATAGCTCTCCAGCACTCAACTAGATTCTTTTCTCATTACCATCACTCAGGAGTGTTGGGATTCTGAGGAAGTATTTAAAAAAAATCTACCCTTCCCTCAGGGCTGGGTTGAGATCACAGGAAACAGTAGATATTATCTATGAGCTGCAAGTTATTTAACCACATAAAGGAAGTAGAGTTAAGGCTCACTTGACTTTCCCATGGTTAGACAATTGGAATAACATAGGGGTAACATGTCCACAACAACATGGAACTTTGGCATAGAATAATCTATTCATTGTATAGATTTCATATTCTATTTGAATCCAGGACTCAGCTGTACCTTAATGGCTAAGGAATTTCCATATTTGTTACATTCATAGTTTCTCTCCTCTGGGCGTTTTCTGAGACAAACTGAGTTCTTGGAAACTTTTCTACATTTGTTGCATTCATAAGATTTCTCTCCTGTGGGTAATCAATGATGAACCCTAAGCTGTGCCTTCTGGGTGAAAGACTGCACATTTGGTACATTCATAAGGCTTCTATCCAGTGTGGGTTCTCTGATATAAATTGAGTTTTTTTCCAGGTGAAAGATCTTCCACATTTATTAGTTTCCTAAGATTTCTCATGTGTATGGATTCTTTTATGCTTGCTGAGTTGGGAAATTCTGGTTAAATGACTTTCCACATTTACTACATTTATAAGGTTTCTCAACTGTGTGAATTCTATTTTGTGTGACCTCCACATAAAAATCTTTCCATAGTTGTTACATTCATAAGGTTTCTATCCTGTGTGTGTTCTCTGATGCAATGTGATGTGTGACTTCTGTTTGAAAGACTTTCTACATTTGTTGCATTCATAAGGTTTCTCATATGTGTGAATTCTCTTATGCCTGTTGAGGTTGACTTTTGGTAAAGGATTTTCACATATCTTACATTCATAAGGTTTCTCTGCTGTATGTATTCTCTGATGGACATGAAATTCTGTCTTCTGGATGAAAGATTTTGCACATTTGTTTATTTGTATGGTTTCTCACCTGTGTGAATTCTTTTATGTTTGTTGAGGGTTGACTTTCAGGTAAAGGAATTTTCACACATCTTACATTCTTAAGGTTTCTCTCCTGTGTGTGTTATCTGATGAATAGTAAGTTCTGCCTTCCAGTTGCAAGACTTTCCACATTTGTTAAATTCATAAGGTTTCTCTCCTATGTGTGTTCTTTGATGAACATGAACATATGCCTTACGGGTGACAGACGTCCACATTTTATACACGCATAAGCTTTCTCTCCTCTGTGTATTCTGTGGTGAACATGAAGGTGTGTCTTATGGGTGAAAGACTTTCCATATTTGTCACATTTGTAAGGTTTCTCTTCTGTGTGTCTTCTCTGATGCAAAGTGAGTTCTGACTTCTCTCTGAAAGAGTTTCCACATTTGTCACATTCATAAGGTTTCTCTCCTATATGGATTCTCCAATGGACAGTAAAGTTTGCCTTGTGGCTGAAAGATTTTCCACATTTGTTACATTCATAAGGTTTCTCTCCTGTGTGTGTTCTTTGGTGAAAAATGAGGTATGACTCCCTGAAGGTCTTTCCACATTTCTTACATTCAGAAATTTTCTCTTCTGCGTGAGCTCTCCGATGCCTGCTGAGAGTTGACTTCTGGGTGGGAATTTTCTTACATTCTTCATATGCATAGGGTAGCTCTACATATGCATAGGGTAGCTTATCAGCTCTACAGGCTGGAAAGTCAGGTCTGACTTCTGAAAGATAAATTTTGCAAATTGGATACACATCAGTTTACTCTAGAGATTTGCTCTGAGGGTTTGTAAGGTGTATTGCTTTAGTGAAAGACTTCCCATTCACTACATGGACAAGGATTCTATCCTGAATACATTTTCTGATGTGTAGTGACTGTAAGGCTACAGTAGAATGTTTTCCCATAGATCATACATTCAGGTACTCTCCTTACACTCTGAAGTATTTCTTGGGCAAGGAGAGCTGATTTATAGTCTTTTCTATATTTACTAAGGTTATGGAAGGTCTCTCTCACACAAACCCAATTACATCTAAAGAATATGATCTCTAACCCAGGCACTGGTGGCTCATGCCTATAATCCTGGTTACTAAGGAGGCTGAGATCTGAGAACTGTGGTTCAAAGCCAGTCAGAGCAGTCTGTGAGACTCTTATCTCCAATAAAGCACCAGAAAACAGGAATTGGTGCTGTGACTCAAGTGGTAGAGCACTGCATTGAGCTGGAGAGCTGAAGGACAGTGCACAGACTCTGATTTCAAGCCCCACAACTGACAAAAAAAGCTTTTTAAATAAAATTTTCTTTAAAAAAGAATATGGTCTTGGGCTGGGAAGGTGGCTCAGTGGTAGAGTGCTTGCCTTGCATGCCTGAGGCCCTGGGATCGATTCCTCAGCATCACATAAGCAAAAGGAGAAAAAAGCCATAAGTGTAGCTGTTGCTCAAGTGGTAGAGCATTACCCTTGAGCTGAAGAGCTGAGGGACAGCACCAAGGCCAAGAGTTCAGGCCCCACGACTGCCCCCCCCCAAAAAAAGTATATGGTCTCTGAATTTAATACTTCTCTTCTCCATATTCAAATTTCTGCAGCTCATTTGGACTCTCATACTTTTGACTAAAATGTTCTGAATATTTGCAAGATTCTTCAATTACAGGAGACAAACTAGGCCTACATGCATCATGCATCTCATCAAGCTCACTTCAGAGAAGCATCTTCTGATAGCAATGAAATCCTCAGTCCTTATCCCTAAGGAGTTCACATTATTTCTAATCACCTCTGGCTTATGTTTTGAACTCAAATTAAGGGTCGTTACTAATATCACCCTTTCCTCCACTGTGTTACTTTTTGTGACTATTGCTTCACACAGACATTCATCTGGACTTTGCTGGCACATCTTAATCACATCCTCAATTCCTGCGACATCTAAGATGAGTCATAGAAAAAAAGATGTAAAAACATTTATTTCATTGTAACTATTAAAGATTTTAAAATATCAAAGTCAGAAATGATTTATACAAAATATATGCTTTTCTCTCAAATGTATTAAGAAAGTAATACTGATTACTGATTCCAATGGAAAATATTTTTTGTTTAAGTTTTTTCTTCTTTTATATCAAATCATTCAAATCACTCAACTATGTGCTGCTAAAATTTTAAGCCGAGTACTAGCCATCTGCTTTTAGTAATTATGGTGTTGTTTTTCTCAAATATATTCTTGTTTGAACATAAGGGGATAGCTGCTTTTTAATTTTTCTTGAAATTATTTATGTATCATGCTGCTTTTTTCTTAACTATTAGGTTAGGAAAAGGAATATTTTCTAGATTCAGAGAACAAAAGAATGTTTTATACATTTCTTGGCCTTTCACTTAAACAGAAATTGTTCCTAGAAGTAAGGATTCATACCTATATCTCTTCAGTTCTAACTTCTTAGTAAGAATTACTTTAGGTCCCTTTGAGACACTCCTGCCTCTTAGAACTATGGAAGACCAAATATACTCCAGATAAAGATCACCTAATTATCCTCTCTGGACTAAAATCTTTGGTTCTAAATCCCAGTCTCTGCCAACCATGACTAATAAGAAATTTGCCTTCTCAGAGGATAGCAGCCCAGAAGTCCTCCTTATTTCCACTTACCTGGATTGTGCTAGTTTCAACGAAAAGGATATCTCATTTACTCTTTTACACTTTTTGTTGGATTGTTTCAGAATGACTTCCCCACAGAGAAAGAGAATTGCTAACTCAACTGCCACACAGAATTCAGGGTATCTCCATATTAATTATTGATTCACAAAGGAGACAAAGGATCACATAGTTCTCTGCCTAGAAACATTATTACTCAGTTCAGCACAAGATGAACGTACCAACTGGGTACTGGATCCAATGTCACTATGCAAGGTGCATTAATTTACCTGAGAAATTCTTGTCTGAGGCTTCTCCTATCCATGGTTCTGCACCTTGCTCCAGCTTGACAATCAAGTTAGGTTTAGGAACACAGTGCTCTGTTAATAAGAACCAGTGCAGAACTATTGTTCATGCTCAGTCATCATTCCTCTAACATCTCAGACATCCTGTTCACAATGTTGCTCTTAAATGTTGTTTCTCATTTCTCACTGGCTCCATGATTGACTTTCCCCCAGCTCTGGATTTATTTTACCGGTTTGTTGCTTAATCTCAGCTCTTGTGCTCTATGATAGCATTGTACCAGTTTAAGTTCCCTCTACACTTTTAATTTTTGAGTGGTTAATTGGAGATAAGAGTCTCATGGGGACTATTCAGCCATTGCTGGCTTCAAATCAAAACCGTCAGATTCAGCCTCCTGAGTAGCTAGGATTACAGGCGTGAGCCACTGCAACCAGGGCCAGGTTTGGATTATAAATATCCACTGTCAACTAGTGATTTCCAGTTCATATTTCCAATAGTCATACCTCTTCTATTCTAGATTGTATACCACCTAAAATAATCACCTTAAGTTTGGGAAGACAGTTTCCTGTAAGTAGAGCATAGTTTAGAACTTTTGTCAAATTTTGATTGGCTTCTTGAAGAATGAGAATAAAATTGCCTTAGGAATTACATAATCAAGTTGAAGTTTTCCTTTGGAAGAAATGATACTTCTCGCACACTGGAACATTACATCTAAATTCTATTGAAAATTTGACAAATATTCAGATACCTACTGAAAGCAAATCATTTCACTTTGCAAATTAGCATGACTTTTGCCCACCCCAAAACACCAGGTGGTTGTAGGTCTCCAGTATTACATCTCTATACAAGGTCCTCTGAGCAATGTCCAGGTCCATCCATTCCTCCCAGCTAAAGTCCACAGACAAATCATCAAATGACACCAGCTTCTGTGAGGGTATATTTCCATCAAATAATTAGCCCTCAGTCATGGGAACACTAAGTGTGGAATTTGAGCTTTCTACATGTATGCTTTTGTTTCATCTATTCATTGGGAGAATTAAAAATCAAAGTAGAAATATTTTGCCTCTATTTTAACACTAATTAAAATACAAAGATTCCGTAATAACTCAGAACACATTTTTGGTGCTAGCGAGAGAAAGAAGATAAAAATTCTAAGGAGTTAATAACATGACATGATAACATTAAATATAAGTAGGTACCTGTAAGATATTTTGATAAAATTTACTACATATGAGGGTAACAATGTAGTAAACAGATTATTTTTTCCCTACATTTTCATATTCTGCCCCAGTGAAGAGCCTATTTAGATCTTCTATTAAAAAGTATTGTTGTAAGCAATCAAAACACATTAAGGACAACACACGGACTACATGCCACATTAGTAGGTCTACAAAAGGAACAGTGTCCAGGTTAATGTTAAATGGAGTAATAGTACTCATGAAAGTAGCTAATGATTGATAAGGCCATACAAGATTTGACTTAGTTCCCACAATAACAATATCCTATATTAATCATTTTGTTATTAAATTTCTAAAGAATGTAGTGAGGTCATAAACATCCTGCTAATTACTTCCTAACTAAAAAAGAACTGCTAGCATGAATTTTTGTGAACATTGCCTACCTCCTACAAAACAGACTATAGGTGAGAGAGTAATAAAATATTTCTTGAAATGATTATTAGAAATAAAATACAATACTTAATTTGAATCATGAAATATTTGAGTTTAGGTTGAATATTAATTCTGCATAAACCAGTAACAATAATCTTGTTTCATTGTAATATCCAATTAGCTATTAATGTTAAATATTCAGGTAAGAATAAACAAAGCAATTGCTTCTGGCTCGACTGGTATCCTATCCTAGCTACTTAACAGGATGAGGTCTAGAAGCTAGCTTGAGTAGACAACTCAATTTAAGCAGCTAATAAGCAGATTGGACTCATGGCTAAAGCGATAGGGCCAACAATGAATGAGGAAGCTAACTGACTATGAGGGCTATGAGTTCAAGATCCAGTACTAGCCCAAGAAAGGAATGGTGGTGGCTGAGGTGGTTACATCAAATGAGTTTCCAAGTTAGACACCAACTGTGGCAACACAGTAGTCCTCATTTCAGTGATAAAGAGAAAAGAAAAAGAGTGGAAGAGGGAAAGAAGGGGAGCAAAAGGGCAGGGAAGAAGGGACAAGAGAGGTATGGAGAGGAGGGAAAGAGAGAGAAAGGGCAAGGAGGAATAGAAGAGAGAAGAAAAGCTTCATGACATTAGATTTGACAGTAACTCCTTGGATAGGATACCAAAAGTACCTGATATAAAACTAAACATTATCTAAATTCATACAGTTAAAAGTTTTGCTTCTAAAGATACAATGAACCAAGAAGAAAAAGCATGGTATAAACGAAAATGTTCTCAAACATTTCTAAATATGTTAATTACTGGAATGCATTAGAAAATATGAAACCAAATCCAAAACTACAGCACAGAAAATATGATTTTAAAATGGAAAAAATTGAAGAGACTTTTAACGGAATATATACAAATAGTTGATTAAAATAGATGGTCAATGTAAATAGTGTTGAGAAAAGTTCATATCAAAATTAAAATGAAATAACTAACAATCTCTCATGTGTATGTCTTTGGGTTTTTCTAATTTACTTTGGCTGTGGAATCCAATAGAACTATCTAGGCAACACTTTCCCTATATAATGGATAATAAAAATCTGAATTCTAAGAGCCACATAAGCAAATAAAATTGATCAGGAAGAAAAACTAGTTCCCAGGTAGATCAGTTGAAGAAAAGAACAAAAAGAGACAGATGGATGGAAGAGGGCTTGAGAGAAAGAGAAAAAGTGATAGAAAAATAGATACAAAAAGAGAAAATGAGGGGCTGGGAAGGTGGCTCAGTGGTAGAGTGTTTGCCTTGCATGCATGAGGCCCTGGGTTCGATTCCCCAGCACCACATAAGCAGAAAAAACTGGAAGTAGTGCTGTGGCTCAAGTGGTAGAGTGCTAGCCTTGAGCTGCTGGAAGTGGTGCTGTGGCTCAATAGGTAGAGTGCTAGCCTTGAGCTGAAGTGCTGAGGGACAGTGCCAGAGTTCAGGCACCATGACTGGCAGAGAGAGAGAGAGAGAGAGAGAGAGAGAGAGAGAGAGAGAGAGAGAGAGAGAGAGAGAGAGAGAGAGAGAGAGAGAGAGAGAGAGAGAGAGAGAGAGAGAGAGAGAGAGAGAGAGAGAGAGAGAGAGAGAGAGAGAGAACGAGAGAAATAACCATATCTAGTGAGTAGAAAATCATGAATAAAGAGAATAAATAATTCTGGAATCCTTAGCCAGAGCAATAAGGTAAGAAAAGGACATTACAGATATCCACAAAGGGATGGAAGAAATTGAACTATCCCTATTTGCAGATGACATAATCTTATATCTAAATGACCCTCAAAATTCCACTCCCAAACTCAGAACTTGTAAATCACTTGGGCAAAGTAGCAGGATACAAAACTAGTACACAAAAATCAGTTGCCTTTCAGTATATCAATAATGTACAAGAAGAAAGGGAAATCAGGAAAACAACCCCTTTCAAAATAACCTCCAAATATATAGGAATTAACCTAACCAAATATGTAAATGACCTATTTAGTGCAAACTATAAAAGCCTAAAGAAAGAAATCAAAGAGGATACCAGGAAATGGAACGACCTTCCATGTACTTGGACAGGCAGAATCAATATTGTGAAAATGGCCATACTGCCAAAAATGACTTACAAATTCAATGTAGTTCCCATAAAAATTCCAATGACATTCTTTATGGAAATAGAGAAAACAATCCAAAAATTAATTGGGAACTGCAAAAGACCTAGAATACCCAAAGCAATCCTAGGCAAAAGGAGCAAAGCAGGAGGTATCACAGTACCAGATTTCAAGCTCTTCTATAGAGCCATAATAAAAAACAGCTTGGTATTGGCACAAAAATAGGCCTGAAAACCAATGGAATAGACTAGAAGACTTAGAAATAAAACCACATACTTACCATCAGCTGCTGTTTGACAAAGGAGCTAAAGACATACATTGGAAAAAAACATAGCCTCTTCAACTATTGGTGCTGGGAAAACTGGTCAGCCACATGCAGAAAACTATAGTGGACCCCAGCCTAACACCATGCACTAGCATCAAAATGGATTAAAGATCTTAACATCAAACCTCAAAATCTGAAACTACTGAGGACAGAGTAGGAGAAACACTAGAACTTAAAGGCACAAGCAGTCCCTTCTTGAACAGAGTCCCAGGGTACCAACAAATTGGAGAGAGACTTGACAACTGGGACTACCTTAAAATAAAAAGTTTCTGCACAGCTACAGACATAGGTACCAAACTAGAAAGACAGCCAAACAATTGGGAAAATATATTTACCAGCAATATATCAGACAAAAGCCTAATATCCACTATATACAGGGAACTCCAGGGAACTCAAGAAACTAATCTCTCCCAAATCTAACAAACCCATCATTAAATGGGAAAGGGATCGAAAGGGAAACTTCTCAGAAGAAACGATAAAAATGGCAAATAAACACATGAGGAAATGTTCATCATCCCAGGGTGTAAAGGACATGCAAATAAAAACAACCCTGAGGTACCACTTTAGCATAGTCAGAATGGCTTATATCATAAATTCAAACAACAACAAATGAAGGTGGGGAGGTGGAGAAAGAGGAACACTAATGCATAAGTGGTGGGAATGTAAACTAATACAACCACTCTGGAAAGCAGTCTGGAGGTTCCTTAGAAAACTAAACATACACATATGACTCAGCCATATCACTCCTAGGTATCTACCTTGAGCAACAGGAATCAAGATACAAGGACACATGCACCTCCATGTTCATTGCTGCACTTTTCAAAATAGCTAAGTTATGGAAACAACACAGATACCCCACTACAGATGGATCCAAAATTGTGGTACCTGTATACAATGGAATATATTATGTAGCCATTAGAAAGGACAAAGACAAAATAATGACATTTTTAGGCAAATAGAACTAGAACAAATCATGCTGAACAAAATAAGCCAAGATCACAGAGAAAACTGACATACGGTCTCCCTGATATACAAGTGTACATATGAGGGAAGCTAGGAGGAGGGCACAAAATCAGAAAGAAACAAATGATAAAATACAGCAGAGGGGTCTATCAGCTGCACTGGACATTCAGGAAAGTGAACTACAGTGAACTATACAACTCAAGGGCAGTGGTGGAATGACAGAGAAAGAGGGAACAGCTTACACTAAGCACAAAGAAAGAAATGTGCATATCACCCAATGTGGAAGAAATAGTTGTATTGTCAAACTTTGTAGAGTTCACAAGCTTTCTAGGCCATGATAATGACAATTTGCCTGGTAAAGTTTAAAATGTGTTTGTGACTTTGGCTAAGTATAACTATCCCACAATATTGTGGAAATTTATGTAATAACAATATCTATAAATAAATTTTCAAACATTGGAAACAATCAAGCAAATCTGGACTCCAGCAAGACAGAAGGTGAGACGTTTTTAACTCCTAAATCTATAAGCAATTTTTAATTAATTTATGAACATGTTCCTCAAGCTGAACCTGTTTTGTCTGTTTTTAAATCTTGGACATACTTAGGTTTATAAAATGGAATGTACAGCAAAGTAAGGAATAAAAAGTAACTCACCAGAGATCCTTTCATTCTTTCTTGCTGTTGACAATGAAAAGATGATTCTGGAAGCATGGCCGGAAGATAAGCCAAATGACATGGTCAGGAAAAAATCTCTGTGATTCTGCCCCAGATTTTCCTGCTCCAAACATTATACATAAGCTGGAAAAGGATAAAGTCTTCTTATAGGGGAAGACTGTTTCAAGTCTGAAGTAAAGCATTGAACACTCAACTAAAGACAAATCCACAGTCCACTAGTTGGTATAGTATAAAAGCAATTCATGTCTATGTTTAATATACATGTAGAATTCATAAAAACTAATGTACCCACAAAAAATAATTGAATAATTGAAACCCAAAAATCATATCACATTTTTACTAAAACTAGTTATTACTGAAATACATTTAGGGACACATGAGCTATTAATCTATTAATGCAAAGGTATCCATCTTAGGACTCCATTGACCCTTTGTGGTCTACCTCATACATACTTAGACACCATGGAAAGCATGTATGTTGTAACTTAATTTTTCTCACTCAGAGTTATACTGGAAAAATATATATACAATTCTTTTTTCTAGTATTATAATGTTCCCATAATGTTTGTCAACATCCCTAGCCATAAAAGAAATGCAAATCAAAACAACATTGAGATATCACCTCACTCAAGTTACAACAGCAAAAATCAAGAGCTCTAACAACAACAGATGCTGGAGGGGATGTGGACAGAAAGTAACCTTACTTCATTGTTGGTGGGAATGTAAACTTGTTCAACCACTTTGGAAAGCAGTATGGAGGTTCCTCAAAAGACTTCACATAGATCTCCCCTATGATCCAGCAATCCCACTTTTGGGCATTTACCCAAATGTTTACAAACAAGACCACACTAAAGCTACCAGCACAACTATGTTTATTGCAGCATTATTTACCATAGCTAAGATATGGAACCAACCCAGATGTCCCTCAGTAGATGAATGGATCAAGAAAATGTGGTATATATACACAATGGAATTCTATGCCTCCATCAGAAAGAATGACATTCCCCCATTTGTTAGGAAATGGAAAGGCTTGGAAAAAATTATATTAAGTGAAGTAAGCCAGGCCCAAAGAAACATAGGTCCCATGGTTTCCCTTATTTGCAATATCTAGTATAGGTATGAGTCAAGCGGAAAAGGTCAGATAATGTGATGTTAGGAAAACGAACCCTTAAATATGTATTTTAATGTTTTCGTTTCTTTCATGCAGGTGTTTCTAACGCATTTATAAGATTATTTCTTTGTTGCTTTGTATGTCCCTCCCCCACAGTGTAAACCACGCTTTCACTATATTTGATGTCAGTATAACATGTGGAGGAGATGGGGACAAACAAGTCGTTTACGAATTCAGGTGGACCTGTTGCAACAATGAGAAGTACAAAATGTCATGTCAAAACCAGCTTTACAATGTCGGTGTGGAGGTGGAGGGGGTATGATTGGCTGGGGGGTATGGGGGAGGCTGGGAAGGGAGGTGAAGGGTAAACAAAGGAGGAGGCTGCAATGCTTGGTAAGAAATGTATGCATTATCCTGCCCATGTAATTGTAACCCCTCTGTACAGTATGTTCTCAAATAAAATAAATTAAATAAAAAATAATAATAATGGTTGCCATATGGCATAATTCCCTGTATCTAAATACTCAAAGCACCCTTGTGCAATGATTTTTAATTTGCCATTGAACCTGCTTGGCCAAAGGGACACCAGTAAAAATGATGCAAACAGAGGTTTGAGAAGCTCCTAATTCTCACTTTTCTAAACAGTCAAATTAAGAACCTTGGCTAGTCCGGGCACCGGTGGCTCACACCTGTAATCCTAGCTGCTCAGGAGGCTGAGATCTGAGGATCAAGGTTCAAAGCCAGCCCTAGGAGGAATAAATCCAAGAGACTCTTATCTCCAATAAATCACTAGAAAACTGGAAGTGGCCCTGTGACTCAAGCAGTAGAGCACTCGCCTTCAGCTGAAGAGTGCAAGGACAGCTGCCAAGCCCAGAGTTCCAGCCCCAAGACTGACCAAAACAAAAAACAACAAACAAACAAACAAAACAAGAACCTTGGCCATCCTGCTGGAGATACAGGGCCTAATAAATATGCAACATAAAATACTGCTCATAGGAATGACATAATCCCAACCAACCATGCTTAGCTAAGGAACCAGAATATTAAGTTTTCTATGTTAGTTAAACAACATCAACACAAAATACTAAGTTGAGGACACCCCAAATTTTAGATTCAGAAAAGTTAAATATAATGAATTAAACATCTTATACTTATTGGTTTTTACTTGTTGGTTTATCACTAGGAATTTCTATTATCCACAGTTGTTTTTTTTTTTTACACAAATACTTAGATTGGAAATTGCTAATATAAAATAACATGAACTGGGTTGGAGGGAGGGAAAGTAGAAGAAAATTGAGGGAAGGGAGAGCAAGTTTGAAAAGAAATGTACTCATTGCCTTACTTATGTAACTGCAACGGCTCTGCACATCACCTTGACAATAAAAAAGGGGAAAAAAGAAGTAAAATCTGGAACACCATCTTATAGACCATATACATAATTGCTCTGTGTGAGAGAACACAGAAACACATAGACTTACCAAAGTCCTTGGTCACTTATTCGTTCGTTTGTTTTTGGGGTCCAGTCGTGGGACCTGAACTCTGAGCCTGGGCACTGTCCCTCAGCTCTTCAGCTCAAGGCTAGTGCTCTACCACTTGAGCAACAGTGCCACTTCTGCCTTTTTTCTTTTTGCTTATGTGGTGCTGAGGAATCGAACCCAGGGCCTCATGCATGCAAGGCAAGCGTTCTACCACTGAGCCACCTTCCCAGCCTGTCCTTGATCACTTATATCAATGTTTGGTAATAAAAATAGAGATCATTATATTATGTTGAACTCTCTGTTGGTGAAAAAAACTGAACTTTACAGTGACATTTGCAAAGAATGAAAATCTACTCTGCAGTATTCAGTGAGGATATTTTATGCTAGGAAAGACAATATGAATCATTTTAAAGCAATGTTTGTTTCTTACTACTCATTTTTCGCATCACCTGAATGATTTCATACTTTAAAAAAACTTAAAAGATTTAATTATAGGCAATGTATCTATATTCACAATGCTTGAGACCAGGAGTGTAATATATTTCAGGGTGGGCATTTTTTTTCTTTTGGGATTTGGACTATCATCGTAAACATAAGTGACTGAACATCACTCCTTAAACATTAAAAAAATTCTATTTCAGATTATTTTATTAGACATATTACTACCAATAATAGCTGGTAGTAGAGATGTGGCTTAAGTGGTAAACATTGCCCTTGAGCAAAAGCAGTTCATAGTCAGTGTTTAGACCTTTAGCTCAAGAACTGGTACTAGCACACAAAAAGAGGGTATTGTATTTTAATTATAGTTCATGAATTGTTTTGGAATATGTTTTATGGCAATGATGTAAAATATGCTTATTATTCTATTAGAGAAAGTGTAATTTATCAAAAACAGAAAGTAGAGAATATCCATGTAGTAACATTTTAAAGTTGCAAATTCCATAAGAAGTGCAGAGGACAAAAATAGAACCAGCATGTTTCTATAAGGTATTTTACAGAAATGTTTATGCTTTATTAACTTCAATTTCCAAAAGGAATTTCCTAAGTGAATTAATATTTTTAAAGAAGATTGTGGTAAATGGGTAACATTAGCTAAATCTACAAAGGATACAACCTTGAGCAATATATATTTTCTCAAGAATTCTTACAATTTTCTTAGAAGCCAAAAGTCTCTTACCAACTCCCTGAACTGCCAGGAAGTACCAACATGGTATAGCTAGCATGAGCAAATCCACAGATGGGGCACTGAAGATGTTTGACAGATCACATACTATAAATTATTGTGGAAAGAGGCTGAATAAATCATTGAGAATTGGATTAGGGATTGGTACCTAGACAGATACTTTCAGTTGTGATAGTGTTCTCTCTACCCTAAACCATACCCTCCTGTACCCTCTGATAACTATGCTCTGGCTTATTCCTCAGCTCAGCTCACCTTCCCTCCTGAAAGTTGGTCTAAACCTTTCAAAAGCATCAAGTGATCGCTTCAAGAAGTAGAACCAATTATTGCTTAAGGCAAGGAAAGCTAAAAGCATCTTCGCCTTCCTGTGCTTTTCTGCCTCTGTTCTTTAGGAGGGAGATTGTTATTTGTAGGTCCCCTCCTTGCAACATTGCTAGGCTTCATTCCTGAAACTACAGGACCAGCACATACTACTCCAATATCCCATGTAGACTTGTCTCTTAAAACAAGGTCATGTACAAACATGAGTAAACTCAAGCCAGAAGTGCTAAAAAGGCTAACAAGCAGAGGCAGAGTAAAAATGCCTCTCAGATAAACAACACAGAACCCCAAAATAGAACTGTAATATAAGAAGATTCAAGGCACAGACTTTACAATTTTATTGCAATTGTTATCATGCTCAGTTACAGTCAGGTGAAGTGAATAAAGTCACATGGATTAACAATAAAATCTCTAGGTCATGGAGAATAAACATAAAGCTCCAGGGTCTCCTAGTCTGGAGAAATACCCAAATTGTTCTTGGAGCTTCAGAAGCCAGATTCTGGTGTCTGGAAGCACACAGTCTAATGGCAGCACAAGCTCATGACTCCCCAAACAAATCAACCCCAGACTGGAAGAACACATGTAAGGTAGAACCACCGGGTCCTGTGCCCAGCTTGCAGTTAGTGCCTGACATGGGATCCGTAGCTTGAGATCCCTTACAGTTACAACTCCCAAAGTCCACTGAAGAGAGGCTGAGTGCCAGCCTTGGAGCTCCCACCTACTGAATGCAAAACTGAACTTAAGAGCACTTCCAGCAGCAATAAAAAGGGCCAGAAACTGTAATTTATAAATGGAAAACTCCAATCTTGGGTGGGGAGGCTCACATGCAGAAGGATCTCCCCCTACACACACACACACACACACAAACGCACACACACACACACACAACACACACACACACACACACACACACACACACACACACACACACACACACACACACACACTTTCAAAGTATCTGGGTGCAATTCAGATTATAATGTCCACAATGTGATGAGCCATCCTGGAGGAAGTAGGCTCCTTAGGGCTTGGACCAATCCTTGACCCTAGGTCCAAGGCTAGGATGCATGGGGTCTTTCCTCTCCCAACTGAAAGTTCAGTTTCTTCTTGAAAATCGATTTGCCTCCTGAAAAATTCCAAGACCAAACACAAAAAGGAAATGTTTGGGGAGCATTAGATGATTGACATTTTAGTTCTAATAATGTAATTGAGGTTATGAGATTATGTTGTTTTCATTTTTATTTCTGTTTAACACATATGTTCTGCTGAATGTAAGTTATGTCTCTGTTTTGCCTAAAATTTTTGAATATCTACTCTCATAGTCACAGCCACTAAATTGATTCTTGGATAATTTTCCACTGCTCTAATATATAAACTGGAATGAAACGGTAGGACTGTTAGGTAGATATAAAGCACAATGCTTGTTTCGAGTTAGATTTCTCAAAAATCTATTAATTAATTTCCCAGAAACTACCAAATTCCATCCATGAAACATTAAGGCATTTTTGTTGTTTGTTTCTGAATTTTGCCTTTCCTTTAATGTGTTTGTTGTGATTGATCCTGTTGCTTGAACTCAGACTTTTGGCACTGTCTGTTTGCATTTGCTGTGCTGTACTTGCCTTTTCTTCACTAATTTCTTCAGCTAACTAATGAAACTCCTAAAAGAGTTTCTCAGAGCGTGGTATATCACATCTATTGCCCTTCAAGAAATGCTGGATTGCTGTAATCAGGGTGAATATGGGTAGAGGTAGAGGAATGAAGTTTAGGGTAGGTCTGTGATGAGGTGACCTTTTATCACTTGCCTCAATCCAGTCTGTTTTTGACTTCTGTTTTGCATGCCCTACTTTGTTTTGAATTCTTACCTTTTGTCTGATCCTAAAAGTTCCACTCATTAACTCTAGGCTATGTATCTAAGGGACCTCTAACTTGTCTTCCCAGACTTTATCATGAGAACTCGGCAATAAATCTATTGTCTCCCTCCCTCATATCTGAGTTTCCATGCTTCTCTCTTAAAGGTTTCTTGTGATTTTGCATGATAAAATATGATTTGGAAAGGCTGGATAGGAAACGTTCATGCCTGATATTCAGTCCTTCGGTGTATGGGTTCTCCATGTCTCTTTTGTGGACCTGATCTTTGCCCCATAAAAATAGAGATCATAGAGCATATTTGTAAATATAAGCTTCAAATTGAGAACATCTATAGTAGCATAAAGGAAAAAATAATTTCTTTCTATAAAAGTAAATTATTGAGAGGCAAGGAGATAAGTATCAGGTAAAAACAGGGTGCTTTGAAGACTCGCTGTGTAGTGCAGTTTTCATTTTTCAAGATTACATTTTTGATCAATTTATTTCAAAATGTTTTATTTTTTTATACTAGTATAAACAGAACTGACTCCTTACATTATTTTTAAATTGTTCATTGTTCACAAAGGTAAGTTCAATTATTTTTATACATATATTATACCCTATTAGTTCAGTGATTTTAGTTATTGACCATAATTACTTTTAGCGATTCTTGTGATTTTCTTTTTTGCTTTTTTTTGGGGGGGGTCCGGTTGTGGGGCCTGAACTCTGGGCCTGGGCACTGTCCCTCAGGCTCTTCAGCTCAAGGCTAGCGCTCTATCACTTAAGTCACAGCGCCACTTCCGGGTTTTTTCTTTTTGTTTATGTGGTGCTGAGGAATCGAACCCAGGGCCTCAGACATGCAAGGCAAGCGCTCTACCACTGAGCCAACTTTTCTAAATAAAAGAAAATACTAGCTTGGTGCACCAGTGGCTGTTACCTGTAATTTGAGTTTCTCAGAAGATTGACTATTAAGAATTGCAGTTGAAAGCCAGTCTGGACAAAGAAGTACACGAGACTTATCTCCAATCAACCATCAAAAATCCAGAAGTGGAGCATCAGCTCAAGTGGGAGAACTCTAGCCTAGAGTAAAAATCTTGGCGATAGCACACTAGCCCAGAGTTCTAGGCCCAGGATTGCACAAATAAAAAGATAATTTTATCTGCACAAAAGATAATTACACCCCTTCCAATTTACATAAATACTTACATTTCTATTGTCAAATTGACCTTGCAAGCAACTCCAGAACAGTTCAACTTAAAATTGATGAGAGCATATATATTTATTTTTGTTGCTGCTTTTAGGATATAACTACTTGTGATTTCACCATTATGTAGCAGATTGGCTATCAGCTGTTCATTTTAAAAATATTTTTATTAACATATATCAGTTATACAAGGGAGTTTTATGGTAACTTTTTTTTTTCTTTTTTGGTCAGTCATGTGGCTTGAACTCTGGGCCTGGGCACTGTCCCTGAGCAATTCAGCTCAAAGTGAGTGCTCTGCCACTTGAGCCACTGTGCCACTTCCGGTTTTCTGGTGGTTAATTGGAAATAAGAGTCTCTTGGACTTTCCTGCCCGTGCTGGCTTTGAACCATAATCCTCAGATCTTAGCCTCCTGAGTGGCTAGGATTACAGGCGTGAGCCACTTGCACCTGGCTTCCTAGTGACGGTTCAATACAATAATATAATTAATTTCATCAGCCCCACTCAATCATTCTTCCTCATTCACTCTCCTTCCTAAAATATTTATTTTTTAGTCAGTCGTGGGGCTTGATCTTTGGGCCTGAGTGCTGTCCCTTAGCTATTCAGCTCAAGGCGAGGGCTCTACTACTTGAGCTACAGTGCCACTTCCAGCTTTCAGGTGGTTTATTGGAGATAGGAGTCTCAAGGTCTTTCCTGCCCGGGCGAGCTTTAACTGAGATCCTCAGATCTCAGCCTCCTGAGTAGCTAGAATTACAGGCATGAGCCACAAGCGCCCCTCTCTCCTTCCTACAATAATTTTAACCTACTTCATTGCACTGTTTTGATAGAAAGAATAAACATATTATTTGCATGTATAGGAATAAAACAATGAAACATGTCCAAATTATTTTACATCATGATGAAGGGAGGTAACATGAGGAATAGAATACATTATAAACATATATGAAAATGTCATAATGAAACCCTAAGTATATAACTAATATATTGTTTCTTTTGTTCCTTTCTTTGAACTATCTTTGACCTTTTATTTTTTCCCCTCTATCCTCTTCACTGGGCAGAGCCACTCTACACCCAGCTTTGACCCTATTCTGCATCTTGCAGGCTCCATTAAAGGCAAAAAGTTCTGGCAATTTTAGGAACATCCATTACCTCAGAGTCTGAAAGCTGGGTGCCAGTGGCTCACTCACACCAATAATCCTAGCTACTCAGGAACATAAGATCTATGGATCAGAGTTCAAAGCCAGCTTAGGTATAGGAAAGTTGGTAAGTTTTTAGTTTTTGTCAGTCATGGTGTTTCAAATCAAGGTCTGCTTGTTGCCTTGAACAACTTTTCCTCAAGGCTAGTGCTCTACCACTTGAATTACACTTGGTGGTTAATTGGAGATAAGAGGCCTGCTCTGGCTGGCTTTGAGCCTCAATCCTCAGATCTCAGCCCAATGAGTAGCTACAAGTGTGAGCCCTTATAGCCTGGCCTGTGAGACTCTTATGTACTATGAACCACCAATAAAGCCAGAAGTGGAAGCAGGGCTCAAATGGTAGGGCATCAAACTTATCTAACCACAAAAGCTGAGGGAGAGCTCACAGAGCTGATGCTGAGTTCAAGCCACAGAATCAGCACATGTCCATGCTTGCATGCATACACAAGCATACACACACACACACACACACACACACACACATACACACACACACACACACACACACACACAAGTAGTCTGATACTGAAAAAACCCTTAAGAATGATAAATGATAAGTGAATTTTGAGAGAACAAGGAAGGTAAGTATGGAGACAAATGAAGTTGTCATCCATGGTGGTTAACCTTGAGGTTGAACTCAATTGGGACCGATTTAATTGGATTTAGATGCACCCAGCTGATTAGTAAAACACCAATCTGGGGAGGGGGATCTGCCCAAGCAGATTAACTGATGCAGAAATCCCTCCTGCATGTGGGTGGCACCATCCCTTAGGCTGGTGTTCCATATGGAATTCAAGGGGGCCTGCAATCCAGGCATTCTCTTTCCCTCTTATCCCTCCCAGTGCTCCTTGGCTTCCATGAGTTGTTCTGCTTTGTTCTGGTTGCCTGAAATCTCTGACACTGAGCAAAATAAATCCTTTCTCCCTTATTTGGGTCAAGTATTGTGTTATGGCAACAATATCAAAACCTATGACTAATACAACCTAATCTGCCTCTTTTCCTTCTGCCTCCAGTTTTTTTATTTATGTATGTATGTATTTATTTATTTATTTTGGCTGGTCATGGGGCCTGAACTCTGGGCCTGAGCACTGTCCCTCAGCTCTTCAACTCAATGCAAGCCCTCTACCACTTGAGCCACAGTGCCACTTCCAGCTTTTTCTGCTTATGTGGTAGTGAGGAATCCAACCCAGGTCCTCATGCATGCAAGGCAAGCACTCTACCTCTGAGCCACCTTCCCAGCCCTTATTTATTTATTTTTGCTTGTTATGGGATTTGCACTCAGTTCCTGAGCACTGGCCCTGAGCCTCTTTGGGCTCAGTCAAGGTTAGTGCTCTACCACTTGAGGCATAGTGCCATTTCCAACTTTTCCTGAATAGTTGATTAGAAGTAAAAGTCTCACAGACTCCCCTCCCTGGCTGATTTGAAACACATCCTCAGATCTTAGCCACTTGAGTAGCTAGGATTATAGATTTGAGCCTAGCCACCTTCCACCTCTTCTCTTTCTTCTTCCTCCTCTCTCCTCCCATCCCCTCTTCCTCCTCACCATGCTAAATAAATATAGGCTTTACCACTGAATGAGACACCCAGCCATAGGTTGCCATCTTTACTCAATGAAACAGCTGACTCTAATGCGTTGCTGACTATATAAGCCAAAAACCAACCCACCTTTTGCTATGTGAACTTGCTAACAGACCCAAGAGATAGGTAATGATTACCTTGGCCACTAGAACACAGAAAAAATGATTTCCCAGGGCCAGGATCACAAAACTTGAATCTTGGCCCCACAAACATTTCAATCCAACTTCAGTAGTGAAGATGAGACTCAAACACAGGGAGTTTCCTCAGCAAATAAAGGCAAGTACTTAATCATATCTGTGGGATTTGTTGATTTCATGCTAGAGGAATGTGAGGGTATGGGGCTGTGAATATGACTTAGTGGTAGAATTCTTGCCTAGCATGCATAAAGAACTGGGCTCGATTCCTCAGAACTACGTAAACAGAACTGGCACTGTGGCTCATGTGGTAGAGTGCTAGCTTTGAGCAAAGAGAGGCTCAGGGACAGAGCTCAGGCCCTGAGTTCAAGCCCCAAGACTGGCAAAATAGAAAAAGAAAGCAAGGAGGGTGAGGGTAGGAGATGACAAAGGCTACACATACAAATGGAGAATTATTTGAAGGTGAACAAATTGGAAAGGCCAGGATAATATTGGAAAGGATAAATTGGAAAGACCAGGATAAAAGACCCAGCTCTGGCAGTTACTAATTTGTGACATCAAAGACAAGTCATTTTAATTTGTTTGCCTTCATTCTATATCTGTAAAATGAGATAACCAAAGCCCTTATATCTAAGCTTCCTGACTAGCTAGAATTACAGGCATGTGACCCCAACAACTGGCTAGTGATGATGAATTCTAACATATTAATTCTGCTAGACTATACTACCTCATTTTTGTGGCAAACATCAGTATATGTTGCTATGAAAATACTTTTGGATGTGATTACCATTTTAATCACATGGGTAAAGTTTAAATGGGTAAGATTAAATAATTTTAAACTTTGGGTAAAGAAGATTGATTAACTTTCCTTAAAGGAATGGGCTTTACTCAATGACTTGATAAACTTCAGAAGGAACTTGAAGTTACAGAAATTCAGTCACTTAGCTGCAAAGTAGAAATTCTACCTGAGTTTCCAATTTAGAGCTTATTGATGCAACATGAGCTGTTGTTGAGCTCAGGCCCGATATCCCCCAATCTACATATATGCACATGCATGTATATACACATGTATGATACACATGCATGTGTAAATTTCCCATTAACTTATTCTGCCTCAAAATAGTACTGTATGTCTTAAAATACACCTTTATTTCCAGATTTTTACTGGTGTGTGGGAGATAAGATTTCTCAAGGGCTTTGAACCATGATCCTCAAATATTAGCCTCCTGAATAGCTAAAACTATAGGCATGAGTCACTGTTATATGACACATATATTATATCTTGGTTCTGTTTCCAGAGAAATCAAAGACACTGGCTGTTCTTCCTTCATGTGGACCTTATACTCAGCCCCTCCAGTAGCTCAAGTCATCTAGTAGGGAGTCTCAATACACACCAAGGATCTGGGTCAGGCCTGGGGTGTCACACAAGATGTCAGGCTTATTCCCTGGCTGCTAGCAAAGGAGGTTTTGACAAGGGGGCAAGAAAGTATGAGATTGTCTTGGGTGATGGTCAGAAATCTTTTTCTTTTTTTTTTGATGCCAGTATTAGAGCTTGAACTCAGAATCTTGGTGCTGTCCCTCAGCTGTTTTATTCAGAACTGGCACTCTACCTCTTGGGCTCTTGCTCCATTTCAGGCCTTTTCACTAAAATTAATTGGAGATAAGTCTCACCCTGGCTTCAAACCACTTCATATATAAGACTCCTGAGTAGCTATGATTACAAGCATCAACTACCAGCACCTGGCTCAGATAGTATTCTTATTGGTCATATTAATTTCATTTTTAGCTGTGTGGCTGTAGTCAAGTGAATCTCTCTGTCTCGTATTTCTTTATAAGTGAAATGAGGATTTTAAAAAAGCAGAGTAATAACAAATAGTTTGTGGGGGTGGCTATGGATATTAGATAGGGTAAAGATAAAATAAATGAAACATTCCTCTCAATACAGCAGTTATTAGTTATCAGTATTTATTATTTGTCATTATCTGAGCTGGCCTTGATCTGAGAAGCCTTCTAAAGTGCAAGGTAGATGAGAGAAGTCCCACTGCAGTCTCTTCCCTGTCCCACCTCACTAGCCCCCTTTGAGTCCACCAGAGGCCCCTGGCAATGATAAATGTCTCATCTTTACAGGCTGACTTGCTGCCAGAACCACTATTGCTCTCGCTGTGTGTTTGAGAAAAGTGGCTAAATGCTGCTGGGAACAATGGGGAGTTAGCAGCCCAATATAGATTATGGTCTTTGAAGGCTTCCCTAGACAATAAAGAGAGAGAGAGAGAGGAGAGGGAGAAAGAGAGGGGAGGCTGCATCACAAGCTGTTTAGTCCTTTAATTGCGGTGCTGATAGTGTTTGCTGGCTGGTCCAGGGATGCCAACTGGGCTGGAGAGACCAGCCCTTCTTTTCCTGGCGTGCTGATGTTGTAGGTGTTTTTTTTTTTTGTACATTTTTCCTGGCTACCACAAGAACATGGGATAGGAGAAAGATCAGGTTGGAAGATTTTAGGAATGTCACAGAAAGGCTCAGGCTCCATTCTATGGACACTCATCAATGCCTCTTCTGGTCAGGAGAGGTACTTGATGGCCTTGGTTTCTTAGTCTTTACAAGAGAAGCAAAGACTAGCACTTCCTTCCCAGGGCCCAGCCCAAGCAGGATTCAGTTGGCCTGAACTAATGTACAGCAGGGGCTCTGTAGGGGGAATCTAACATTCAGCACCATCCAGACAAATGGTTAAAAATCTCAAGTTTGTCTCCTGGCTCTCTGCAGGTTCTCAGATACCTAGCCGCTTCTATTTCACTCAAAGAACGAACACCGCATCAGGAGTCTTCTCAGATCACGCTTTATTGGAGAGCCTTTTAGTTGATGGGAGAGCTTGAGCGCGAGAGAGCGTGCACCCAAAACATGGCCGCTTATATAGGGAATAGGAACACGGGTCTTTCTATCATTGGTCGTCTGCCTTTCACCGTCACCAGGTGCCACGGGATTGGCTGGGGACTCTACGTGGCTCGCGCATGCGCAAAGCCCAGGACCCACCGTCCCGCCAAGCACTGCCTGAAAGGGAGTGGTTACCTCAAAGCTGCAAGGGAGTGGGCGCCATCTTGTAATGGCGTTTACCCTGGCTCCCTACACTTTCCTTTCCATCCCTCCCTCCCACTTATCTTCCCTCTCCCCCTTCCTTCCTCTCTCTCTTTTTTGTCAGTGTTTCAGCTTGAACTCAGGGCCTAGGTGCTGTCATTGAACTTTTTCTTTCAAGAGTAGCTTTTTATCACTGAGACACAGTTCAAATTCTGTTTTTTTTGGCTAGGATTACAGGTATGCGTCACTGATGCCTAGATCTTTGTCCCCTCCTTCCACCCATCCTTCCTACCTCCTTTCTGTTTTCTTGAATTCAGGGTCTGGGCACTGTTCCTGAGCTGTTTTGTTCAAGGCTGAAATCCTACCACTTGAGCCACAGTTCCACTTCCAGATTTTTGGTAGTTAATTGGAGATTGGAGTCTCACAGTTTTTCTTGCCTAGGCAAGCTTTGAACCACAGTCCTCAGATATCAGCCTCCTGACTAGCTAGGATAACAAGGGTGAACCACCAACACCTGGCTTAGTTATCCTTTTCAAGAACTATAATTGCAGGCAGAGTAGTTAGTGCTATACTGAAACACATCCAGGCACTGTGAAAAGGTATATGTTTCAACTGGCCTAGGATCAAACATTATTAAAACCATTCACACTGGGGAAACTAAGCTCACTTAAACAGAATTATCCAGAAGACTCAAGAATCTATGCCTGATGCCAATGGTTCACATCTATAATCCTAGCTAATTAGAAGGCTGAGTTCTGAGAACCATGGTACAAAGCCAGCTTGGGCAGAAAGGTCTGTAAGACTCTTATCTCCATTGAAGAATTAAAGACCAAGAAGTGGAGCTGTGGCAAAGTGGCAGTGTGTCAACTTTGAGAATAAATCCTCAGGGACAGCATCTAGGGTCAAAGTTCAAGGCCTAGGAGTTGTGCATGTGTGCATATGCATGCACACATTCATAAAGCCCACATACAATCATACAAAATGTCTCTAGCCTGTTTTTCTCTTGGGTCACATGTGCTGCTCCAAGGAAAGATACTGGGACAGGGGCAGAGATTAGTCTGATGCCACTGACTCACCAGAAATTTTCCTCCTTTGTAATATGGAAATGAGGATACCTGACTTATATGGTTTTTGGGAGCATTCGGTGAGCTAACAATAAAGTGTGTGTGTGTTTGTGTGTGTATGTGCCAGTCCTAGGGCTGTCCCTGAGCTTTCTTGTTCAAGGCTGGCATTCTACTACTTGGGCCACTGGTGCACTTCCAGCTTTTCTGGTATTTAATTGGAGATAAAATGTCACAGGCTTTCCTACCCTGAGTTGGCACTGAACCACAATCATCAGATTGCTAGCCTCCTGAGTAGCTAGGATTGATTACACATGTGAGCCACTGGATTATAGCTGTAATAAGGTTTTAATGAAGGAGAGCTGGTGAGATTCTTCAGTACCTGTTTCATGTGACCTCCTCTGAGACCCCTAAAGTACAATCAGTGGGAGACTCTGCCTTCAAAGCACCAAGAGGAGTCAAGACCAGCCAAGTAATGCTGCATTAACAAACAGCCTGGCTTTTTCTACTCATAATATAAGTTCAAGGTGAGTCAGTAGGAGCTTCTGTTCTTCCTGTGAGGGACAGAGGCCACTGAGCAGAGTCTTTGCTCTGGCACACTTCCCTAAGATCACAGGCAAAGGGAAATGAATTCAGACTACATACTGACATGTTGTAATCATATGATTGTGCCTAACCATGAAAAGAACAGAAAGGTATAAGTCTACCATATTCCAGCCAACAATAAGTCAAATTTGACCATGCTACATGAATTACCCTCTTCCCATGGGACCAGGAAAAATCCCCTAAGTAAATTTGAAATGTCCTGCTATATGAAGCAATTCAAGCATGCATAGACTTGCCAGAAGATGAGAGTCACAGTCCTGCTGAGTCACAGGAAAATGCTGGTCAAAGTCAGGTGCCAGTGATTTACACATTTAATCCTAGATAGTTAGAGGGCTGAGATCTGAGAATCCTGATTCTAAGACAGCTCAGGCAGGAAAGTCTGTAAGAGACTCCTATCTAGAATGAACCTCCAAAAAGCCACAAGTGGAGCTGTGGATCAGGCAGTAGAGCACTGGCCATTAAAAAAACTAAAAGACAGCACCCAGGCCTTGAGTTCAAGACCCAGGATCTGAACACAAACACATGTACAAACACACACACAAAGTAAAAAAAAAACTAATTTAGTTCAAATGCATGTACACATGGTAAGTTTCAAAGAGGCAGAAACAAATATGATCACAGTTTGGAATGCAAAAAATACTAAGTCCCTCCAGTTCAGAGGAGAGTGGAATGTATGTTCACTCAGGGAACTGCATTCTGGAATATTTTGGGGGATCCTCCGACTAGGGTACTTCTATACTTCTGGTGAGTCAAAGGTAGCAAGTTTCTCAAGAACCAGAAACTCACCTTTCACCCCAATTCAAATGACTTGACGTTCTAAGAGGATCTTTGCACTCACTCCCCAAGGAATCCACAGCATCTGAGAAAGAAATAGGATGTGGAAAGATGAATAGGGAAAGAGAAGCAGGGAGGCCCAGGGGTCTCTGTGCAAATGGTAAAATGGGAAAGGGACTGACCTGAGTAGAAACAACAGGATCTGCAGGTGGGGATGAGTAAAGGGAGCAAAGATGTTGAGGGAACCAGTCCTACAGAAGGCATCACACCCTAGGATACAGGCATATGTGGAAAGAGTACTCCCCAGAAAGAGAACACTGGACGAGGTCAGGGGACAGGAGAGGGCAACAGAAAAGAGGCCTGACTGTAAAGTATGGAAATTTGAAATAAGAGTCCCAGAAAGGGGCACTAAGGGCCCTGCGTTCTAATTCTGACTACTGAGTGGTCAAATCTCTGTCCTCCGAGCCTCAATTTATTCCATCTGGGAAACAAACAAAAAACATGAAGAAGCACAGACTTTTTCTGGTGCTGCCTCTGAGGACATCCACCAGAGAAGGAGGGAAAAGGAGCTGCAGACAGGTGTTGGGTAGGGGAGAAGGTCGCACAGCACCAAAGCACTCCCCTAACCGGCTATGGGGATCAGCACAGCTCCTGCGTGCCCCACCACCATCTCCCTGGCCAAGAGGTGCCATCGTCCTGTTGCTGGCAGTCCAGAGCCCACAGCCCCAGGTTGGGCAGAAAGACCAGGGCCGCCAGTACCAAGGTGCCCATCTGCAGAAGCCTCTACTTCTTCAGCCAGTTCAGAGCCAGTCACCATCACCATGCCCCATCTGACTCCGCTGACCCCGGCAACCCTGCTGGCCCCGCAGCCCTGCTCCACGCCCACCACAAGACCCCCAGTTGCAGAAGCAGCAACTCACCAAACATAGTCAGCCGCCCCAACTCCCTAGCATTTCCGCATCTCCCCGGGTTGTAAGCCAGAAGATAACACTGACTCACTGCCGCGGGGGGGGGGGGGGGGGGCGGGGGATGTTTACCACTGCCAATAACAATGTTGGACACTGTGGAGCCATCAGATCCACGATTCTCTATTCTACAATTGCTAGACAATGCCTATATTTGTTGACCTCCGTCTTCTTTTGGAGTGTTTCAGTCTGTCCGGATGCCATCTGAGGGTCCGACCTCAGAGATACCCCCTCCAACACTGCAATAGTGTATCCCACTCCTCCACTGATCCCCTTCCCACCCGATGGAGAGAAAGCAGATTTGAGTTGTCCGGCCCTAAATGGTGCCTGCTACACCCTGGTGAAAGGCCTCTGTTTGGGCGTGGTTGAGTGCACTTCAGAATCCGATCCTGGCCCTCTTTGCTGCTGCTTACAAACTATGGTTGGGGGAGTCCTTGGGCTTTGCAGGTAGTGATTGATCCCTGCCATTCCCAGCCCCTGGAGTCTTGGACTCCCCACTCATCTTGGCAGGGCCCTGAGGACAACCAGACCTGACTTGACCCAGGGATCTCAGTGTCTTTTGGCATTCTTCCCTCCTCAGATCCTCAGCTGCTCCCACTGCCGTTCCTGGGACAGCCCATAGCCCTCCAGCTCCAGCCAGAGCTGAGCTACTTCCAGCACTAGAGTTTCCATCCGAATAGCTGGCCACTCCCACTCTCTGCACAGATCTACCTGCGCCTGCAGACAACCTCCTCTACCACTAGCCCCAGAGTTATGAACTATCACCTATATAGGAGTAGATGCCATATTGCTCCCTAGCCTGTGGGCAACATGGCACCACTAATCAATCTCTTTACAACAATCCTTGTCCTGTATGTGCCTGCCTCTGCGTGGTCCCCTGGCATGGCCAGAATGGATTCTTTCAGTGTCCTGTGTGGTGAAATGAGGTCCACGCTGTAATTCCTGTGCAATTCTGCCCACAGGTCCTAGGTTTCCTAGGTTTCTTCGTGTAGAAGATATTAGATGTTTGGTGTGTTCACTCCCATACATAATACAGACTACAGTCAGCACCCACCAGCCTGTGACACCTGTCTGCCATGCCTAACAAAGTGGTGGGGAGATAACACAAGCCTATCTACAGGCTCCTTCTCACGCAGGTCCAGTCCCACACATATCCACTGAACACTCAGCACAGGCTGAGCCCTTCCTGAAACCTCAGTTTCAGGGTTTGTCTCCATTCAGTCCTATTTGGCAAGCCATCAGCCGGCACCCATGTGTGCCATACTCTGTGCCAGGTTTCAGGAAGATGTGCAGGCAGTACAAAACCCTGGGAGCTGAAATGGGGGGTGAGGACTGAAACATTAAACAAACGTGCAGTTACCCAAGACAGTGAAATGTGTGCATTACTGTGGTAAGGTCTCTGAAGAAAGGCTGAACCACAGAGAATCTGGGCTTGCTCCAGTACTCATTCCTGAACTGTTTCTTCGACACCCTCCTCCAGCCCTAGACAAGCATCCTGATGACTCTCACATTCCATTTCTTCTAGCTCCAGGCCAAACAGTAAGGGGTCAGTTTTTCTGACATCACAGCTTGGTCTTAACACCCATAACAAAACTTTGAAGGCTTGGGTCACCTTGGCTGACTCCACATTTCTGGGGATGAAATGCAAGAGTTAATCAAACTGGGCAGTAGTGCCTTTAATCTTAGCTATTCAGGATGCTGAGTAGCTAGTCCATGTAACACCCTCACAACACCTCTTCTCAGAACTGACCCTACCCACAAATTCCCATAGTCTATGTAATGTGACCTGTGACTGCCCATGTGACCCATGAGACTGCCACTAAAATGTTTAATTTCAGTCTATACCTGTCCATGGCTGCTGCCTCCATTTTTCCTTGGAGCAGCCTGGCAGGTCTGCCCCCTCCCCAATAAAGCTTTGAACTCATATTGGCTGTTCTCATGCACCTCTCATTTATTGCAAATTGGAGTCTCAGGCACTAATCTGACCTCAAACCTCCATCCTTAGTTCTCAGCCTTCTGAGTAGCTAATATTATAAGTGTGAGCCACGGTTACCCCACAAATTTAGCTATTTTTGATACCTCATGGATGTGGAAACACAAATTATAGTTTTTTACATCTAGTTTATTTCATTTGCAATATTTTATAGATTCATTCATGTTATTGAGTGGGTCAGAATGTCATTCCTTTCTAATATTCAATAATATTCCCTTGGATGAATATATCACATTGTGTTTATCCATCAGTGGACATTTGGGTTGTTTCTATGTTTTCACTATAGTGAATAATGTCGTCAATAACATTATATGTCTTTTATATTGATCAGACTGATGTTAACAGAGTAGCCAGAGTCATCCTTTCATATGAAACTCAGATGAACTTTGGGGACCACCTGTGGCTTTCCTTTACATTAACTATCCATGAGAATCCTTACAGTCTGTGAGGTCTATATGGTATGACCAACTTGCATCTGCTTTTTTCCTACTTATGCTGATCTTGCTTTTTGTTAAATAAATAAATGTCCAACAAGTAAACAAATCAGGGACAGCCTTTTCAATTTTTTTTTTTGTTGTTGTTGTTGGTCGTGGGTCCTGAACTCTGGGACTGGGTGCTGTCCCTGAGCTCTTCAGCTCAAGGCTAGCGCTCTACCACTTGAGCCACAACTCTACTTCCAGCTTTTTCTGCTTATGTGGTGTTGAGGAATTGAACCCAGGGCCTCATGCATGCAAGGCAAGCACTCTACCACTGAGCAAGCTTCCCAGCCCCATGCAAATTTGCTCTTTTATTCTTGTTTTCTTTTGGGGGGGTGTCCAGTCGTGGGGTCTGAACTCTGGGCCTGGGCACTGTCAATCAGATCTTCAGCTCAAGGTTAGCGCTCTACCACTTGAGCCACAGCGCCACTTCTGGCTTTTTTCTTTTTGCTTATGTGGTACTGAGGAATCGAACCCAGGGCCTCACGCATGCAAGGCAAGCACTCTACCACTGAACCACCTTCCCAGCCCTTGGGGGTGATTTCTATTCCAAATGTTCACTGGATTTGAGTTGTAGATGATGTCCAGGAACTGCGAGGCTTGATTTTGAGTAAGTGACCAAACCAGCTGGGCTTCCTTTGTTACTGAGCTGTAGCCTGTTGTTTGTCACTCAGGACTCTAGGTCAGCCCATGGGGAGGAAGAGCAGCGGTGGGCTTCCTGGCCCAATACATGACTCTACAGCATCCTCTCCTGGTCAGCCACAGAGCTATAGGCACTCTTGTCTGGTTCTGGTTTCATAGTTTGTTTCCAATCCTGGGGCTTTAACTCAGGGTCTGGCCTATCCTTGAGTGTTTCGTTCTCAAGCCTAGGGATCTACTACTTGAACTACAGCTCTACTTCCAGATTTTTAGTTGATCATTTGAAATAAAAAAATCTCAGACTTTCCTCTCAGAGCTGGCATTGAATGTTAATTCTCAGATCTCATCCTCCTGAGTAACCTAAGATTGCAGACATCAGTGACCACCACTGGCATCCAACTAATCCTAGCTTTGCTCCTCACTGGCAGAAAAACATTGGGAAAATTATTGAACTTCCTAGTCACTTGTTGGAATGTTGAAAATGATTTGTTTTTGTAATGCTGATCCTAGCTAGGGCTTGATGCTGTGCTTGTGTTTTTGTTTGTGTTTCTTTTGTCTTGTCAACTGTGGGGCTTTAACTCAGGGCCTAGGCACTATCCTTAAGCTTTTCTGTTCAAAGCTAGTTAGTGTTCTACCATTTAGAACCACAACTTCACTTCAGGGTTTGTGGTGGTTAACTGGAGATAAAACTCTCACTGACTATCCTACTCTGGTTGGCTTTGAATCCCAATCCTCAGATCTCAGCCTTCTTAGTAGCTAGGATTACAGGCATGAGCCACTACCACCATCAGCTCCTTGAGCTTTTTTAAAATTAAAGTTAGTGCTCTACAATTTGAGCCACAGCTCCACTTCTTGGTGTTTGATAAGCCCCACGACTGACAAAACAGTCTCATGGGCTTTCCTGCCTGGACCAGCTTCAAACCACAATCCTCTAACTTCCATTGCATGAGTAGCTGTGATTATAGGTATGAGCAACTGGCACCCAGTTTTTATGTTTCTTAAACCAAATTAAGTCACTTTCTAACCTCCAACCTTTAAGAACTTCTGTTTCAGAATAAAAGTTAAATTCCCCACCATAGCCTAATGGGCCTTACCTTAGCTAGTGGTTCTCAAACTCCTCTAGAGAGCTTGTTTGAAACAGGAATATGTATGTGTATGTATACACATTCTCTAACCCCACTCACACTAAAGTGTTAAGCTTAAAAAATAAAGCTATTCTTTTTTTCTCATTGTTATATCTACAGTGTCTACAACTAATAAACACAATTGACATAAAAATAATGAACCCGGTACAAATATATGCATTATTTAAGTCCCTGAAGTCATAATGAATTTCCCAATTTTTATTTAAAGCACGTAACTACATACACAAGAATTTAGCAACTCAACAAACTCCAATTAGAATAAACTCAGAAATCCACACTTTTGCATTGTAATTAAATTGTTGAAGACAGAGAACCTCCAGAGTCAAACACACAACTCATCATACACAAGAGATCATCAATGAGATTATGACCAATTTTCCATCAGGAATGTAGGAGGACAGCAGACAGCAAGAGCAACAAAGTTAATGTGCTAAAAGTAAATATTGTCATCCAACCTTTCCAAAAGAAGAAAATTTGGACACCAGTGGCTCTTGTATGTAATTCTGGCTTCTCAGGAGGCTGATATCTGAGGATTACAGTTCAAGGCCAGACTGGACAGAAAAGTCCCCATGAGACACTTATCTCCAATTAACCACTCAAAAATCAAGTGGTAGAGCACTAGCTTTGACCACAAAGAGGCTCAGGGACAGTGTCCAGGCCCTGAGTTCAACTCCACACCTGAAAAAAATAAAAAAAATAAAAAGAGAAAAACTTCCCTCAAAAATGAGAGCCTAGCTGAGTACCAATGGCTGGGTGCCTGTCATCCTAGCGACTCATTATTCTGAATTTTGAAGAGTATCTCCAATTAACCACCAAAACAAAACAAAACGAAAAGCCAGAGTAGAGCTATGGCTCAAGTGATAGAGGACAGGCCTTGAGGGAAAAATCTTAGAGATGTCATGTATGCCCTGAGTTCAAGTACCAGAAAAAGTCCCCTCTCTGGCCTGAATCTTTCCCAAAAGAAAAACCAAATAAAAGCAAAAAGATAAAAAATTCAATATAGTAGCTCTCTCAAACACACAAAAATTGAAATAATAGCAATGAAGTGGGCATGCTGGTAAATCTGAATAGGGCTTTACTGTTATAAAACAACAGCTATAAATGATAACTAGTTACATATTTTTGTTGTTGGTCATGAGGCTTGAAATCTGGGCTTGGGCACTGTCCCTGAGCTCTTCAGCTCAAGGCTAGTGCTCTACCACTTGAGCCACAGTGCCACTAAGACTTTTCTGGTGGTTTATTGAAGATAGGAGTCTCATGGACTTTCTTTCATGGGCTGGCTTTGAATCATGATCATCAGATTTCAGCCTCCTGAGTAGCTAGGATTATAGGCATGAGTCATTGTCCCCTGGCTAGTTACATATTGTTAAAAGAGAAGTTCTATGTTTCAAATGTAGTCTCTAGTTTTAAACTAGATCCCTGTCACTAGACAAAGGATCTACCACTTGAACCCACTCCCCTAGGCCTTGCCTTTCATTAATTTAGACTTACCAATCCACTGCCTCTTGCTTACAAATCAAGAACCATGTGATAAATTATTTTTCTCATAGACGGTATTAACTGCCAGTAACTCCTAGTGGAAGTGGATATTTCCACCACCAAGTGAAGTGGGAGAGAATAGAGAAAGGCCCAGTGACCCAGTGGTCCCAGTGCAGGGAATACTGCATAAAAGGAGAGAAATGTACATGCAAATGATGGAAATCCACAGAAGGTAGAGAAAGGCAGCCTGCACCTGACTTCACCTCCTGACTTCCCTTCTCCCATGCATGGTTGAATCCTTCTTGGCCATATTTATCACTATGTATCCTTTCTTAGCAATACCTCCTGTACTTCAGTTATAGGTTTGAAGTTTCTCTTATTCTGAGAGTTTGTTTGTTTTGTGATTTCATCTTGTATATTCTTACAGCCTTTTACTTTTAATAAATCATTTCCTCAAGTGGTGTGCCAGAGATTTTGAGTTTTTTTTTTTAATAAAATAGTATGACACCAAACATAAAGAATCAGGGTTTAATTTTTAATGTTGATATCACTCTGGAGTCTCTGGTAAGCTACGGTGTGCCTAGGACTTCATTGTGTTGCACCATGGATTCACAGATTGTTGGACCAAGTCCCAGGACCTACCCACAAGAAGACTGAGGTCTTTGCACTGGGATCCTGGTGCTAGTGTCTGTGCAGGAGCAGCTCCTAGGATCCCACAGCCCTGAAGAAGAAGAGAGGTGTTTGGCCACTGTCCTCATGGTTCCCCAAACACTGCCATGGTGGTGAACATAATCATCCCCCTTGACCCACCTGAAGTCAATAACAATAGTCCTCAAGGTCTAAGAGCTAGACCCTGGCTGTAATTGGCCCATTCTTCCTTGATGTCACTGAGTCCAGCTGGATTGGTCCATTTCCTCACTGATCTCACATGTCATTGTGAGGTCCCTGCAGTGGTTCCAGAAGGAGGCAGTTTCTGTGCAGTGCTGAGAGATCTCCTTTGATGGCTACTGGACTAAATTAGAGCTAGGTTGATACATTTTTAGCTTGGGAGGGAGGTTTTGTGTTTTGTGGGTTTGGAGATTTCTGTTATTTTGTGGTTTAGATTGTGCTACTTTCAGTTAAGATATGCCACTACTGAATTGATTTAGCTGTTTCATTAAGATTTAAGACCCAACACATTGATTTTGCTAATTTTAATTATGATTTGCTACCTACTGTATTTATTTAGCTAAGTATAGTTAAGATTTACTATGCATCATATTTAATGAGCTAAGTTTACTTAAGGTTGATTCCCTGCCATCCCATCAAGAAAATGGAATCAAATGACAACAAATACACTACATTCTCCTCCAGGGAAGAGGAGATCCTTGCAAGCCAATACCATGTACAGCATGTACATTGTCTATGGCAGCTATGGGGAAGACAGAGTGGTAGCAGTGAAAACATTGGAGAGGGAAGACTACCCTATGCTGTGAAAAACGAGGTGGACATTGTTAAGGCTCTGAATCACCTCTACATGTACCTGATAATAGAAACAGCCACCAAGGGAAACCTGCTAATGTGGATCAGAGCATCATGCCACCTATTTCAGAATGAATCCAGGTTTCTGAAGCAGATAGCAATTCCTGTGCACTACTTTCATCTGAATAGGATGGCATATGTTGACCTAAAGCCTGACAACATCCTACTGGATGAAAATGGCAATATTAAAGTCAATGACTTTGGGTTAAGCCTGAGGCTTGCCCTAGTGCAGTTGCTCACAGAAATGTGTGGTGCCTACATATTCCATGCCCCTGAAATGTACCTGCAACATGTTTCAAGGTGGATCTCTGGGGCCTGGTCACCAGCATGGTTTTTATGATTATAGTAAAATTCCCATTTAAAGGGATGACTTCCAACCAGCCATGTATACAAATTATACAGGGCGTATGATGTACCATATCACCTGACTGCAAAAGGACATAACATCCTTTCACAGCTGCTAATTGTAGACTCACAACAGAGGCCAGCTTCACACCAGGTAATGGTAGAGTTGTGGAATGCTGTCTGTGTCCAGGTGAGCCACTGTCCAACAAGTTAGATCCAACAATTGTCACCAGAATGTGATTCATGGGATCCAACAAACTTCAGACCTACACATTGCTACTACAGAGAACATTTGATGAAGTGATGGCCACTTACTTTCTGATAAAAGATATTTTAAAACAAGGTAGTGCCAACCCTGTGAAAACTAAATCAATGCACCTGCAGTGTTTAACCATACCCAAATATCACAAACCTTCCCACTTTCCTTGTAAAGAGGAGGTCAAGTTTAACATGACCATCTCAGTCTCTTCTGCCAATGAGCAGCGAGACATAGTGTCACCCTGCTTGCCTTTCCCCTCTGCTTCTTGCAGAGGAGCTCCATTCCCATCATCTCACACCATAATTTGGTGGCTGCCCTTTACTGCTTCTCCCTCCTGAAGAGCTATGAAGAGACAGTTTTAAAGCCAAAGCCCTGCCTTGTGCACAGCCCCAGGATGAGAACAGAGTCTGCAGTGTTAGCAAGAGGCAGGGCTGCAATGAGCCTGGAATGAAGCCTATGAGATATGTGGCCTGGTATGGAAGAGCTGCCAGAGAATGCTGCACAGAAAGTTCATACTACTGTGTTCCCAGCATGCCTAGCAAAGACTTCTGGCTGCTCTTGCCTTAGGAAAAGAGATAAAACGTCAGAGGAAAATGCCCTTCACTCTGAGCAGCCTAGGAATGATAGAAGAGACTCTAACTCAAAAAGAAAATGGGGCAAGAGGGAAGTGGTTAGCATGATAGTCCCTGCTCTTCACAGATGGTGCTGCTGTCTGCAAACCAGGGAACAGAACAGTTGCAGGGAAGGCAGAGAAGAGCCCTGAAAGACATCAAAGCCATTCAGAGCCAGAAGCCCTATCACTGAAGCATGAAGCTTCTCACACACCCATCTGGGTACAGCAAAATAATCCCAGCCCCAGGGGGGTTGTAAGAACTGGGGCATGCAAGAGAAATGAGCCTGAGCCTCTAAACACTTATAACCTATTAGAAGATGGCTCTAGTCACAAATTGTACTGCCTGAATACACTTAAAACTGACTTTTTCAGGAAAACAAAGTGAAAGTCTTTCAAAGATAAAACAGGAACAATCATTTTCATAAGGAAACAATTGAGGTCAAACTGTCTGTGGTTTCCTAGAAATGCTGTCCTCTAAAGACATGACATCCTGGGGCTGGGAAGGTGGCTCAGTGGTAGAGCGCTTGCCTTGCATGCTCGAGGCCCTGGTTTCGATTTCTTAGCACCACATAAGCAAAAAAGAAAAAAGCCGGAAGTGGTGCTGTGGCTCAAGTGGTAGAGCGCCAGCCTTGAGCTGAAGAACTGAGGGACAGCACCCAGGCCCAGAGTTCAGGCCCCACGACCGGACCCCCCCCCCAAAAAAAAAAAAAGAGATGACAACCTTAGCACACTTAGGATGAACAAGAATAGCTTAGAAGTGTTTATCTTCTCATTTTAGAACTAGCTAAATGACTTCAGCTTTTAAGCTTGAATTCTAATTTTTCTTATAGTGTATAGACAAATCCCTATTCCCTTGGTTCAGAAATCTGTGGTATAAATCTGTGCATTTTGTAAATCTATGAATCTATGAATACTATAACCTATAAGAACTTGTAAATTTATTCCCTTACTTATGCAACTGTAACCCTTCTGTATATCACTTTGACAATAAAATTAAAATAAAAAAATCTGAATTCTAGAAGCAATATTATAAGTATTATGTAACTCGGTTCTTAAAAAAACAAGTTTATTTGCGAGAGAGAGAGAGAGAGAGAAAAGAGAGAGAGAGAGAAAGAAAGAAAGAAAGAAAGAAAGAAAGATAGAAAGAAAGAAAGAAAGAAAGAAAGAAAGAAAGAAAGAAAGAAAGAAAGAAAGAAAGAAAGAAAGAAGGAAGGAAGGAAGGAAGGAAGGAAGGAAGGAAGGAAGGAAGGAAGGAAGGAAGGAAGGAAGAAAAAGAGAGAGAAAGAGAAACCAGATCAATTGCTGCTGGTGAAGATCTTGAATTTTGCACCTCCCCTCCTGTGAGAAAGAGACTCAAGACTGATTACCACTGCCTGAAGTCACGAACCCAACACCATGACTAGGACATAGCAAAAAGGAAATGACAAAAATCAAATAATGCACATTCTATCAGTTTCCTCAAGGTTGCACAGCCTAAGGGATCAGAGAATGAAGATGCATCTTAACATAGATTGTGAATTTTCAGTTCTAGACAAATGACCCCCCCCCCCCGGCAGAAAGAAAAACTAAAGGTTTTTGTTGTTGATGGCAGTGGTGGTTTGGGTAAAATTTTGGTAATCCAGTTTGGTTTTACTTTGACCTTTTTTACTTTGTTCTTTTCTCCTTAAAAGACATTCTTAGTTTTTCCTTGAATCTTATGAAATAATTCTTTCAGTTCTTTTGTATTTTCCATATTATATTTTTCATTTTAAAATATTTTTCCTCTCTCTATCCATGCCCACTCCATCTCTCTTGTCAATGAGCTTGAAATCAGGTCATGAACACTGTGGAGTGGACACTGTGTGATGGAGGAAAAGTAGCTTGGGTATTAGTATTAGCATTAGTTTGTGTGAGTTATGGACTGTGGCAGTGAATGTGTATCTACAAGGGAGATCAACTTCTGCTCTCTTGTCCTGAGGCAGCTAGTGAAGGTGAGACTTACTGAGCTCCAGGCTGGTGAGGAGGACCTGAGAAGGAAGATACCTGTCCTCAGCTGCCCTTGTCCCTTACATGTTCTTTCACTCAGCTCAGTAATCAACACAAATTTGTCACCATCCTCTAAGCCTCAGTTCAGTAGGACACAAGGCCTCTGTTAATTAGTTTTAACTGCTCATCAGGGATGATCAAAGAACAGTGAATTCTTGGAACAGACATAAAGTGGCAATTGGTTTGGGATGTTCTGAGTTCTGAGCCTTCTTGGGTGCCAAGTAGATCAATGGTCACAGGTGGGTCACCTACTGGTCAGGAAGGTTTCCTAGAGACCTTTGACTGAGAAGATGCTGAGAGAGGATTGTCACAAATAAGCACTCTCTCATGTTTTTCAGAGAAAGTCTATTTATAAGAAGTATCCTATTTTTGGTCAGGAATAGAAAGGTAGAGGCAGTAGGCACAGGTTCATGACTTGAACATTTCCCTGGCTCAGGCTGTCCCCTATATCTAGCATTATTATTCCCAGAGTCACTTTGTTGCAGAAAGATTTAAGACTAAGACTTGCTCTTGGTTCTGGATTCCATGACATCACGCAGAAGAATCAAGAGTTGGGGGAGCTCTGTATCCAGCACCCAATTAGATTCTTTTCTCATTACCATCACTCAGGAGTGTATTGAATCTGAGGAAGTGTTCAAAATCTCTTACTTTCAATTCTTTCTCTCATCTTTCCTCAGGGCTGTGTTAAAATCACAGGAAACAGTAGATGTTCTCTATGACTTGCAAATTATTTAATCACATAAAGAAAGTAGACTTAAGGCTCACCTGTCTTTCCCCATGGTTAACCAATTGGAACAACATAGACAACTCCAAACATGGATCTTTGCACAGAGTAATCTATACATTGTATAGATTCTATATTCGATTTGATTCCAGGACACCAAAACTCAATCCTTTGATTCCTGTCACTGTCTGATGTGTTCTTTCTATGTGGACTCCTCTCAGTGAAGGTATTTGCCCACATAATCACTCTGTGCTGTTTAAGCACTTGCCACACTGGAAAATCTTCAAGTTAGGTTAATTAGGTAGGTGATCAATGAGATCACCACATGTTATTCAGGCAAAGAGCAGTTTATTTCCGAACTTCTGGTTTCAGGACAGATTGGGGTTTCCAGGTGGCTAGAAATGGCCAAATCACCCCTGGGCCATGTCTTATCTAAGGTAGGGGTGAGGAGAAGGTGTGGCTAGGTGAGGGAAGTTGTGGTCAGGTGGGGGAAAGCTGTGGTGAGGTGGGAGAAGATGTGGCCACCTCAGATGTGGCTATGATCTCAGAGCCTAGGACCCTCCCACAGTCAGATGAGAGGAGTGATCAGGGGGCAGACCAATATGTGATCTCAGAGAAGGGGGACACGACTGCTTCCAGGTATGCCAGTTATATAGTTCACACAGGTACTGGTAGAAGATGTATAAGATGTCGGGGTGGGGGGTAGTCATCTGCATTGAGTCCTCCCTGGGTGTACCTTACACTTCTCAAGCCCACACTGACTCGCAGTCAATTTGACCAAAGGATTAAGACCACCAAAATCTTTTTTGGGGGGAGGGGTCCAGTTGTGGGGCCTGAGCTCTGGGCCTGGGTGCTGTCCCTCAGCTCTTCAGCTCAAGGCTAGCACTCTACAACTAGAGCCACAGCACCACTTCCGGCTTTTTTCTTTTTGCTTATGTGGTGCTGAGGAATCGAACCCAGGACTTCATGCATTCAAGGCAAGTGCTCTACCACTGAGCTACCTTTCCAGCCCAATAAGACCAAAATCTTGAACAGAGAGTCCTGACAAAATGGACCAATCTCTCATGCTTCTGCTAGTAGTTATTCTACTCTCAACTTCTGAGAGAAATTACTTCTGTTTTTGTTAGCTTCCATGTTTGTGTGAGATTGCTCAATTTGTTTCTGTACCAGGATATTTCACTTAATGTAATATCTTTCATTACCTTTCAACATCACACAAAGAAAAATGCGTTCCAGATGTTAGATATGCAAGCAATGCATAATGAAAACATGGAACATCATATTGTACTTCAAAATAACAGCAATATAATTTGTAATCAAATAAAATCTTTGAAAAAAATTATTACTAATTGTCACATTGTCACCTATTCTACACCTAACCTCTGTGAGAAGTTGGTTCTATTTTTCAAAGCTTCCATTTTTGTGTGAGATTGCTCAATAGTTTCTGCACATTGTAATTTAACAATATAGGATCTTCCATAGTCCTCCAAGAGATTGTAAATGACAGCCTTCTTCTCACCTCTGCTTTAATACTTCACACTTTAGTTTTCATTTGCACTTTGAAGGGAAAGCCAGGCACTGGTGGCTCATGTCTGTAACCCTAGCTTCTCAGAAGGATGAGAGCTGAGGATCGCAGTTCAAAGCCAGCCTGGACAGGAAAAGTCCATGAGACTCTAATCTCCAATTCACCACAAGAAAAGCAGAAGTGGCACTGTTGCTCAAGTGGTAGAGCACTTTCCTTGAGCTGAAGAGTTGAGGGACAACACCCCTGGCCACTGTTCAAACCCCATGATGGACAAAAACAAACAAAAGAAATAAAATCTTGAGGGGCTAAGTAATACTCATTGCCTCTTGTCTTCTTGTTTTAAAAGATATATTTTATTTTTTATTCTGAATTACCTCTTAGAAAACTTTTGAACTCAAATGACAGTTTTCCTTAATGAAAGAATTACAATCACCAGCACTGTACCAAGCTTCTAGACTTAACATGTTTTTGTCTTTTTAAACACATATGCAATATTAGAATTAGAATAGCATTGAAACCAAATCGCATCACACAGATAAACTTTTTAACCCTCTGTGTAAACCTTTTTTTTTTATTTTTAATACATCCAAGGGGCAGTTCTAGCAATACCAGTCATATCACTCAATTTACCACCAGGTTTCCAGGGTCCATCTGCAAGGAAGAGAGGACAAAGGCCACTCACCCCTCCTATAGAATGGGCTAATTCCCATCTGCCTCTTTAGGGTTAGGTAAACTGCCTTTGTGCCAGCTTGCCCTCTTCTACCATGTGTGGACTTCCCCAGGCCTGGTTAAGCTTCACTTCTGCCTGTTCATCCCTCACCCTTAAAGATAAGTCTTCTATTGGCTCCTGCTGTTTTTCCCTCTCCTTCTTTTTTTTTTTTTTTTTTTTTTTTTTTTGTTCTTGGCTGGAATACCCAAGCAGTTTTAGACAGACAGACAGGTAAAGTTCATAGTGGTGGTAAGCAAATCTTTACATTCCTTTACATTCAAATTATTAAGGAGCCAGGAAAGTGGCTCAGTGGTAGAGCGTTTGCCTTGCATGCATGAGGCCCTGGGTTCTATTCTTCAGCACCACATAAGCAAAAAGAAAAAAGCCGGAAGTGGCTCTGTGGCACAAGTGGTAGAGCGCTAACCTTGAGTTGAAGAGCTGAGGGACAGTGCCCAGGCCGAGAGTTCAGGCCCCATGACTGGACCCCCCCCCAAAAAAAAAAACCCCAATAAATTATTAATACTTATCCCGGGATTTTAGCTATGAGAAATAAATCCCAAATTGCCAATGCCTTTTTTCTAAGACAGATAACTTGATTACAATGTAAACAGCCTTATGTTCAGGCCCCACGCCCGGACCCAAGAAAAATTTTAAAAAATACAAAAATAAATACTGAAATTGTTGAAGGCACAGCAAGAATGAGATGAAGCACTGAATGAAACCTCTTTTTCCCAGAGAGAAGATTTGTTCAGAACAGCCTACAGGGCCCACGCTTTTATTCTTACCTTTTATGGAGGCCAAGATGAGAGAATCACCTTTGAGGCCAGCTCTGGCACAAAAGGCCACCAAAAATCATGAAGTAGAGTTGTGGCACAAGTGGTATAGTGTTAGTGTTAGTTTAAAAAAAGATAAAATGTCAAGGATGTTATATCAGTTCCTGAATTGAAGACCTCATACTGGCACAAAAATATTTCTTCATGAAAGTGTGAAAGTAGAGCTCTTCATGGAAGCAAACTGCTCTGGACTTCCCTAGAATGACTAGCTTATATAGGATCTGGAGTCTTGGTCTTGGTTTACTTATTAAGCATTTTCTGATGTAACAGACATTTTTTTTCTAAATGCCTCCAGGATATGTTTAATTACATAACTATACAGTGGATATATCTAGGCTCTAGAAATTCTAATGTTAAGTCAACCCTTGTGTTTCTGTAAAAGAAGACAGTATATTTGTTGGAGGCCACAATTTGGAAGATGGAATACTGGAGTCTTTATTATACTGCTAGCAGTCTGCAAGCAGCCTGTTGTAACAAAGACTTGCAGTCCACAAATACACTTAGCATGGAAACAGGACAGCAAGGAAAACAAGAATAAAAACAACACCAAGAAACCATTCAGCACCAAGAGAGTGCTGAATTGGGACACTATGATAACCAGAGACAAGCCAGGAGATAGAACTCAGGACATAATCACAGAGACATGTGGCATGGCATCTGGTGCCACTGATGGTCCAACCTAAATAGGGCCAGAACAGGGGCAGGTCCACAGGATATTTCGAGTCCCAGGCATTGGACTAACAGAATGAGCAACATAATGCCCACCCTTGCTTCCAGGGATCCAGATATATCCATCAGCTGTTAGGCAGATGAGAGATGGGGGTACTGACTTCCCCCAGCATGAAGACAAGTTGGCAGACCTTACCATCCACCATGTGGCCAATATAGCACCAGCCAGACCTGACCTCCTTACTTAATATTAACGATTTTATAAAATCACTTTATAAAATGTTAGAGCCTCTGTATCATTTTCTATACAGTTCAAGAACTTGCTTTATGTAAAAGCCATTTTTCTTGAGCTCCGCCCCTCAAAGAAAAATTCTCACATTCACCAAAAGTTAAACATCCCTCTTTTGAACAGTTTATTACTTCCTTCTTCCTAATTGCCTCCTTTATTCTCTCCCTCTCTCACTTCCCCCCTTCCTCCCTCCCTTCCTCCCTTCCTCCTCCCTCCCTCCCTCCTTTCCTTCCTTCCTTCTTTCCTTCATTCCTTCCTTCCTCCCATCCATCCTTCCTTCCTTCCTTCCTTCCTTCCTTCCTTCCTTCCTTCCTTCCTTCCTTCCTTCCTTCCTTCCTTCCTTCCTCTCAGGGACTAGAAGTGATGCTGTAGCTCAAGTGGCAGATGGCTTTATTTTTTTTCTTAATTTCAATTTTTGTGAGAGATTGCTCAATATGTTTGTGTGCTTGGTTATTTCCACTAATGTCATATCTACTTTGTCCTTCTATGAGATAGCAAATGAAAGCCTTCTTCTCATCACAAAGAAATATATGTGTTCTGGGTATTGGATATATATTCATTGCACAAAAAAATATGGAACAGCACATTGTATTTCAAAGAAAGTGCAATATAACTTGTAATCAGCCTCTAGAACATTGAGTAAACGCAGGAGCATCACATTGTACACACTGGTGTTTTATTATAGCTCACTCAGCAAACAACTAAATGGGACAAGAGTGAATCAATCACAAGTTGCTCATTACCAGTGATTAATTAAATAAAAAAACAAGCACTGAAGTCACTTTGGGGTTCTCCCTCAAGGCAAAATGCAGAGACTCTTGTCTTTATTTATCCACCATATTTTTGAAAACATGTATTTTATTGTAAAGATACTGTACAGATTGGTTATACAGTTATATGAGGAAGGTCATGAATATATTTCCTATCAAGCATTGTTACCTCCTCAGAGGTATGTATGTATGTACTGCAATAAGGACTAATATCTTCCAACAGATCTTCCATTCAAAAAATGAACTGGAATAAGAAATTTGTAATATAATGCATGAATCACACGTACAGAGGGAGAGTTAAGGGAGCAGTAGAAAAATGGTTGTTCTCATGTTTTTGCCTCCTACCATATCAGCCTTTTTTTTAGGGGGGAGGGGGATTTGGTCGTGGGGTCTGGGCACTGTCCCTCAGCTCTTCAGCTCAAGGCTAGCGCTCTACCACTTGAGCCATAGTGCCACTTCCGGCTTTTTTTGTTTTGCTTATGCGGTGCTGGGAAATTTAACCCAGGGCCTCAGGCATACAAGGCAAGCGCTCTACCACTGAGCTACCTTCCCAGCCCCTCATAACAGTCTTTACTCAACTATTTTCCCCTAACCATGTTGGGACTGAATCCAGTCCCAAAGGGCCAGAGCTCATGTTTCTTAGAAGTTTATCAAATTACTCTGACAAGCATTCCTTAGTACAAAAGACAGAAGTTAATAATTTCAATCTCTGAATTATTTGTTGAGACTGGAAATAATTAATGCCCATCACTTGTTTCTACATGCTTTGAATAATATAGAAGGACACCATCCCCACTCAATACATTAAGAGGATGAGAAATGTTGGCTCAAAGAGAGCTGAAGAGTGAAGAATGGTTTCCCAGCACACCTAGCTTACCTCTGCCATGAAGGATTTCTCTGTATAATTTACAGAGGTTTTCTCACAAAGATTTTCCTACATTGGGCTTCTTTCCTGAGTGAATGTGTTAATAATTGCTGAAGGTTTGCTTCTGGTTGAAAGACTTCCTCTCATGTTTATATTTACAGAGATTCTGTCATGTGTCCATGTCTCTGATACCTGTAAAGATGTGACTTCTGGCAAATATGTTTTCTATACTCATAATTTCTCTCCTGTGTATGCTCTCACATATGACGAGGACTCACTTCTGATTGAAAATCATTTCACATATGTTCTGTTCACTACTTTCTTTTCTCCTATGTGAGTCAGTTCTCTGATAAACACTGAGTTATTCCTTTCAGATCAAAGGATTTCCGTGTTAGTAATATTTTTAAGATTTCTCCCCTTGGATCCATGAATACTTAGTAAAGGACTTTTCACATTTGTTACCTTTGTATTTTTTCACCTGTGTCTATTCTCTGATTCTAACCAAGTTATGTCTTTTTCTGGAAACCCTTTCCACACATTTTTCCTTCATATGATTTCTCTCCTCTTTGTGTGTCTGTGTGTTGTGTGTGTGTCTGTGTGTTTTCTGTGTCCTGTGATGAACACTGAGCTATGTCTTCTACTTGAAGGACTCCACATCTGCTATATCATAAAGATTCTATCCTGTATGGTTCCTGTGTTGCAATCTCAATTTTCTTACAGAAGAAAGACTTTCCTCATTTGGTACAATCCTGTTATTTCATTTGTGTGAGTCAACTTATGTGTGTTAAGCTGTGACCTCCAGGTCTTTCCACACTGTTTGCATTCATAAGGTTTCTCTCCTTGTGTTCTGTGATGGATGTTAAGGTGTGACTTCCAGGTGAAACAATTTCCATGCCTGCTACATACATAATATTTCTCTCTGGTGGGTTTTTTCTGATGGACAGAAAGGTGTATGTTCTGGGTGAAAAACTTTCCAAAAAATTACATTCTTAAAATTTCTCCCTTGTGTGTGCTCTCTGGTGGACAGTAAGGTATAGCTTCTGGGTGAAAGACTTTCCACACATATGACATTCATAAGGTTTCTTTCTTGTGTGTGTTCTCTGATGGACAGTGAGGGTTGATCTTGGCTGAAAGACTTTCCACACATATTACATTCATAAGGTCTCTCTCCTGTGTGTGTTCTCTGGTGAAGTGTAAGGTTTCTGTTACAGGTGAAAGACTTTCCACACCTGCTACATTCATAAATTTCCCTCCTGTGTGTGTTCTCTGGTAGACAGTAAGCTAATGAAAGACTTCCCACATACGCTACATTCATAAGGTTTCTCTCCTGTGTGTGTTCTCTGGTGGACAGTAAGGTGTGACTTCTGGGTGAAAGACTTTCCACACATGTTACATTCATAAAGTTTCTTTCCTGTGTGTGTTCTCTGGTGTACAGTGAGGTTTGACTTCTAAGTGAAACATGTTCCACACATGTTACATTGATAAGGTTTATCCCCTATGTGTGTTCTCTGGTGGCCAGTAATCTGTGACTTCTGGGTGAATGACTTTTCACACATGTTACATTCAAAAGTTTTCTCTCTTGTGTGTGTTCTCTGGTGGACATTAAGGTATGCGTTATGGGTGAAAGACTTTCCACATAGTTTACATTCATATACTTTCCCTCGTGTGTGTGTTCTCTGGTGGAGAGTAAGGTGGAGCTTTTGGGTGAAAGACTTTCCACACATGTTACAGTCATAAGGTTTCTCTCCAGTGTGTGTTCTCTGGTGGATAGTAAGGTGTATCTTCAGGGTGAAAGACTTTACACACACATTACATTCATATGGTTTGTTTCCTGTGTAATTTCTCTGGTGGACAGTAAGGTGTTTCTTCCAGGTAAAAGACTTTCCACAAATGTTACATTCATAAAGTTTCTCTCCTGTGGGTGTTCTCTGAGCGACAGTAAGGTGTGTCATCTGGGCAAAAGACATTTCACATTGTTTATATTCTTCAACTACAGAAGACACACGAGGACCATATGCAGCACACATCTTACCAGGTTCACTGAAAACACTCATGTTCTGATATACAGTGACCTTTTCTGTCCTCATCCCTAAGGAGTTCCCATTATTCTTAATCAGTTTTGACTTCTGTTTTGAGCTCAAATTAAAATTTCTTATAAGTCTCACTTTTTCCTCCCCTTTGTTACTATTCATGCCTGCTACTTCAGATAAATATTTGTTGTGACTTTCCTGACAGGTGCTAAACATATCCTTCATTTCTTGGACATCTAAAATGAATTATAGAAAAATAGACAAAAACAAAAATGAGATCCATAAGTTCCTTAATGTAATGATGTTTTCTCTCATTCTAACACTTACAAGATTTCTAAACATCAAAGCATTGTTTTATGCAGAATATATACTTTTCTTCTCAATATAGTAATTAAGAAATTAGTACTGACATTTTACAAAGGAAAATGAAGTTTTTCTGTTTTTCAGATTTTTCTCAAGGAAATATTTATTCAAATTATTCATATATGTTCTCTTAATACTTTGATCCTGAATCTCACTCTATGACCAGCACCACTGATAAGAAATTGTCTTTATCAGAGGATAGCAGCCCTAGCATACTCCAATTTTCCTCCTAAGTGTATACTACTAGTTAAAAGAAAATGAGATCTCCTTTTCTACATTTCTCATTGTTGTTTTCTCTTTAAGAATGACTTCTCTAAGGGAATCTTACTGCATTGTTGGTGGGAGTGTAAACTTGTTCAACCACTTTGGAAAGCAATATTGAGTTTCCACAAAAGACTCCACATAGAGCTCCCCTATGACCCAGCAATCCCACTTTTGGGCATTTACCCAAATGTTTACAAACAAGACCACACTAAAGCTACCAGCACAACTATGTTTATTGCGGCATTATTTTCCATAGCTAAGATCTGGAACCAACCCAGATGCCCCTCAGTAGATGAATGGATCAAGAAAATGTGGTATATATGCACAATGGAATTCTATGCCTCCATCAGAAAGAATGACATTTCCCCATTTGTTAGGAAATGGAAAAACTTGGAAAAAATTATATTAAGTGAAGTAAGCCAAGCCCAAAGAAACATAGGTCTCATGGTTTCTCTTATTTGCAATATCTAGTATATGTATGAGTCAAGCAGAAAAGTTCAGATGTGATGTGAGGAAAATGAACCCTTAGATATGTATTTAAATGTTTTTTTTTCTTTCATGCATTTGTTTCTAACTCATTTATAAGATTATTTCTTTGTTGCTTTGTATGTCCTTCCCCCACAGTATAACCCCTGATTTCACTATATTTGATGTTGGTATAATTTGTGGAGGAGATGTGGAAAAACAAGTCGTTTAAGGATACAGGTGGACCCATTGCAACTATGAGAAGTACAAGTTGCCATGTCAAAAATGAACTTTACAACGTTGCTGTGGGCCGGGGGGGGGGGGATTGGTTGAGGGGGCGGGGGGGAGGCTGGGAATGGATGTGAAGGGTAAACAAAAGAGGAGGCTGCAATGCTTGATAAGAAATGTACTCATTATCTTGCCCATGTAATTGTAACCTCTCTGTACAGTATGTTCACAAAAAATTAAAATTAAAATAAAAAAAAAATTTGGGGTCTAGTTGTGGGGCCTGAACTCTGGGCCTAGGCACTGTCCCTGAACTCTTCAGCTCAAGGCTAGCATTCTACCACTTGAGCCACAGTGACACTTCTGGCTTTTTTCATTTTGCTTATGTGGTGCTGAGGAATTTAACACAGGGCCTCTGGCATGCAAGGCAAGCGCTCTACCACTGAGCCATCTTCCCAGCCAAGCCTTATGTATTTTAAAATACCAGATTTTCTAATTTTCAAATTAAAGAATCCTTAAAAAAAAGCCTTTTCCAAAAATGTGATAATTCTTTGTGTGTGTGTGTTGGGGGGGGGGGGAGTTTGGGTCCAGTCGTGGGGCCTGAACTCTGGGCCATGGCGCTGTCCCTCAGCTCTTCAGTTCAAGGCTAGTATTCTACCACTTGAGCCACTGCACCACTTCCAGCTTTTTTCTTTTTGCTTATGTGGTGCTGAGGAATAGAACTCAGGGCCTCAAGCATGCAAGGCAAGCACTCTACCACTGAGCCACCTTCCAAGCCCCACTATGTGATAATTCTTTAAAATTTTTGGTAATGTCCAAACCTCATAACCTTTTGAATTTCAAACTTAAACTCACACAATTTTTTTTACCACATGTTGACAGTTTTTAATCTTGAACATGTTCACACACATACAAAACACACACAGACCTTTTTTTTTTTTTTTGGTCTGGTTGTGGGGCCTGAACTCTGGGCCTGGTTGCTTTCCCTCATCTCTTCAGCTCTAGGCTAGCGCTCTACCACTTGAGACACAGCGCCACTTCCAGCTTTTTCTTTTTGCTTATGTGGTATTGAGGAATCGAACCCAGGGCTTCAGGCATGCAAGGCAAATGTTCTAATACTGAGCCACCTTCCCAGCCCCCACACACAGATCTTAATGCATGCAAAAATGAAAATCAGTTGTATGTACATTTTCTGAAATTCAGTAGCAAGAGATTTATTTTCACCAAAAAATCTTACACTTACAGATGACAAAAATTTAAGATAAGACTTTAACAAAGCACTCTTTTCTTTTTTGGGGGTGGAGGGTCTGGCCGTGGGGCCTGAACTCTGGGCCTGGGTGCTGTCCCTTAGCTCTTCAGTTCAAGGCGAGCACTCTACCACTTGTGCCACAGCACCACTTCTGGCTTTTTTTTTCTTTGTGCTTATGTCATGCTGAGGAAGAAAACCCAGGGCCTCATGCATGCATGGCAAGCACTCAACCACTGACCCACCTTCCCAGCCCTAACAAAGCACTTTTTCTTAGCTGTGCTTTTTCAGGGCTTGCTTGTTGAGCCAGGTATTTTACCAATTGGCCTTTTAAGTACCTTCGGTTGGAGGAAGGCTGTGGGATGGGGCTGGGGGGGTCACCTGAAACTAAACTGGCCTGATTCTATTACCCAATTTTAGACAAGAGCACTTTATAAATGGTTACACTATCAGGACCAGTTCAAAGTCCAAACCAGGCACAAAATCTTCTACACTGGACAGCCACCACAGGGAGAAAATGCAGCCTAAAGCTTTTCCATGCCCCACCTCTTGACTGCTGTAAATCAAGGAGGGAAACTTAGCAGGCTCAGCCCGAGACTGGAACTTTTATTCCCCTCAGAGATGTTCAAGTAAATAAGAAAACACAAATAAACACAAACACCAAGGATCCAAATTTAAAACTGATATCCATTCTAAAACAAGACAAAACAACACAAAAACCGAAGGCAGAGTTGGGGACTAATGAGCCCCCAACTCATCTCTACCAAAACTCTATGCTCTCCCACTGAGCAAGCTGAATCCAGAGTCTGCTGCATGAGCCTGCCACTCTCACCCAGAACTTCTCTACCTCAAAAAAACATATATCAGAAAACACTCCAAAGTAAACAAGACAGACTAGTGGCTACAAAGACAAAATCAGGTCTCAGTGAATGGGGCATCATCTCACCACCATTCACAAGTGGGATTCAAATCCATTTACCAGGAGACTCGAACCCCCTCTACTCACCTCCAGAGGATTTTTCTTTTAGATTCCTGCAAACATTGGCCCAGGGGCCTTCCAAGGCAGAGGAGAAATCCCAATCATCTTGGGGCAAGGGAAAGAAGTCCCTATCGTTCATTTCCTCAGATTGACAGGTTCTCCCCCATGCTCAGACCCTCTGAACCAAGGCCTGAGTCTAAGATCTTGCTGGGGCCACTTGCAGGTGGTCAGTGGCAGTTTCATAATTGACAAAGAAGCAAGTTACCAAAGCAGAACCAGCAGGGTTAGCCAAGGGGGTGGGTTTTCTAGCAAGTCTTGCCACACCAATATATATGGGATCTGGTCCGAATGGCCATGTGGTCTTGGATCAAAAATCAACCCCTTGACTCTGAATATGGTTGGTATGTGGAAGGTCCCTTCAGCTGGCCACCCCATGTCAAAGGTGGCCCATTCCGACTGGCAGCAAGTAATTAGTTTTTCCTTTTTTAATTTCCACACTCAAATTGTATGCTCTTTCTTTTACACCCTTGAAATGGTCAGTCAGGAGGGAAAGGGGGCGGTCAGAGTCTGTCCCATGTCGTCCCTTAAACAAAGAACAGAAAATAGTAAGCAACAGGTAGACCCAAAAGTAACAGCCACACAGCCACAAATTTCTCCCATCAACTGGATACACACACTGAAAACAACAAAAGGGGACATCAGCCCCACATCAATCTGTGGGAGTGACCCACCTTGCCTCATTAGAGTTTTCAGGAGAATAAGGGGACTGCACATCCCCTTCCCTTCAGATGAGGGGTTTCCACATCCATCCAGGTTTTAAGGGAATGAGGGAACTCATCCCTTTCCCTCTAGGAACTCAGATGAGAGTGTGCACATGAAGCAAGTCGTCCCTTGCCCTCGAGGGGGTCTGGAACATCTTCCAAGATCCTCGGTCAGTGATGTTACCAGCGTGTCCACCTGAGTCTTATGCCAACCCGTGCAGATTCAAATTTTGGGCCCCAAAACAAAACAATCAAGAGACCAGATGAGACAAAGAAGACAAAAAAACTCACCGATTGGGGTCTGACTATCTGGATCGGGGTTCTGGGGTCTGGGGGATCTTGGATGAGCCCCCAGCAATATGTTGGGCCAGGCCACAGAATCCCAAAGACCACCAAGGAGTTGAATCCGATGCAAGTACATGAGAGCCATTTATTGCAAGCTCGAGCTTGGACTCACAATCGTCAAATTTTTAAGAGGAATAGCTCAGTTCCACAAAAGGGGTATGCAGAAGCCATACACTACTTTACTGATTATCAGGCATGAAAGTTTCCAATTCAATCCTTCCCAGTCATGTTGTATGTAACAGATCAAATATAATAATAAACCTTTAAGAGGCAAGCATATTTTCTTAGATATGAGGGAGGGAGAAAAATGATTTATTCCACAATCAAATGGATAAAGTCAGGAAAGAAAAGTCTGAGGTCCCCTGGATATGTAGTCTAGAGTTACTGACCAGAACTTTTAGGATCTTAGAACTCATAGGAATTCAAAACAAAATAGGGCATGTGTCCTTATCTCACAATCACTCATCAGCCCACCTAGAATTGGGTGAATGAAAAATTAGACCTGTGGCTGTGGACCAGAAGATGCCTTTCCTTGGTACTAGGATGCATACAAGAGCTGCCTGTGACAGAAAGATGCTGTCAATTTCTTTTTGGTGGCTTTTCTCCTTTGGGGAAGGAGTAGAGCACTCAGAACTTCATGTTCTGAGTGCTCTATCTTGCGTTTGCATCCTGAGCTCTCAAAAAATCCTCAGCTCTTTCAGAATTGGGTGGAAAAATTCCACCTTTGGCTGTGGACAACAAGAGGGGTTTTCTTCTGTGCTAGGATGCACCAAGGATCCGGTTGTGTCAGAACGATGTTGTCTATGTCTCTTTGGTGACTTCTCCCTCTCCCTACCTCTTTCTTGTTTATTTCTCCTCTTCCCTTATTCCTTTTATCTTTACCTCTCCCTTTTCTTCCCACTCATTTTCTCCCTCCTTTCATCTCTCCTTCACTTTCTTTCTCTCAAACAAATATTTCTATTACATTATTTGTTGCCTTAGAAGAAGAGTATTCATTGTAGAGAATGTGTATTAGTTTGAAGTTCATTTGTTTTTACCTCATGATATTTTGTAGTATTCTTTGCATATTTCTGAGATATGGGCTTTTCTTTTTTTATTTAAATTTAATTTTTTGTGAACATACTGTACAGAGGGGTTACAATTACATGGGCAGGACAATGGGTACATTACTTATCGAGCATTGCAGCCTCCTCCTTTGTTTACCCTCCACATCCCTTCCCAGCATCCTCCCCACCCCCCACGTAATCCTCCGCCCCACACACACCAACGATGTAAAGCTCATTTTCGACATGACAACTTGTAATTCTCATGGTTGCAACAGATCCACCTGTATCCTTAAACGACTTGTTTTTCCCCATCTCCTCCACAGGTTATACTGACATCAAATATAGTGAAAGCAGGGGTTATACTGTGGGGGAGAGACATACAAAGCAACAAAGAGATAATCTTATAAATGCATTAGAAACAAATGCATGAAAGAAAAAAACATTAAAATACATATCTAAGGGTTCATTTTCCTAACAACACATTATCTGACTTATTCTGCTTGACTCATACATATATTAGATATAAGGGAAACCATGGGACCTATGTTTATTTGGGCCTGGTTTACTTCACTTAATATATTTTTTTCCAAGTCTTTCCATTTCCTAACAAATGGGGCAATGTCATTCTTTCTGATGGAGGCATAGAATTCCATTTTGTATGTATACCACATTTCCTTGATCCATTCATCTACTGAGGGGCATCTGGGTTGGTTCTAGATCTTAGCTATGGAAAATAATGCTGCAATAAACATAGTTGTGCTGGTAGCTTTAGTGTGGTCTTGTTTGTAAACATTTGGGTAAATGCCCAAAAGCGGAATTACTGCGTCATAGGGGAGCTCTATGTGACGTCTTTTGAGGAACCTCAATATTGCTTACCAAAGTGGTTGAACAAGTTTACATTCCCACCAACAATGAAGTAAGGTTCCCTTCTGTCCACATTCCCTCCAGCATCTGTTGTTGTTAGAGTTCTTGATTTTTGCCATTCTAACTGCAGTGAGGTGGTATCTCAATGTTGTTTTGATTTGCATTTCTTTTATGGCAATGGATATTGAGCATTTCTTGATGTGTCTATTGGCCATCCTTCTTTCTTCTTCAGAGAAGTTTCTCTTCAAGTCTTTAGCCCACTTATTTATTGGTCAGTTGTTTCTTTGAGGATTTGTTGTTGGGAGATTTAATTTTTTGAGTTCCAAGTATATTTTAGATATGAGACCCTTGTCCGTTGTATGGCGAGTGAAGATCTTCTCCCAATCCGTGGGCTTTCTATTGATCTTGCTAGCTATGTCCTTTGCCATGCAGAAGCTTTGCAACTTCATGCAATCCCATTTGTCCACCCTTTCTTTGATTTGTTGTGTTTCCGGGTCTCTATTCAGAAAATTTCGGCCTGAGCCAAGGAGACCTAGGCTTTCTTCTATTCCATCCTGTAATGTTTTCAGAGTTTCTGCTTTGACTTCGAGGTCTTTGATCCATTCGGAGTTGACTCTGTTGCAAGGTGATATATAAGGATCTAGCTTTAGTTTTCTACAACTAGTTAACCAATTTTGCCAGCACCATTTACTGAAGAGGCTGTCTTTCTTCCATTCTATTGTTTTAGCTTCCTTATCGAAGATTAGATGGCTATAGGTCTGTAGGTTCATTTCTGGGTTTCAATTCTATTCCATTGGTCCGGAGGTCTGTTCTTATGCCAATACCAAGCTGTTTTGATTACTATGGCTTTATAGTAGAGTTTGAAATTTGGCATTGCTGTTCCTCCAGCAGTGATCTTTCCGTTGAGGATCGTTTTTGCTATTCAGGGTCTTTTATTGTTCCATATGAATTTTTGGATTGCCTCTTCTATTTCCTTGAAGAATGAGGTTGGAATTTTGATAGGTATTGCCTTGAATTTGTAGATAGCCTTGGGAAGTATTGCCATTTTCACGATGTTAATCTTTCCAATCCAGGAGCATGGGAGGTTTTGCCATTTTCTAAATTCTGTTTTGATTTCCTTTTTCAAGATTTTAAAGTTTTCATCATAGAGGTCCTTCATTTCTTTGGTTAAGTTAATTCCTAGGTATTTTATTTTTTGTGGGGCTATTACAAATGGAATTGCTTTCCTAATTTTAGCCACACTTTTCTCATTGTTGGCATACAGAAAAGCCATTGATTTTGGGGGGTTAATTTTATAAGCTGCATTGAGATATGGCCTTTTCTATATTGCCCAAGAAGGTCTCAAATTCAAGGGATTATTCTCACTCTCTTAAAAAAATCTGGGCATATCTGGATCTATGGTAATACACTATGACACCCAGCTTCTTTTGAAGTCTGCAATCAGGGAGTGTCATGTTATTTCTCCTTAGCTATCTCCCAAATTAGAAGGATGCCTGGAATATTTCTAAATCAGCTTCAAGTTTGTTAGAATGTACTTACATTCATTGGGTTGAAACTATGCATCAGAAGTGACACATTCTTAAGCCTAAGAGCTAAGCATCATCATGTCCACTGTTAAGGATGTGCATTCTGCTTTGATAAATTCAAAATCTCTGTACTGTATAGACTTCCCTCTCCTTTAGAAAGCAGGATCCAGTCAAATAAAATTTCACTGTGGACAGGGAACAGAATCAGATCAATTATTTGTGGGTTGGGAGATAATGAAAGAGAAAGCAAGCCACAAAATTTTCCAGAACCTAGAAGGCACCAATTCACAGTTAACATGCTTTATTTCCTTGAATTTCTTATTTATAAGCTGTTGTTGTCACTGGGCTATGATTAAACACAGTCATCACAACTCCTCCCTTTTCATCAGACTGAAGTTTGATTGCCCCATTGTGAAATCTTCCAGATGGCACTGTGCCAATTCTTAGGTCCTGTCCAGTCCTGTGGACAGCTTCTGTTGTTCAATTCCAAATCTTCACCAAGAGTGAAAAATGCATCTTTTGTCTTGTAGTCATCGCAATCCTGAGTGTATATTTCTCTTTTAACAAGAGATTGTCAGACATTTGCAGGCATCTTTTTTGGAGTCCAGTCATGGCGCCTGAACTCGGCCTGGGCACTGTCCCTCAGTTCTTCAGCTCAAGGCTAGCGTTCTACCACTTGAGCCACAGCACCACTTCCAGCTTTTTTTTTCTTATGTGGAGCTGAGGAATTTAACCCAGGGCCTCATGCAAGCAAGGCAAGCGCTCTACCACTGAGCCACCTTCCCAGCCCCATTTGCAGGCATTTTTATGTTTCATGTGGGTTCATCTTTCTCTGGGCCTTCATTCACTCACTGAGCCTTCATTCTCTTTATTCTTCCTTCACTGAGACTTCATCCAGCTGCCAAACCACCTCTTTGATGAAGCACAGAAGTCAAGAACAAAAATATTATTTCTGCCAGAACTCAAGACAGCCTCAAACATAGCATCTTTTCTTCCTTTGACTGAGAGCTTTGATAAATCCTGATTACTGTTTTTTAAGTATCATCATCACTATTAGTGTGTCAATGAAGAGAGAAAAGAAGAAACATTAACATGACTGTCAAAAGTATCCTTGGCAGGGCTTACATTTATAGAAGAGGAAAGAAGGGAACTGTTGTTCAAGTTTTGGTGAAAGTAAGTCTTATCATGACTGATGGTTTCACTGGGGAATAAGAAAAAATCCTAACAGAAACTAGTGCCACATTTGGATGGAATCATAGAGTTAACTGTCAGACTTCAGGGTTCTGCACTTAGTCACTCCCCAGAGACTTGGACCCAAGGAGATGCTATTCCACTCTAGTGATGAGAGCTTCATGAAGTAGAATCACTTTCCCCATCAACCTCTCTAAATCTTCTCTTTCAACTCTTTTGGGAAAAAAAGGCTCCATTTGCATGGTGCTTCTCAGTCAAGGTTTCCATAAACTGTTTAGGAAGTCCTCAGATATCTTCCTGGAATCCAGTCTAGGATGCCCATAACAGGAAATGATGCATGAACTGACTACAATATTCAGCCTGCCATCTATTTCCATATAGTCAAGAAGTCCCTGTTGATTTGTGCCTCTAGGTTTCCTGACACCTCTCAATGATATCTGATGTAAAAGAATCAATGTCTTGACACCTGGTCATATTCTTCACCAATGCAACCCAAGGAGAAGTATGGGTTAGCCCTGGTATAATTATTAACTTACCATATTAACACTGAGTGAATGATGCCTTCTCTCTCCATAATACCTATAATTTTAGCTACGCAAGTGGTTAAAATCTAAGGAAAACTGCTAAGATGGCCCAGGCAGATAAATCTGAGAGACGCTTATTTCTAATTATACAGCAAAATGGTGGAAGTGGAGGTATGCACCAAATGACAGAGAAACAGCCTTGCAATAAACCTCATGAAAAATCCTAAGCTCAGACCCCAGTACTGGCACCCTCACTGCATGCACACATACACATGCATGTGCACAAGTGCACGTGCACGCATGCACACACACACACACACACACACACACACACACACACACACACACACACACACAATGCCCTTTATATAAAATGACAAGTCTGAACAAAATGAGATGGAAGATTTCCAGAATTCTAATTCCCAGCTCTATCATTTCAGATCTCTAACCCTCACTTTCCTCCTTTATGCAAATAATAAAATGAGTCTGCTCAGCTTTACAAATGAAAGGGAAAACACACACACACACACTCAGAGCAGAGAATGTCACTCCCACTCAAACCACATGCTTAGACCCACATTTACATAAAGATATCCATTCAGGCACACACACACACACACACACACACACACACACACACACACACACACACACACACACACACACACACACACACACTGAGGAAGGTACACAGAAGTTCCTGTGGCACAGGGCCTGAGATCTGGGTGGATAGGGCGTGTCTTAGCAGCTGAGAAGCTTGTACTGTCAGGTTGACTGGGCTGTGGTATCTCCCGCTGCACTTTCTTTAGGTCTCTTCTCCCTGTCAATGCACTGACAGGAACCTGACTAGCAATCAGCTCTTGGAGGGAAGTGGAAGACAGCAGCCGGACTTGGCCAGGAGATCAATTTAGGGCCAGTCCCCCAGCTCAGGCATTTCCTGAAGCAGAGAGTGCAGGACAGGCAAGCTCCAAATACTGCACCTTGGAGGGAGGCCCGCATTGGAGAACACTTGATTTTTCTCCTTCCGTCTCATAGCCCTGGTAGGCCCTTGCTGCTGCATGCAACCTCCACTTCTGGGCCACCTCTCCTGTCTCCCAAACAGTGCTTGGAGGCCCCCCTCTCCCCCACTCAAATACATCTTTCTTCACTTCTTCATTCCTGGCTGATGTGTTGTGGCCCTCCCTCTCTCTGGCAATCTGTCGGCTTGTCTCCTGAGCTCTAGCCTTCCTGCCTTGTGTGTCCCTTCAATGCATCCACACTCCCTCCGGCCTTCACATTCTGTCCTGCCTGGGGTTCTCAGTTCACCTCCTCCTCCTTCGGGGAATGGGTTTCCCCATCTGCTCTGCACTCCCCTCATTACTACTCACTTACTCTCCGCAAACATACACCTCCCTTATCATCGCCCATGGCTTCTTTCTTCTCCAAATCGAAATCGCCTTTCCCACTCTACACTCTAGACCTGTCACCTCACTCAGGCACCCCGATTGACTTTCCTCTAAGCTGTCCTCTTCTTTGTGCATCCTCAACTCCCCCGACCATAGGGCTCTTCTTTCCTTCCCTGTGGTCAGCATTCCCCTGTCTGTTTTAGGGCTGATGCCTCTCTTTCCAATCTTCTGCCCTCTGGTTCTGCTTGTGGCATCTGTCCATCTTTCAACAACCTTTCCTCACTCAATGAGCAGAATCTTGGAGAGTCCCCTCCCTTGCAGCTGGGTGCCTGGGAGTCTGGCCATACTGCACATGGGCTTCTCCTGCAGAGCCACACCCCCTCACAGCGCTGGTTTCTTTGGTACTTCATTGAGGCAAGGTGCGTCATTGGGACCTGTGGGTGCAGGTGAGCCAGCCTTCCAACCCATGACCACAGACTGTGATGCAGCCCAAAGCCGGCCCCAGGTCACCTTTCCCCGGGCAGAATGGCACCTTCTGGAGCGCCTGGTGTGGTCCTGGGGCACCCAAGCTGCCCATTCAGGGCAGGCCTAGGTAGGCTGCAAACAGCCTCTGCACGTCCTTCCTCTGTCTGGGCCTGAGTCTGGGCCTGCATTGAGCTTTTCTCACTCCCTCCCCTTGGCGTTGCAGAAAGCTTCTGGTCCCTAAGTGCCACCTCTCCTTTCCATCCAGGCTTCAACTCTCACTGTCCAAAACAGCTGTCTTGATGGCCAGCCACCGCATAGAACCCAGCAGGTCAGAGCATCCGAGAAGCACAGCAGCACAGCAGAGCCCACACCTCCTTCTCTCCTCACTTGCCTTATCCTCTAAGGATGAGGGGAGGCAAGCCCACCACCATCACCCCTGCTCCTTCTTGCTGCCAATGTTCTGTGGAGAGATCTATCTCAAACTCCAGCTGAGACTCTGGGTGCCAGCGCCTCACAGCCTCATCCTAAACACTTGGCATGCTCTGGGCTGGGTGACCGGGTAGGATGATCCCTGAAATCTGCCTCAGCTGAAGTACAGTAGCTTCCAACAGTCACAATCACGATGCTCATCAACGTTGTCAGTGACATCACCATCATCAAAGGCTGCTTGTCAGCCTGGGTCTCACATTGCAAGTGTTGGCTTTCAGTGGCAATTGCTCATGAATTGCACACACGATCTGACGGGAACCCCAAGCTCTCCAGGCAGGAAAGTACACAGGCTCCCTTACACTCAGCACACAAGCTGTCAAACCTCACACCCTCACATATACATACGGCCACACATGCACAAGGGGTCCCTCACAGGTAAAGACACCCACACATCATACATATTCAGCACAAAGAATATCATTCCCATTCAATCCACATGCTTAGATCCACACTTACATACAGATTTCCATTCAGGCACACACAGTCTCTCTCTCTCTCTCTCTCTCTCTCTCTCTCTCTCTCTCTCTCTCTCTCTCTCTCTCTCTCTCTCTCTCTCTCTCTCTCTCTCTCTCTCTCTCTCTCTCTCTCTCTCTCTCTCTCTCTCACACACACACACACACACACACACACACACACAAACAGACACAAGGAACCAAGACTCCCTGGTGAGGAAGGTGCACACAAGTTCCTGTGGCATAGGGCCTGGTTGCTGTGTGTGGAACCTGAATTCCTGGTGTGGATAGTGTGTGACTTAGAGGCCTAGAACCTTGTACTTTAAGGTGACTGGACTGCGGTAGGTATCTCCAGCTGCACTCTCTTTTGGTCTCTTCTCCCCTGCCAATGATCTGCAAGGCACCTGGCTAGTAATCAGCTCTTGGAGGGAATTGGGAGACAGCAGCAGGGCCGGACCAGAAGGTCACTTTAGGGCCAGTCCTCCAGCCCAGGCATTCCAGGAAGCCAAGAGTGCAGGGCAAACAAGCTCTCCAAATACTGCACCTTGGAGGGAGGCCTGCATCAGAGAATACTTGAGCTTTCCTTCCTGCTTGCAGCTTTGGTAGGCCCCTGCTGCTGCATGCACCTCCACTACCAGGTTACCTCTCCTGTCTCCCAACCAGTGCTTGGAGGTTTCCTCAGCGATGAAATATATCTTTCTTGACTTCTTCATTCTTGGCTGATTTGTTGTAGCCCTCCCTCTCTCTGGCAATCTGTTGGCTTCTCTCCTGAGCTCTAGCCTTCCTGCCTCATGTGTCCCTTCATTGCATCTATGCTCTGTCCTGCCCTCCCATTTTGTCCCTGCCTTGGGTTCTCAGTTCACCTCCTCCTCCTCGTTTGGTGAAGATGCATCCCCTATGTGCTCCATACTCCCCTCATGACTTCTTACTTACTCCACGAAAACACAATCCTCCCTTATCACTGCCTATGGCTTCTTTCTTCTCCAAATGAAATCAGCTTTCCCACTCTACACTCTTGATGCCTGTCACCTCACTCAGGCACCCGATTCACTTTCCTTTAAGCTGTCCTCTCCTTTGTGCATCCTCAACTCCCCCAACCATAGGGCTCTTCTTTCCTTCTCTGTGGTTAGCATTCCTCTGTCTGCTTTATGTGTTAGAGCCATGGCCTTGAGCAGTAATATGCTCACAAACAGAAGCCAGAACCTGAATTGAAGCCCATGATGATTGGGCACTTACCACACCCCCTACACACACACAAACACACAAAAAGTAGAAGAGATGTTATCAAGAATTTTATCAGAGGGCTGGGAAGGTAGCTCAGTGGTAGAGCACTTGCCTTACATGCATGAGGCCCTGGGTTTGATTATTCAGCACCACATAAGCAAAAAAGAAAAAAGAAAAAAGCCAGAAGTGGTGCTGTGGCTCAAGTGGTAGAGTGCTTGCCTTGAGCTGAAGATCTGTGGGACAGTGCCCAGGCCCATAGTTCAGGCCCCATGATCGAACCCCCAAAAAAAATTTATCAGAGAATGGGAAAACATAATTGATCCAATATTATTGGCTTTGAAAAATAAAATCAGGGAGAGAATAAACAAGAAATAATACACATTATTTGTCCTTACTCCTTATGATTCTAATAATGTAGTGTGTTCAAATTTAAACAACAATTAAATGAGTGCTTACAACTAATGGAAAAGTGACAATAACAGCTACATTTCAAGGGATAGGTGGTAGGAAATTAGATGTTCCTCATAAAACCTGTTCAGGTGTGAAGGCCCAGTATGGAGTCTGCCCCAACTCTCTTCCTGGCTATGACCTCTGATGCTCTTGGTTATGATCCTGGAGCTGGGGATACGGCTGCCATACCCAATCTGTGCTTCACCTGCAACAGGAAGGTGCCCTGATTCCATTTGTCAGTACTTACCCTGCTGGAGCCTAAGATTATTGTGATTACCACAAATAAATAAAGCTTGAGAAACCTCAAACCACATAGTACCTGAAGCAGAAAGTGGCATGTGGAGAGCACTGGTGAGTAGTGGAAAGGGAAGGGTGTATGTGAAGGGCTTGTACAGCCCTGTATCAGAACACCAGGGCAGAGTGAAGGGATGAATATGGTCAGAATACTTTCTGTACACATCTGAAAATGGAACCATGAAACTTATGGAGATTGCTTTGGGAAGTGGGAGGGATGAGTGATGGAGGGAAGGAAGTCTGGCCCAGGTCCTGTATGCCTATCTGGACATGTCAAATGCAACTCTGGTACAATTAGTTCATGTTAATAAACAATGTAAAGGGATTGAGAGCTTGTGGCTTCTATCATCCTAGCTACTCAAGAGGCTAAGAGGATCATGCTTCAAAAGTATCTTGGGTAGTAAATTCCTTGAGACTTTTTTTCGTTGGTCATGGAGCTTGAACTCTGATCATGGGCACTGTCCCCACACACTTCAGCTCAAGGCAAGCATTCTACCACTTGAGCCACAGCACTACTTCTGGTTTTCTAGTGGCTTATTGGAGATAAGAGTCTCATGGACTTTCCTGCCTGGGCTAGCTTTGAACTGTTGTCCTCAGATCTCAGCTACCTGAGGAGCTAGGATACAGGCATGAGCCACCGGTGTCCAGCTTCAGACTTTTACCATAATAAACTGCCCAATAAAATCTTACAGTAGCATTGTGAATCAAATGATAGAGTGCTACTTTTGAGGAAGAAAAATCCATAGTGACAAACCCAAGCCCTGAATTCAAGCCTCAAGACTGGCAATAAAAATACAATAATAATAGTAAGAAGGAGGAGGGACATGAGGAGGAGGAGGAGGTGGAGGAGGAGAAGGGAGGAGAAGGAGGAGGAGTGAGGAGGAGGAGGGACAAGAACAACAACAAGAAGAAGCCTACACCGAAGATGAAGAACAAGATGACAACATGATGGAGAGGGCTGAGGATATAGCTCAAGTGATAGCATGCTTACCTGGCATGTGTAGGGCCCTGTGATCCAAGACACTGAGGACTGTTGGGATGGGTTTTTGTTTTTCTCCCTTAAGTGACTTTAGGGTTCAATAAAAAATAAGTAGATAAGTAGGTGGTTGTTCATGCCCATAATCCCAATTCTTAGTAGGCTGACAGGAAGATTTTGAGCTTCAGGCCAGCCTGGGCTGCTTTCCTCAACAAAGGAAAAAAATTAGGAAGTAGTAAGTAGTTATATATTTGAAGTTATTAAACAAATGACAGTCCTCAAGGCTTCTTATCCCTTTCTTCTTACTTCAAAATTTCCCAGTGTAATAAAAAGCATCACAATGATGATACTGCATATTAAATGTGGAATATACTACATATTATATATGCAACTTTTCATCATGATTTTGAGTCAGTGCTGTTGATAACTTTTGGTCTTCTATATACATTTGGCATATGGATACAGTTTGTATCCATAGCCACATCCATATATATATATATATATATATATATATATATATATATATATATATATATACAACCCTTTTTCTGGTCAATCATGTGTTGATCTATTTGTCATCATCTTGACTGAAATACTAATGTATTGAATACATACCTTGTAAATATCTTCAGCCTCAGGAGAGCACGTTTTCTACTTTGCCTTATTGAATTAAAAATGTTGTTGTAATATAGACAAATGTAATGATATTTTCATATATATATTTCCTATTTGCATTTCTTTTGGGAATTACATCTACATACTTGAAACACACTGTCATTTCCTTTTCAAAGATTACAAGTGTTGTATTCTAATTGTGCCATTTTACTTGATTCTAGGAATTGTTTGCAAAGACTTTAAGAAAAGATTTACCTTTCTCACATAGAGAGATAATTCTTCAAATGGCTTTTTATCTGGTAGTCTAGTGTCAGATCTCTGGTTCCAACACAGGTTCATTTCCCGTATCTTAACCCAAATTTCTTTTTTTTTAATTTTATTTTATTTGAGAACATACTGTACAGAGGGGTTACAATTACATTGGCAGGATAATGCATACATTTCTTACCAAGCATTGCAGCCTCCTCATTTGTTTACCCTTCACCTCCCTTCCCAGCCTCCCCCCTCCCCCCCACCCAATCATACCCCCCTCCCCCCCCACTCCGACATTGTAAAGCTTGCTTTGACATGACATTTTGTAATTCTCCTTGTTACAACAGGTTAACCCAAATTTCTTATTGTGCTTCTTCAGGTTTAATATCAGACTGTCTTTATCACAATGCTTTATTATAACAAATCTCCATTTCAAGTGTGTTGTATCCCCAGATTTGTTCTTCCACATTCTTTGAGTCTTTGATCTTTGAAAATCCCTCCCAACATTCTTTGCTGGAGATGAAATCCAGGCTTTCCTGCATGTGAGGCCAGTGCTCTATGACTGAGCTACACTCGCACCCAGCTCTTAACTTTGAGAAGCAACTGTCACTGACTCTAGGTGAGAGTTTGTGAAGTTTCCCTCTAGGAGTAGCGGGTCTTGACCCAGGGTCCTTGACTTTGGTCACAGAATATGAATTTCCAGAAAAGTTACCATAGTAAGAAATCTTGACAGAGCTTTACTGGGTAAGCAGATAAACAGACAAGTAGACATGCAGATAGAAAGAGATATGCAATGTGGATGCTCTCAAAGGGATTGACACAGAACTCTTTGACAATTTTTATGATAAAAGCAAGATGAGTCATAAACTCATGCAGAGAGGTGTTTATCTTTGCTCTTGATCATTCTTGGTGTTATGCTTTTTGAGTTCTTGTATATTTTGTGACTTACTCTTTAGTGCATTTAGTGGATTTTTCCATAAACAGTTGCTTATCCTTATGATGAGAAATGAATCCTGTTGTTTCTCAGAAAGAGTGTATTTAGAAGAAAACAAGATAATGCTTGTATGTGTCTAATTATATTGTTTCTTTCTGTGTTCCTGGATGCCATTCCCTAGGTATTATTTTCCCTAACCTATCCTGCCTTGGAACTATGAAAAGTTCTGATAAGACTTCAGAAAATTGCATTCAAGGTATAGATTTCTTTCACAGAAAATAATATCTTCTTCATACTCAGTATTCCTGTTTATGATTGTGTCATTGTTCTCATTTAGCTATATTTCAATTATTTGGAATGTTTAATGTTCTTTATGTAGTATTATATATGTTTTGTTAGATATAGATCTTGGGGTGCTTTTTTGTTAGGTTTGCTTTGAACAACTCTTGGGATTGAACTCAGATCCTGGTGTATAGAAGAAAGAATACATTCTGCTACTTAATACGCAATACAAGCATGGAAATTATTCTTGAAACTATGTTGGATACTACGTTTTATCCATCTTCTGATGTAATTTAGTATTTTATCTTTTTTTCATCCTGGGGATCACACAGTATCTCTTAGCTTTTTCCACCCAAGACTGGCACTGTACCACTTAAGCTACACCTTAATCTGGCTATTTTACTGGCTAATTGATGGTAATTATCAGAGATTCTTTTCAGCCTGTAGAGACTGAGATCTGAAAATCATAGGTAGAAGCTACCCTGGGCATCAGAAAAACTGGCCATGGTACTGTGTGACTCAAATGGTAAAGCACTATCCTTCAGGAAAAGAAGCCCAGGGACAGTGCTCAGGTCCAGACTTCCTGCCCTAGCACAAGTAGATTAACAGAAAACAAAACTCTGATTCATCTGAACGGTCTTGCTTTAAACCATGAGCCATAGAACTCAATCTCTTAATTAGCTAGGATTACAGGTTCATATAGCGACAGTAATAGTTGTCTATTATTATTGTTGGAAGATTCTTTTACAAAAACAGAATGTAGATGCTGGTGGCTCATGGCTGTAATCCCAGCTACAATGGAGGCTGAGATGTAAGAATATTGCTTCAAAGTGGGCCCTAAGCAGGAAAAATTTGAGGCCTATCTCCCAAAAACAACAAAAATGTGGAAGTAGAGCTGTGGCTCAAGTGAGAGGGCACTAGTCTAAAGCAAAAAGTTTAGGGATAATGTCCAGGCCCTAAATTCAAGCCCCAGAATCAGCCTAAAATTTTTAACTGCTTGGAAGACGAAATAACCCCCGGATATGGCAAGTAATAATTAACTTAGGTTACCTGAGAATCTGGGTTTGATAGCCACCACCTAGATAAACAGACAAAAGATATTTCCACCGCCAGAAGAAATTTTCTGCTAATTATTCTGTACTAATTATCACACTCTGTTTCATTCCTTACACTATATCATTTAGAAAGTGAGACAGAAATAACTCTGATAGAAGGGAGATTGTTATGTGATGACTACTTTAGTAACAATGCATTCCTCAGTTTGTTAAAATGAGGTGTCACCTTTCATATCATCTTAGAAATATGTGTAAGATTCTTAAATTTCAACTAAGTGTTAACTTCACTGTCCTCTGTGACTTGTATAAATATTAGAGAGGTAAATGAGGTAATGAAAAGGGAATATAAAAGAATGTTCCTTTGAGGATGAAGTGGTTTGAAGCTGGCCAACCAGGTAGGTATTCAGGAGGCCAGGGCTGTTTCTCTTTCCTAAGGTCCCTCTCCTTGACTGGACCCCTCCCCTTGAGTCTAATCAAAAGATGAGCTTACAAGTTTGGGAACAGTAGTAGTTTGACTTGAAGGCTCTTTCTAAACCCTCTTGCTTGTGTTCCAGGAACTAGTGCAATCCTTGGCTCACTGGGCTCTGAATTTGAAAGAAATTGAAACTGAAAACCAACTTGAGCAGCACATTTTGGAGAAATTGTGTCAAAGGAACAGATAGCACATTTGAACAGATCATGGGAGGGCCTCTCCTGTGAAGAAGTCAGTCATCTGCTCATAGGAGGTTGCAATGTACCAAATGTCAATGTTAGAAAGGAGCTTTAATTTTGTTAAACTCGAAGCTCTGTTCAGTGTGATTACTGCTCCTCCCTTGTTCATTTACATTCTGAAGTTTAGAAAGCAGCAACATGCTTCACAGAAGCAACCCCTGTTTTCCATAGCACTGGCTGCTGCAAGTTTGCACACTGTTAAGGAACTTATTGAAAATGATTTTAAGCAGGCAGAATAATAAAGGGTTGGGTTGTAGTGGAGCTCAAATTTCGCTGGATAGATGGTGATAAGTGTTATGTGTCTGCTGTAGGAAGCCTCTGCTGGCCTCTTGCTTGGCCAGCAGCTAATGTGAGTCTACCAGTAGGATTCTTAATAGGCTCCTCTAAGCATGGGGGCTCTTACATTGGTAAATATATTCACATACAATGAAAATTTTACTTAGAAGAGCTGGAGATTTTAAACTTTTTGGAATGACCAAATCAGCTCCTTGAACTCAGATGGTAGGAATATTCATTTGCTAACTGCTACCAATAGAATCCTGCTTAGAGTGGTAGAAAGTTTATGTCAGTGGTGAGATGAAGACAAATTGAAGGCTTCAAATAGTCTTAAAGATTTTTAAAGAACACACCATTCAATGCAAGTTGCCCTGTGGCTGAAAGTGGTAGAGCTCTAGCCTTGAGAAAAAAAAGTTCATGCCACAATAAAAAAAAAAGGAAAAAATGTTCATGGACATCTCCCAGGTACTGAGTCCTAGTTCTACAACCAACTTAAAATTAAAACAAAACAAAACAAACAAAATGAAAATACATACAATTCAAATGACAATGTACTTCATCATCTCATTTTGAAATGTCCTCTGAAGTTCTTTATTCAAGTTTTACACACAGGAAAGTGTTTGGAATACTGGGAAAGTTCTCTAAAAGCTTAGGTAAAGGAGACTTTAAAGCCATTGTGAGATTATTTAGGAATCTGGGTTCTGAAAGGCCATAGATGTAAAAGCTAAAATGTGTGTTAGAAGAATGGAAACAAAAAGCTTGATTTTCTATGGATAGAATTTCAATCAAGCCTTTAAACAGGTTTGTCTGTGTACCTGGTGCTACATTTTGGGAATTTTGCATCTCTCTGAAAAACCTGGGGAGGTTTTGTACATAACAAGAAAATCTCTTTTACTTCACTCTATGAAGTGAGTGTTAATAGTTTACCAAAGGACCTTCTGTAGCCCTTTTAACTGAATGTATTTCAAGACTTTTAAGACCTCAGAATTCTTTGTACCTTCATCTAGGCTTAATTACATTATTTACTGTCAAGTTTATTAGTGTAAACCACTTAACCTTGTAAGGAGGATGATTCTATGCTGAAGCCTGCTTGCTAAAGTTGCTTGTAAACAATGAAGCATTGGATATTTTGCATCACCCTGTGTAGAACAGACTGGATTGGGTTAACATTTCTATGATTTCCATGCAAAACCTATGCAATACCATTTGAAGTGTAGGATCAAATGAGTGGTGGACATTGGTTTAGGTTTTATTTTTCTTTATTTCAATTCTCCCTCATGTATATGGCTTTATTATTCCTGGTGCATTGTATTATAAATGGTTGATATACAGCATGATGGGATTAGAAATTAAATCAAAACGGGACATTGGTCTTAACATGGTAAGTTTTTGATTAGTTTTAAAAAGGGGAAAGGTTTGAGTGAGAATTAAATTAGCAGGTTGTTAACATTCATAACTGAATAGTTAAAAGACCTAAAACAGAAGAAATTTATGGGGTCCTTAATATATCCAGCCTTTCTTGTTTCTGATGTTTGTTATCACCTAGTTGTAATAGATCTGCAATGAGTAAAAGTCAGTTTTGTTGGGCTGCTACAGGTGTTACTTCAGCAAGCCTTGAGAATGTCTGTTGATACTGAACCTGAGGGTTGTAAGAGGAAAACATACATTTAAATCCTTAATGATGCTGACTAAAAAGAATGAAATTTACAGTCTTTTCTTAGCAGGGAATGGTATACCTGTTTTGTTCGCTATCTTCAGCAGCCAAATGCATTTTTATAGGCAGGTGACTATCAGGAAAGAAGAGACTGTAGACAGACTCAATTCATGGATTCAGTTAAATGATGAAATCAAAGAGCTGTGTGGATACCTGGTGCCAGATGGAAACAAGTTCTAGATACAACAGACCTCCCATTGAAGAAGAGGTTGTGACATTTCAGAAAGTGAGCCAGCAGGTATTCTCAGGTGGATGTAGTTAGAACCCTCTAATCACTGCTGAGAATCTAATGTTACATAGGTGTTTTCTGTAATTGTTGAGTTTTTAGACCTACTTTTCATCTTTCTGAAGGAAATGAAAAGATTATAAAGAGGTGAGAAGTGTGAACCCTTTGTAGGTGGGCATGTATTGAGAGCAGTTGCTTCCTCTGGGTTGGCAAGTCTGGTAGGAGGAGGGGCTTGTGTCTCCTGAAGCATTTTGATGTCTCAAACCTATTAAGGATTCTAGTTACTAACAAAGGGCAGATGTCAACCACAATGAACATGATGATTTTAGGTGGTCACTAGGCCCCAGATGTAATATAAATAATAAGACCAATGTTCTTATAGTTAATCAAACTGAGTTCCATCCATTTGTAGGTTCTCGAGTAAGATAGAATGGAGAGAAATTAGAGAGGCTGTTGCATTAAGAAAGTAACAACTATCACAACTCATGAATATGCATAGAGGGTCTTTCTTGACCTTTTAGCCTGTAAATTTGTGTTAAGTCATAATATGATGAGAATTTTTCAATTACAAAAATCATTAAGAGGCATGCATATATTTGTTGGTAAAGAAGAAATGCATTTGGGGGGTTAGAATTGAAAAAAAGAATAGGGAATTGGGGTAATAGTGAAGCTTCCTGTTTTAAATTCCTCTTGTAGGACTACATGAAGGAAAGAATCTTCCTCAGTTCAATCAAGTCCCAATTGAAGCAAATGCGGTAGCAGTTTCTATGGCCAGCAGCAAGATGAGAACTGTCATGATGCATGCCAACCTTAGCCAAATCAATGAGCACTGGCAACATGTCTTTGATGTCATTGGAACAAGGTAAGAAATGCCTTACAATTGTTTTCTACTCTCATGGTTCTTCACAGAGCTAAGAAACTAAGCATGTCCTTTCTCTACAGTCATCTAGCAATTCTATAAAACTGCAGATTCATGTTTGGTGTTTAGAAAGAAAAATTGGAAATTTTGCACTCAGCATTAAAAGAGATGTATTATTAGTTTAAAATGTTATGCATTAGGTTAATGTTTTTCTAGTACTGAGGATCAAACCCAGAGCCTCTGGTAAGGAAATGCTGCACTTGTGTTGCTTTGATACTCAATCTTCCTATGTTACCCAGAATGGCCTTCATCTCCTGAGCTTGAATGATCCTCCCTGCTCAGCCTTACAAGTTGCTGGACTATAGGTGTCCTGTTATGCCTGTATAGATTCAGCTTACACATTTATTTTGAGAAGATTTCCGAGGGAGATTTTCATGAGGATTTAGTAATTCTCTGTTGAAGCTGCATTATCAGCAAAGGATCTCTCTTGTTCCAAATGATGCCTATCTATTACTGACTGTGTGGCAATTGTGATAGGTCAGGCCAAAAGCCTGGCTTCTAAAAGTGGGTCCTGACTGCTCCCACACTAAGAACCTAAGATAACAAAGATTTATTCCACAGACTAATGAACAATTTCAGGGAAGAGAAATATGAGATAGCTTAGACTTCCCTAGAGGAACTTTTAGGATCAGAAAAGAGTTACGAATCCAAACCAAAGTAGGGCATGCAGAACAGAAAAACAAAAACAGACTGGTTTGGGGCAAGCCATCAAGCTTCACTCTTGCACATTATCCACATTCTCCCTGATCTGCCCAAACCACCTTCTCTTTGAACAGCAAGGTGGTGATTTACCATGTTCTAACGCCACTCTACTCATGCACAGGATGCTTTTCACTAGTTAGCTGGAGAAATTATTAAAGAAAAGATAGTGTCCTCGAATTCAAGCCACAGGAACAACAACAAAAAGAAAAGAAAAGAGGAGAAAAAAAACCTAAAAGGAAAGGAAAAATTTGGAAACAGCCAAAAACTCCTTAAAATTTCATAGATGGAATTTGGGTGTTTCTATGAAATTGTTAGATTTTTGAAAAATCTAAATTGGTGTAAGGATTATGCTGCATATCTACCTAGCAATTCTGCTACTTTATTGCTGTGTATACATGAGAGCATGGAAAATGACCCAAGAATCAGTTTAGTGTCTGGGAATACCTTTTTTATAGTGAGCAGGGAGCTATTATAAAAAATAAAGAAGGACATGATTTACATTCAACCGAAATTATCTGTTAAATAAAAACAAAACCAAAATAGTCTCATAACCCCAATTATAATAATATAAGTAAGAATTAAAAAGCCATCTAATCTCATGATCCCAATACAATTTCCATTTTTCGGTTGGCCTAACAATGATTCAGGAGGAAAACCGTACTTTTTCATGAAAAAAAACCTTACCTATGCTTCCACAGGTGGGAGAGAAAAGTCCATAGACAACCATACAGTCTTGGGACCTAGGGTCTAGCACTGGTGGAACCCCACTTCCTCAAGGGTGGTACAGTGCATTGTGGGAATTGTAGTTTCCCTTGAAGCACAGATGCTCTGAAAGTGCTTGGTTTCTATTTTTTTTTAAGGGGCAAATATTGTTCTGCGCATGAGCCTCCCCACTCCCTGTGGGTATTTTCAGCCTGCAAATTCCAGTTCCTTTCCCTTTGCCTTGCTGCTGGAAGTTTTCTCTTCAGTGGAGCTTGGGACTTGTAACTTGAAAGTATCTCTCCACTGTCAGGCAGGAACTGCGAGCTGGATGCAGAACCCAAGAAGGAGTCTATCCTCCACATGTTACTCCAGTAAGGGGCTGATGATTTGTTCAGGGTTCAAGAGTTTGTGTTGCCAAAGCCCTTGTGCCTCCAGGTGCCAGAAACTAGCTCGCAAAGCTCTGACAGCAAGTTGGGTAGTTCTCCCGAATAGGAACAACAGGGAATTGTGCATTTATATTTCCATGACTATGAATCATTGCTGTTAAGCCATGTGACTTTATTAAACTTTGCCCAGGTGTAAGATGAGCATGGTAACCTTTGTAGTGAAATTGTGAAGTGTGTGTCTGCTTTGACTCCATTTATATTGCAGTTGTATTTTGGGTTTCTGTGTTGTTTCACCTAGAGGTGTCTCTGTTCTCCTCCCTTGTTAGATTTCTTAGCACTCCTCGCTGTAGTTAACACGTGTTTGTACAAGAACTTCTTTCTAGGAACATGTACACATGAGATATTACAGTAGTGTTTGATGGTCCTGTTTTTCTTCTTTCTTTTAAGCAATGAAGCCTAGCAATGTTTGAAGGAAGATATGTTGTTAACTCTGACAAGCCCTACAGAGCAGAGGCACAAAGGCAAAGTAAGGGCAAAATGTTTCCAGCTTCCTTGCCTTAAGCAAAAATTGGTTCTATTTCCTAGAGCACAAGACTCAGGTGGTACTCTTTCCTCTAACACTCCCAATCACTTGGTGCTGTTGGAAGATTAACAGTAACTACTAGGAGAGGAAATAAACTTGCCTGAGAAATCAGACAGAGCCTAGTTCTCAGAAGGGATATGGGGCTGTGGTTTTTGGTGGAGGAATAATTATCACAACTGAAATTATCTGTATCAGTTCTTACTAATTTATTCAGCGTCTCCACAGTATCATTTCTAGTGCATGTTCTCTGAAATGTCCCACCTATGGATATACTGATAGTAGCCTTAACTCGTTGGTTTTTACCTGCAGTTCAGAAATTGTTGGTCAAAGATTGTTACAGAAGGAAATTTGAGGTACTGTGTCCTGCTCAAGTTTGTATGTTTTGTAGATGTAAAATATAACAAAATATTAGCTAGTGTTATCCATTTTGTCTCAAAATGCTGAAAGACGTATTATTTCACTTAAGAAATTCTTTGTGGGAATTGAAGTCAATGAAGCTTGAACATTCCTTTAAAATATCTTAGTGAAACATGTTGATCCCTTTTATCCTTTGCACTTCCTATGGATTTTCCTAGCTTAAAATGTTACTAGTATGGATATTCTCCAGTTTATTTGCTCTTGACTAGATACAACTTCTCCACTACAATAATGAGCCTATTTTACATTACTTAAAATGAGAGACTGCTAAAATATGTATTCCAAAACAATTGTTCAATAGAATTTAAATACACTACAGTGCCCGTTTTTCTGTGCTACTCCTGGTTCCTGGGCTCAAGCACTGGACACTGATCCTGAGCTTCTTTTGTTCCAGCCTAATGTTCTTCTATTTAATCCATATCTCCACTTCCAGGTATTTTTAGTAGTTTATTGGAGATCAGAGTCACTTAGATTTTCCTGCCCCGGCTGGTTTCAATCTGTGGTGCTCAGATCTCTAACTTCTGAGTAGCTAACATTAAAATCATAAACAAGTCAGCCCAATTACAATACACTCTTTTAGATACAGATTATATTTCTAATAAAATAATATGAAATAAGACTTTCAATTTTAAAGATAGCAGAAATCCTAAAACAAAAACAAAAAAAAATCCCACCCTGAAATCTACAACACGCCTGGTCTTGAGTATTTGAATATGGATTAGTGTATAAAATTTTTTTGCAAGTCTTTAAAGTAAGAAAACATTCTTGTAATGTGGAAAACCCAATATGAATGTGCAGATGTTGCTTTTAAATGATTCATATTGTGTTTCTTAGCAGAAAGGACCTAAATGAAATTTATAGATTTTCATTTTTCATGCATATCACTATGAAGTTCATGTTATTTTATATTAAGAGTTTCCATTCGATGCAGTTGTTAAAAAAAAAAAAAACAACCCGGTCTGGATAGTAGGATTTCCTGCCAACAAATACAAGAAAAAGCATATAGTATGCAATTTGTTTATTTTTACTAGTCTGCATTTTGGGGTGTCATCAGCTTGGAATTTTGTGTTAGTATTATTTGTGTAACTTAAGATTTTAATCTTCTGGTTCATTGGCTGTGGTTGTTGGTTGGGATTGTAAATCCTATGACTAGTATTTCATGTTACAACTTTATTAGGCCCTTTATCTACATCAGGATGGCCATAATTCTCTTTCTCTTTATGTGGTGCTGAGGAATCGAACCCAGGGCTACAAGCATGCTAGGCAAGCACTTTATCACTGAGCCACATTCCTAGCCCTAAGGATGGCCATAATTCTTCGTATGATTGTTTAGGAAAGTGAGAATTAGGGACTTCTCAAACCTCTATTTACATAATCTTTACTGATTATGTGAAGCAGGTTAAATGGCAAATTTCAAGTCATTGCACAAGGGTGCTCTGAGTATTTGGATACAAGGAAATGTGCCATTTGAAAATCACTACTGAAATATTATGAAGGTAATATGTATTGTATAAATTTTCCTGTATAATTATGGGTGAAAAAGTACTGAGTTATAACCTATATGCTCTCCATGGAGTTTAAATATGTAACTGAGTAAGATAGAGTACAAAAGCACAATGGAGTCCTAGAATCCATTTTAACGAATAGAAAATAATTCATATAACCCTAAGTATTAATAACTAGGGTTCCTGAAGGTGTGGATTTTTGTTTCAATTATTCAATTATTTTTAGGAACCTTAGTTTTATGAATTCTGTATGTATATTAAACTAGAAATGAATTGCTTTTATACTGTCTGTCTACTAACTAATGGACTGTGGAGTCATCTTCAGGAGAGTATTTAGTACTCTACTTGAGATATAAAAGATTATTTTCCCATAAGAAGGCTTTTGTGCTTTTTCACTCCATGTGTAATTTTTGAACAGGAGAATCTGGAGCATAATCACACAGGTTCTTTCCTGACTATGTCTATTGCCTTGTCTCTAAGCCATGCTTCCAGAATCTTCTGTTCATTGTCAACAGCAAGAAAGAATGAGAGGATCTCTGGTAAGTTGCTTTTTATTTCTCATTTTCCACATTCCATTTTAGAAAGCTTAGGGTGTCTACTATTTAAAAACAGAACAAATGATTCTGCTTTAGGAACATGTTTCTAAATCAGATAAAGATGGTTTTTAGAGTTCCTTTTTCAACATAACGACTTGTACATCTCATTGTTGCAATAGGTCCACCTGTACCCCTAGTTAAATTATTTTTTTTTGCCCTTCCCTTCCACAAATTCTAACAACATCAAATACAGTGAAAATAGGGGCTATACCATGGGGGAGGGACATACAAAGCAACATAGAAATCATCTTATAAATACGTTAGCAACAATTGCATGAAGGAAAAAAAAAACATTTGAATACTTAGCTTGGGTTCATAATGTACTCGTTATCTTGCCCATGTAATTGTAACTCCTCTGTATGGTATTTTCACAAATAAAGATGGTTTTTAGAATGAGTAGATTATAATAAGTTACAGTCTGTCTAAATTGAGGGCAGACTTGCTTCCAGTTTTTCTGATGTGAGAAAAAGTAGTTACACTTGCTATGTGATTCAGAGACATTGAGGAGGTCACTTGTTATGTAAAGTGAACATTTGCTGGCAACTTGTCAGAGATCACCTCTTTATGAGTAATGTTGGATTATGTTAAAGAGGTTTTACCGGTGTTTCTGAAATAGTGTTGTCTCACATACAGTTTCAAATGTTATAGAAGACTGAGTAAACTATATGTAATTAAACTACTCTCCATACATACTTCTTGAACTTCTTCCTGATCTCTGACTACATAAAACTTGATCGTAGTTGATGACATAGGGTGTGGTGTTCATGGAAAGTCCTCTCTATTTTCCCTAGGTGTCCTCTCATGATTTTTTTCTCTATTTTCTCTCTTCATTCTGTTTCCTACTCATTAACTTTCATTATTCCTCTCTTTCTCCTGCTTTTTATATATTTTTCGCCCTGTCTCCTCTTCTCTTTCAGTCCCCATTCTCCCCATGTGTCTCTCACTGTTTTTTGACATGCTGTATTTGGGAACTATTTTGTCTTACTGATCAATTTACCTTTGCTGACATGGCTCTTAGAATTGACATTTTTCTTTCTTTCTTTTTATGCTGGGGCTTAATCTCTGGGCTTGGGTGCTGTCCCTCAGCTCTTCAGCGCAAGGCTAGCATTGACATTTTTCTTACCCACTTTATAAGAAATTGTGGCTACCTGTAACTCAAGGCAGGCTTATGGGATTCCAGAGCCAAAGAAAATCAGAAAAACACAGACATGAACAGATAGAGAGATGAAGAGGAAACAAGTGGCCCCAAGGCTCACTGGCACTTGGTCCCCAAGTCCCCATAAGCAAGCATATTTGCTTGAGTTTACACAGGGAAGGTTACCACTCATACATGGAAAAAAAGATCTATAGTAATGTTACAACCATCCAACTATCCATCTATTACATTTTTGATCTTCCATATATGAAGCTGTATAATCATTAAATATGCAGCTCCTGTTCCTCTTTACCCCAGACTCAGGAAATTTCATAATTTTTGGCTCTATGAGTTTGTTCATCCTTGGAAGCTCAGTGAAATCATACCATGCTGTTCCTTTAGGTACTTTATTTATCTCATTTTACTCAAGTTTCATCCATGCCATAAAAGGTAGTAAATTTTTCTTGCTTTCAAATAATTTATCTATCATTTACAAGCTTCTATATTGTGGTTATTGTGAGTGGATGTACAGTAATTCTCAAAATATTTCTTCTAGTTCTGGTTTCTCTTCTGTTAGGTACAAATCCAGAAATAGGTGTCCTGGATCCTATTTCTGTGTAATGCTTGACTTAGTTCTTTTAGGAATCTCAAAAATACCTATGATTTTTTATATTACTGCCAGAAATGTGTCAGGGTTCGTATTATTTTCACATCCTTCCCCAAACTTGTTAAATATTGGATAATTTTTGTCACTGTTTTTTAAACTATGTCCATACAACATGTATAAAGTAGTTTTTCAATATAATTTTGATTGAATTTTGTCATGATAATTGATATTGGACTTCTTTATATGTTTTAATCACCTATTTATACATATTCTTTGTAGAAAATCTCTTCAATCTTTTTTCACATTGTCAAATTAGATTTTGTGTGTTAGGCTTACTTGTAGGATTTTCTTTTATATTTTCTAATTCATTGCAGGTACTAGTCAATTTAGAGATATACACAAATATTTAATCTCATACCATGCTTTTCCTTCTTTGTAGATCATGTCTTGTGATGTACAAGGTTTTACTTGGAGGCACTTAATCTTGTTTGATTTTTTTTATTGGGTAGTGTTGGTGTCCCATTCAAGAAGTAACAGTCAAATCTAATGTTATGAAGCTTCCTCCATTCCTCTCTTCTTTATTCCTTTCCCTTTCTCTCTCTCCCCCTCCTCTACACTCCACACTGGACCGTTCTCCCTCCTTATTTTTTTGGTCCCTTTGCTCTTCTCCTCTCCCCCTCCCCAATCAGTTTTTTTCTCTTTATGTCTGAGATGAGGATTTGTTGTGTTGCATGTTTGGTGTCTAACATTGAAACTCATGGTATATACCTACCTATGCCTCCACTGTGACTTTCTTGTGGTAGAATTGGAACATGAACTCACAGGCCTCACAGTATTCAGCTTCCTCCTTCACTGCTGGCATTATCTCTTGAGCCATGCCTCCAAACATTTGATTAGCTCCTTAATTTGAGCTGTCTACCCAGTATGGCTTCCAGACTGTAGCCTCCTTAGTACCTATGGTAGAATGAGGTTCTTGTGCCAGAAGTATTCGTTTGGTTTTTTTACCTGAATATTTATTATTAACAGTTAATTGGATACAACAATAGAATGAGATTATTATTAATCGCTTATATAAAATCAATATTCAACCTAAGCTCCAGTATTTCATGTTTCAAATTAAGTGCTGTATATTATTTCTAATAATTTTAGCTGCTCTTCTAAATGTGTTACATATTTTTCACTCTATGCTCACACAAATCCATGGAGAAATTGTTTCGAAATTAATTTATTCTATGGTTGATATAGTGGTGATCTATGGGGAAACTACTAGTCCTTAGGTCAAGTAATGAGTACATTTTCTGTGTCTTCCATACCCTCACTCTCTCACAATCTTTCCATTGTGAATCATGACTTGTATAACTTACTTTCATCAATGCCTAATGACCTCCTCAGATGCACTTTTTCACTCCATTTCCTTCAAGTTCTCTGGCTTTCCCCCAACCTCCCGAAGATATCCATGTGAATACAATATGCGTATTTAAACTTTTTTTTTTTTTTTGCCATTACTGGAGCTTGAACTTGGGACCAATCCTGGTCACCATTCCTGATCTTGATTTGATCAAGGCTACCACACTATCACTTGAGCCAAAATGTCAATTCCTATTTTTTCTGTTTATGTAGTGCTTAGAAATTGAATCTAGGGCTTCATGCATGGTAGACAAGTACTCTACCACTTAGCCTTAATCCCAACCCAAATGAATTTGTTTTTATTTAAAAGGTGAAGTAAGAAAGTGGCTACATTTAATATTCTATAAATCACAATGGTAAAATACATTTCTTTGAGATCCATTGTAATTTCCCCTGTGTTTATTTCACTCATAGAATACTATAAATATATTTTTTAATTTTCATGTATTTATCACGTATTTTTATTTCTCATATTTATTTCTACAAAATTTGTAGATTAAAGATATTATAACTGCATGGCCTTTTAAAGATGGATTTGCACACTTTGCTTTTCAGCATAAAACTTTTATTATCAAAGTGCATGATATGTCAGTTATTATAAGTGGTCTGTATCTGTGGTCATTTGTATGTCCCTCCCCCAGAGTATAACCCCCACTTTCACTATATTTGATGTCAGTATAACTTGTGGGGAAAAACAAGTCTTTTACGGATTCAGATGGACCTGTTGCAACAATGAGAAGTACAAATTGTCATGTGAAAAACGAGCTTTACAATGTCGGTGGGGGGGAGGGGGGAAAGACTTGGTGGGGGGGAGGGGGTAGGCTGGGAAGGGAGGTGAAGGGTAAAAAAAAGGAGGAGACTGCAATACTTGGTAAGAAATGTATGCATTATCCTGCCAATGGAATGGTAACCCCACTGTACATTATGTTCACAAATAAAATTAAAAAAAAAAAACCAAATAGAAAGATCTGGAATGAACTAGCACTTTCTTCTCTAGTAGTCTTAACCAGATACCCCCACACAGCATAACCCTAGCTATCAGGTGGCCAGATGAGATCTGAAGGTTTTAGAACACTAAATTTGCCTCTCAAAAGAACCAAATGTTAAGCTGCACCACACATGTCATTACTCTCTCGCAGTATTCAATTTTCTCTTCAACTTATTATTTTTAGGTGGGATTCAAAACACCCACCAGGGATTTTTTTTCCTTTATAAGTGAGAACGTTTTTGTTTTGGTAGAAAATGTGTTCAACTTCTAATCATTTGTCAAAGTTTTTTTTTTTTTTTCATAAGAGATGTAGCTTTACATCTGCTTAAAGAACAGTAAATTACTCATTTTCCTGATATCAAAAACTGTCATCTCTTTACTTGGGAAAAGAATAAAACAAGTCTACAAAAAATATAATTTTGTCTGATGTTTATATCCTTCATATTATCACTCCTTGTATTTTTCATTATTAGTTTTTGCTTATGCGTTCTATTTATATTTTTTATTTGTACTTCTCTCTAGTTCATGTCTTAAGTTTTCTGTCATTAAGTTTTCTTTCTTCTGTTCATGTTTGACAGTGCCTTATATATTTCCTATATTATACAGTATTAATAAGGTTTTATTTTGATTGCCATTTTGCTATTTATTATCTGCTTCTCTCGTCTGATATTTATTTCTTATTTTGCTGCTATGTAACTTGCACACACCTCAAATTCACTGTAAATCACTTCTCATATAACCTGCAGGCATTCTCCTATACACTGTGAACCACCTCTGATACCTATTACAAATTAAATCTGATGTACATAGTTGTTATACTGGATTGTTCATAGGATACAAATAAGACTTCATGCTCAATACAGGTGCCATACTTTTTCAAAAATTTGTTTCTTTGTTCCACTGAATTTGTGCAAATCAAAATATGCAAGGCCTGCAAGATTTTTTGGAAAGGATAATATAAAGTCGCTATAATCTAGTCTGGTAATTTGACTGAAAATTTCGTTATAAAGAAATAACCAGAGATTTTTTTTAATGTAAAGAACAAAGGCCATTCTCAAGCTGAAGCATAGAGCTTCAGAAGAAGTACCATGAGCAGGAAAATTGTTATACTATAGAACTGCAAGTAAACAAATTTCCTACCCTGTCAGATTCTTTGTTAGGAACACATAGGAAGTTAACTTGCTGGATGTACTTCAATGTACGTTTACTAGGAACATTTAAATTTTACAATATTTTCACAGTAGAATTATCTGGCATAATATAGTTACTTTTCAATGGAATAATTATATTTATAACCTAAATCTATTCCCTTTTTACATGTTTTTGTAGAATTAATTCTTTGAACTCAGGCCTTCATATTTGCCAGGCAAGTTCAATATTAAGTGATCCATATGCCCAGTTAATGTACTTTGTTTTTAATACACTTATATATTTACATATTGAATTTTCATGCACAATGAATCATGAATTTAATGCTATAAGTTTTCCTTCCACAAGAGGAACTAAATACAATATGTATTCTATACATTCCTTTTTTGTTTCAATAATTTAAATTTAAATTTAATTATCTTTTAATAGTTCTATAATGGATTTACCAAACAACAAATCAGTTCATGAATACAATGCATCTTGATCAATGTGACACATTTTATTCAACCCATCCCTCCTAACTACACCCCTCCCCTCAGTTTTCTTAATTTTGTAAGATATGCATTGAATTGTATGACTGCAGGCCTTGCTTCTTCTCTTCATTCAACTATCCCTTCCCTTTGACCCCACTCCACTAACTGTGTTACCAGGTTCCTGGTATTTATTTCCTTAAAATGTGAATTTGAATTCTCTCCTGAAAATACCATATTTTGTTTAATACATTTGTTTTAATACATAAGTTTTTAAATAAAACCCCATTGTATTTATTTATACACTTATAAATTAGTTCTAGGTTTTTTTTTACCATTTTTTACTCTTTATTATTCATTCATATTATTATTATTTTTTATTGTGAAAATACCGTACAGAGGAGTAACAATTACATGGGCAAGATAACGAGTACATTTCTTATCAAGCATTGTTTTCTCCTCGTTGTTTCCCCTTCCCATCCCTTCCCATAGCCTTCTCCTCCCCCCACCCCCACCAAAGTTGTTAAGTTCGTTTTTCGACATAACAACTTGTACATCTCATTGTTGCAATGGGTCCACCTGTATCTCTAGTTAAACGATTTTTTCCCCTTCCCCTCCACAAATAATACCAACATCAAAAACAGTGCAAGTATGGGTTATACTGTGGGGGAGGAACATACAAAGCAACATAGAAATCATCTTATACATATGATAGAAAAAATTTCATGAAAGGAAAACAAACAAAACAAAAAAACATTTGAATACTTTTCTTGGGGTTCATTCCCCTACACATCAACTTTCTATATATTCCTTTACCTACACATTTACTATTTTAATAATCTTCTCATCTATGTAGATATATGTTGGCATTTTTTCACTTGAAGCAGGATACTTTATTGTAACACTTAAAATGATGTGTTAATGAAGCATTCTCTTTCCCTAGAAATACCTTCAATGTATTTTGTTAGAAGAGGCCCTTTCCCCACTGGATTGTGTATTGAAGTCTGTTTTCTTTCAACACTTTACAGATACATTTTTCCTTTATGTGTGTTACTCATCATTCACCTCTGATATTTTCAAGCATGACTGTATTGGAGGGATTGTTGGCCATTGTTCAATTGTAATGGATTTCAATTTGGGAATAAAAAATGTATCCTTTTAAGCACTTAACAAGAAATTAGTACCGTATTTTATTGCAATTTGTAAAACTTTTCTTCTATATTTTTTAGATCATGTCCCTCTACTTATTTTTTACCCTATCCTTCTTGTGGTGGTCATGTTTCACATTTTTGGGGGGTCTTCTTGAACGTTCCTCAAGCCTCTATCGATTTACATGCATCCTAACCTTAAGGCCTATTAAAATGCAAAGTTGGTTAAGAATCATTTTATGGTAATAAATATATATTCGGTATTATAGGAAGTAGGCAATGTTCATAAAAGTGCATGCTAGCAGTTCTTTTTTACTTATGAAGGAAGCATCTGGCTATCTATGAACAAACTTTTATATCTAGAAATTTAAAAACAAAAATGATTAATATAAGATGTTTTATTATGAGTATTAGGTCAAATCTTATGAGAGCCAACTCATTCATTTACTATTTTTGAGTACTTTTACACCCTTTAACATTTACCTGGACACTGCATTTCATAGATCTACTAATATGTTATTTATTCCATATGGTGTAATGACCATGTTGTGATTACTTATGAGAGCAATATTTAATAGAAAATCTGAATAGGATTTCAGGAAAAATATTTGTTTACTTCACTGTTTCACAGGTATGTTGTAAATATTACCAAAATAAGCTAAACACACACTTTCAGACTACCAATTATACTTAAAGTTGTCATGCGAGATGATTAGCTTTTTAGAACTGTTTATCTTGTCTTTATTGCTGGAATCAGAAGTGTGTTTTGATGTATTAGAAAAACTATTTGTATTTTCACAATAAAAAATATATACATAACTATATTAAAAAATAAAGAAAAATTTAGTATTTGTAATTACCAAGTTACTATGGGGGAAAATATTTTTTTTGGGGGTCCGGTCGTGGGGCCTGAACTCTGGGCCTTAGCGCTGTCTCTCAGCTCTTCAGCTCAAGGCTAGTGCTCTACCACTTGAGCCACAGAGCCACTTCCGGTTCTTTTCTTTTTGTTTATGTGGTGCTGAGGAATCGAACCCAGGGCCTCATGCATGCAAGGCAAGCGCTCTACCACTGAGCCACCTTCCCAGCCCCTATGGGGGAAAATATATTTACGTTGATTTTTTTTCTCTCTCACTGTATACATAACAGAGCAAGCTCCAAACACATTATGTGAGACAAAAGCACACATATAGAACAAAGAAATTCCAGCCTCGGTGTTTTCATGACTCAGTGATAATAAATTGATGGAATATGCCCTTACAGAAGCTGGTGTCATTTGATGATGTGGCTGTGGAGATCAGTTTGGAAGAGTGGCAGGAATTATATATTTCTCAGAAGACCCTTTATAGAGTTGTGATGCTAGAAACATATAGCATCCTGGTGTCCTTGGGTGAGCTGAAAATATAACATTAAGTTGAAAGGTCAAATGATTTTTTTGTTGGTGGTTTGTCTTGAATTCTGGGCCGAGGTGCCTGCTATGTATGCCTCAGCTCTTCAGCTCAGCGTGAGCACACTATCATTGGGCCACACCACCTCTTCCAGCTTTCTGGTGGTTAATGGGAGATAAGTGTCTCACATCTTTCCTGCCAGGGCTGACTTTGTACTGCGATCCTCAGGTCTAAGATTACTGAGTAGCTAGAATTACAGGCGTTAGCCACTGATGCCCAGAAATGATTTGTTTTTAGTAGAAATGTGAATATTTATCGAATTTTCAATGCTATTTTAATGTAAGTTTATAGTCTGTGAGAAGTGTTATTTGTTTCTAAGGAAATCGTCAGGTGGATTATATACATTACAAGGCAATGTAATTCTCATTCTTCAAGAATCCAAATCAGCAGTTTGAAAAAAATTCCAAACTATGTTCCCTAAGCAGGAGACAGCCTCCACAAAATTGAGGTGATTATTGTGGGTGGATATATAATCTAGAAAATGCATGAACAAACATACATATGTACATATATATGTATATATATTCATATACCTATATACATATATATGCATATATATGTGTGTATATCTACATATATACATATATGTACCTATATATGGATATATATGCCTATATACATATACATACACACACATATATATATGTATATATATGTATATAGGTATATATACACATATGTATATATATGCATATATGTATATAGGTATTTATATGCGTATATATGTATATTTGTGTGTATATATACATATATATGCACAAATATATGTATATATGTATATATGTATGTACATATATGTAATGTTTATATACACATATATACACATATTATATGTGTATATGTATATGTGTTTGTGTGTATGTGTGTGTGTGTGTGTGCGTGCAGTGGTTCACGTCTGTTATCCATGCTGCTTAGTTGTTTGATATTTGAGGCTTTCATTTTGAAGCCAGTAATGCCAGTAAATGGTCCTTGAGACACTTATCTCAAATTAAGCACTCATTAACTGGAAATGGAGCTAGGCTTAAACTGATAGAATGTTAGCCTGGAGAAAAAGAACTGAGTTCAAGCCACACAACCTGCAAAGTTTAAACCAATGCTGGGGAAAAGTCAACCATGGGGAAAGTCAACCAGTGAGAAATGAGAAAGAAGATTTAGAGCAACCTGGTAAAAAGGATATCTGAGATCTTACAGCTAATTTGAAACAGCATGAGCAATAGTTCTCCACTGTTTCTTATTAACAGGGCACTGTGTTCCTAAACCTCAATTGATTGTCAAGCTGGAGCAAGATGAAGAGCTATATATGGGAGAAGCCTCAGACTAGAATTTCACAGGTCTAATAACAACAAATGCTGGAGGGGATGTGGATAGAAGGGAACCTTACTGCATTGTTGGTGGGAGTGTAAACTTATTCAACCACTTTGGGAAGCAGTATGGAGGTTCCACAAAAGATTCCACATAGCGCTCTCCTATGACCAAGCAAACCCATTTTTGGGCATTTACCCAAATGATCACAAACAAGACCACACTAAAGCTACCCGCACATCTATATTTATTGCAGCTTTATTTACCATAGCTAACATATGGAACCAATACAGATGCCCCTCAGTAAATGATTGGATCAATAAAATGTGGCATATATACACAATGGAATTCTATGCCTTTATCAGAAAGAATGATATTGCCCCATTTGTTAGGAAATGGAAAGACTTGGAAAAAATTATATTAAGTGAAGTAAGGCAGGCCCAAAGAAACATAGGCCCTATGGTTTCCCTCATTTGCAATAACTAGTATATGTCTGAGTTAAGTAGAAAAGGTCAGATAAGTTGATGTTAGGGAAATGAGCCACAAGATAAGTATTCAAATTTTTTTCTTTAATGCGATTGTTTCTAACATATTAATAAGATTATTTTTTGTTGCTTTGTATGTCCCTCCCCCATGGTATAACCCCTGCCCACACTTTATTTGATGTTGGTGTAATTTGTGGAGGGGAAGGGAAAAAAAAAACAAATCGTTTAAATAGGGATACAAGTGGACCCATTGCAACAATGAGATGCACAAGTCGTTATGTCTAAAAATGAACTTTACAACTTTTGTTCGGGGGGGGGAGGTTGGGAGGGAAGTGGGAAGGGGGGCGGTGGGAGGATGAGAAGGGATGGGAACCAGAAACAAAGGATGAGGCAACAATTCTTGGTAAGAAATGTATTCATTATCTTGCCCATGTAATTGTAACCCCTCTGTACACTATTTTCACAATAAAAATAAGAATTTAACAGGTGAGTTACAGCATCTTGCATAGTAATCTTGGATCCAGAACTGAGTTGGTAAGTTCACTTGCTCTGTATTGACCAATAATATTCCTAATTCCCCTGAGTCCCATGTGTGGCAGAGAACTAGGTGATTCTCTCTGTTAGATTTGTGAATAAAAAGTGCATGTAGATACACACTGAACTGTGTATGTCAATAAAGTTAAAGTTAGCAATTCTTTCTCTGTGTGGAAACTGTTCTGACAAAAAAGAAAATTAGAAATTTCGAAAATGAGCTTTCATTTTCTTTGAAGCTAGGACAAGGCAGGTATAGGATATGAGTATGCCCAGACTGCTATCTTCTGATAAGGATAAGGTGGGGAGAGGCTGGGATACAGAATCAAAGTTTTAGTCTAGAGAGAATGATTAATTAGGTGGTGAGCTGGAGAATCTTTGGGCTTACATAGGTTTGAGGGACAGGAATAAATTTTGATGAAACTTTGTCTAAAAAGAAGAGAGACAAATTTTTAAATTACTAAGATACTTAAAATAATTCACTGTGGGAAGTTAGAAACGAAGAGATGTGTATATAAAACCTTACCCTCAGGTGACAAGCAAAAGGCTTGTATAAAAAAAAGGTATGATCTCCAAAATTAGAAAATACTCTTCTCCTAATGTTTGAGACATAGAGTAGCATAATATATATGCATATAATATATATGTATATAATATATACATATATGTATATAATACATGTATATAATATATACATATATGTATATAATATATGTATATAATATATATGTATGTATATATGTGTATATATGTATATGTATATAATATATATGTATATAATATAATATATTTAAAGAATAAAACAACCCAAAGCAGCTATACCCCTAAGATCAAGCAAAACAATATTTCAAAAAATAACCAAGAATACTAATTACAACAGTACACAGCCTAAAATGCTAGCCATAAATAGTTTAGTAATTTGTGTAAATAATTCCTCTGATATGAAAAAGACAAGAGAACTGAAACAGAAAAATCCATTTTCCATCGTAAAATATTAGTATTATTTTTAACACATTATAGAGAAAGAAATATATTCTCTCATAAATCATTACCTATTTTAGTTTTGTTTTTTTTTGGGGGGGGGTCTGGTCGTGGGTCTGAACTCTGTCCTGGGTGCTGTCCCTCAGCTCTTCACCTCAAGGCTAGCCGTCTACCACTTGAGCCACAGCGCCACTTCCAGCTTTTTTCTTTTTGGTTATGTGGTGCTGAGGAATCGAACCCAGGGCCTCAGGCATGCAAGGCAAGCGCTCTACCACTGAGCCACCTTCCCAGCCCCCCTATTTTAGTATTTTAAGATCTCTAATAGTATGGGAAAAATATCTTTACCTTTACATTAAGGATCTCATTTATGTTTTTGTCTTTTTTTCATGAATCATTTTAGATGTTCAAGAAATGGAGAATGTGATTACAACGTACCAGGAAGGTTCAGATAAATGTCTGTGTGAAGTGCTGCCATGAATAAAAGAGCAAAACAGAAGCTAGTGCTGAATAGGAATGACGAGAACTCTTAAGAGTGAGGACTGTAGAGTTCATTCAACATCAGAACAGGTTCCCCTATTATGCCTGGTGAGATGCCTGCTGCATATATGCCTGGTCTGTCTCCTATAGATAAACAATCCCTTAGATATTTGGAGCCTTTTAGTCAAAATTATGAGGGTCCAAATGAGCTTCAGTAGTTTGAATATGGAGGAGGGAAGATCTTAAACTCAGAGAACAAATTCTTTCCACATAATTGGGTTTGTATCAGAGATCCTGCTTATAACCATAATGGATACAGAGATGAATATGATAAGTCTGATCTCCTTGCCCAAGAAACCACCTGAAAGCACTATATGCGGAAAAACATTCCACTTAAAGTGTATAGACACTATGAATCAGAAAGGACATACAGGAGAGAATCCTTATACAGGTAATGAATTGAGATTCAATCAGTAAAGATTTATACCTTACAAAACCTGAAAGGAAATATTCAGAGAAGCCTGATGAGTATAAGCAATGTGCAATATCTATCTCTAAGAAGTCAGAAGTGACTTGCCAACCTAAAATACCATGAGAAGAGAAACTCTATGAATATGAATTATGTAGAAAATATTCCACTCTTGAAGTTAGGTCCCAGAAAGCATCAGAGAACTCACACAGAACAGAAACCTTATGAATGTAATAAATGTGTTAAGTATTTCAGATGTAAGTCAAAGCTTACTGTCCATCAGAGAACACACACCAGAGAGAAACCTAATGAATGTAATGTGTGTTCAAAGTCTTTCACCCAAAAATCAGACCTTACTCTTCATCAGAGAACAAACACAGGAGAGAAACTATATGAATGTAAAAAATGTGAAAAGTACTACAGATACAAGTCACAACTTACTGCCCAGCAGAGAACACACACAGGAAAGAAACCTTATGAATGTAACAAAATTAATAAAATTCTTGCCAACCAATTTCAGCAACAGAAAATTTATATTGTATAATCAAATAGGATTCATCCTAAGATACAATTGGATTCAATATTCTTGTCAATAAACATCATACAAACCATCAGCAGAAGAAGGGACCAGAAACACATGATTGTCTGTAGGGATGTAGAAATAGCTTTTAACAAGCTCCAATACAACTTTATGATTAAAAGGTCTGAGAAGCTAGAAATACATGGAACATTCCTCAATATAATACATAGTATGTATATGGCAGAGATAATTAGCATTTACTTAATGGTGGAAGCATGAAGACATTAAAATCAGGAATGAGAAAAGGATGTGCACTTTCTCTACTACTCTTCAGTATGGTAGTGGACTTTAAAGCAAGATCAATAGGCAAGAGAAAAACATAAGTATTCAAATGATTTTTTTCCTTTCTTGCAATTGTTTCTAACATATTTATAAGATGATTTCTTTGTTGCTTTGTATGTCCCTCCCCCATGGTATAACCCATGCTTTAACTGTATTTGATGTTGATATAATTTGTGGAGGGGAAGGGAAAAAAGAAATCGTTTAACTAGGGATACAGGTGGACCCATTTCAAAATGAGATGTACAAGTCGTTATGTCGAAAAACGAATTTTACAACTTTGGTGGGGGATGGGGTGAGGTTTGGGTGGGGTGGGGGGAGTATGGAAAGGTATGGGAAGGGGAAACAAAGAGGAGGCAACAATGCTTGATAAGAAATGTGCATGTTATCTTGCCCATGTAATTGTAACTCTTCGGTACGGTATTCTCACAATAAAAATATAAATAAGTAAATAAAAAGAAAAACATAAAGGGGATCCAAATAGGGAAGAAGTAAACCTATCCCTTTTTACAGATGAAATGATACTGCATTTAAAGGACCCGATAACTTATTTCAACAATCTCCGATGAGTTAATTGCTTTCAGAAATATTCGTTTGTGCCAAGAAATACAGATATCCTTTGATTTTTATTATAGTCGGATATTAGGACTCCCACAGAAACCAAAATCAGAGGATGCTAATTAGTCTGATAAAATGCATAATAAAATTTTATAATTAATTTAACATGAAAAATTTTATATTAATAACATTAAAAATAATTGTATTCACATTATATAATGTATTGAAATCCTTTAGTTTCATCAATTTTTAGAATATAACAAAATGTTAATTGTTTGCAAATCTTATTTGATGACGTATAAAAAAATGAGAAAAAGATTTGCATACATATTACTACAGATGCAAACAGATTCACCTGGTTATTTATGATCCTTCATTTGTTGGTTTCATTCATGCATGGAGAACATGCAAAGAATTGAAAATTGCAAACTTGACTTTACTAAAGGATTAATTACATGGAGGTTATGTTGCACTAAATAGATTTTGACCCATCCTTTCTCCCTCCCTTCCTTCCTTTCTTCTTTGCTTCCTCCTTCCGTCCCTCCATCCCTACCTCTCTCTCTCTTTCTCTCCTTCCTTCCTTCCTTCCTTCCTTCCTTCCTTCCTTCCTTCCTTCCTTCCTTCCTTCCTTCCTTTTTCTTTCTTTCTTTCTTTCTTCCTTCCTTTCTTTCTTTCTTTCTTTCTTTCTTTCTTTCTTTCTTTCTTTCTTCCTTTCTTCCTTTCTTCCTTTCTTCCTTTCTTCCTTTCTTCCTTTCTTTCTTTCTTTCTTTCTTTCTTTCTTTCTTTCTTTCTTTCTTTCTTTCTTTCTTTCTTTCTTCTTTCATCCTATATTCCTCTCTTCCTTTTACTCAGAATATCTCTTATGGCTATAGAAAAATCCCAACTGTTGTACTCTATGGTGTTATGAGTAATTATAAACAATAACTAGATTAATATTAATTTTAATAACCTATGTTATATCTTAACACAAATTATACTAAAAACAACTACTCAAATGTTCCAAGATATGTAACAAATATTCCTTTTCATGATATTATTTATTTCTTCAAACTAAAATAAGCATTTAGACATAATAGTGTGTGTGTGTGTGTGTGTGTGTGTGTGTGTATGTGTGTGTTGTTCTTGTGATTTTAACTCAAGAACTATCTCTTAGTTTTTGTTGTTTATTTCCTCAAGGATATTGCTCTATCATTTGAGTCACCATTCTATTTCTGGCTTTGTATGTGTGTGTATCTATGTGTGTGTGTGTTTTGATGTGTGTGTTTGATTAATTGAGATGTGTCTCACAAACTTTCTTGGCAAGGCTGACTCTGAACCCCATCTTCCTGAGTAGCGAGAATTACAAGCTTGAGACATCCATATTTAGCACAGATTTAATATATCTAAGAATAAAATAAATTGTATTATTTGAATTCTAGAGGCTCAATTTAACAAATTAACATTTAGATATTTATTGTTATTAAGCCTGAACTTGCATTGTGAAAAAGATTTTTCATTTTTATGAAAAAATATCCACTCAAATGTTTAAATGCCAGAATCTTTAAACAAATTGAAATATTCTAATATTCAAAAGCAAAAAAGGGATTGTTAATCAAATTTCTCATGTAAGCTAAAAACAAAAGGCTCTGGAAGGCTGAATGAAGCAATTTTTCATTAAATTAAATATTATATACTGTGGTCACATGAATTTATCTTCTTTTAAACCTAATCTTTTTTAGGTTTTGTAGATTCATACATTTTGTGAGTATATAAATATCTTTGTTACTAGTCATCTATTTCTGAGGTTTGATTACAAGTCATTTCAGAGAAACACTGAATTTCATGTATTTTATGTCAACAGTGATTTTTAGAAATTGAATCAACCTCAGTATAAGATAACTAAATCAAGATATTTAATCACTTATCCAATTACTCCTATAGACTTGAAGATAACTAATTTTTGAATGGTAGGAAATTCATATTATACCTATTCTTTAAAGAATAATTCTGATAAATGATCGTTATAGTATTTATTTTTCCTTCAACTTGAAGTAAAGAACCTCACTATCGATGACAAATACTTGAATGGAAATGCCATAAAATTATGAAAATTCAAGTCATTATGAGTTAGATGAAATAGTCATTTTTGAAGGTCACAAAATAAAATCTCTAGGAGCTTCCTTATCTATTAAATAAAATGTAATTGAGCTCAAAATATTTCCTTCATCTCTCCAGCAATGGTATAAGCAAACCACCTCTATGCCAAATATCATCTCTCATATTTAGGAACAGAAGTTATCACAATTGTATAGAAAGATCTACCCAGAAATTAAATCTAAAATAATAAAGGATTGGGATTAATAATTAGATTTCACTATGTTGCCATAAAGAGTTAAAACCTTTCAAGTGGGCATAGTTATAGAGATTAGGTCAGTGAGAACTTGTGATCAAAGAAGATTTAAGATCAAAATCCTTTCTTCCTCTTCCTTCGTTTACTTCTCTGTCTCCTTCTACTTTTCCTTCTTCCTCTCCTTCTCCCCCTCCTCCCCTTTCTCCCTATCCTACTCCTATTTTTCCTTTTCTTTACTTCCTCACTTCCATGAATACACATACTCCATCACATGTTCCTGATATGGGGTAGTGTACCACCACCAACCAAAAGCAATGAGGATAAGAAATGTAAATTGAAATGTATAAAATCAGAAACCAAGATTAATCTTTCCTCCTTTGAAGTTAATTTTATAAAGTATTTTGTCATATTAATAGGAGACTGACACAGCATGTTCTCATTTATTATAATGGATAAGATTTACTGGAAATAAATCTGGCCAACATTGTCCTAATGAAATAATTGATTAAATTAATATTATATTTGGACAAATCTACTTTAAAATATCAGATATCCTTCAATAAGAGGCAAAAAATGTGTTCAGAGGGACAGAGTAGAGGCAAAGCTAGAGGCTAAACAAGCTCTCGCATAGAAAGCAGTTTTACTGTTCCAATGAACAATCCTAGGCTACAGAATCACACCAAGTGTCCCATCACAGTACAGAGAGTTTGGCCAGAGAAGGAAAATCCAGGCAAGGAGACAGATCAGAGCACTTGCTGGTAGCCACAGTTGTGGCAGCTGTGGCAGCAGTGGCAGCTGCCATAGCCGGCATACCTATAACACAGAGTCCAGGACAAATATGCCAGACACAGCGGGACAGCAGATTCTACTCAACACCAGTAAGAACTGACAAGGAGCAGATATCTTCATACTGCAGATCGCAAACCAGAGATGGCCCAGGAACCAAGACTCTGACATGACTAGAACTCTGACATCCTCACTTCTTCTCAGGGAGCTGAGGAGGGAAAACCACCACTGGAGATCACCAACTTTGATACTGACAAAGGCCTATTTGAACAGCTATCTCCAACTCCGGACTTGGAAGAAAGCAAGACCCATTTAGGAGGTAACAGGAACCTGACTTGACAGGATCAATTCCACCCAAGAGAAGTCACCCAGCCCAGGCAAAGAAGCCCTGCCTTTGGAGGTGTGACTTTATTCACTGGGTAAACAGAGCCAGAGGCTGCCCCTCCCTATAGCAGCTGAGACAATCAATTGAAATTCAGTAAACATAAACCCTGAGAATGGCTCCAGGCTGGGCTGTGTGTGTCTCCAGAGCTAGCACCTCAGGGAAAAGCTACTGTTTGCAGAAAGGCCTCAACCCTACCCAGAACCTAACCTTCTTACAGCATCTCAAAATTAGAAGAAACAGCCATCTCCCTCTTTCGTGATACTCAAAGCAGATCTCCCTCCCACTGAACTATCATGGGAGGAGGATCACAAAATTCTGGGTAATGGCGAGCAATTTTCTGCCTGCTGAAACAAACTGACTTAAGCAACTAATAAAGCCACAGGAAAAACAAACACCACAAGCAGACCAGAGACTCCACCAAGTGACTGGTTATGGACACAGGGGAAATAGAGTATCTTCACATTCTACCCCCCAAAAAAAAGAAATCAAAGAACTCTTTTTTGTACTTTTCTTTAATTTTAATTTTTTAAAAATAATATTTTTATTAATTTTTTTCTTCTCATCATTATTATTTTAGGTGTAAATGTGTGTGTGTGTGCTTTTAAAAAAATCTCTTCTGACCTTTTGGTCCTTATTTTTTTATTCTTTTCATTTTTTTCCCTTTCTTTTTTTGTGAGACTTAATTGCTATTCTGATCATCCCCAGATATTTACCCATCGTCGAATATTAGACCTTATGCCCCGTTGTGTACATACTTAATCCAGAAATTTATTACTCAGTTCACAACCTCTTAGGTTAAAATTCTTTAAGAGCAGTATTATGTCTCTTTATACCTATATAATTTTCAAGTAACTACTTTTAAGAATTTTTATTTTTTAGTTTTTTATGTCTCCTTTCTATCCCTCCTTTCCTCTCATCCTATCCTTTAATTCTGTCAATATCATCGTTAAACACATAATTTTTAAGTGTTTCAGTTTTTAAATTTAAATTTTTGTATTTCCATTTTTTCTTTTTTTTTCTTAATCACGCTTCTATCATTCTGTCTAATCCATGTCCCTCTTTAAGATTAGAACTTGGTTAAATTCACTATCCTTTTACCGCTCAAAATCCCTCTAATCCTATTTTTGCCCACATTTCTTACTAAAATAAATAATTTGTGATTTGCCAAATTCTTCTTTGCTGTTCTTAGCTCATTAAGCCATAGTTTTTTGATGTTGAATAGATTGTATCTGTTGAACTAGATTGTATCTGCTGACTTTTGTCTGTGCAACTACAGAACTTTGATGATGCTTGCCTTAAAATTTTGTTCTAGCAAAAAATTGGTGTTATTTTCATACCAAATAGGCAGAACAAGCAGGAAAAGCACAAGGAAAATGGCAAATCCAGGTATCTGAATTCCCACTCATGAAAATCAGTTGACAGCATACTTAATGAATAAACCAGAAGAGAGTTCCCAAAAATCTCCACAAACACTACTGGTAAACATGATGAATGAAAAGATTGAAAACCTGCAAAGGATTCAATGTGAGCATGATAGGAAGAGAGAGGGAAACCAAAGATTAATACTGGAATCTCATGAGAGTGAGGAAGCTACTCATAAGAATGATACAGGAATTGCGTGAGCAGGTTGAGAACAGTCAAAAAGAAATAAAGGAATTGCGTGAGCAGACTGAGAACAGTCAAAGAGAATTACAGGAATTGCATGAACATGAGGAAGCTAATCAAAGAGTAATACAGGACTTGGGAGAGCGGGATGACAATAGAAAAAGATCAACAGAGGCATTCATGGAATCCATAAACAGAATGCTGAAAGAATTCAGGGAGACCACAAAGGGAATACTGAATGGAGCCCAACAGAAAGAATGTGTGTCCAGGAAAACCATAACCAGTCAACTAAGTGATTTGAGAATAAACACTGAACCCCAAATTAAGGAGGTAAAGAAGTTCATACAAGATCTAAGACAAAGCTCCAACAAAGGATTTGAAGCCATCAAAGCTAACCAGTTAGAAGGAAAAGAAATAAAAAACAAAGTAGAAAGTCTCGACAGTAGGTTAGACCATGCAGAGGAGCAAATCTGAGGGATTGAGGACAGCCAGGTTATTACAGAGAAAGAATATAAACTATCCAAGGGAAATCCAAGAAATATGATAGATCTATTCAACACTTGGAAGACACTCTCAGAAGGCCTAATCTGAGGATAATGTGTGTAGAGGAGCACCTAGAGACAGAATTTCTTTTTTGGGTCCGGTTGTGTGCCTGAACTGTGGGCCTGGGCGATGTCCCTCAGCTCTTCAGCTCAAGGCTAGTGCTCTACCACTTGAGCCACAGCACCACTTCCAGATTTTTTTTCTTTTTTCTTATATGGTGCTGAGGAATCAAACCCAGGGCCTCATGCATGCAAGGCCAGAGCTCTACCACTGAGCCACCTTCCCAGCCCGCAGAGACAGAATTTAATGGTCTAGGAAATTTGGTTAACATGACCTTAGCAAAGAACTTTCCAAACATGCAAAAAGATAGGTCTATTCAGATACAAGAAACTTTTAGAACCCCAAATAGACCCAACTAGGGCAGGATATCTCACCAGTACATTATAATCCACACAGGATCAATTCCAAGGAAAAAAAAATCCTTAAAGCTGTCAAGTAGAATAGATCAACTACTTACAAAGGGAAACCAATTAGCATCACCTCAGATTTGTCATCAGAGACAATTAAAGTAAGAAGAGCCTGGAATGATGTCGGCCATGTCCTAAAGACGAACAACTATCATTCAATCATACAGTACCCAGCTAAGCTCTCCTTCATAACCGAAGGTCAAATAAAAACCTTCCATAGCAAAGAAAAACTGAAACAATATATCTCCAACAAACCAGCCCAATGAAAGATACTAAACGATGTCCTACACATAGAAAACCAACAAGACCACAATAAAGACCAAGAAACTGCACCCAAACTGAGAATCCAAGAATTATAGGAAGAATCTAGTTGCTCCAGCACCCAAGGTGGATAACATTGCAGGAACTCCCAAACACCTCTCAGTCCTAACACTCAACATTAAGGGACTTAACTCTCCAATTAAGTGATAGACTGTATAGTTGGATTAAAAAGCAAGATCCTTCTATCTGCTGCCTTCAGGAGTCACAACCTGCTCATACAAGCAAACACATTTTGTAAGTGAAAGGCTGGAATAAATTCTACCAAGCAAATGGCCGCATAAAGAGGCTTGAGTGGCAATCCTAATATCATATAAACTAGACTTCAAATTATAATTAGTGAGAAGACATAAAGAAGGTTGCTACATACTAATTGAGGGATCTCCCCTTCAGGAGGATATTACAATTCTAAATCTCTATTTGGCAAACAATGGATCACCCAGATTCATCCAAGAAACACTACTTTCCCTCAGAGCTCACATATATCCAAAGACATAAATTGTTGAAGAATTTAAGTCACCACTAAACCCACAAGACAGATGAAGTCAGCAAAACTTAACAGAGAAACTACAGATCTAAACAACTGCATGGATCAACTAGATTAAACAGATATCTACAGAATATTTCCCCCAGCACCATCAGAGTACACGTTTTTCTCAGCCTCACATGGAACAGTTTCCAAAATAGACCCCATTTTAGGTCTTGAAGCAAACTTGTCCAAATTCAGAAATATTGAAGTTTTACCATGCATTCTCTCAGACCACAAGGGAATAAACTTAGAACTCAACACCAAAGGCCACCAAAAAAAGTCCTGTAACATATAGAGGCTGAACAACATACTGTTGAATCAACAGTGTGTCATGGAAGAGATTAGAAAGTAAATTCAAATATTCATGATAATCAACAAAAATGAAAACACAAATTACCAGCACTTCTGGGAAAGAGCAAAGACAGTACTCAGAGGCAATTTTATAGCTCTGAGTTCCTACATCAGCAAATTGGAGAGATCTGAAACCAACATTTTTATAAGATATTTGAACCTCCTTGAAAAAGAGCAACAAGATGAACCCCAATCAAATAGATCGAAACAAATACTTAAAATTAAATAGGAATTAAACGAATTAGCCTTTTTAAAAAGTCCATAGAAAGAATACACAAAACAAAGAGTTGGTTCTTGGAAAAAATTAAGTAAACTGAAAGACCATTAGCAAATCTTATCAGAACAAGAAGAGAACATACCCAAATAAATAAATTCAAAGATGAGAATGGAAACATCACCACAGAAACAACAAGATTCAGAAAATTATAAGGGAATGCTTCTCAAACCGTTATATTAATAAGTTTGAGAACTTGGCATAAATGGACCTTTTCCTAGCAAATATGGACATGCCAAAAATAAACTAAAATGAGATAAACCATCTTAACAGGCCCATATCAAGGATTGAAATAGAAACAGCATTAAGAGACCTCCTATCGAAGAAAAGCCCAGGACCAGATGGATTTACAGCGGAATTCTACAAGTCCTTCAAATCAGAGCACAAACCAATAATCCTCCAACTCTTCAATGAAATTGAAAGGGAAAATTCACTACAGAACTCATTCTATGAATCCATAATAACCCTTATTCCAAATACAGGCAGGGACTCATTAAATAAAGAGAACTATAGACCCATTTCTCTGATGAATATTGATTCAATATTTCTCCACAAAATTTTGGTCAATGAACTTCAAAAAGTCATCCAAAAAATCATACATCACATTCTAACAGGTTTCATTTCAGGGATGCAAAGCTGGTTCAATATACACAATCAATTAATATAACTCATCACATCAACAAAGAGCAAGGATAAGAACCACATGGTTATCTCAACAGATGCAGAAAAAGCATTTGACAAGATGCATCAAACCCTTTATGATGATGGGTCTGAAAAAATTAGGAATCCAGGAAATATTACTCAATACAATAAAAGCTGTATATGACAAACCTACAGCCAGCATTATACTTAATGGTGGAAAAATAAAGCCATTTCCTCTTAACTCAGGAATGAGACAAGGATGTCCATTCTCTCCACTTCTCTTCAAGTTAGTATAAGAATGCCTAGCTACCGCAATAAGAGAAGATGGAAACACAAAGGGGTTCCAAATGGGGAAAGATGAAGTAAAACTCTTTGCAGATGACATGATTTTCTATTTAAAGAATCCCATGGCCTCCACTTCCAAATTACTGAAGCTGATTCAAAACTTTGGCAAAGAAGCAGGGTATAAAATTAACCCTCAATAATCAATGGCTTATCTGTATGACAACACTGAGTAAAGCATGGGTGAAATCAGGAAGGCAACTCCATTCAAAATAGCCACACAAAATAACAAAATATAAAATACGTAGAAATTTACTTAATCAAAGAAGTGAAGAATCTTTATGACGAAAACTTTAAAAACCTGAAAAAGGAAATCAAAACATAACTTAGGAAGTGGAAAAACCTCCCATGCTCCTGGATTGGAAGGATCAACATCTTGAAAATGGCAATACCTCCCAAGGCTATATACAAATTCAATGCGATACCTATCAAAATCCCATCCTTATTTTTCCACGAAATAGAAAAAGAAATCCAAAAATTCATATGGAACAATAAAAGACCCCAAATAACCAAAACGATCCTCAACAGAAAGAACACTGCAGGAGGAATATCAGTACCAAATTTCATACACTACTACAAAGCCGTAGTTATCAAAACAGCTTGGTACTGACACAAGAACAGACCTCAGGACCAATGGAATAGATTTGAAAAATCAGAAATGAACTCACAGACTTATAGCCACTTAATCCTCGGTAATGGAGCTAAAAAACTAGAATGGAAGAAAGACAGCCTCTTCAGTAAATGGTGCTGGCAAAATTGGTTAACTACTTGTAAAAAGCTAAAGCTAGATCCTTATATATCACCCTGCAGCAGAATCAACTACAAATACTTCAAAGACCTCGGGGTCAACGCAGAAACTCTCAAAACATTACAGGACAGAATAGGAGCTACCATAGGTCTCCTTGGCACAGGCCGAAATTTTCTTAATAGATACCCAGAAACACAACAATTTAAATAAATGTTGGACAAATGGGATTGCATGAAATTGCATAGCTTCTGCATGGAAAATAACCTACTTGGCACGATCAAGAGAAAGCCCAGATTGGGAGAAGATCTTCACTGGCCATACAACGGACAAGGATCTCATATCTAAAGTATACTTGGAACTCAAAAAATTGAATTCCCCAACAACAAATCTTCAAAGAAACAACTGCCCAATAAATAAGTGAGCTAAAGTCTTTTTTTTTTTTCTTTTTTTATAATTGGTTTTTATTGTGAAAATACTGTAAAGAGGGTTACAGTTACATGGACAAGGTAATGAGTACATTTCTTTTTTTTTTTTTTTTTTGGTTATTATATTCTTTCTTACTTTTTGTTGTGAGAATACCGTACAGAGGATTTACAACTACATGGGCAAGATAACAGTACCTTTTTTATCAAGCATTGTTGTCTCCTGTTTGTTTCCCCTTCCCATTCATTCCCATAGTCCTCCTAACTCCCCCAATCCGATCTTTACCGCGCCCCAACTCCCTCCCGCCAAAGTTGTAAAGTTCCTTTTCTGACATAACAACTAATGTCTCTCCCCCACAGTATAACCCTTGCTTTCACTGTATTTGATGTTGGTATAATTTGTGGAGGGGAAGGACAAAAACTATCTAGCTAAAGTCTTAAAGAGAAACTTCTCTGAAGAGGAAAGAAGGATGGCAAATAGACACATGAAGAAATACTCAACTTCCCTAGCCATAAAAAAAATGCAAACAAAAACAACATTGAGATACCACCTCACCCAGTTAGAATGGCTATATCAAGAACTCTAATAAGAACAGATGCTTCAGGGGATGTGGAAAGAAGGGAACTTTGCTGCATTCTTGGTGGGAGTGTAAACTTGTTCAACCATTTTGAAAAGTAGTATGGAGGTTCCTCAAAAGACTCCTGAGTCAAGTTTCTTTTTAATCCATATAATAGTTTGGACCAAAAGTCAGTGAAAATGGGAAAAAATAAAATAGAAAATGAAGCATTGTATATACCTGTTTCAATTTTAAGAATTTGTAATAGGAATATGATAATTAATTCCCAAAGAATAAGAGAAAGAAGAGTTAAACTCTAAAGGGAAAAGGAATGAAGAGAGAAAAGAAGCTGTACTTTATTTTCCTCTATTAGTTTACAAATTAACAAAATCAGCTAAGGACCTATTTACATAAAATTCATCATGTTTCTCTAAAATCTACTCTCTTTTTGGAAGCCTGCTTTTATTTGACCCAAAAGTAAATTAATCAGGAATTCAATTCATCACTCTGAATCTATAGTATTAGATGATTGTTTAGGTTCCTCCTAGCAATATGATTTTCTGAAATCCTGCATCAAGCAATATATTTTTTTCACTAAAAGGGAAGCCTCTGTCAAACAATTAATAATAGGTTTTTCTCCTCCTGGCATGCATCTGTAGTTACATTATCTTCATATATTTCATGATCTGTCTGTGATGCCAAAGACTGCCGTGAAAGTGAAAACACCCTTCTCAGTGCTTAGCATTTGTATACCATTCATAGATATGAAGGTTTTTAATTGTTACTGAAATTGCTTTGGAATAAATAATGTTCACCCTGACTATCTTGAGAAAGAAGAGTTAAACTCTAAAGGGAAAAGGAATGAAGAGAGAAAGGAAGCAAATAAAACCTTTATCAATATCAAACACAAGAGTTTGGAAGAGAAAAGGCAGTGGGAATATTCTAAGTAACAATAAAAATTGCTAGCGTGGATAGAATATGGATCACATTTTATCATTTATAGTTTTGAAAAAAACATACTAAGAATGAAAGTTTCAAAGTCATGATGTAAAACACTATTTGGATTATAATAAGGAAGCATAGCTCAGTGTTAAAACATTAGCCTAGCATGTGTGAAGCAATGGTGTGATCTCCCAAACATTACAAAGTACACACATAGCACACACATACAAAAACCACATAAACACACACATATACACCACATACACACATTTGGAATATTGATATAATTATATTAAATGGAGGAAACTATCACAAATAGTAAAAGTGTGTTAATATATGAAATCATGATATTGCACGTACTATTTACAAGTTTAGTAGAAAAAAAATAGTCACAATATACTTGGATTTTAATAGATTAAGTAAACTGAAAATTAATAGATGACATGAGAACATATGCAAATAAGTTGAAATAATAAACATTTTGAAACATGTATCCTTTTATTTTGACAAAAAATTGATGTTACTGGTATTTTAACTCAATTTAGAATATGATAGCTAGGTGCTCTATATAACACTAACGATAGCTATATCTCTAATCATTTCACTCTAAATAGTTTTATAATAAGGTCACAGCATTTCTAAGTATCTCCTGAGTTACAAATCCCATTTACACTTCCCACCATAGCTAGAAAATGGATGCCACAAATCACCATGCCGAGCTCAAACTTTTTTTTAATTCAAGTAAAAATATTTCCAAAAAGTGACCAAGTAATGAAGCCTTTCTTAATAAGGTATGTGCTTCTTGAAAATACAGTAAGTATTTGTTACTTGGACAAATATTTGTAAGTGTAAGAAAATAAATTTATTTAAAATCTTTAATCATATAAAAATTAAGAAAATTTTTAATAGTCACATATTAAACATTATAAAAGCAAAATATGTGTCTGAATATTTACATGTGTAAATATCATGCAAAAATGAATTAACTAATCCTCTGAAAAAAGAATTATCCTAAAGAAACAAAAGAAAATATTTAATCCCAAAATTTGAAATTTAGAAAATAAAATGAAATGTACACTTAATTAAGTGTAAACCCTCTGTATATGTTTTAAAATAAAAATGCATTAACAAAGAAAGCAAAAGTACCCAGGGATCAATAGCAACAGCAAAAACATCAGTAGTTCTTGTTCTGAGTGTACAAAAAAAATCAATGGAAGAGATAACAATGTTCCTTCCCTAAGAAATGTACTCATTACCTTACCTTATTTATGTAACTGTAACCCCTGTGTACATTACCATTAAATTGAAATTAAAAATAAACCAAATAATATACCAATTAAGAATTCTTAGAAGCCATTGGTTAAAAACTTTGTAAAAAACTGCCCTAAGTACCCATGGAATATATTTTGATGATACTATTACATACTTCAACCTGAGCAGAGAAGCAAAAAGTTTAAAAACTGTTACAAAGTAAAGTAATAAATCAGAATATATTACTATTAATAATAATCATAAGATTTGTTTATAGTGGTAGTCAAATATGTAAGAAATGAGGCAATATGCCATACATTTGAACTTAATAAGTGAGAAAGAATTTTCTAGGTCTTTTTAAATTATCATAAGTTTAATTGAAACACTATTCTGTCACATCATATGATAATCAGATGAAGCTGATATTAGAGCAAAGAACAGATTGTACTAATTTCTTGAATGTTCATGTATACTTATTTTGGTTGTGGGAAATTGTGGGTATTTCAACTTGGGGTATATTTTTCTTGCTAGGCTAGTGTCATATCAGTGGTTAATTTTAGGATAGGTTTTACTTTCCACAAGAACATGCACCTGATCTGTCCTTTTAGCCTTCCCATCATCAATGGCATCAGAGATGAACACCAGCTTGTCTAGCCTGCTACCTTGACTGGCCTGGGTCCTCAGTCCTTCCAATCTTAGTAACTAGATAGTGAAGGATGGTGGAAATGATCCAATGCACCCAGCTATAGAGTGAGAAGGAATTCCACTAACCTTTTGGCCTGGGTTCTGTTCTCAAGCCTCCTAAGTAGTTAAGAGTATCAATGGGAGCCCCTGGTGCCAAGCAGTAACTATTTTTAAAGCAATTAGACATATATATGGCTTAGGCTTGTGATTACCTCAGGAAATGAATAAAAGAGCAGTGAAGCATAGAGGACATTCAGATTTTTAACTAGGTACTTAGAGGCTGAATAAGCTTAGCTAGCTACTCGGGAGTATGAGATCTGATTATCACTGTTCAAAGCCAGTCCAATCATGAAAATACAAGCAATAATCTTAAAAAAAACAGAAGTGGCTGAAGTGGAAGACCACTATCCTTGGGTACAGAAGCTTAGTAATGGTTCTTAGCCACTATCAAGCTTCAAGAATGATGAATGCATGCATGAGCACATGCACATATGCGTTTGCATACTCGCATGGACATGAACACACACACACACACACACACACACATGAGTATTTCAATGTGAAGTTATTCATTCTTTTACTTTGCTGTACTTTATTTTCCTGTATTAGTTTACAAATTAACAAAATCAGCTAAGGACCTATTTACATAAAATTCATCATGTTTCTCTAAAATCTACTCTCTTTTTGGAAGCCTGCTTTTATTTGACCCAAAAGTAAATTAATCAGGAATTCAATTCATCACTCTGAATCTATAGTATTAGATGATTGTTTAGGTTCCTCCTAGCAATATGATTTTCTGAAATCCTGCATCAAGCAATATATTTTTTTCACTAAAAGAGAAGCCTCTGTCAAACAATTAATAATAGGTTTTTCTCCTCCTGGCATGCATCTGTAGTTATATTATCTTCATATATTTCATGATCTGTCTGTGATGCCAAAGACTGCCATGAAAGTAAAATCACCCTTTTCAGTGCTTAGCATTTGTACACCATTCATAGATATGAAGGTGTTTATAAATGTTACTGAAATTGCTTTGGAATAAATAATGTTCACCCTGACTATCTTGAGAAAGAAGAATCGTTTTCTCAGCACTTTAGGTAATTACTTGAAGGAAAGAAACAAAAGGAAAAGTGAAGAACAACTCAACACATACATTCAAATGAAACAAAACAACCCAAGAAAACACAAATTAATTCAGTACTCAAGAACCTGCAGGAAATGAAAGATTTAAATAAAAATCAGCTATGACAAGCTTATGAAAATCCTGACTACATGGGAGTGCACTGTTGTGAGAACAGTGGCTAAAGCCCATACTAGACAGAAAGATCTGTACATAATACCATGCACTCGTTATTCTTAATTCCAGGAAGAATAACATAAAGTGGAATGAGGCCAAGATAATACACAAGTAGGAAGCCAGTTTCTATCTGAAAAAATAATCGGGATAATTTAGGGCTGGGCACAGGATAAAGTGGTAAGAACACCCAGTTAGTGGGCACAAGACACTGAATTCAAACTGTAATATTAGGTGTATTGAAGATAAAAGTTATGATTATAAATAATTTGAATAATTGTAAGACTTGAGTATTTGAGTGGGGAAAAATACATGAGAGAGAATTAACCCACGTTCCAATGCTTTCTACTTTAGTGATAATGTTTATTGGTACTTCAGACAAAACACAGTTACCTTGCAAATGAGCATGGATGTGCATTTGGGTGATGGAAATACTCTCCTTTCACAGGTGTAAATGAAATAGATTGTTTTGGGTAGATTGTAGTTCTTGAACTAAGAGCGTGGCTGATGTCCGTGAGCTTTTTTTCTCAAGGCTACCACTCTATTACTTTGAGCTACAGTTCCAATTCTGATTTTCTGTTGGTTGTATGGAGAGAAGAAGCTCATGGACATTCCTGCTCAGGATGGCTTTAAACCATGTTCATCAGATCTGAGCCTGCTGAGTAACCAGGATTCCGGGCATGAGCTGTCGATGTTTTTAACAATTTAGTAAATTGTATAGTTACAGAAGTTATAAATTATCATTGTACCCTTCGGTATATATGTGTGTGTATATATCAATATATACGGATAGAAATATTTTAACATATTATTGTGTCTACAGTAGATATATGGAATCATCCTTCATTATAAAATAAAATGGCAACAAAAGTTAATAGGAGCAAACAAAGGAAATTGTTACACGTTTCTTTTTATTGAATGAAATTTGAATCAGTTTGGGCAAACCATCTCTACTTTAACAAACTGGATAATTGCTATTAATTCCAATCCATCTATTTGCCCATATTGTGCATCCTCACACATGATTGTCAAAATCAAACCACACTTTTTGCCTTTGTATTTAACTCACCTGTTATAATTTAAGCGATAGATGAAGTAATTAAATAAAGATTAAAATAAAAATAAGCGAGGTTGTGAGTTAGATTTGAAAAAGATTTTAAATATGATTATAGCTAATTAAAATGCAGATTTCTTATTTTACTCTGTTGTTATTTCTCTCATTCCCACATTAGGAAATTACATAAAAGGTTCTCACTAAATTATATGTACAATTATTTAAAATGTATTGACAGAATATGGGCACAGTGTGGTTTTAGCTTATTGAGGCCTGTATGAGGTAGTGTGTTTTTGAGGACTTGCAATACGTTGTAATGAAGATGAAGGGAGGGATGTGCTTATTCTTTAAAACTGGCTAGACGATTGCTTCTAAAATGTTACAGCAAAATCACTTTCACAACCATGTTCATTACTGCACTATTCACCATAACCAAGTTATGAAAACAGCCAAGATGCCCTTTGGCAGAGTGATGGTTGGAGAATGTGTGTGATATATACAGAATTGGATTGCCCCTATCCATTATGAGGACTGTTACATTATTTGTAAAGAAATGGATAGATCTAAAAATATGTTAAGTAAACGAAGTCAGAGCCAGACACACAAAGGACCCATGTTCTATCTCATATTTGGAAGCTAGAACTTTATACAAGTTTACACAACAATAGTAACCAAATCATGCTATTTGCTCAGGAGCACTTAAATGGTGTATTTTCTTATAAAATTGAACTTTTAATCCAACAAAATGAATACTGGGCAACTATCACTTGGAAGATGTGAGGGGAAGTCAAAGGGAAGGAATAAAGACAGTTATGGAGTAAGAGTGAAGACATTATATTTAATGCAAATAATATGAAACTAGAAAAAATTAAAGTGTGGTGAGGTTTGGAAGGGCAGGGAAAAGTTATATAAAGATCCATTATACTTAAAAAAGTCATTTATTGAATGGAAATTCCCATGTACAACTAGTTAAGATAAGAAAAATATGATTAATAACAATGGAGACATTTGATCTGAAACCATGAGTCAATATAATAGTTTCCTCCTCAGAAATTTTCTTTGCACTTATGTTCATCATAGTGACAGAAAAGTGATCAATGCAATGAATATTAATACATCACATTGCACATATAGAATCAACGTAAAAATGTTAGAATTCATCACATCGTAAAATAACAGGTAGAATGTACCAAATGCTAATTGTTTTTCCAAGTACTTTACCAATTGTATATAATTTAATCCTCACAATAATTGCATAAAGTGGAACTACTTACATTTTTAATTATCAGATGATGACATTGAAGTCTTCAGAGTTGTAATTACTACTACAACATTGCACACATTGTTAAGTGTTACCCTGAGGTTCATCTCCTACTGTATCAAATAAGCCACATTCTATTTTATGACTAAAATACCAGCACTTAGTCTACAAATAATAGGAAAATTTTCCAGAATTATTGTGTACACTCATAATATTTCTCTTTAACATTGTTAGAAAATAGGGAACTGTAATATGAAAACTCAAAGTTCATAATCAATGCATACCTCCCTGGTGAAAGGAACTGCTAAAGTATAAGATTCTTGATTTCTAGCTCAAAGTAATAGAAATCATATTTTACCCCTTCACTCAACACTGCACTGCCTGGATCCTATTTCTCTTTAACACAGTCTTACTGAAAGAATGACCTCCCCAATTCCTGATGGAAACAGACTGCATGTCTTATGGACCAATCATTTCCACATTGTAGCTAAACTAATTTTAATTGCTTTTTATACCCAATATTTTAAGAGAAAGTTACTACTTTAAAATGCCATTAAAGCAAGACTGATATAAAAATCACCTTTGACCCTAGATATATATTTTACCTTTCCTATACCCAACAATGCACTCTGAATTATCATTAATGTTAGGAACGAGAGGATAAAAAATCATAGACACCAAGACCTAAGAATGAATTAAAGACTTTCCAACTTCTGAATACAATTGGTTTAAAAAGACGTGAAGGGCTGGGAAGGTGGCTTAGTGGTAGAGCGCTTGCTTTGCATGCATGAGGCCCTTGGTTCAATTCCTCAGCACCACACAAGCAAAAAGAAACAAGCCCAAAGTGACGCTGTGGCTTAATTGGTCGAGCGATAGCCTTGAGCTGAAGAGTTGAGGGAAAAGTTCAAACCCCACTACCAGACCCTCTCTCCCCAAACAAAAGACATCAATACTACCACATTTTTTCAAAATTTCTTATGATACTCAAGATTCAATTATAAACTATTAACACTTGAAAATAACTCATTTTCTTGGGAGTAGAACACAAAACACAAGATTAATCCTGATCATTTTAAAAGACCTTTATTTATAATAAAAATTCACTCTCATAACTTCAAAGAGTCAAAAAATAACAAGCACAGTGACACAAAAATTAATTTAACTGCATCATATACCTTCAAAGGACTGTGCTAATAGAAAACAAAATTATACTAATAAGTATGTTACCCAATTCACTTACATTTTTTATTCTATTTCTTTTAGTTTCGAAAAAAACTGACTTTTCATAAAATGATGCAAAAAAGCCTATATGCCCACTTACATTTTCAGATCTTAACAATATTTGTTTCAGAAATGTCTTTAGCTGTATAGTCAATGAACTAAAATACTAGTATTTAATAATAATAATAATAATAAATACTAGTAATAATACTAGTATTTAAAGGGTTTTCAGAAATTGCAAGACTCGCTCTGGGATGTTAAATTGGAAAAGATATTCAAAAAGCTTTATTTGTTAAAGTTGTCATAGTTACTCCCACAAAAAAACTATTAATGAAGAAACCTTTGTATGTACAAAACAACTACAAATTAATCCACAATCTGGAGGTGACTCATGCTTTTTGTTTGTTTGTTTGTTTTGAAATATATATCTAACAAGCATAGCCACAATACTGATTTAAAGTCAATCTGATGGGATATTCAAACCTAAAAAATATGGGGTCTATTATCTTAGTGTGAATAGATACGATCTTACAAAGAAAGTTATTTTCAACAGAAATCCGGAAAGAGTATATCCACCTTGAGTTTCACAGGAATAACCAGAGAGTAATAACTGTTTGGTCAAGTCGGTCAAAATCACTCCATGAGTATATCTTAAAAGTATAACCATATACATACAGTACAAAATACATATTTTGTACTGACACTCATGTTATAGCAATAACTTACTACCTAATTATATGTGTATCTTTTTACCTAACAAATACTAAGAGCTGAAAATGATCTCTTATATCTAACTTAATTTTGTAAATGTTTTAATAATGATGATGTTATTTAACAAATAAAATGTACAGAAGGGTGGTTCCACTGAAATGACAGGACAGAACACTGATAAATAAAAAAAAAATTGCAACACAGCTCTTTTCGGCCTCTCCCTGTTCATATTGGCAACCAACATTGCAACAACACACACACACACACATATAAACACACATGTGTGCACATGTACACACACATATACACACATGCGAAATTCAGGGTTTATTGTACAAAAAAGTTCAATTAAAATATTAGTGATTACGACAAATGATAATTTACCTTATTACAAAATAATACATAATCCAGTCACCATGGTTGTTACATTTTACCTGCCACTCCACATGTGATCACTTAATTTATTTTAGGTAATTAATTAACTAATTCATTCTTTCATTAGATTAGTACAAATACTAGAGCTTGAATTCAGGGCCTGACTCTGTACCAGAATTATTTTTTTTGTTTTAGTTATCTCAAGGCTAGCATCTTACTCCTTGTACCACAGCTCCATTTCTAGCTTTTGCTGGTTACTTTCAAACCAGAATCTTATGGACTTTTTTTTCATGGTCTGCTTTCAAACCATAGTCATCAGATTTCATCTTTCTGATTAGCTAGGTTTAAAGACCTGAGCCACCGTTGTGGCTCCTACTTTTTCCTATTCTTATCTAATGCACATACTTAGATAGTAATTTAAAACTGAGAGTATAGAAGCAAGATGTACAGTGATTATATTGTCCTGCCAGAAATTCGTTAGTAATGTAAATTTCTTCTTAAGACCATACACAAAAAATACTTAAGAAGAAATCTGATGAACTGTGTGTGTATGTATGTGTGTGTGTGTGTGTGTGTGTGTGTGTGTGTGTGTGTGTGTGTGTGTGTGTGTGTGTGTGTGTGTGCTGTTGCAATATGTTCCACATATAAGCACTGTGCTGGGGTGTCCAGCCATTCACAGTAATTGCGTGCATATCTTCCTTGAGCTACCAACTCATGGACAATGTCTAAGTGTCCACTATAGGCTTCCCGATGAAGAGGGGTATACTCATCCTCATCCCTAGTATTCATATGAGTGGCCTTTTCAGAAAGTGGTCTCTGCACTGTAGTAAGCTGCAAGAAAAGCTCTCTACCCCTGAGCCACCTTCCCAGGCCAAGGATTAAGATTCTTGTAGGCTACTAAAAATATATTTACCAATTTCAAGTAAATACATAAACTCTATTCCCATCTCTTTTATCAAATAAAAAAATAAAATTGTTTTGTTTGTAAATTGATCAGAAACATGGATTTTGTGGCTAGCTAAGTCATTGCACATCTGTATCTCTTGTCCTCTCTCTCTTTCATGATTCTCATAGACAATATGGTTGCTCCATAATTATCCTAATCTATTTCGCTTTCATTTGTTTGGTTGCATCATTTCACTTTCTTCTCTGCCATTTCCCAAACCAGAACCACATAAACAGAACCATCCAGAAGTGCTGCTGTACCTCAAGTGGTAGAGCACTTGCCTTGATTTGAAGAGCTCACGGACGGTGCCCGAGCCCAGAGTTCAGGCCCCACAACTAATTTTAAAAATAGAATCTAAATCCTTGATAACTCTAGGAACAGATCTGACTGAAATCGGTTGAATCACAACTTTCCTGCACAATGAAGGAATAAATAGGTCCAGGCTAGGAAAGCAGCTAGAGAAGGCAGGCTGATTGTATCTGTGACAAAAATTTGTGGAAAATGGTATCGAGGATTAATTACTGGTGATCCACTAGCACTGGAAGCATGATGCTGAACTGTTGATTGGTGATTCTGAACTATTGCTGTGATCATTATATTCTCCAAGAGGAAAAAATGAAACAATTAATATCAAAGGACTACTAACACATTTTGACTTGTCATTAAGCATCTTCAATCATCAAAATCAACAGAAGACAATAGACAGGCTTACTTTTTTAGATGAAAACAAGTATCTTTAAAAAACAAGGAATTGGAAGATGGCAGAGAAGAAGATAGACATTAAACAACTTTTCGAATAGAAAGCAATTTTATAGTTCCAGTGAACAGTCCTAAGCCAGAGAATTCACCAAGAATGCCTTCACAGGACAGAGAGTTAGGCCAGAGAGGGAAAATGTAGGCAAGGAGAAAGCTCTGACCACTTGCCAGCAGCCACTTCCGTGGAAGCAGCAGTGGCGGCGGCGGCCTCAGTTGCCATACCTGAATCACAGAGAGTCTGGGATGAAGGAGCCAGACGCAGCGGGCGAGCGGATTCTACTCAACACCAGCAAGAATCGACAAGGAGCAAACATCTTCATCCTGCAGTTTGCAGACCAGAGATGACCCAGGATCCAAGACTCAGCGTGAGTAGAAGCCTAACATCCTCACTCTCCAACTCAGGCCTTGGAAGAAATCTAGAGTCATTTAGCAGGTCACAAGAAACTAACTGACCTGTCAGACAGCTCCACCCAGGGAAAAGCACCCAGCTTGGCACCAGCCCCAGGAGTGGCTTTCTTCACTGGATAATCAGAGCCACAGGTTGCCCCTCCTTTTAGCAGCATTGATAATCAATTGAAATTCAGTAACCAGAAACTCTAAGAATGGCTCCAGGCTGAGCACTGTGAGTTTCTCACAAACCAGCCCCCGGGAAAAGCTACGGTTTGCTGAAAGGCCTCAACTCTACCCAGAACCTAGCCTCATCACAGCATCTCCAAACTTGAGGAAAAAGCCATATCCCTCTTTTGTGATACTCAAAGCAGATCTGCCTCTCATTGAACTATCCTGGGAAAAGGATCGCAAAACCCTGGGTAAAGCAGAGCATTTTTCTGCCTGTTCAAACAAACTGACTTAAGAAACCAACCAAGCCACAGGAACACAAGCAGACCAGAGACTCCAACAAGAGGCTGGTTAAGGTCACAAGGGAGATACAGGATTTTTCCCACCCATCCCCAAAAAATCAAAGAACTTTTTTTTGTACCTTTTATAAACAAAATTTTTTTCTAAAATTTTTTTTAATCTTTAATTTTTACCTTTTTTGAAAAAACAATTGTTTTCTAGTACCTTTTTTTTTCCTCTGAGAATTTTATTTTAGGAGTAATATGTGTGTGCATTTTTCTTGATTTTTTTTCTGTTTTTTGTTTACCTCTACTGAACTTCTGATTTTTTTCTTTCTTTCTTATCCTTTTCAACATTTCTTCTCTTTCATTCTTTATGTGACTTAATTGTTGTTCTGTTCATCTTCAGATAAACCCGTAGTCGATTATTAGACCTTATCCCCCATTGTGTACACACTTAATCCACAAATTTATTACTCAATTCCAAACCTCTTAGACTTACATTCCTTAATAGCATTACTACCACTTTATACCTATATAATATTTTAAGTATTATTATTTTTAAGTTTTTCACATCTCCTTTATATCCCTCCCCTTCTCTCACTATATTCACATTCTTCCCTGAATAGTTTGTCTTCGAACTGCATAATATTTTTAATTCTTACTTTTCTATTTTTTCTGGTCTCTTTTTGTTCCCTTTCTCTGTCTTCTTTTTTTCTCTCTCTCTGCTTTCATCCTATCCAAACTATTTCCTGCTTTGAGATTAGGACTTAGTTAACTCTCCCTGTGCTTTCCAACATCACTCTATTCCTATTTTTTTATGCACATCTCTTCCTAAACCTAATAATTTCTGCTTTACCAAATTCTTTGCGGTTCTTAGTGTATTAATATATAGTTGTTTGATGTTGAATAGGTGTATTTGTTGAACTAGATTGTATCTGCAGACTATTGACTGTGCAAATACAGACGTTGATTGATGCTTGCCTTAAGATAGTGTTCTAGCAGGAAACTGGTGTTATTTTCATCCCAAATAGGCAGAGTAAGCCGGAAAAACACAAGAAAAATGGCAAGTTCGGTATCTCAACTCCCACTCATGATAATCAGGGACAGAAGAGGTAATGAATAATCCAGAAGAGAGTTCCCAAATAGCTCTACAAACACTGCTGGCAAACATGATAAATGAAAAGATTGAAAACATACAATGGACTCTGTATGAGTTTGATAGGGAGGGACAGGAGGCAAACAAATGTCAATGGAAGCAAACAAAAGGTCAATGCAAGAAAAGATTGACAACCCAAAAAGGACTCTGTTTGAGCATGATAGGGAGAGAGAAGAGGCAATCCAAAGGTTTATACAGGAAAATCATGAGGGTGAGGAAGTTACTCAAAAACTGATACAGGATTTGCATGAGCAGCTTGAGAATACTCAAAGAGAAAGGCAGGAATGGCCTTATCAGGCTGAGAACACTCACAGAAAACTACGGGAATGGCATGAATGGGAGGAAGCTAAGCAAAGAGTAATACAGGAATTGAGAGAGCAGGATGAGTATACACAAAGATCACTAAAGGCATTCATGGGATCCATTAACAAAGAACTGAAGGAAGTCAGGGAGACCACAAAGGGAATGCTGAACCGAACCCAACTGAGGAATGGAAGTCCACGGAAACGATAATGAACCAACTAGGGGATTTGAGTATAAACACTGAACACCAAATTAAGGAAGTAAAGAAGTTCATACAAGATCTAAAACAAAGTTTTAAAAAAGATTTGAAGCCAAAAAGCTGACCAATTAGAAGGAAAAGAAATAAAAAAAACAAAGAAGGAAGTCTTGATAGCAGGTTAAATCATGCAGAAGGTTGAATCTCGGGGAGTGAAGACAGCCTAGATATTATAGAGAAAGAAAATACAACCATCCAAGACAAGTCCAAGAAATATGATAGATCTATCCAACACATGGAAGACACCATCAGAAGGCCTAATGTAAGGATAATGGGTGTAGAGGAGCACCTAGAAACGGAAGTTAATGGTTGGGAAATTTGTGTAACAGGATCCTAGCAGAAAACTTCCCAAACATGCAAAAAGATAGGCTTATTCAGATACAAGAAGCTTTTAGAACTCTAAATAGACCAGATCAGAATAGGACATCCCACCGTCTCATTATAATCCACACAGGATCAATTCAAACAAAGGAAATGGTCCTTAACGATATCCAGGAGAAAAGATTAATCACCTATAAAGGGAAACCAAGTAGAATCGACTCAGATTTCTCAGCAGAGACAATCAAAGCAAGAAGAGCCTGGAATGATGTATACCATGCCCTAAAAACAAACAACTATCAACCAAGAATACTGTACCCAGCTAAGGCCAAATAAAAATCTCCCATAGCAAAGAATAATTGAAACAATACATCTCCACCAAGCCAGTCCTACAAAAGATTCTTAAAGATGTCCTACACATAGAAAACCAAAAAGACCACAATAAAGGCCACAGCACCCAAACTGAGAATCCAAGAACCATAGGAAGAACCCACTTTTCGCATCCTGCAAGAAGGTGGAAAACATGGCAGGAACTCCCAAATACCTTTCAGTCCTATCTCTCAACATTAACGGACTTAACTCTCCAATTAAGGGACATAGACTGTCTTGTTGGATTAAAAAACAAGATCCTTCTATGTCCTGCCTTCAGGAGTCACGTCTTGCCCTTAAAAACAAACACATTTTCAATATTAAATGCAGGAACAAAATCTACCAAGCAAACGGCCCTCTTAAATAGGCAGGAGTTGCAATCCTAATATCAGATAAAATAGACTTCAAATTAAAATTTGTGAGAAGAGATAAAGAATATCTACATACTAATTAAGGGATTTTTTTTTCCTTCAGGAGGATACTACAATTCTAAATATCTATTCGCCAAACAACGGAGCACCCAAATTTATCCAAGATACACTACTTTCCCTCAAATCCCACAAAGATCCAAAGACATTAATTGTTGGGTATTTTAAAACACCACTCTCCCCAATAGATAGATCAACTCGGAAAAAAACTCAAGAAAGAAACCACAGATCTAAATAACTGCATAGATCAACTAGATTTAACAGACATCTGCCGAATATTTCACTCAGCATCATAAGAATACACGTTTTTCTCAGCAGAACATGGAACAATTTCTAAAATAGACCACATTTTAGGCCACAAAGCAAACTTGTCCAAATTCAGAAACATTGTACTTATACCTTGTATTCTCTCTGACCACAAGGGAATAAAATTAGAACTCAACACTAAAATCCAACAAAGAAAGTATGGTCACACATGGAGGCTGAACAACACACTGCTTCATCAAGAGTGGGTCAGGGAAGATACTAGAAAAGAAATTCAAATGTTCATGCTATTCAACAAAAATGAGCACACATATTACCAGGTCCACTGGGACACAGATAAGGCAGTACTCAGAGGAAAGTTTATAGCCTCAACAAATTGGAGAGTTCTGAAACCAACAATTTAATGAGACATCAGAACCTCCTTGAAAAAGAGCAGCAAGATAAACCCCAATCCAGTAAACAGAAAGAAATAATTAAAATTAAATCAGAATTAAATGAATTAGAATCCAAAAAAAACTATAGAAAGAATCAACAAAACTAAGAGTTGGTTGTTCGAAAAGCTTAACAAAATTGACAGACTTTTATCAAATCTTATCAGTAAAAGAAGACAAGAAACCCAAATAAATAAACTCAGAGATTTGAATGGAAACATCACCACAAAAACAACCAAGATTCAGAAAATTTTGAGGGAATACTTCTCAAATCTTTATGATAATAAGTTCGGGAACTTGGCATTAATGGACCTTTTCCTAGCAAATATTGACATGCCAAAACTAAACCAAGATTAGTTAAACCATCTTAACAGGCTCCTCTCAAGCATTGAAATAGAAACAGCAATGAGAGACCTCCCAGGTAATAAAAGTCCAGGACCAGATGGGTTTACAGTGGAATTCTACAAGGCCTTCAAAACAGAGCTCACAAAAATACTCCTCCAACTCTTCAATAAAATTGAAAGATAAAGTTCACTACCAAACACATTCTATGAAGCCATCATAACCCTCAACCCCAAACCAGGCAAGGACTCATCAAAGAAAGAGTACTATAGACCCATATCTTTGATGAACATTGATGAAAAACTTCTCAACAAAATTTTGGCCAATCGACTTCAACAATTCATGCAAAAAACCATACACCATGTTCAGACAGGATTCATTTCAGGAATGCAAAGCTGGTTCAAAATATGCCAATCAATTAACATTATTCATCACATCAACAGCAGCAAAGATAAGAACCACATGGTTATCTCAATAGATGCAGAAAAAGCATTCTACAAGATGAAACATCCCTTTAAGATGAAGGTTCTGGAAAAATTGGGAATCCATGGAACATTCCTTAATACAATAAAGGCTGTATATGACAAACCTACAGTCAGCATTTTACTTAATATTTAAAAACTAAAGCCATTTCCTCTTAACTCAGGAACAAGACAAGGATACAAGGATGTCCACTCTCTCTACTTCTTTTCAACATATTATTAGAATGCCTAGCTACAGCAATAAGGAAAGATACAGACATAATGGTTATCCAAATAGGGAAAGAAGAAATAAACCTCTCCCACTTTGCAGATGATATGATCTTGTATTTAAAGAATCCCACAGACTCCATTCTCAATTTACTCAAACTGATTCAAAACTTTGGCAAAGTAGCAGGAAATAAAATTTAACCCCCAAAATCAATGGCTTTTCTGTATGCCAACAATGAGAAAAGTGTGGCTGAAATTAGGAAAGTAACTCCATTTGTAATAGCCCCAGAAAAAATAAAACACCTAGCAATTAACTTAACCAAAGAAGTGAAGGACCTCTATGATGAAAACTTTAAAAGCTTGAAAAAGGAAATCAAACCAGAACTTTGAAAATGGTCAAACCTTCCATGCTCCTGGATTGGAAAGATTAACATCGTGAAAATGGCAATAATTCCCAAGGCTATGTACAAATTCAATGCGATACCTATCAAAATTCCAACCTCATTCTTCAAGGAAATAGAAGAGGCAATCCAAAAATTCATATGGAACAACAAAAGACCCCGAATAGCAAAAACCCTCCTCAACAGAAAGAACAGTACTGGAGAAATATCAATACCAAATTTCAAACTCTACTATAAAGCTATAGTAATCAAAACAGCTTGGTTCTGGCACAAGAACAGACCTCAGGACCAATGGAATAGAATTGAAATCCCAGAAAAGAACCTACCCACCTATAGCCATCTAATCTTTCAAAAGGGAGCTAAAAAATTAGAATAGAGGAAAGACAGCCTCTTCGCTAAATGGAGCTTGCAAAATTGGTTAACTACTTGTAGAAAACTAATGCTAGATCCTTATCTATCACCCTGCACCAGAATCAACTCCAAATGGATCAAAGACCTCGGATTCAAAGCAGACACTCTGAAAACATTACAGGATGGAATATGAGAAACCCTAGGTCTCTTTGGTGCAGGCCAACATTTTCTTAATAGAGACCCAGAAACACAAGAAATCAAAGAAAGATTGAAGAAATGGGATTACATGAAGTTGCAGAGCTTCTGCATGTCAAAGGACATAGCTAGCAAGATCAATAGAAAGCCTAGGGATTGGGAGAAGATCTTTACTATCTATACAACGGACAAGGGTCTCCTATCTAAAATATACTTGGAACTCAAAAAATTAAATCCCCCAACAGCAAATCCTCAAAGAAACAACTGCCCAATATATAAGTGGGATAAATACTTAAAGAGAAACTTCTCTGAAGAAGAAAGATGGATAGCCAATAGACACATGAAGAAATGCTCAACCTCCCTAGCAATAAAAGAAATGCAAATCAAAACGACATTGTGATACCACCTCACCCCAGTTAGAATGGCAAAAATCAAGAACTCTAATAACAACAGATGCTGTAGGGGGTGTGGACAGAAGGGAACCATACTTAATTGTTTGTGGGAGTGTAAACTTGTTCAACCACTTTCGAAAGTAGTATGGAGGTTCCTGAAAAGACTCCACATAGAGCTCCCTTATGACCCAGCAATCCCACTTTTGGGCATTTACCCAAATGTTTACAAACAAGGCCAAACTAAAGCTACCAGCACAACTATGTTTATTGCAGCATTATTTACCATAGCTAAGATATGGAACCAACCCAGATGCCCCTCAGTAGATGAATGGATCAAGAAAATGTGATATATATACACAATGGAATTCTATGCCTCCGTCAGAAAGAATGACATTGCCCCATTTGTTAGGAAATGGAAAGGCTTGGAAAAGATTATATTAAGTGAAGTAATCCAAGCCCAAAGAAACATAGTTTCCCATAGGTTCCATGGTTTCTCTTATTTGCAATATCTAGTATATGTATGAGTCAACAGAAAAGGTCAGATCAGTTGAAGTTAGGTAAATGAACCCTAAGATACGTATTTAATTTTTTTTTCTTTCATGCATTTGTTTCCTACGTATTTATAAGATTATAACTTTGTTGCTTTGTATGTCCCTCCCCCATAGGATAACCCCTGCTTTCACTGTTTTTGATGTTGGTATAATTTGTGGAGGGGGAGGGGAAAAACAAGTCATTTAAATAAGGATACAAGTGGACCCGTTGCCAAAATGATAAGTACATGTTGTCACGTCAAAAATGAACTTTACAACTTTGGTGCGGAGGGGGGAGGATTCGGTGGGGGTCTAGGTGAGGCTGGGAAGGGATGGGAAAGGTAAACAAAGGAGGAGGCTAAAATGCTTGATAAGAAATGTACTCACTATCTTGCCCATGTAATTTTAATCCCTCTGTACAGTATTTTCACAATAAAAAAACAAAAAAAAAAACAAAAAACAAAAAAACAAGGTATTTAAATAGTCAAGCAAAGGACTTCTATTTTACTACTACATTATACATTTTTTCTAATGTTGAGTACCAATAAATAATGGATGTATTAGAAATCTCTTAAAGCTCATATATTGAATAGTGACTTCTCTTACACTATATCATTGTATTTCTCAAATCATATTACGTAGTTTCCTATTTTCTCATTCCTAGAATAATCTGCACATGAAGACATCACTGGTCCTAATTTTCAGTCTGTGCATTTGAATACAAAGGAAAGTCTTTCCTCTGCTCTCTATCAATTACCTACTCTCCAGTTAGAATAATTTAAAATAGTAAAAATCAAAAAAGAGAAAATAAATCATGGTGAAAAAACATGTAGGAAATTCACCAGATTTTTCTGACCAGTTCAACCAATGTGAACTATTGGGGAAATACATGGACACCTCATTCCCACTGGTACTCGAAGTCTCTGGTTAGGCAATTCTGATGAAGACAATCAACTAGATGAAAACGTGAGGAATGGTATCAATTGCAAGAAAATAATGGAGAAGAATGCAAGCAAATTTCTTCTTTGGGCTTACTGCAGTGCGGAGATTCCTTTTCAAAAAGGCCTCTCATATGAATACCAGGGATGAGGATAAGTATACTCCTCTTCATCGGGAAGCCTAGAGTGGACATGTAGACATTGTCCATGAGTTGGCAGCTCAAGGCAGATATTCATGCAATAACTGTGAATGGCTTGGCACCCCTGCATAGTACTTTTATGTGGATTAATACCAGAATGGATTTTTTCTTACTTCATCATGATGCAGATACCAATCCCCAAACTAAAGGCCTCTTGATCCCCTTGCATCTTGCTGCTGGGAATAGAAATAGCAAAGATATGCTGTATCTTCTTCTGTTGAACCATTTTTTCAAACCGGGTCTGAAGAATAACTTGGAAGAAACTGCATTTGATATTGGCAAAAGGATAAGTATGTATCACTACCTCTTTGAAGTTGTGGAAGGCTGTACAAATTATTCTCCTACGTAGTAATGGTTTGGTTAAGTTTCTTAAATTTCAAAAGTGCCATTCCATCCTTTGTGTCCCTACAAATATTTTCATAATAAAAAGCAACAGCAATATCTTAATTTAAAAATTCATGGATTCCATGGTATTCTTCCATGTGAATTGCCTCACTTTGATGTCAAATGTATTCAAGAGTTGTTTGTATGCATCTATAATGATTTCTGAAGAGTTTGTGGTTTTTTTTTTTTAATTTTAACTTATCTGTTGAAATGAATAGTATAGAAACTAAAGTTATTCCTGGTGCTTGTCTGAAAAAAAGTATATCTAGGTTTGTATAAAGTCCATAATCTATTTCATTATTTTCTAGATATAATACTTTGAAGTCTACATTTTTTATAATATATAGGTTCATTAATAAATGTGTCCTTTCAGATTACATTCCATATAGAAAAAGTTAAGATTCCTTTTTTCCTAGGTCCTTACAGGATTTTATTTCTTTGGAATAAGATGACAATGTTATCTAATTTCAAGTTTTGTAAAGGTTATGCTATGTAAGGGCCTTTCTAAAGTGAAGATTTAATACACTGATGTCAAACTAACCTTTAATTCTATGAATTACATATATTGTTACACTTGTATTTTTGTAATAAACTTTTTCATAACTTTTTCATTTCTTGCATTTGAAGAATGAAAAATATGGAATATTTCACGAATTTTTGTATCATCCTTCTGCAAGTGCCATGTTAATCTCTGTATTTTTGTCACTTGGGTAGACCTGCTGCTGAAGCATGTAGTATCCTTTAAATTTAAGTAGTTAATGATGCAACCTTTATACAGGCATATATCCTTGGTTGCCTATTTGTAAAAAGGAATCCTTATTGTTCCTAAAATGTTATTGATCTTATTTCTCTAAATTTCTGTGTATAGTGGCAAAAACTTATATTGTTTGGTTGATTGCTCACATTTGCAATTTTTGTCAATGACTATTTTGTCGTTTTCATTTTTAATTTGATCATATTTTGAAGCCTTTATAGCTAAGTCCAAAGGTGATGGCATTTCAAGTACTTATTTATCAACTGAGTTACCTTTGTGGAGCTAATGGATTCAAAGTAAGGCTTGCTTAAGAGCTACTTCTAAACTTCTGCAGCTTAAAATTTCGCAAAGAAGTCTCCCTGATACAAATGTCTTCCTGACCCTTTACCTTCTTCCATGTAGGAACAGACCAACGAGAATATCTTACCCTGACAGCATAGATTGTCTGACTGGACAAAACTAATCTTAGTTACAAGGGTTCATAGAGAGATTAACAGTTCAGACTGAAATGTTCAGAATAGAAGGTATTTTTATCAAAATATAATTGTTTATTATACCTATCATTTCAAAGTAGCTAAAGTCAGGAAGATGAAAAAATTATTCATATGCATGATTACCTAATATCCTGGTCTGTCTACCATCCAAACAGGCAGGAACTTACAGTACTGACTTTCTATCACCAAATATTTCCATAGCTCCTGGAGAAGTCCATAGGTTTCTCCTCGATATTAGTCCTTAAATTAATAATGTTTTAATCACAGTGTTTCCTCTTGCCTCCAGGTTCACAAATGGTAAAGTTTTAGCTCTAACTCTACCAAAAACTGAGGTAGAGATAATGTAATATTACTTTAAAACAGAGTTGCATTTGATACCCTAACCACAACAGAACAATGCATAACAATTTCCTATATTATAAATACTTATATATTTTATATTTCTACCTGCTGATCTTAAATTTCTAGAATTACGAGAATTAATTGATAATTTGACAAATACATTGAAATTTATTCCCATAAATAAATTGGAATATAAATAATTAGGTTTAGAATATATATTAGAGTATAAAAAGTATCAAAGCAATGTCTTAGTTATAAACTTGTGATACCTTTACGTGTTCTAGGTCTTCTGAATTCACATAGTAAAAAAAAACAGTATTGTTTTCTCTAATCTATAAGATATTTTACACTGCGGCTGTGTTTATTGTGTTAACTCGCTGGACCCAAAGTGTTTTTCTCCATATTTCTGAAGCATTCTTACTGATTATACCCAAATTTTACTGATATGATGTGTAAAAGCTATTATTCTTCTGTAGTACCCACGGGTCTGAGGATACCAGGTCCCAGTTATCTGCATCATCAGATAACAAGGGCAAGACTTCTGACCTTGGCCCATGCAACATGCTAACGGAAAGTAATTGAAAAGACCCATCTCAATTTCTAATTTCCTACAATATTTCAGGGCCCTAATTCCTTTTAGGAATTAGTAGTAAGCAATTGTGAAATGTAAGGCAACTTAAAATGAAAGATGAGATCACAAAATATGAGAGAAAGTACTATAGTTCAAACTTTCAATTTACAGATGACCAGATGACCAGCCTATATGAGTAAACAAAATCACAAATGTCACAAATTATTTTTATACCCCTCTCCTAATGATAAATGAAAGATTTCAGTCCAGCATAAGTAGGCCAAAAATAATTCTTGGAATGATAGATCCATAATTGTTCTACCAAGGCTAGGAAAACTTGACTTAGAAGTCAAAAATAAATTAGAAAACCATTAATTGAGAAGATCCTTAGTGCTTCAAAACACTGGTACTTCAGTAAAACTTAGTTCTGTAGTATAAAAATGTTGTCATTCTCAAACCAAGGATAACCTACATTTAATCTTCTGAAAGTATATTCCTTTTCAAACAAACTTTTAAAAATCTTATTCACCAAAATAACACTTGACAAGTAGATAATAGTGACTTTAAATTTTTTCAGGTGTAGGAATCAAGTTACAATAGGGATGATTTATTTACCCAGCATAAATGCCAAGGAAGTTCAACCATTGATTAAAATGTAGAAATAGTATCTCCCACCATTTGCGTTGTTCAGTAGGTGCCTTCCAGAAATGTGTTAAATAGACCAGCCTTCCATGATTCAAATCCAAATATTAGCTAATAAATTAAATTTCATCACATAGGAAGGTACATTTTAAAGTCACTAATAGTTGCCTTATCATGTGTTGCCTTATCATAAGTTTTCCCTATCTGTCTAACATAGTAAGGAATATGACTTTAAGTCTTGCATATGGGTACTCATTAGAGATGTGACAAACATAAAATCTGTCTTCTATTTCTATCATATTCCTCTACAGTAGTAAATATTAGTTTTCTTCTTTTTCCAAAACTTATAGGTAGTAGAAAATATCATCCCATGTAAAATAAAATAATCACACACCATTGTACAAAGCCATTTATAAAAACTGGTAGTTAGGTATAAATTCTAAGCGATTTTTAAACTTTCTTGTTGAAGATTAATCTTCTAAAAAGATGAGAATAAAACCATGTCTAGGTGCTACACGTCTCCAGTCTTGCAAATTGTTATTGCATTTCAAGTATATGCAGGATTGAAACTCCATGGAATCTATATAAACCTTTCAAATTATTAACAGACAGTTTAACAGAATGACTATCAGGAAGTCGAAAGCAGAAAAGAATAATAATAAAGACATAAAATGAACGAAAAATGGAAAAGGGGCAAGTACAGCTAGAATACTCAATGTACACATGTAATAAAGGAAGTGGTAAATGTGAAATAAATTTTGGAGAAAGGGTTGGTTCAGATTGATAGAAGGAGAGACTCTGATCCAGGAGCATTTGACAATTAGATGGACATATTTAATTGTTACACACTTGCACAACCTTTTGAAATTCAGTTAAAAACACAACTAAAAAACAAAAACACACAAAAATCACAACCAAACAGCAATATCTATAGTGTATATGTATGACCTCACAAAATTTTAAGCAGTTAATGAAGGTCAGTCTTTGGAAAAGCAAACAAAGCTGTTCAAAGAATGCAGTTTGGGGTAGGGGAGAATTTTGAACAGATATAAATAGACTGTCAAAGGTTATAAATCATCTACATGTACTGCAAATATTTTCTTCTGTGAGTATTCTTTGTCTGAACTGGTTACTCCACTCCTCAGCCACACTTGAAAGCTTGTGAAGATAGAATGGAAGAAACAAGATCAAGAACCCATTACACCACTGGAGAGAAAACAGTCCTCTATGGTTTCTCTCATCTCTCTTAACTACTCTTTTCTCATACTTTTAATAAAGTCAAGTGATTTTGAATTATATCTTTCCTTCTTTTTCAGAGAATTATTGTTTGGTAATTAAATGTCAATTCACAAATTTTGATGTCTTTTTTTTAAAGAACTTTGAATTTAAATTCCACTGCAACCTTGTTTCACACAGTGAGAGTACACAATTTTAAATTATCTTGATAGGCTAAGTTGTTAAAAAGTTTGAACAATTAAAATTTACCTGTCATAAAATTTAAAACTCTTTTGAAATTCCTTTATCAGTATCGTGAATTCACTAATCCTAATTCCACCTTTACCATCAAAAACAGTTAACATGTGTTTTCATCATATAGTGTCCATGAAACTATTATTTTCCAGTGGATTTGTTATGCGTATATATGACCATATAAGCTGATGCTGAGCAAAATGAACTCCAAGATATGGAGAGATATTTATTTGTGGTTGTTTTTGATGTCCTATGTGATTTCTATTTTCTTTGAGATTTCCCCCTATGGTTTATCCCCTGCTGTGTTTGATTTTGGTACCCTGTGTATTGTGTATACATTTACATTAATTAGGGAAAGGAACAGGAGCAACAAAATGGCGAGACAAATGACAAAGGGCAAACCAATGCAATAGCAATACTCACAAGACAATAAGTTGGAAATGTACATTACAACTTGTGAGAGATATTGGGGTGAAGGAAAAATTGTGAGAAAAATTAGAGAGGGGAAAACAAGTTTGAAAAGTTATGTATTCACTACCTTACAATAGCTGTAACCCCACTTCACATCATTTTCACATTAAAATTAAATTTTAAAAATAAGCTGATGAAATAAAATTGTACTGTTTTGGTATTGTAAATATTATTCTTTATGTAGTAACTTTTTTAAAAATCAGTATTATTTGGCATCTAATTTGAATTATTTACCTCTTCTTTATCAGAGGGTAATCAACTTGAATGATATCCAACTAGACAATTTTTTCACAATATACTTGCCAATATTTTGAAAATAGAATAAATTTAGTACTTTCTTATACTAAAACAGAAAACAGTTTAATTCTATGGAAACCCATAACTTCTAAAAGTAAATAAGTTGTTAAGAGGATAGGATGTATGTGTTCTTCAAAATTCCTATGATTAATAACTACTCATTTTCAAATTCTGAACATTCCATACCTGAGAGATTCAAAATATACCTGTTTGCATGTTATGTAATTCTGCAATAGATGCATTTTCCAATGGGGTGTTACAGACTGAGAAGTGAACAAAAAAAGAGCCACATTCTAGTATAGGATAAAACTATGAAGTATGTTATAATTAATTCTTCAAGAGTAGCAGTTGTTTCTCAGATTAAGCTATTATTTCTATGACCATCAATCACAAGATTTATGCCATAAAGTCATCCTACACCAACAGTTTCCAACTTATAGGGTGCACCTCAAAATTCCCTTAATTCACATTAACAATAGCTAATCTCCATTGTGAACATACACTGCAACTCTGCTAATGTGATGCCCTCCGTGTTGTGGAAAGAACACCACAATAAACTGGGTTGCATCATTTTTCCTCCACTGGTATTCTTGCAAATATTATTTATATTTATACTTTTTTAACAATTATACTTAATCAGGATACTAAGGTTGGAAGATTACATTTCAAAGCCCACTGAACTAGGCCCTGAGAGGAGACTCCAGCTGGGACAGCTTCTTTACAGGTTTTGTTTTTGTTTTAGGGATTATAGAAAAAAAACAAAATCCTTGGCTCCAACCAGCCCAGTTCTTGGAATGAAAAGAATGCCTCTAGGTCCCCCTCCCCTTAACAACTTCACCCACCTTTTTTCGGTTAAGGACTGACTGATTAAACAGATAGCCAGTAATCCAGCTCATGCTAGCATGGTGGCAACATCCCAAGTTTACTATAAACTCTGCCTTTTTTCACATGCTTACGTTAAACTCCACTAAACTCTTTTGTGTATGTTTACCTTAAGCTCCACTTTACCATTGAATTTGTGAGTCACTAAAACCAAAAGTGATAGGCTGGTTTAAGCAGCCATTATATGACAAAGTGTAATCTCATTGGCGACCTACGTGTGGTCTGGTATGACTGCAATCTTTTGGGTGCGTGAAAATCTCATTGGAAGCCTACGTGACCAGGCTTCACCTTGTGATTTTTACCTTTAAAATCCAAAGCACGTGGGCCACTGGGGGTCGCAGTATCAGCTCCCCAGCCTGTGGTGTGGCCCTTGCTGGTCAGTGTAGGAACCTTCTCAATAAAGTTGCTTCTTTAATAACAACTTTGTTGTGGTGGGCTCTGTCACTCCGGATGACTAGGTGGGCTTGTCTGCCTGAGTAGGGGTCTTCCTACTACACCACCCAGGCAGGAAGGTTCCCTAGATTCTTTTCTCCAATAAATTTCTCAGCAAAAGCCAGACAAAAGTGAGCTGTGGTTGAAGTGGTAGGGCAGGAGCCTTGAGAATAAACAGGCTCAGAGACAGTGTCCAGTCCCAGGGTTCAAGCCCTAGGACAAACCAATAAAACAAAAACAAAAATAAAACAATTCCCAAATCTAGCATTTTTCTCATTGTATACAGAGGCACGTAATTAAGGAAATTGCTTCCTGTGTTACATACAGGTGGAAGAAAGAAGATGTCACACAATTATTTTCTTCATACCATGTTATACCAAAGCCACAAAATATTTCCCTTTTTCTAAATTTATAAATTAATTTCATCCATTTGTTGGCAACTCTGTCTACATTATTCACATTATCATTTTATACATGAACTGTTGGATTATCTATTAACTGAGTTCTAATTATAACTCTCATGAAAGAATATTCTAGGCAAATAGAATGCAAGAAACATTTGTAAATTTGTCCATTAAACTCTCTACTTAAAAATAATTTTGTAGTATCCTTTAGAATACGAAATTACAAACAAAACCAAAATATTTATTTTAAATCTAAACTCTAATTTAGCAAGATCTACAAATTCCTACGTTAGAATAACTTTGCTTTTTCTCCAGGCTTAAGCTTTTGTAATCCTTCATCCTTTCCTTGGAATCTACAACAATGATGATTACTTACTGTTTCAAATTTTGGATGGGAATCATGAGCCATTTTGCATCTAAGAATGTTCTGTAATGAGAGCATTTAAAATACAACTGAAGATTATACATGAGTTGCATTTCAATAGCAAACTTGACTTCTCAAAACATAATGACAAAATTAGCCCAAATTTCCAACTTTGTATTCCTTTCTTGTTTGGTTTGTTTTCTTAATACAAAATTATACTATCTGGTCCAGGGAAGGTATAACTGTGTAATTAAACTATCTAATCTCCTGTCTTAGTCTGAGTGTTAGAATTCTAGCCTTGTATCACATTGCTCCTCCATTATTTCTTGTTTTATTTAATCTAGATACAGAATAGCAATTCTGAACATCTCCAGTAATATTAACCACTAGACAGCTCAGAGTGTTCATGTACTCTTTTGAAAGATGGTCAAACATTTGACACAGGATATGAACATTTTCAGATGCACCTGCAGTGTTCTCTGATTCATTCCTCCATGGATCCGATCCTTGTAATAATGATTACTTGACTCCCTTACTATCTCTGGTCCCTATCTATGTAATATTCTTAAACTTTTTTGAAGAAATTCACTTGAGGACTTTCTAACATTAAAAATGATCACTTGATTGTAGTCTTACTCAGGACATATTTTCTATTGTTTTCTAACTTTTCTACATATTCTGAGATTTGCTTCATTTGTGTATTTGTGTGTGCAAATATAAGTGCTTCTATGTATGTGTATGTCTGAATGTATGTATGCAAAGGCCTCAAGCTCTTATTCAGTAATCTTGCTCATGACTGGTATTCCAATACTGGAGCTATTCTTCCAATCCAGCTTTTGGGTGGTTAATTATAGATAGTTTTTCAAAGACTGTTCTGCCCAGGATGCATGAAAACTGTACTTCCCAGACTCCTTTACATTCTTAAGTTTTATTTCACCAGTAGTGTCAACTTACAAAACATTTTGTGAGTGTAAAGGCTAAGCTGTAGCATAAATTTTTAACTCAAGAATTCATATAAAGATAGATGAACATGCACATTACATATGCTGAGTGTACATTGTTAGAAATGTGATCTTAAGCTGGGTGGTGGTGAGATCTTCGGATAGGGTTCAAACCAGTTTGGCAGGAAATTCCCAGAGACTCTTTTTCCAATTAACTACAAGAAAACTGAAAACTGAAAGTGGCACTGTGGCTCAAGTGATAGAGCATTAGCCTTGAGCTGAATACATATACATATATATATATATATACATATATATATATGTATATATGTAAAGGAAAGAAAAAAAATGTGATCTTATCTAACAGTTCATGATTAGTATAATCCCTGCTCTCTCAGGATGGATTTTTTTCTAATTAATTTCATGCTCTTATATCTGATTTGCATTGGAAACTTAATTATGCTTCCATTCTACTCTCTACAAAGTTGCGTGATTAGCAAGCGTGATTTAGAAGGGGAGTGGCCTCATACTTCGTGTTCCATGTAGGAGTAATGCTTTCTCTATAAAACTCTCATAAATCTACATACTGGACTTGGCTTTATTGTTTCAATGTTGTCTTATTTGTAGAATCTTCTATAGTGTATTGAACCCTTACACTTAAACACAAAACTTCTCTTTCTCCTATTATTGCTATTGTTTCCTTACTGTTAACTCATGTACACTTGGAAAATAATATGCAGCACAGACACTCACAAAAAAATGATCTGAGAAACTTCTTCATATTTAAAATTCGCCTTAATTTATAGAGAACTTCCAAAGTTTGAACTCAATATACTCATGGATAATGTATTTATAAGCAATATAATTTCATATTTTCTCTTTACTAAGTTGTCTCTGAAACACCTGTTACCTCAGGTGATGGTGTCCTTGTGTTATTTCGGTGAAGCAAGAAACATTCATTAGACCTCAGGCAGCACCATAGTTTTTTTTTGTAAGTAATTGTTACTGGATGTGGAAACTGATCCCAGGAGAGGAATGGAACATAGAGGATTGACAAAGTTTAAGTTAACTTGTGCTTTCCTTTTTACTGTACAAAAAGAATCCCAAGGCTTGAAGGGAACTCTGTCCCTGACTTTTTCGTGTGTGTTTTTACTCATGTATAACTTTTCTGTAAACGTCTAGTTGAGAGTATTACAAAGAGAAATAAACTGCCATTTGAAGGCTAGCATAGAACAAAAGGAAATAACGTTGATTTAAACATGTTCTGCTGCAGGGACTGGGAAGGTGGCTTAGTGGTAGAGGGCTTGCCTTGCATGCATGAGGCCCAGGTTCGACTCCTCAGCACCACATAAGCAAAAAGTAAGCCAGAAATGGTGCTGTGGCTCAAGTTGTAGAGTTGAAGAGCTGAGGGACAGCGCCCAGGCCTAGAGTTCAGGACCACGACTGCCCCCCCCCCGCATAAAAAAACATTCTACTGCAAATAAACAAAGACATGGAGGTTTTAAAGTGTCTTATGATGGATATTTCACCCCTGAGATGATTCTCTTGTTGCAGGAGTCAATTATCAATTCCTATAGTTTAGTCCTAAATTCTCCAGAGCAATAAGGATTCCAAAAAAGCGTCCAGTGAGTATGATCAGCAAAAGGAGCCTCTTCTCAGACCAGTACTCCTTTAAAGAGGGTCACAATGAAATATCTGGGGTTTTTTTGCTTGTTTTTTTTTTTTTTTTTTTTTTTTTTTTTTTTTTTTTTAGTTTGTGTTGGTTATGGGGCTTGAACTCATAGGCTGGATCCTGTCCCTGAACATTTTTCTTTCCTGCTCACCTGCCCCCAAAGCTAGTACTCTACTGCTTGAACCAAAACTCCATTTGTGGCTTTTTTGCTGTGTAATTACAGATAAGAGTTTGAAAGATTCTCCTGACAGGGTTGGCTTTTAACTAAGATAGTAAGAAAGCCAAGTGACATCAATTGTATAGACGTCTCTTTTCAAACAAGAAATATTAGATGAAGTTTATTGTAAAGCTAAAAAGCTAATATTTGACTTTTTTTCTTTTTTTTTATTGTGAGAATACCGTACGGGAGGAGATACAATTACTCCGGCAAGATAACGAGTACATTTCTTATTAAGCATCGTTGCCTCTTCTTTGTTGCCCTTTCCCATCTCTCCCCATACTCCCCTTTTCCCCCACCCCATTGTCCTCCCACACCAAAGTTGTAAAGTTCGTTTTTCGACATAACGATTTGCACATCTCATTGTTGCAATAGGTCCACCTTTAACCCTAGTTAAACGATTTGTTTTTAGAGAATATGTCCAGCAAAGAATCCATAACATAACTCTGCAAAAGTAGGTGCATTGAATCATTTTGGAATTAATTTTGTCTTCTTGGGAAGATTATTCATCTTGTAGTTCCTTTTGAGGAAACTTAAAGTCATATTTCACGTTTTTGTTGGTTGTGGGGCTTGAACTCTGAACCTGGGCACTGTCCCTCAGGTCTTCACATAAAGTTGAGCACACTACCACTTTAGCTACAGCACTACTTACGATTTTCTGGTGGTTAATTTAAGATTAGGGTCTCATGGATTTTCCTGACAAGGCTGGGTTTGAACCACAATCCTCTGGTCTCAACCTCCTGAGTAACTATGATTACAGGTGTAAACCACCAGGACCCATTTCATATTTGCATTTATGTGCATTGAGTGACACTGTGTAGACAAAGAATGAAAATATTAACCAAATGATGACATTGCAGCTTTTCAGAAAAATTGAGGTAGCAGTAAATATGTCCTCCTTTTCCATTTTGTTACATTAATGAGTCATGAGCTCTGGGATACTTACATTAGCACCCTGTGACATCTGTATAGGTTTATATATTATCAGGAAATGTTCATAGAGAAATATAGAAAGACTGAGATTTTTAGAAAACAAAGGAGATAAGGTGTGTAAGAACAGCATAGATGGAGATACATTTATCACGCAGAGATTAAGAACTAGCCTAAGAGATTTAGAATGCTAAAGGCAATGAGGAAAAGCCTAGTTGACAACTAGTTCTTCAATAACCAAAAATGGTTCTCTAGACCAGTTTCTGGTATGCATTAGTTACTATCGTTTATTCCTTCCATCTGGAGTTATTCCTTATTTTCTTTCACAACTATTAATTAGCCTCTGCCTTTTTTTTTGCGAAAACTGAACAAAAAGATTTCAAAATCACACTTAGACTACTTTTCACTTTGTGATTAGCAGTGATGACACAAAATCCTGGAATCCTTGAATTTGCAGAATTAATCTTCAGTTGACATCTAAGCACATTCCTGCCATTAATTGCTATGACTTAATGAACAAAACTTTTTTCAACACAGTATCATAAAATAAGTATAGTACATGAATTAGGGACTATTTTCAGGTGTCAGTATGGAAGGAGCAATTATAAATTTCAAGTATGCATTCTTTATTTTCCATTTAATAATTTTTTTGCCAGTCCAGGGGCTTGAACTCAAGGGTAAGTAATTATTCCTGAGCTACTTTTTTTTCTCAAGGCTAGCACTCTACCACTTGAGGCACAGCATTCCTTCCAGTGTTTTTCTTTTAATGAGCTACTGAGAAATTGAACCCAGGGTTTCATGCATGCTAGGCAATCACTGAACCATGAAGCCACATTCCCAGAGCCCTAAATGACTTTCTTAAGAAGGCATTACATTTTCATTCCATAACTATGTATCATAAGGTTAGCCAGGTGCTGGAAAATGATGTAGAAAGCAATACAATACAATAAGCCCAGTAGGCTGAATGGACAATGAATTTCATGGTTTAGCCAGGGCACAGTGGGGCTTACCTCAGGGAGCTGTTTCAAAAGTTTTAGCAAAATAGCTCCTGACCCACAGCCCACCTCCAGAATGAGAGGGTCACCTTGGATTCCAGCCACATGGTGATGCTAGGCTCCCTTCTCCAGCACCCATTCAACTAGTTCTTGTGAAAGAGAGAGAGAAAAGTCAGAATTACAATTAAGTCGGGTGCCGGTGGCTCAAAACTCTAATCGTAACTACACAGCGGCTGAGATATGAGGATCATGGTTCATAGCCAGCCCCGGCAGGAACGTGTATGAGACTCTTATTTCCAAAGAACCATCAGAAAACCAGAAGTGGTGCTGTGGGCTCAAGTGGTAGAGCACTAGCCTTTGCCTGAGGAGCTCAGTAACAGCGCCCATGCCTAGGCTTCAAGCCACACAACTGACAAGAAGTGGACTACCTACCACAAGAAGTGGACTGAATAGTACCCATTATCCTAGGGAGCATGGTAGTGAAGTTGAAGTCATAAGTAGTTCCCCTGGCTTCTCTGTGCCTCGGCTTCCCCAGCTGCAAACTCAACACAGTGAAGCATCCCCTTCCTCATGGGGATAGGGTAATGATGAAAGAGAGAAATGTTTTGTTTCATAATCCCCACCTGTTGCACAATTAATAACTGGCCCCACCTGAACCCTTTCCGGGTATCTTCCTATCATTTGCTCACAGAATTGCTGAGAACCTTCTCTGAAGGCCACTCCCTCTGTGCCAAACCATGCTCCAGGGATCCCTCTGTATAAATCCCTTGTTTCCTCAAAACTATCCTATGAGGAGAATGAGGTCTGATGGTTTCGGCCCTACGCAGAGCTTCACCTCTGGTCAAGAATCGGCTGCTGTGAACTAAAAGTTTGGGATAATCCATCTAAATCGATAACTGAGCGTGGCACTACATGTCTACCATCGCATTTACAGAGGACCAGGCCTGGTGGAGCATACCTGTCCCAGATAGGAGGACCTCGATCCAGTCCAGCCAGAGCATATATTGAGTCTCTGTTTCAGAAATGCCCAAGACAGAAAGGTGGCTTCTCAGAGCCAGGGAGAGGAAACAAGCAGGTGGGCATGGTGCCCCCAGAGGGGTGTCTGACCCCGGGTAGTGGTGATTTGGGGGCAGCCACTCACCTTTGCTGCTGGGAGAAGCTGCTGAAGGCTGCTCCAGTTGGGGCAAGCAGCAATGGCATCGGCATTGCAAACACATGGGCCAAGAGTAGAGAACCAGGGCCAGGGACCAGGTCAGGGCTTTAGGTGGGCTGGCAGTGCACCATTGGCTGAGGTTTGAAATCCCACACCTTCAGAAGGGGGGAGGAAGCCGGGGTGTAGGCAGGCATCTCAATTTCCTACTATACTCCAAAGTCGCTTGAGTCTCTTCCTCACCACTCAGCCACCTCTCCCTTCCTCAACTGCTGGTAGTGTTATAAACTAATAGAGGGAATCCGGGTGCTACTTGGCAGCATGAAATGTGGGCGTGGCCACAATTCTTGTATCCCATTGGTCAGAAAGAACCATGAAAGAATGGGGGTGTGGCCAGAATCCTGTGATGAAAACAGCATGGGCGGAGTCACAAAGACAGCAGCTCCCCCAGCCCTTTTCCTAGGGACCAATGTCCAATTCAGTTTGAGACAAGAGGGTGATCTCATTTAGCTGGATGGCTGCACAGATTGTTGTGTCTGTCTGTTTGTTGTCAGACCTGGACCTTGAACTCAGGATCTGGGCACAGTCTGTGAGCTGCTTTTGCTCAAGGCTCGCCCTCCACACTGGAACCCAGGGCTTCTGGCTTTGTTGACACTGAAGTTGGACAGGCGACTCAAGGACATTCCTGCCTAGGATGAGTTTGACCATGATCCTCCCATCACAGCCTTGTAAGTATCAAGGAGGACTGCTGAGAGCCACTGCTGCCTGCCTAATCATTTGTCTTGTTGATATTCTTGGACAGACTGGTAAGTACCCTATCCCAAGGTTGAAGTGGCAGGAGCTGGAGCCCACAGTTGGAATCCTGGTCCTGCCACCTCCAAATGGCAGGAGATCCTAAGGAACTCATTCCTATCCATATGAATACCAATGGAATGTCATGTATGTTTTGATTGAATGGGCAGTTCTTGAATGATTCTAGGATAAAATTATACACAATTATATTATAGGACACTGATTGATTTTAGTTAATTCTTTATTAAGCATTTAAAAGTCACATTCATAAAATGGAGGCATAATGAAATATCTAAGAATTGGGCCTCACATACTGCAAAGGTGCCATTTTTCTGCCAGGACTGGGATTGGAACTCATGTCTTGGTAACTCTGTTGCACTGTGTGGGAATGGGAAGCTGGCCTCCTTGAAGTCAAGAAATTCAGGTCTGCTCCTTGGGCCTGAATTAGATCCCCACCATTAGAAAACATCCTATTCATGTACAATTTACATATATGATTTATATATATATATATATATATATATATATATATATATATATACATATATATATGTTGACTCCATATTGCATTCAGTGTAGTTATTTTATTTTTTTTTGTTTTATTCATGTATTAACCTGTTATTTTATTGACTATTATGGAACATAAAACATTGATTACATTGATTACATAGGATGTATGTCTGCATATGTATTCCACTTCATACCTGACACCCAGGACTTTCACAGAAAAGGAACACATGTGTCACCATCATCTTCTTACTCCACGATTCATTTTTGGGAGTGCTGGCATCTGAACTCAAGGTATACAAGCCTACAAGGCCCAATTCATGAATGGGTGAGTGTTAGCATGCCATCCTGGGCAAATTGAGCTGACAGGCTGTTCCCAGACCTCAGATCAATCACCAAGGGTTACCAAAATAAGAAAAGATTGACATGCAGATGGAAGTACTCTAATAAATATATATCTTTATAGAGTGTCAGAGATGCCTATACATTATTCAGTTATATAGACTACATTCTTACCAATTCCTGGGTATTAATACTCCGTCCATGTAATTAATGTAATGTAATTAATTAATTGTATTCATCCTTAAATTATTAATGAAATCAGTGCTCTGATATTATTGTGTCCCTTTAAGTAATAATATTCTTTCAATGCTTAATAAATATTAAATAAAATCAGTCAGCCTCCTGAAATGAAGCTGTCTAATTTTATAGGAGCATCATTTATCATCAATTCATTCAACCATGAAATTGACAACATTCCATTGTTAATGCTATGGATGGGAACCATTTTCTTAGTATCTCCTGCCATGGGTTGGTGTCAGGACGGGGATTCGAAATCAGGGCCTATGTTGCCACGTAGCAATGAAAGGTGAATTACCCTTTGCAACAGTGTCATTCAGACCCATGAGGGTCACCATGCAAAGGTAGAAAACAGAAAAAGGCCATATTTTTTCTGTGCATTGCTTTCCCTGCAAGGCCTGGGGGTCTAGGGACCCAGGAGGAGCTGTAGGTCTAGTGGCTGCACCCCAGGGTAGGGTGATCAAAGCTGAGGCCGAGTTGCCACGACCAGACGTCAAGCACCATATTGAGAAAAAGAAAATATAAACATTTAGCTCCCTGGCTTGCAATTCACGCTGTTTATTCTTCGAGGCTTTGGATTTGAACTCAGGATCTGGGTAAATCTGGAGCAATGTGGATGAAGGGGAAGATCACCGTACTTGAAGATAAGAAACTCATGCCTGTTCACTAGTTCTGAATTCAAGCTCCAGCCCTGGAAACATACTATTTAGATACATTGTAAAGATAGGATTTATACTTAGCTATAGATGTTCAGTCCATACATGTTTTGTGTGGTTGTTCTTGTATTTTTTGTTTTATTCATTTATTTATCATTGATTGTACTGTGTACATTGATGACATCTTATCACAGAGCATCTAGATTTATAGAAATGTTCTCCATCATACCAGGATTCTAAGGGTCCGCGAGGATATTCAGAAAAACGGAAAACAAGTTTGTTGGTAGTGCTGGGATCTTAACTCAGGGATTAGTAGGACCAATTGGCCAATAAGTCAAGGTGATCACACTATCCTGTGAGCAACTAATGAGCTAGGCCATTCCCAGGATCTGACATTCATCGCTAGGGTGGTCCACTATCATCATAAGTTCATAATTTAACCATACGATCTATATTGACATATATGTGTGTATAGCATCTTGTGTTCGGTGAACTTCTTCTCCTTATTTTGCATGTACTTCATGGAGGTATTTTGTATTTTACTAAGTATGTTGACAGGATGACATTGATGACAACCTGTTCCCATGGTTATAGGGTTGCCTATGAATTCCCCTTCCTAGTTGATACTCAGGACTTTCACAGGAGAGGAAACTGTGTGCAACAACTGTCTTCTGACATCAGGATGAATCTTTTGTTAGTGCTAGGATTTGAACTCAGGTTTAGATAGCTCTTTGCACTGAGGGAGAAGGGGAAGCTCACCATCGTTGAAAACTAGAATATCAGGCCTGGTCCAGGGCCTGATTTGAAACCCCAGCACTCGACAAAATAGCAAGCCCACCTTTTTTAAACATAGGACCTCTCTTTACCTACAGGTGTGGTATGCATCTTGCATTCAGTGTAGTTATTCTTTTTATTATTTGTCTTATTCATGGATGTATTGTGTATTTTATTGTGTATGGTGACAGATATAACTGTGCTGATATGGATGACAACCTATTCCCATGGCTATAGAATTGCTTATATAGCATTTTCCATCCTCAATGAGACCCAGGACATTCACGGAACAGGAAAACATGTCCAACCCTAGGCTTTTCACATAAGAATGAATCTTTTGGCAGTGCTGGAATTTGAACTCAAGACCTAGCAGGCCCAATTGGTGAATGGGTCATGGTGAGCACACCAGCCTGTGAGCCACTAAGGAGGTAGGCCGTTCCTGGGACCTGAGATGGAGTCCTGGTGGGGGCCAATATTGTCATAAATTCATAATTATACAAAGGATCTATATTTCCAAACAGGGGTGGGCAACATCTTGCGTTTGGTGTAGTCATACCCTCTTTATTTTGTGTCTTATTTATTGATGTATTGTGTATTTTCTGGAGTATAGGTTGACAGATATAACTGTAGTGAACTGGATGACAACCTATTCCGATAAGTATAGAGTTGCCTACAGCTTCTCTATCCTAGCTGAGACCCAGAATTTGCACAGCACATGAAAACAGGTGCAATGACTGGCTTTTCACATCAGGGTGAATTTTTGGCAGTGTTGGGATTCGAACTCAAGGCCTAGGAGGCCCAACTGCCCAATGGGTCCATGTGATCACACCAGACAGTGAGCCAGGAAGCAGCTGGGCTGTTCCCGGGAACTGAGATCGAGCCCCAGGGAGGCCAAAATAGTCCTCAACGCATCACTGAAACATGGGATGTAAATTCGCATCAGTGTGTGTACTGCATCATACATTAAGTGAAGTTATTGTCTTTAGTTTGTATGCTATTCATGGATATTTTGTGTATTTTCTTGAGTATATGATGACAGGTATAACTGGGCTGACATGTATAACAACTTATTCCCATGACCACAGGGTGGCCCATGCATTCTCCATCCTAGCTGAGACCCAAGATTTGCACAGGAAAGCAAAACAGGGCAATGATTTGCTTCTGACATCAAGATGAATCATTTGGCGGGTCTGGGATCTGAACTCAGGGCCTAGCAGGCCAAATAGGTGAATGAGTCCACATGAGCACACCAGCCTGTGAGCCATGGAGAAGCTAGGTGTTCCCAGTACAAAGAAATAATCTTATAAATATGTTGGAAACAATTGCAAGACAGAAAAGAAGCATTTAAATACTTATCTTGGGGTTCATTTCACCTATTATATTGATCTGGTTTAATCAATTCTCTGCCTTCTCTACCAGATTATTTGAAGAAAACAAAAGATAATTGCACTGCGAAGTAATTTAGAGAATTAATTCATATGGTTTACTTTTAATTTTTGAGGTAAGTACTTGGATTCAAATTCAGAGCCTTGCATTTGCCAGGCAGGCATCTGACCACTTGAACCATGCCACATCCAGCAATTTTTGCTTTGATTGTTTTTGAGAAAGAATCTTGTATTTGTTTATTCCTAGGATACATGGATAGTTAACTTCCTAGTTTTTTGTTCAAAATAGGTAGGATGACAGCCACACATTGGCATACCCAGCTTTTATTGATTGAGATGGAGGTCTCTTGTATGTTTTCCAGCTTGACCTTGAACGGAACTGCAAGTATCGACATTTCCATTTTCAGAGTAGCTAGGATTATAGGTATAAACCACCTCATTTGACTTATTATATATGTTTATGAAAATTCAGAAAGTATGAGAAAATCCTCTAGAGTTATTAACCATATCCAGATTCTAGGTAATACACTAATGATTATTCTGTCAAAAACTTTTTGACATTATTCTGACAAACATTTAAAAAAAATTTTTTTTGCAAAATACCATACAGAGTGATTACAATTACATGGGCAATGTAATGAGTACATTTCTTATCAAGCATTGTTGCCTCCTCCTGTTTCCCCTTCTCATCCCTTCCCATCTCCCCTCTCCATCCCTGCAACACCCTGCCCCTGGCAAAAGTTAAGTTTCTTATTGGACAAAATGATTTATATAGCTCATTGTTGCAATGGGTCCAATGTATCCCTATTTAAAGGTTTGTTTTTGCCCATACCCTCCACAAATTATACCAACATCAAATAAAATGGAATCAGGGGTTATACCATGGGGGAGGGACAAATAAAGCAACAAAGAAATAATCTTATAAATATGTTAGAAACAATTGGAAGAAAGAAAAAAAAACATTTCAATACTTATCTTGGGGTTCATTTCACCTAACATGAGCTTAAGTTACCTTTTCTGTTTGTCTCAAAATTATACTAGTTATTGCAAATAAAGGAAACCATGGGACCTATATTTTTGGACCTGGCTTAATTCACTTAATTTTTTCCAAGTCTTTCTACTTCCTAACAAATGGGGTAATATCATTCTTTCTGATAGAGGCATAGAATTCCATTGTGTGTATCTACCACATTTTTTATATCCATTCATCTAATGAGGGGCATCTGAGTTGGTTCCATATCGTACCTATGATAAATAATGTTGCAATAAACATAGTTGTGCTGGTAACTTTAGTATGGTCTTGTTTGTGATCATTTGGGAAAATGCCCAAAAGTTGGATTGCTGGGAAATAGGGGAGCTCTATGTGGAGTCTTTTGAGGAAACTCCATAATACTTTCCAAAGTGGTTGAACAAGTTTACACGCCCACCATCAATGCAGTAAGATTCCCTTCTCTCCCCATGTCTTCCAGTATCTGTTGTTATTAGAGTTCTTGATTATAGACATTCTAACTGGGCTGAGGTTGTACCTCAATGTTGGGTTGACTTGAATTTCTTTTATAGCTAGAGAGGTTGAGCATTTCTTCATATGTCTATTGGCCATCCTTCTTTCCTCTTCAGAGAAGTTTCCCTTTAAGTTTTAGCCCACTTATTTATTGGTCAGTTGTTTCTCTGAGGATTTGTTGTTGGGACATCTAATTTTTTGAGTTCCAGGTATATTTTAGATATGAGACCCATGTCCGTTGTAAGGCTAGTTAAGATCTTCTCCCAATCCATGGGCTTTCTATCAATCTTGCTAGCTATGTTCTTTGCCTTGCAGAAGCTCTGCAATTTCATGCAATCCCATTTGTCCAACCTTTCTTTGATATGTTGTGTTTCTGGGTCTCTATTAAGAAAATTTTGGCCTGTGCCAAGGAGTTCTAGTTTTTCTCCTATTCCATCCTGTAATGTTTTCACTGTGTCTGCTTTGACTTGATCAATTTGGATTGGTTTCTGGTGCAGTGTCATATATAAGGATCTAGCTTTAGTTTTCTACAATTGATTAACCAATTTTGCCAGCACCATTTACTGAAGAGACTGTCTTTCTTCCATTCTAATTATTTAGCTTCCTCATAGAAGATTAGATGGCTATAAATCTGTAGGTTCAATTCTCTTCCATTGGTCCTGAGGTCTGTTCTTGTGCCATTACTAAGTTGTTTTGATTACTAGCAGAGTTTGAAGTTTTGTATTGATATACCTCCACTTTTCTTTCTCTTAATGATCTTTTATGCTATTCAGTGTCTTTTGTTGTTCCCTATGAAATTTTGGATTGTCTCTTCTATTCCTTGAAGAATGAATTTGGGATATTGTTAGGTATTGCATTGAATTTGTAGATAGCCTTGGGAAGTATTGCCATTTTCATGTTGTTGATCCTTCCAATCCAGGAGCATGGGAGTTTTTGCCATTTTCGAAGTTCTGTTTTGATTTCCTTTTTCAGATTTGTAAAGTGTTCATCATAGAGGTCCTCCTCTTCTTTGGTTAAGTTAATTCCTATATATTTTATTTTTTTTGTGTGTGGAGCTATTATGAATGGAGTTGCTTTCCTGATTTCAGCCACACTTTTCTTATTGTTGGCATACAGAAAAGCCATTGATTTTCAGGGCTAAATTTATGCCCTGCTACTTTGCCCAAGTTTCGAATAAGCTTGAATAATTTGGGAGTGTAGTCAGTGGGATTCTTTAAATACAATATCATGCCATATGCAAAGAGGGAGAGTTTTTCATCATCTTGCCCTATTTGGATCCATTTTATGTTTGCATCTTGTCTTATTGCTGTATCTAGGCATTCTAATACTAGATTGAAGAGAAGTGGCGAGAATGGACGTCCTTGTCTCATTCCTGATTTAAGAGGAAATGGCTTCAGTTTTTCACCATTAAGTACAGTGCTGGCTGTAGGGTTGTCATATACAGCCTTTATTCTATTGAGGAAATGTTCCCTCGATTCCTAATTTTTCCAGAGTTTTTATTATCAATGGGTGTTGAATGTTGTCAAATGCTTTTTCTGCATCTCTTGAGACAACCATGTGTGTTGTTATCCTTGCTTTGTTGATGTGATGAATTATATTAATTGATTTGCATATATTGACCCAGCATTGCATCCCTGAAATGAATCCTGTTCGATCGTGGTGTATGATTTTTTGGATGAATTGTTGAAGTCGATTGGCCAAAATTTTGTTAAGAATTTTGAATCAATGTTCATCAAAAAAATGGGTCTATAGCTCTCTTTCTTTGATGAGTCCCTGCCTGGTTTTGGGATAAGGGTTAGGATGTCTTCCTAGAATGAGTTCGGTAGTACACTTTCTCTTTCAATTTCATTGAAGGGCTATTGGTGAGAGTTCTGCTTGGAAGGCCTTGTAGAATTCTGCTGTAAACCTTTCTGGTACTGGGCTTTTCTTAGTTGGGACTTCTCTTATTGCTGTTTCTATCTCAATTTTTGATATGGTCCTGTTAAAATGTTTTAACTCATCTTGTTTTAGTTTCGGCATGTCAATATTTGCTATTAAAAGGTCCATTTCTGGCAAGTACTCAAACATATTAGCATAGTTTTGTTAAGTATTCCCTTTTACTTTTCTTAATCTTGGTTATTGCTCTGGTGATGTTTCCATTCTCATCTCTGAGTTTATTTATTTGGGTGAGTTTTCTTCTTTTTCTGATAAGATTTGCTAAGAGCCTGTCAATTTTGTTAATTTTTTTTCTAAGAACTAACTCTTTGTTTTGTTGATGCTCTCTATGTTTCTCTTAGATCCTAATTCACTTAATTCTGATTTAATTTTAATTATTTCTTTCCATCTCCTGGATTAGGGTTTATCTTGCTGCTCTTTTTCAAGGAGGTTCAGATGTCTCATTAAATTGTTGGTTTTAGATCTCTCCAATTAGTTGATTTAGGTACTCAAAGCTATAAACTCGCCTCTGCCTACTGCCTTTGCTCTGTTCCAGAAGAACTGGTCATTTGTGTGCTCATTTTTGTTGAATATCGTGAACATTTTAGTTTCCTTTCTAATCTCTCCCCTGACTCACTGGTGATTCAACAGTGTGTTGTTCAGCCTCCATATGTTACAGGACTTTCTTTGGTTGTTTTTGGTGTTGAGGTATAATTTTATTCCCTTGTGATGTGAACCAATGTAAGGTATAATTTCAATGTTTCTGAATTTGGACAAGATTGCTTTGTGACCTAAAATGTGGTCTATTTTGGAAAATGTTCTATGTTTTGCAGAGAAAAACGTGTATTCTGATGCTGCTGGGTGAAATATTCAATAGGTGTCTATTAAATCTAGTTGATATATGCTGTTGTTGAGATCAGCGGTTTTAGACTTGAGCTGAAGAGCTGAGGAACAGTGGCCAGGCCCAGAGTTCAGGCCCCACAACCGACCAAAAAAAGCCCTCTGCCACATCTGCCTTGCTTGCTTTGACTTCCCTCATGTTGGCATACTAGGAGGCCAGCATAAGATGAAGCTCCAGAAACCTTTTGGATTGAAAAAGAAACCACTGCATGGGAAGTGAGGGGTTTTAAAACAGATTGGGAGCTGAACACAGGCAGGAGTGCTCATGACTTCAGCCTCAGTTGTCTTTTGAATCATTGCCCAGTTACCAGCTATAAGTTTTTGCTCCAAAATCAATGTGGCAAAGTCTGCAATTCTTATTGACTCATCCACATACACACACCTAGTTAGGCATCCAGAATGACTTAAAATGTAGATTTCCTAAATCAGAGAAATCTGTACCAGAGTAAATGGGCAGAAAGAACTTCACTTAATCAAGTTCAATTCATTTTTACTTGCTTATAATTTAACTGAGAGTACAATATCAAACTAACAAGCTTTCATAAAATCAAAATATCCAAGCAACTACATTTTACAGGAAGTAAATATTCACAGTACAAATCAGAATTTCTGAAGAGGTTGTGCTCTCAGAAAATAAGGAATTAGGGTTTAGGACACATGTCAGACACATTTCACAACAGCGTCAAAATTAAATTCATTACCACAGGTGGCAAAAGGTGCTTACTCTCAGCATGTAAGCACATTATCATTGTTTTCTGGTCCTTAGTAAAAAAGATGGAGGAGTTTGATATCCCTTCTCAATTTCAATCTTCAAATTCACATTTTCTTCGTCATTTATCTCACACACCTGACAATACAGACTGTGTATTTAAACCAGTGTCTTCTGGGCATCTGGCAGCAAAATAGGAAGAATGAAACAGGCTAAAGGAAGCTTGATTGTTCAGGAACAAATCATGTTTGTACTTCTGCTTTTTCTTTTTAATTGTGAAAATACCGTACAGAGAGGTTACTATTACCTTAGCAAGGTAATTAGTACATTTCTTATCAAGCATTGTTGCCATGGAAAGACTTGATGGCACAGCTAAGCTAATTTGGGAGTGCTTGTCCTTTCCAGCACCCAGGTGGGAAGATAGTTAGTTGGGAGGGGAGAAATGTCTTAGAGTTTCAGAAAAGCCAAAAGAATTGTGCATGGTTTTTCTTCTCAGAATAAAACCTTTAAATAAGATACATTTTTCTCTTCACAAAAGAACTATACAGTAGTCCCTTTCACTGTAATTTCCCCTTCTGTAGTTAGTTACATGTGCTGAACTGTGCTCTGAAAAGATTACATTGAAAAACATCTCATATTTTGAAAGAAACCACTTTCACATAATACCTTTTTTTTTGTTTTTTGGGGGGTTCTTTTGGAGGTAAAATTTCACTGTATATCTCTTTGATTGCTTTCCTGCCTAGGCTTCTGTTTCCTGGAATTACAGGTATGCACTTCCACATCCATTTCACATTACTAGATTTTTTTTACAGTATATTGTTACAATTTTTCTACTTTTATTATTTACTGTTATTATTGTCTTACTGTACCCAATTTATAAGTGAAGCGTTATTGTAGCTATATTTGTCTGGGTAAAAGCATAAAATGGTCATCTTGGTATTTACAGTGTTGCTCCCAGAACTGATTGAGTATACTAAAATCAGGATAGGCTCTAGTCCCATATAGAAAATAGCATAGTATATCATACAAAGTAAGTTACACTTTAAATCACATCAAGGTTATATATATTACCAACATACATGTAACAGTATGTAAATAGTTGCTCTACTGAATGTTTGAGGAACACATTTTTTCCAGAATATTTTAAATTTCTGGTTGATTGAACACCTAGATGTGGAAATTCTAGATACTGAGGGTTAACTCTACAAAGTACTTCATTGATTTTAGGTATGAACATGAAATGTATATAAAGAGGCTAAACAGGAACTACTGTAAAGATCAAAATTAAACTTGAAACTCTTATTTTGCCATAATTATTCATTAAATAAAATGTGCATAAATATAATTTTGTACCTTTTCCTCCTCCTCCTCCTCCTCCTCCTCCTCCTCCTCCTCCTCCTCCTCCTCCTCCTCCTCCTCCTCCTCCTCCTCCTCCTCCTCCTCTTCTTCTTCTTCTTCTTCTTCTTCTTCTTCTTCTTCTTCTTCTTCTTCTTCTTCTTCTTCTTCTTCTTCTTCTTCTTCTTCTTCTTCTTCTTCTTCTTCTTCTTCTTCTTCTTCTTCCTTCTTTTTCTTCGTGCTGAAGTTCCAGCGCAGAGCCTTGCATATGCTAGGCTTGATCACTAACACAGTTGTACATCCCAACACTCTAGAGATTCTAAAAAGCTAGTTTGAGAATTTCACAATGTTTAAGAATGAACATAAATTTTCCTTTTCCTTTCTAGGCTCCCTAACAGGGAAAAGTGGGGTGGGGGAATAAATGGGACAGTTACCTAGGGAAAATTTTGCTGATTATCATATTTTTTTTCATATGGCATTTAAAAATATATCACCATATAATTTAAATCCTAGTTTTAAAATTTCTTTATAGGAACAAAGACCAACTAAATTTTTTTTCGTTTTTATGTATAAAGTTCACAATGCTGTCTCTATAAGAATCTTTTAAAACATTCTTTTGACATGACTTCTACAATCTACAAAGAAGTAAAATTGAAGTCTACATATTAAATATTCTAATCATCATATGAAATAATTAAGAAGGGCAAATCAATAGCAACAATGAAAACTATGTCAAACACAATAACAGGACAATTACCCATCTAACAGTTGCTTATCATCTTTGAGAACAACAGTCTGAGAATGTGCAGAATTACTGACAGGACAATGTTTGAATTCAAAGGAAAGAGGAAAACCCTTAAAATATTGAAAGAAAAACATGTACCAATATGTCATGCTTGTAATCCTAGATGTTCAGGACGCTCATTAATGGCTAAAGAAAAGCGAGAATAAACTAGATAACATCAGATGATAATCTTTCATAATTCAAAGGATACTATAACAGAAGTGAAAATATATCCAACAGATACAGGGCACATATTTGTTAATGCTACAATGATCCTCAGTCTTAAGTATTTTTATATCTTATACTTCTCTCTCCATATATATTTTTTGGGGTCCGATCATGGGGCTTGAACTCTGGGCCTGGGCGCTATCCATCAGCTCTTCAGCTCAAGGCTAGTGCTCTACCACTTGAGCCACAGCGCCACTTGTGGATTTTTTTTTCTTTTCGCTTATGTGGTGCTGAAGAATTCAACTCAGGTCCTCAAGCATGCAAGGCAAGCACTCTACCACTGAGCCACCTTCCCAGCTCCTAATTCTATATATTTCTGAATAGTTTATTTCTTTTTGTTTAATTGTGAAAATACTGTACAGAGGGCTTACAATTACATGAGCAAAGTAATGGGTACATTTTTTATCAAGCATTGTTGCCTCCTCCTCTCTCTCCCTTTCACAACCATTCTCATCCCCCCACCACGTGTCCCCCTATGTTCCCCTCAGGCCAAAGTTGTAAAGTTCACTTTTCAACATAACGACTTGTATAGCTCATTGTTGCGATGGGTCCATCTGTATCCCTATTTAAACTATTAGTTTTTTCCCTTCCCCTCCACAAATTATACCAACGTCAAATAGAGTAAAAACAGGGGTTATATTCTGGGGGAGGGACATACAAACCAACAAAGAAATCATCTTATGAATGTTAGAAACAATCACAAGAAAGAAAAAAAACATTTGAATACTTATATTCGGGTTCATTTCACCTAACATCAACTTATCTGACCGTTTCTGCTTGTCTCCCAAATATACCTTATTGCAAATAAGGGAAACCATGGGACCTATGTTTCATTGGGCCTGACTTACTTCACTTAAATAAATTTTTTCCAAATATTTCCATTTCCTAATAAATGGGGCAATGTCATTCTTTCTGATAGAGACATAGAATTCCATTGTGTATATATACCACAGTTTCTTCATCCATTCATATACTGAGGGGCATCTGGGTTGCTTCCATATCTTACCTATGTTAAATAATACTGCAATAAACATAGTCGTGCTGGTAGCTTTAAAATAATCATGTTTGTATCATTAGGGTAAATGCTCAAAAGTGGGATTGCTGGGAAATAAGGGAGCTCTATGTGGAGTCTTTTGAGGAATCTCCATACTAATTTCCAAAGTGGTTTTACACTCCCACAAACAATAAACTAGGGTTCCCTTCTGTCCACATACCATACAGAATCTGGTGTTAGAGTTCTTGATTATAGCCCTACTAACTGGGGTGAGGTGGAATCTGAATGTTGTTTTGATTTGCATTTCTTTTATAGCTAGGGATGTTGAGCATTACTTTATGTATCTATTGGCCATCCTTCTTTCCTCGTCACAGAAGTTTTTCCTTAAGTCTTTAGCCCACTTACTTATTGAGCAGTTGTTTCTGTGAAGATTTGTTGTTAGGGGATTTAATTTTTTGAGTTCCAGGTATATTTTAGATATGAGACCCTTGTCCGTTGTATGGCTAGTGAAGATCTTCTCCTAATCCTTGGGCTTTCTATTCATCTTGCTAGCTTCATCCTTTGCCATGCAGAAACTCTGCAATTTCATGCAATCCCATTTGTCCAACCTTTCTTTGATTTGTTTTGTTTCTGGGTCTCTTTTAAAAAATTTTTGACCTGTGCCAAGGAGACATAGAGTTTCTCCAATTCTATCCTGTAATGTTTTCAGAATGTCTGCTTGGACTCCAGGTCTTTGATCCATTTGGAGGTGATTCTGGTGCAGGGTGATATATAAGGATCTAGCTTTAGTTTTCTACAAGTAGTTAACCAATTTTGCCAGCACCATTTACTGAAGAGGCTGTCTTTCTTCCATTTAAATTTTTTAGCTCCCTTATGACAGATCAGATCGCTATAGGTGTTTAGGTTCATTTATGGATTTTCAATTATATTCCATTGTTCTTGAAGTCTGTTGTTGTGTCAGTATCAAGCTGTTTGAAATTTGGTAATGATTTTCATCCAGCACTTTTCTTTCTGCTTTTGATGATTTTTGCTATTTGGTGTATTTTATTGTTACATATGAATTTTTGGATTGCCTCTTCCACTTCCTTCAAGAATGAGGTTGGAATATTGATAGGTGTCGCATTGAATTTGTAGATAGCCTTTGCAAGTATTTTCACGATGTGGATCCTTCCAATCCAGGAGCATGGGAGGTTTTTCCACTTTCTAATTTCTGTTTTGATTTCCTTTCTCAGGTTTTTAAAGTTTTCATCAGCCAGGCACTGATGGTTCGTGCCTGTAATCCTAGCTACTCAAGAGGCTGTGATCGGAGGATCATGGTTCAAAGCTCGCCAGGGCAGGAAAGTTCATGAGACCCTTATCTCCAATAAACCACTAGAAAACCTGAAGTGGTGCTGTGCCTCAAGTGATAGAGTGCTCTCTTTGAGCTGAAGAGCTGTCGGACAGCACCCAGGCCCACAGTTCAAGACCCATAACTGACAAAAAAGAAAAAAGTTTCATCATAAAGATCCTTCACTTTTTGGTTAATTCCTAGGAGTTTTATTGGGGGGAGGTTATGACAGATAGAGTTGTTTTCCTTGTTTCAGCCATACTTTTCTTATTGTTGGATTAGAGAAAAGCCATTGTCTTTGAGGGTTAATTTTATACCTGGCTACTTTGCCAAAGTTTTGAATCATTATGAGTAATTTGGGAGTGGAGTCCATGGGATTCTTTAAATACAAGATCATGTCATCTGCAAAGAGGGAGAGTTTTACTTCATCTTTCCCTATTTGGATCCATTTTATGTTTGCATCTTGTCTTATTGTTGTAGCTTGGCATTCTAATACTAAATTGAAAAAAAAAGTGGAGAGAGTGGACATCCTTGTCCTCTTCTTTTTTTATTGTGAAAATACCCTACAGAGGGGTTACAATTACATGGGCAAAATAATGAATACAATCTTATCAAGCATTGTAGCATCCTCCTTTGTTTCCCCTTCCCATCTCTTCCCATCCTCCCCCCGTGTCCACCCAATCCTCCCCCCCCTCGCACCAAAGTTTTAAAGTTCGATTTTGACATAACGACTTGTACATCTCATTGTCGCAATGCAATGGGTCCACCTGTATCCTTATTTAAATTATTTGTTTTTTCCCTTCCTCTCCACTAATTATAACAACATCAAATACAGTGAAATCAGTGGTTATACTGTGGGGGAGGGACACACAAAGCAACCAAGAAATAATCTTACAAATGTGTTAGAAACAATCACATGAAAGAAAAAAAAAACACTTGAATACATATCTTAGGGTTTATTTCCCTAACATCAACTTATCTGACCTTTTCTGCTTGACTCAGACATACACTAGATATTGCTAATAAGGGAAACCATAGGACCTATGTTTCTTTGGGCCTGGCTTACTCACTTAATGTAATTTTTTTCCCAAGGCTTTCCATTTCCTAACAAATGGGGCAATGTCATTCTTTTTGATGGAGGCATAGAATTCCATTGTGTGTATATACCACATTTTCTTGATCCATTCATCTACTGAAAGGCATCTGGCTTGGTTCCTTATCTTACCTGTAGTAAATAATGCTGCAATAAACATAGTCGTGATGGTAGCTTTAGTGTGGACTTGTTTGTGAACATTTGGTTAAATGACGCACAGGCCGTAATTTTCTTAATAGAGACCCAGAAAGACAACAGATAAAAGAAAGGTTGGATAAATGGGATTGCATGAAATTGCAGAGCTTCTGCATGGCAAAGATCATAGCTAGCAAGATCAATAGAAAGCCCACGGATTTGGAGATGATCTTCACTATCCATACAATGGACAAGGGTCTCATATCTAAAATATACCTGGAACTCCAAAAAATTAAATCTCCCAACAACAAATCCTCGAAGAAACAACTGCCCAATAAATAAGTGGGCTAAAGACTTAAAGAGAGACTTCTCTGAAGAGGAAAGAAGGATGGCAAATAGACACATGAAGAAACGCTCAGCCTCCCTAACCATAAAAAATGCAAATCAAAACAACATTGAGATACCACCTCACTCGAGTTAGAATGCCTAAAATCAAGAACTCTAATAACAACAAATGCTGGAGGGGATGTGGACAGAAGGGAGCCTTACTGCATTGTTGGTGGGAGTATAAACTTTTTCAACCACTTTGGAAAGTAGTATGGAATTTCCTCAAAAGACTCCACATAGAGCTCCCCTATGACCCAGCAATCCGTTGTCCCCTTCTTGATTTAAGAGGAAATGGCTTTAGGTTTTCACCATTAAGTATAATGCTGGCTGTAGGCTTGTCATATACAGCCTTTATTCTATTGAGAAATGTTCCCTGGATTCCTAATTTTTCCAGAACCATCATCATAAAGGGTTTGTTGGATGTTGTCAAATGCTTTTTCTCAAACAATTCATATAACAATGTGGTTCTCATCCTTGTTCTTGTTGTTGCGATGTAATATATTAATTGATTTGCATATATTGACCCAACTTTGCATCCTTGAAATGAATCCTGTTTGACTGTGGTGTATTATTTTTTGGATGAATTCTTGAAGTCGATTGACCAAAATTTGGTTGAGAAGTTTTGCATCAATGTTTATCAAAGAAATATGTTTAAAGTTCTCTTTTTTGATGAGTACCTGCCTGGTTTGGGGATGAGTGTTTTGATGGCCTCATTGAATAAGTTCTGTAATGAACTTTCTCTTTCAATTTCATTGAAGAGTTGGAATAGTATTGGTGTGAGCTCTGTTTTCAAGGCCTTGTAGAATTCTGATGTAAATCTGTCTGGTCTTGGGCTTTTTTTAGATGGACTTCTCTTATTGCTGTTTCTATCTCAATGTTTGATATGGCCTGTTAAAATGGTTTCAATCGTCTTGCCTTAGTTTCAATATGTCAATATTTGCTATGAAAAGATCCATTTCTGCCACGTTCTCAAACTTACTAGCATAGTTTTGAGAAGTATTCCCTTTTAATGTTCTGAATCTTGATTGTTTCTCTGGTGATGTTTCCATTCTCATCTCTGAGTTTATTTATTTGGGTGAGTTTTCTTCTTTTTCTGATAAGATTTAAGGATCTGTAATTTTGTTAATTTTTTCAAAGAACCAACTCTTTGTTTTGTTGATTCTATTTTTTGGTTCTAATTAATTTAATTATGACTTAATTTTAATTATTTCTTTCCATCTACTGGGTTGGTGTTTATCTTGCTGCTCTTTTTCAGGGAGGTTCAGATGTGTCCTTAAATTGTTGGCTTCATATCTCTCCAACTTGCCCGTGAGTACTGCCTTTTCGGTGTCCCAGAGGAGCTGGTAATTTGTGTTCGTTTTGTTGAATATCATGAACACTTGAATTTCCTTTGTAATCTCTTATGCGACTTACTCGTGAATCAACAGTATGTTGCTCAGCATTCATGTGTTACAGGACTTTTTTTGTAGTTTTGGCATTGAATTTTAATTTTATTTCTTGTGGTCTGAGAGAATGCAAGGTATAGTTTCAATGTTTCTGAATTTGGACTTTTGTTTTGTGACCTCAAATGTGGTCAGTTTTTGAAAATATTCTATGTGCTGCTGAGACAAAGGAGTATTCTGATACTGCTGGGTGAAATATTCGTTAGATGTCTGTTAAATCTAGTTGATCCTTGCAGTTGTTTAAATCTGCAGTTTATTGAGTTTTGGCCAAGTTGATCTATGTACTGGGGATAGTGGTGTGTTAAAGTCCCCAACAATTAATGTCTTTGGATCTATGTGAGCTTTAAGGGAAGTATTGTTTCTTGGATAAATTTGTGTGCTCCATTGTTTGGGGAATAGATATTTAGAATTGTAATATCCTCCTGAAGGAGCATTCCCTTAATTAATATGTAGCGACCTTCTTTTTCTCTTCTCACTAATTTTAATTTGAAGCCTATTTTATCTGATATTAGGATTGCAACTCCCACCTGTTTATGGGGGACATTTGTTTGGTAGATTTTGTTCCAGTCTTTCTCTTTCAAAATGTGTTTGTTTTTATGGGCAAGGTGTGACTCCTGAAGGCAGAAGATAGAAGGATTTTGCTTTTTAATCCAACTAGACAGTCTATGTCGCTTAATTGGAGAGTTAAATCCTGTAATGTTGAGAGATAGGACTGAGAAGTAATTTTTAATTTTGAAAATGCCGTACAGATGGTTTAAAATTAAATGGACAAGATAATGAGTACATTACTTATCAAGCATTGTTGCCTCTTCCTTTGTTTCCCCTTCCCATCCCTTCCCATACCCCCCTTACCCAATCCCCTCCCCCCCCACCAAAGTTGTAAAGTTCATTTTTCAGCATAACGACTTGTACATTTCATTGTTGCAATGGTTCCACCTGTATTCTTATTTAAACGATTAGTTTTTTTCCCTTCCCCTGTACAAATTATACCAACATCAAATACAGTGAAATCTGGAGTTATTTTTTGCTATGTCGAAAAACGAACTTTATAACTTTGGCCTGGGAATAGGGGAGGGAGGGAATGGGGATCAGTGTAGGGGGAGATGAAAGGGATTTGAAGGGGAAACAAAGGAGGAGGCAACAATGCTTCAAAAAATTTACTCAATACCTTGCCCATGTAATTGTAAACCCTTGGAACGTTATTTTCACAATAAAAAAACTTCAAAAAATGTTTATCCCTTAATTTAATTCAAATACCAATAAAGAGTAATTTTATATAATCATTACAAGTATAATTTTATCACTATCATAAAACAGAATAAAATACCAGTCCCAGTTATTACCTACCTATCATTACTATTAATTCCTATACATTACCTAAATATCTTAAAAAAATCTAAATAGTCATGTCTTTATCGTAGACATAAATATTCTACCCTTTTTACTTATCATTTTCTAGGGGTATATATTCATGTTTCTTTTTATTTTATTTTATTTTTTTATTTTTATTTTTTGCGAGCATACTGTACAAAGGGGTTACCATTACATTGGCAAAATAATGAGTTCATTTCTTACCAAGCATTGCAGCCTCCTCCTTTGTTAACCCTTCACATCCTTTCCAGCCTCCCCCAGTGCCCCCACCCAATTCTCCCTTCACCCCCACCAAACTTGTAAAGTTCGTTTTCGACATGACAACTTGTACTTCTCATTGTTGCAACGGGCCCACCTGTAGTCTTAAACGACTTGTTTTTCCCCATCTCCTCCACAAATTATACCGACATCAAATATAGTGAAAGCAGGGGTTATACTGTGGGGGTGGGACATATAAAGCAACAAAGAAATAATCTTATAAATGCGTTAGAAACAAATGCATGAAAGAAAAAAAATTAAATACATATCTAAGGGTTCATTTTCTTTGCATCACACCAAAGCTACCAGCACAACTATGTTTATTGCAGCATTATTTACCATAGCTAAGATATGGAACCAACCCAGATGCCCCTCAGTAGATGAATGGATCAAGAAAATGTGGTATATATACACCATGGAATTCTATGCCTCCATTAGAAAGAATGATATTCCCCCATTTGTAAGGAAATGGAAAGGCTTCGAAAAAATTATAATAAGTGAAGTAAGCCAAGCCCAAAGAAACATAGGTCCCATGGTTTCCCTTATATGCAATATCTAGTATATGTATAAGTCAAGTAGAAAAGGTCAGATAATATATTCATGTTTCTAAGAAATGTTCACAGCAGTTAAAAAATGCTTTTGTGAAATTAATGTGATGCATGCTGTTGTTGTTGTTTGCAAGGCCTGGACATTGTCCCTAAGCCTTTTTGTGCTCAAGGCCAGCACTGCACTACTTGAAGCAAAGGACTAATTGCTGTTTTTGAGTGGTTAATTAGAGATAAGAATCTGACATGAACTTCTCTGTCGGGGCTAGATGTGAAAACAACTGTTAGATCTCACCAGCCAGAGGAGCTAGAATTATAGGTGTGAGTTACTGGCACTTGGTTTGATGATTTTTTAAAATTTTAATTATGTTTTAAGATGTTTGTTTCACTGTAATGCACACAATTCTATACATATATAAATATAAATATAAATATATATATGATGACATATTCCCTCTAAAAATGTTTGAATTTCTACACATAATATTTATACACACACACACACACACACACATATTTCTGAATATATACACTCCCTCAAAAACTTTTACGCTACTATTTTTATTCCCTTTTCATTTCAAAGATATATAGTATATTTTTCCAAAATTTTCCTAGAGGAAAATGACTAATATTTCAATAGAAAGTAGAATATATTATTTCAAGGTAATTTTAGATATACACATGAACTTGTAGTAATATTTATAGTATATTACTTGAAAAAATTCTGTTCAAACCCTTACATATTTGTGTGTAATGACAGGGAGAGAGGAAATTAATTCGTACTGGTTAGGAATGTGCAATGCTTCAAAAATCTGTTCAATAATTTCTTATAATCACATAGTCAAGCTACCTCTTATGGTTTAGAGTTTTTGTTTCTTTATTTATTCAAAAATTTAACGTGGATGCATGCACAGTCGTAATATTAAAATTATTAATCAAAATACAAATAATACAAAATCATAGACACATTCCAGGCTTTCAATGATTAGCACTTATTATGCTAATAATAATTTTGTTGAAGATGATGGTGTCCAGAATGACCCTGATAATGACAATGTTATGATTGAAAAGGAAAAAATTTTAGATATCTTTGAAGCTAGATTTCCCACATTGAATACATAATAATAAACAGTGTTGGATTATATACATTAAGAATAACAAGAGGAGAGTTTCAATATCAAGAAATACAATCATATAATCAGGTGAGACAGTAAATCCCTAATGTTGTTCTTGCAGTCTCTCTAATATATACTCACTTTTCTTGGTGGTATTGTTTGCTTATAAATAAAATAGTTTATTTCCACATGTTTATTATCCCACATAGATAAAATATAATAAGCTGAGTGCTTTGTTATCAAATGATCTTGTTTTTTCTAGCCTTGGGAACTTACGAGAAAGCTTTTCACCACCCAAATAGCCTGTGGCTTAATTATATATCCTTAGAAGGTAACAACACATACCTCAAGCATGCTTTACTCATTAGGCAGAAATCCTTGTTCAGTTTTAGTTTCTATCCACCTCACTGAAGAAAATCTATGTATAAATTTATGAGGAACACTTGGCAACACATAAAGCAATAAGAAAATTTTGATGGACTTAGATTAGTTTTCAACCTAGTGTGATTAGTTCAAGTAAATTTCTCATATAGATACTATTCAATAACGAATGTTTTCCACTGATACGTTGAGTATGTTCTTCAATGCAACTGTAGACACATGACCCAATTTACATAATACCATTTACATATCTGTAGTTGCCTTAAAAGGACACAGCCCTTAGAGCCAGGAGGTAAAATTTATTTTTATTTCTGCATGAAACAATTTGTGATTTATACCAACAAACTGAATTTGACTCTTTCCTTATTTGTAAGCTAAGGTGGAAAATGTAAGGACTCTTCACTTTTCTTTTTTCTTGCTCTAGGAGTAAGCAAATGTAAGGCCAACAGTCAATGTACTGAGTAAATAATGATACTAGAATTTGTGTCTTATCTATTCCCTCTGCATACTTACAAGGAGCAGTAATTTGTTGATGAGCAGACCAATATCAAAAGACTATGGGGAAAAACATACTTTGTAAAAGTTGTTTAAGACTAGGTGACCAGTGATGAGTACATGAAACAGACTTGTGTCAGGGGCATAAAAACGGATACATAGAAATCATATTAGTACTGTGCGCCAGTGGCTCATGCTTGTAACCCTATCTACTCAGGAGGCTGAGATATGAGGATCATGGTTCAAAGCCAGCCTGGGCAGAAAAGTCCATGAGACTCTGATCTCCAATGAAAACCACTAGAAAACCCAAAATTGGTGTTGTAGGTGAAGAGGTAGAGTGCTCACCATGAGCTGAAAAGCACAGGGACAGTACACAGGCCCAGAGTTTCAGCCCCACGACCAACAAAAACAAAAAAAAAAAAGAAATCAAATTAGTAACAGAAACTGAGAAAATCTTGATCGTTCATCTTATATAATGGGTGAGAGTAGAAGGGTAAGAAGAAATCTAAAGGGTTCTACATCTATGGCCAGGCAAATGTGTTAGTGATATTCTTGGTGATAAGGATTACAGGTGAAAATGATGGATTTAGGGGAAAAAAACCCTCTGAGAGTTTTAAAGTTTATATTAAACAGATGCAAAAATAGATCTGTTTAGACATCATCAAAATATCCATGAACATGAATATGAAAAAGAATGATAAAATTGGGGGCATTATTAAAGGGAAGAGGAAAAGTGAAGTTATGATATAAGTGTAGCAATGTGAGCATCAGTGTGGACAAGATAGGAAGAAAGATAAGGAAACAAGAAAGTAATAAAAACAAATTTACAGAAGTGAAGAAAGGAAAAAAAATTGCAGGTTGAAAAGGTCAAAACTGTTACAGAGACATTGAAGGACATATGCTATTTGGATTTGAAAACTAAAAGGACATAGACACGTTTTTTTTGTTTTGTTTTTTGTTTTTTAGGGGGAGGGGGTCCGGTCATGGGACCTGAACTCTGGGCCTGGGCACTGTTCCTCAGCTCTTCAGTTCAAGGCTAGCGTTCTACCACTTCAGTCACAGCACCACTTCTGGGTTTTTTTCTTTTTTGCTTCTGTGGTACTGAGGAATCGAACCCAGGGCCTCAAGCATGCAAGACAAGCACTCTACCACTGAGCCAACTTCCTAGCATGATAGACAATTTCAATAAGAACAGTGTTTTGGTGAACTGGTAGAGATGTAAGTCATATTGATGAAATTTTAAGATATGAATATGAAGCCATAAAATTCTAGATCTATGAATTCAACAGATCCTGTGGATTTTAAATGTTGGGAACAAATGCTTTTATCCCGATCTTAGAAGTATTATACAGATGTAACTGTCATGACCTTTACTTAGATATATTTTGTAAATATTTTTGAAGACTGTTTAACCAGGAGATTATGGATTGAACTATAGCACAGACAAGCCTAATTTGCCCTACAGTTCCAATGAGTGATCCATGTATCTACATCAGTTTGGAATTTTATTGAAATATCGTTAGATATGTTTGGTTTTATCTTCTCAGGCTATTCATGATAAACCTAGGACAAGTAACACCAAGAGTAAAGGTTGAACATACAGTTTTACTGATGTTACTGAAGACTCCACAAATTGATTCTTCTTTAGAATAGAAAATGCCTCAATAGCCATTGATATATCATAACGGTCATATACTCTATTTAAATATAATTCTTGTTAGGGATATCTCCATGCTGAAATAACCCTCTCAATGAACCTGCCACAAGTTCTTATATGTAGGAAATGCTCTTATAAACTCCAAGTTTTTATTGAATGGAAGAGTTCAGTCATTACCCTCACCACAAGGAGTAAATGCCTGAAAAGATAAGACATTTTGTTTTAACGCCTTTCTTTCATTTTCTGATACACAAATGCATTTAGGGAAGGCTTCTGATGTAACAATAATACAATGGTGACTTGTAATAACACAACATCTAGGATCTAGTATTAATTCAGTTACTTACTAATTATCTCAAAAGTGTGTGGATATTTATATTTCTCCTGGGTAAACTAATGAACTCCAAAAAAAGTATCCCTAAGGAGCCTTTCAATTCAGATATCACTGTTTGTCTCAAAATGCCTTAAATTCTACACCCTCTAACATGAGCATAGATTTATACTGTGGAACTTTTCTCCTCAGAGAGTGAGAACTACCCTATTGTTAACATGGACAAAGTACCTTCATACATAGACTGGGTGTTTGCAAACAAAAAGTGGTAGTTGAACAATGTTCTTAGCAGTTTGTACAGAAGAAATGGAAATAGAGAAACTGTGAAATCAAAAGGAACAGGCAAAAAGACAAAGATACAAAGTAGAATGTGCCAAGGAAATGCTGATGTACAATTTCAAATAATGTGCTCAGATGTGAGGGTGTGTTCAAAATACAGCATCAGACAATATACTTGGATACCTTGAGAAAAAAAACTGCATTAAACTATTCTGGGATTATCATACAAGTAGAAACTTGTTACGCTGACTCTCTAATCAGTCACAACATCATTAATTTAGGGAGTATTTTCCAAGAGCATACTGAGAAAAAGATGACTCATCACAATTAGTGCTCAGGTTGAAGTAACAACAATCACATAAAGTTTCTTATAAGTCTTCATTTATTTTGGAGCATTAAAGTGGGAAAAAGCCAAGTAAATATTTTGCATGTATCTAAATTAAGTGGGACATATTATATTGGTCTCCTTTAACTTGGAAGTTATATTGTACTCTAAGTTGGGACAATGATCTGCTTTCTTCTCTTCCCCTTCTTTTGCCCTTCCACTTAAAGAGACATACTTGAGCTTGCATTTCTAAATCCTTCAAAATTATCCGATTTCTCCATACTTCTGGCAGCCTCCTATATCTTTCTCAAGGGAATATCTTCTCACTAGCATTTTTATTCCATATGATTTTGGATATCTTCCTGCCTAATTAAGTGCAAGATACACATTAGACTCATCCAGATATTTCAACACTTGTACCACCATAAAATCCTATCTTACTTAGAAATCATGATTTTAGTATGTCTGGGGAGGTGACATATGTCATTTTTGAATGACCATAATTGATGCTTACATGCAAGCATGTTTTAAACCATGCCTCTCAGAAGATGAATGAATCGGCATGTCCATTGCGGCGCTGTGGGCTGTGGCAGGGACGAGGAAGAAAAATGGTTGGCTGCCCTGGGTTATTAATCCTGGGACCCGGGGCTGGCCAGACGGAGAGTTTCCCTGCATAAGGTAAGCATTTTTATAGTAATTCCTTTATTGTCTATTTTTGAACTACACACTCTTGCCCAGTGCTTTCCATTTTACATTTAGGGCAAATTCCTGTTCCTCTCTTGTTAATATCAGTAGCCTTTTTACAATTCCTCTTTATATGTCCCATTTGACCACATCCAAAACATTTTAGATTAGAGGGTTTGGTTTGTAAAGCATGCCAAGTAGTGGGCCTAGTTTCAGCAAACAACTGAATAAGCAGGGATTCAGATGTAATGTCTTTACACGCCCTTAAATATGTATTTACATCCCCAGATTCTTTAATAGGCAATAGGGTCCGTCTACAGTCCTCATTAAGATTCTCATAAGCCAACATGCCCAGCAGTTGTTGCTGTGCAGCCTCTCCCACAACAGTACTTTCCAAGGTCAGTTTCAGTCATGATAAAAATTCAACATAGGGTTTATTAGGTTTTTTAATTACTTTAGTCCAGGAGCCATAATGCTCTCCTACCAGCCGAATCCTCTCCCATGCCTCAATACATATGTCTCGTAACTACTCATGGATCTCTTCAGGAGAGTGCACTTGCATATGAGCAACTGCATATTGTTCTGTTCAACTCAACATGGGAAAGGTTATGACCAACAGGCATGGAATATTGCTCTGTGCACTTTGTCTAGTCCTTTCTGGACATAACTCAGTAAACCACATTTGCCATTGCAGGTATTCAGGATCCTTAATTAGGCTCTACCAAGCATCTTCCAATCCTCGAGAGCAAAATGATTGTGATGTCGGGCAAGCCCATTAAGCAATTCCTTAACATAATGAGACTGAGGACCATACAACATCACTGCCTTCTTAAGTTTACCAATATCATTGACAGCAACATCCTCATATCTGGCTGGTTGAGCTAAACCATTCATAGGGGGTGGTGAAATTACAGGATAAGAAAAAATATGAATTTCATCATCAAACTCACTTTCTGAGCCTTCTGTTTTGTGAGGGAGTGACACGGTAAAAATTGTTTGGGCAAGCCGAGGAGCAGAAGGCTGTTTTACTTTCACTTTCTCAGATTCTCTTTCACTCTCCTAATTTCTAACTCCATACGTTGTAATCTTGATAAAATCAATTCCATTTGCTCAGACATTCTATTTACGCTTTCAGGTTGTTCCTTTTCAGGCTTCTTTACTTCTTGTTTTTTCTCCGTTAACTGTGATGCATCCTTATCTATTGGGTCCTTAACCTCAGAGTCCAATTGTAAATCTACAATAGAAGGGGTGGCCTCTTTTCTCATTTAAAGCTTTAAAAAGGGTATGTAAAATAGCCCAAATGTACCAAAATCTAACAGGAATCCTTTCCCCTTCTCTAACAGCTCGTTCTACATTATATTTACTCATTTCCAATTATCAACATCTAACGTCCCTTCAACGGGGAACCAAGGATTCCATTCCCTAACTACATTAATACACATTTCTATGTCAACAGAAGAAATAGTTACACCATAAGCAGCAAGTAAATGTTTTAGCATATGTAAGTACGGAGTAGACTTAACTTGTTCCATCACCCTGTAATTAAAAGTACTTACCTGAATATTCCTTCCTGAATTCAACACTGCCATGTCCCTGTTTGGGTGCCAGTTGTCAATGTCTAAGGCATTGGGGTCCCTGGGAAAGGGTCAAAAATCGCCAGGACACAGGGGATGCAGAGTGCAAACAGCAATTTTTAGTGGGTATTTAAAACAAGAAAGTATTATCTTTGCCAAGATTTAGTCAGGAGATATTCACACAAAGAATTTCAACAGATACAATTTTGCTTAAACTATGAGACAATGTCTTTGTATATTTTTATCTGAACTATTTTGAGCAAAGTCAAACCACTTCCCCGTACTCAGGAAAATGCTTGACTAGCTGTTCGTCTATGCTTAAGTAAGCAGAAGAGCTACTTCCTCAGCTCCCAGGAGTCTGACATGAGCTTTGAGATAGGGACAGAGAACATGTTCCCTCTCTAGCCTGGCATGCCAAGAGCTTTCCACATACACAAACACAGTCCTCAGATAATCCTGAGGCCGGAGCCTGCATCATTCTGCCCCTCCAACACAGACCCTGAGGCTTCACATAGATTTTCTTACCAACTCTTCTATTACTTTAAGCAAAACAAAGCAAAGCAAAGCAAACAAAATGGACTTTATGGTTAATTAAGCTGCTATTAAAGATTCTAGGCAGAACTATACTGTTAAATGATGAGTTAGTAAATATGTTTTATAGATACTGATCTCACATGTGTCACAAAAATACCCATGGATTCATAACTAGAAACTCTTAAGTGTAAAGTATATTAATTAGGTGAGTTTCATTAGGTAGCCAATGAAGAGAACACCACATGGTATTCAGTCAGGTAAAGTAGTTTATTTACTGAACTGCTGCCCATGCCATACATGGTGGAAAGCTATGTAAAAAAAAAAAAATGGGGCGACCTAACCTCAGGCAAGGAAGTACCTATGTGAAGGACCAGATGAGGTGTGGCCGTTTGAGGGAAACTCTGGTCACACTGGATCTGGATGTGACTTCAAGTTCTGGGACTCACCTCTGGTCAGATGGAAAGTGTGACCAGAGGCTGACCAGGTTGTGACTTAACAGGATGGGGAGGTGGCTGCCTCCAGGTGTGCCAGATACTAGACAACACATGAAGGATTGAAACTTAGCCAAGAAGTGGGAAGGTGATTGCATAGGGTCTGCATGACCTGGGGCAGACCTAACACCAAATACAGGTAATATTTCTGACATATGACTCTTGACTCAAAACAATTCATTCTCAATCATTTTCTTTCTTTTTTCTTTCTTTCTTTCCTTTTTTCATTCTTTCTTTCTTTCTTCCTTTCTCATTCCTTCCTTCCTTTCTCATTCCTTCCTTCCTTCCTTGCTTCCTTGCTTCCTTCCTTCCTTTCTTTCTTTCTTTCTTTCTTTCTTTCTTTCTTTCTTTCTTTCTTTCTTTCTTTCTTCCTTCCTTCCTTCCTTTCTTTCTTTCTTTCTTTCTTTCTTTCTTTCTTTCTTTCTTTCTTTCTTTCTTTCTTTCTTTCTTTCTTTCTATCTTTCTTTCTTTCTTTCGTTCTTTCTTTCTTTCGTTCTTTCTTTCTTTTGTTCTTTCTTCCTTTCTCATTCCTTCCTTCCTTCCTTCTTTCCTTCCTTTCTTTTCTCGCTTCCCCTCTCTCACTTTTATTTTTTTGGTTGGTCATGGGGTTTGAACTCTGGGCTTGGGCACTGTCCCTCAGCTCTTGAGCTCAAGGCGAGCACTCTACTTCTTGAGCCACAGCACCACTTCTTGTTATTGAGTGGTTTATTGGAGATAAGGGTTTCACGGACTTTCCTGCCCAGGCTGGCTTTGAACCGCAATCCTCAGATCTCAGCCTTCTGAGTAGCTAGGATTACAGGTGTGAGCCACCAGTGCCCAGCTCTCTCTCTGTCTCTCTCTCCCCTCTTTCACTCACCCTCCCTCTCTCCCCTACCTCAGTATTCTCAACTCTCAAATAATGAACACTTACTGAGTTGAATTCATAGGCTGGGAAAGCAGCTTAATTGGCATATGTGAAATTTAGTTAATGTTTCCTTACACCTCTACCACAGGTCACTGGAATCAAATAATGAATACTCAGCAGCATGGCATCTTAAGCCATTTAGAGGAGGAAAGCAAGCATGCTCACTGCATTCTGTGAGGTCCACCCTAGGAAGGTGGGGCAAACTCCTCCCTGCTCTTGCTAAATCTCAGCCCAGTTTCTGCATCAGTAGAGGTGACTGCCTCCAAAAGTCTCAGTTACCCAAGTGACACAAGTACTAGGCAGAGACTTAGCCTTTTGTGGTTCTGAGATTAATGGCATAATTCAACATGATCCACTAGTTTGTTGAGATTGGGACTCTTAAATTTTTGGTTAGGCTATGTTCAAATTGTGATCTATTTATTTCTGATTGCTAACCATGATTATAGATGTGAACCAGCACATCAGACCATTCAAAGTTCTTTATACCACATGGAAGACATGAATTTTACTTTACCAAATGACATACAAGTTGACAGACAGCAAAAGTAAGTCCTTAATTCTGGTCAAGATGTGTTATTAATGTGAAACAAAATTACTTAGCAAAATATCTGACTACTGTGTTTATTCTTTCAAACTTAACCTACACTTTAATATCAAATCACCTATATTAGCCAATGATTCACTCAAATTACCTGTAATCATTTATGTCTGTCCTATCTTCTAGAAGTAGGGAGAACTGGAGCTCATACAATTAAATAAAGTGGTAGAATTTGAGAGGATCACAGTTCTAAATCAGTCTAGGAAGGAAAGTATCACCAATATAACCTACTAGGTAGGGATATTGGAATGCAATCATGATCCCTGTTTTTTGGGCTGGTTGTAAAAATTGCTACTCTATGAGTAAAGTAACTTAAACAAGAAAGGATTGGTGGAGTGACTCCAGTGTTGGAATTCTTATCTGGCAAACACAACATCAAAACTCAAATCAACTTCCTAAAGATAAAATAAGAAAAGAAAAAAAAAAGAACAACTCATACTGAGCATGTGTTCAGTGTAAATATTTACTCTAAATTATTGTAGTTATAAATACCATCATTTCTATGAGCACACACATTTTGTGGCAAGACTAAATGCAAAAATGACACCCTATATATAAAGCTTTGGTAAAACACGGGTCTAGCTTACAATGGTGAACAATTCAGTTTGCATGTGCAGTGCTGCTGTTGGGTTGTTAAGGTTTATTGAACTCCATGAACTTGACATGATGAAATTACCTATACATACATACATACATACATACATATATATATTGCACACACATGTATGTATTTATATATTAAGTGACATATAAATAAAAATGAAAAATGTATAATGAATAAATTTAGTGATCAGATAACTTTTCCAAAATATTACTTTACCTGAACCACTTCATGTCTTAAAGTCTCCAATGCTATATCACATTACATGTTTGCTGATCCCCTTCCGCTTTTTTATGATATTGTTTTTTCTTTGTTTTTCAGGTGAAAAGCCTGCCAATAAATATACTTTCATGACATTCCTTTCTTTACAAAATGAAAAAACACATTGTGTTATCTGGCTCTTTATGTATCATCAAAATAATTTTTTTTATAATTTCAAGTACATATTATCTTGGATAATATGTACTCATTCTCTTCCAATAGTACCTATGGGAAGGAGAAAATGAAGGATTATTCTGTTACTTTGGGAGTTTCTGTTATTAATAACTGCAATAAATATGAAAATGAAACTCTGAAATTATTTAGAGAGGTAACTTGAAAGTAACCTTTCTAAACACTCATGTTACTCCCTCAACTTAAATCACAGAACTTAAAATAAGTAACATTTTTAGCTGGGTTCCAGTGGCTCATGCCTGTAATCTTATCTACTCAGGAGCTGGGATTTGAGGATAGTATTTCAAAGCTATACCTGGCAGGAAATACATGACACACTTACTTCCAATTAACCACCAGCAAACCAGAAGTGGCACTGTGGCTCAAGTTGTAACCTGCTAGCCTTGATCTGAAGAGCCCAAGGACAGTGCCCAGACCCAGAATTCAAGCCCCTTGACCAAGAAAATTAAAAAGGAAAAAAAGGGGGAAAAGTAATATTTTAAAGCTAATGTGCGTATAGACACAAAATTTGTCTAGAAATAAAACTATAACAGCTCCTGGAATGGCAAAAAAGAGATTAAAGTGAAATTGCCTTCAATAATTCATTTAGACGATCTATACTGAGGGCAGGCTACTGGAACTCACATCACTAATTGAAGAGTTAGAATTTGAGAGGTTCACAGATCAGAACCAGTGTGCAAGGAAAGTAATAAGAGTTTCATATCATCCTAAAGGTTTGAAAGTTGGAATGCATTTCTGATCCTCGCTACTTGGAAGACAGAGGTGAGGAACTTAGCCTATGTTCGGCCCTCAGCAAAAGGGATAACTCATGAGCAAAGTAAGTAAATCGAAAAAAGATTATTCTAATGGTACAATACTTGTTCAGCAAACAAGTATACTCATTTCCTAAAAGAGGAAAGTAAAAGGGAAGAAAGAAAGAAAGAAAGAAAGAAATGAAGGAAGAAAGATAGAAAGAAAGAAAGAAAAAAGAAAGAAAGAAAGAAAAGAAAGAAAAGAAAAGAAAGAAAGGGGAAAAGAAAAGTATAAATAAAAACCTCAGCATGTATCTACAAATTCAACGTGATACCTATCAAAATTCCAACCTCATTCTTCAAGGAAATAGAGGAGGCAATCCAAAAATTCATATGGAACAATAAAAGACCCCGAATAGCAAAAACGCTCCTCAACGGAAAGAACACTGCTTGAGGAATATCAATACCAAATTTCAAACTCTACTATAAAGCCATAGTAATCAAAACAGCTTGGTATTGGCATAAGAACAGACCTCAGGACCAATGGAATAGAATTGAGAACCCAGAAATGAACCTACAGACCTATAGCCATCTAATCTTCGATAAGGAATCTAAAACAATAGAATGGAAGAAAGACAGCCTCTTCAGTAAATGGTGCTGGCAAAATTGGTTAACTACATGTAGAAAACTAAAGCTAGATCCTTATATATCACCCTGCACCAGAATCAACTCCAAATGGATCAAAGACCTTGAACTCAAAGCAGACACTCTGAAAACATTACAGGATGGAATAGGAGAAAACCTAGGTCTCCTTGGCTCAGGTCGAAATTTTCTGAATAGAGAACCGGAAGCACAACAAATCAAAGAAAGGTTGGACAAATGGGATTGCATAAGATTGCAGAGCTTCTGCAGGGCAAATGACATAGCTGGCAAGATCAATAGAAAGCCCACCGATTGGGAGAAGATCTTTACTAGCCATACAATGGACAAGGGTCTCATATCTAAAATATACTTGGAACTCAAAAAATTAAACCACCCAACAACAAATCCTCAAAGAAACAACTGCCCAATAAATAAGTGGGCGAAAGACTTAAAGAGAAGCTTCTCTGAAGAAGAAAGAAGGATGGCCAATAGACACATGAAGAAATGTTCAACATCCCTAGCCATAAAAGAAATGCAAATCAAAACAACATTGAGATATCACCTCACTCCAGTTAGAACAGCAAAAATCAAGAACTCTAACAACAACAGATGCTGGAGGGGATGTGGACAGAAGGGAACCTTACTTCATTGTTGGTGGGAATGTAAACTTGTTCAACCACTTTGGAAAGCAGTATGGAGGTTCCTCAAAAGACTTCACATAGATCTCCCCTATGATCCAGCAATCCCACTTTTGGGCATTTACCCCAATGTTTACAAACAAGACCACACTAAAGCTACCAGCACAACTATGTTTATTGCAGCATTATTTACCATAGCTAAGATATGGAACCAACCCAGATGCCCCTCAGTAGATGAATGGATCAAGGAAATGTGGTATATATACACAATGGAATTCTATGCCTCCATCAGAAAGAATGACATTTCCCCATTTGTTAGGAAATGGAAAGGTTTGGAAAAATTATATTAAGTGAAGTAAGCCAGGCCCAAAGAAGCATAGGTCCCATGGTTTCCCTTATCTGCAATATCTAGTATAGGTATGAGTCAAGCGGAAAAGGTCAGATAATGTGATGTTAGGAAAATGAACCCTTAAATATGTATTTTAATGTTTTCGTTTCTTTCATGCATGTGTTTCTAACGCATTTACAAGATTATTTCTTTGTTGCTTTGTATGTCCCTCCCCCACAGTGTAACCCCCGCTTTCATTATATTTGATGTCAGTATAACATGTGGAGGAGATGGGGACAAACCAGTCGTTTAAGGATTCAGGTGGACCTGTTGCAACAATGAGAAGTACAAAATGTCATGTCAAAACCAGCTTTACAATGTCGGTGTGGGGGGGGTTATAATTGGGTGGGGGGAGGGGGGTAAAATTGGGTGGGGGGAGGGGGGAGGCGGGGAAGGGAAGTGAAGGGTAAACAAAGGAGGAGGCTGCAATGCTTGGTAAGAAAAGTATGCATTATCCTGCCCATATAATTGTAGCCCCTCTGTACAGTATGTTCCCAAATAAAATAAAATACAATTAAAAAAAAAAAAAAAAAAAACCTCAGCATGTGTTACATGTTAACAATGACCCTAAATCATTTTAGCTATAAATGCCTTCATTTCATTCTGGGCAGAGTCATTTTGTATGAAGCCTGAAAAAACCATAGCATACCACTACAAAGCTTGGGTAAAATACAGGTCTGCCTTACACTGTTGGACTAATAGGAGTGTGTGTCTAGTGCTGTTGCAGGTATGTTACGGTGTGTGGGAGTTTATCATCCTGATGATCTTGCAATGATGAAATTGACTAATTACACAACTACCTTGGCAGATCCCTGCTGAGACCTATATTAAGTTACAGTTTAACAAAGAACAATATATACAATGAAATATATTGAACAACCAGGCATGGTGACCAAAATTATTTTTACCTGATTCAGTGTATTTTTACATTCTATGTCACATGTACAAGTTTCTGTCTGTTTATGTTGTCTTTCCTTGGTTTTGTTTTGTTTTCAGAACCATGGTATAAGAGGGCATTTCTCATGTTTTTGTTTTCTAGTCTTCAAAAGTTTGCAGTTAAATATGCTTAAGTTCCTTTTATTAGAAAATTTAAAGCACATCATGATTTTGTTAAGATCTCAAATATGTTTTTATTTATGGCATTCTACCTGTATAATCTCACTTCAATCTTTTCCAAAGGGCACTTTAGTGGAAGGAGGAAATTCAAAGTGGATTCTGGTAGAGAATTTCTGTTACTAAAAACTCTGGTACATAGTAATGTAAGCAAGTCCAAATTTATTCACTGGAGAGATGAGATGAAAGTCATCTTTTTACATCTCAATAATCTTTCCTCAACCAAACTAGAGGATTTAAAATAACTGGGCTGGGAAGGTGGCTCAGTGGTAGAGCGCTTGCCTTGCATGCATGAGGCCCTGGGTTTGATTCCTCAGCACCACATAAGCAAAAGAAAAAAGCCGGAAGTGGCGCTGTGGCTCAAGGGGTAGAGTGCTAGCCTTGAGCTGAAGAGCTGAGGGACAGCACCCAGGCCCAGAGTTCAGGCCACACTACCGGGCCCCCCCCCAAGTTAATGGACACAAATGGGCATGAACTTTCTAGAAATAAAATGATCACTCATGAAACCTTACTGATACTTCAAAGAATGCTTTCCAGTTAGAGGAATCATCTTCACACTTTTTCACACCATGTGAACTCCAACCTAGACTAAGGCATCTAATAACTATCTAATTTTTGTTGTCTTTTGACAATACTGCTTTCTTATCATATTGATTAGTATGAATTCTGTGACTATCATAAAATCACATTTTAATAAAAGTTCCTAGGTGGGAACTTCAAGGATGAGGTGGTGTGGGGTTTCTTGTGGAGCCCTGTCTGGTTCAAGGGAGGAATTGATATTGGCACAGCCTCTGTGGTGGAGCAGGGCGGGGCTTTGAGGGTGAAGGCCAGAGTGTGTAGAGCTTTTAGACAGCAGGGATGGGACAGGAAAGACTAGACTTGTTAGGAGCAGGGTCTCTTGTGGAGTAGGTGGGAATTTAGGATGGAGACTGGCAGGTGGATGGTTTTTCAGTGGAAGATGGTGGGGTCACTGAGGAAGAGGCTGTTTGGGGCAGAGCTTTGAAAAGGAAGAACAAGGCTACAAAAGAGGAGGTTACTTAGAGGAGGAGTTGTGGAGTAGCACTGTGAGCCCTTGTGGGATATGTAGGGTGAGGTTTCCCATAAGGCAGGGAAGAGAATGAAGGCAAGAGACTGACAGAAGGTGGGGATTCTGGTGCAGGAATGCAGAGCTATGAGGGAGAGGCTTTTCAGGGTCTGTGAGAGGGCAGAGTAGTAAGGGGCGGGGTTTCTGGTGGAGAATGGCAGGCCTTTGGGAAGTCTGTTAGGGTGGAGGTGGGGTTTCTGGCAGAGCAGAATGTAGTAACAATGTATGGAGGAAATTTTCAGGACCAGAGCTTTGTGAGAGCAGGGATAGGATCCAGTGGACTAGACTAGTTAAGACAGGGTTTCTGGTGTAGCAAGTCACCACTTCGAAAAGAGCAGTAAGGCTGGGTGGGGATTTCAGTGTTGCAAGGCAGGGCATTAGACTTTGGACATGGTTTCCAGTAGGGAAAGGCAACCTTCAAAAAGGGACTATGAAGGGACAGGGATTTATAATTGAGCCTGGTGAGACTTTCAATGGGAGGCCAGCTGATGCAGTGTTTTCCAGTGGCGCAACGTGGGAGTCGAGAGATGGGATAGTGTGGTGGGGGTTATCTAGTGGGGGTTTTCTAGAGCAGGTCAGGCTTGGAGCCATGGGGTTAATTGGAAGAGGGACTTTGAGAAGGAGTGGAAGGTCTACAAAGGTGTAGGGTAATTATGGGCAGGGTATCTGGTTGAGTAGGGTGTGTATCTCTGGGAGGATCCAATAAGGAGAGGATTCATCTCGGGAACAATGCAGCCATTGAGAGAGTAGATATGGGAGGTAGAGAGGCCTGTGGTGGAGCAGGGCTGGCTTTCCAGGCAGGAGATGGGCTCTGTGAGAAGCTTCTGGTCAACCAAGGCGGGGCTACAAGGGCAGTAATAGAGAGATGGAGGTCTTTTAGTGTAGCATGAAGGGCTTTGTGGGAAGAGGTAGGTTCAGGGATGGGTTTGAGACGTTAGGCCACTTAGAAGTAGACTAGTATGGATGGAGTTTCTGATGAAACCAGGAGGGGTCGAGGGAGAAGTCTGGTTTGGAGTGGGGTATGAAAGGAAAGGGAAGAACTTGGAGGTAATAGAATATGGGAGCAATGGGACTATGAGGGAATATAATAGTTAGGGACGGGGTATCTGATGGATGAAGTTAGGATTAGAGGGAGGAGCCCAATGTAGGAGGGGTTCTTGGTGAAGCAAGGCAGATCATAGGAGGAGATATGGATGTGGCCTGGTTTCTATTGGTGCAGAGAAGGGATTCCAGGAAGGGGTTGAGTGGAAGAAGGCTTTCCCTGTAGCAGAGGAGGGCTTTCAGGAAGGATTCTGGTTGCAGTCAGGGCCTTGAAAGTTTATAGCAGGACTACCAGGGGGTAGGTTCGTTAAGCTTGGACTTTTTTAGACGAGGCTGACTGGAAGTGGGTTTCCAGTGGGTCCAGTAAAGTTTTATGGGAAGGGGAGGATAGGAAAGGGGCAAGACTTAGTGAAGAATGGGGCTACAAAAAATAAACAATTACTCTGATAGGAACACCATTTTCAGTCAGTGTAGAATTATATTACTTTTATGTATGCAAGAGATATTGGAGAAAGCAAGCAAGTAATAACTTCTTCCTAGTGAAATTTTTCTTTATTCCAGTTGAGTGAAAATAAAACCACAGGTCAAATCAGGCTCAGAGGCCCACAGTAGACTAAGACACATGAAGCACTGGACTTGATTCCCCAGCACAACCTTTAAGGACTACAAATAAAAAATTTAAAATATCTCACTTGGTCATAATGGAAACTCTATTATCTTAAAATTGTGAATGAATAGAACTTTTACTCTGACCGATGTAGAAATCCTAAAACTAAGTAAGTGATAGTGTTTTAACTTTATACAATATTGGGAAGTATACTACAATAATTAGGAAAATATAAAATTATACACAGAATTTGTTGTCCAGCATCAATTTTAATCTAAAAGAATTTAAAGCCAGAAAATTGCCATATAGTGATATTGCAGCATGGTTTCTTTTCAGTCATCAAAATGGTGACTTCAAGAATGTGTCTTCATCATTGGATGCATCGATGTTAAAACTTATCTAAAAATGTGAAGCACTAAACAGGCCCTGAAGAAACTCAGAAGGATCCGTGAAATGAGGTTGGAATAAAATTAATGACTAATTACAGTAGGAATTGATCTTCTCTAGGCCCATAAATATTTTCCAGAAGAAAAGACTACATTGAAAAATAAACAAAACAGTGAAAAGGAAGCAGGCAGGCAGACCTTGAAGTAAACATTATCCAATGAACAACATCTATTGAAGCATGATTGCAATAATCTTTTACCTAAGTTACAGTAATGATCTATGTTCTTCCCTTATGCCAAATAACAAAGCCATGAAAATGCAGTAATAATTTTCAAGGCATTAGACTTTACAGAAGGAATTCAGTGAATGTATTTCGAGAAAGTAAAGATAGATGTCTGAGATAAAGAGTAAAGCAAATATCCCCTATTTTTAGCCCTTCTAGGTGAGAGGGGTACAAGTCGAACCACAAGGAGAATGGACAGAAGTACAATAGTGCATAACAGTAGTTCCCAAGATGCAATGATGAATCTAACAGGGGAGAAAATTAACATGACCATCACAGGACTTAGCACTGGAGAGTAGAGAGAAGAACAGTGAAAATCAATTGAGAGTTACAAAGAATGGCCTTGCATATTTGGCAGAATTGTGCATGGCATTGAGGTCTAAAATATGAGGAGATATTATAGGAAACTATTTGTGCTTATATGGTGCATCAAGAAGTGATAAACTTATGATTTACAGGACATTGAATAATTATAAAGGTCTTGCTTCAGTAGTGCAGAGTTAAACCTTGATAAATTCTATTTTTAAACACCTAACACCCTATAAAACCACGACAAGAAGATTCAAATTATATATAAGTGACTTGACTGCAAAAACAGAGTTCAAAAAATCAAATCACATAATTGGATTACATTATTAAGGTAATCTTTAAACAACAAACTTTTTATGTGAATAGTCCTGAATATAAATGATTTGTTTTCCATACAGATTTTGTACCAAAACAACAAAACAAAGCAAATGACACTTGGCAATAGAGCTAGATGCCAGTATCTCATCTCATGAGGCTGATATAGCAAGATCATGGTTCACAGATGGCTGGGGTAGCAGTCCATGAGATATTTATGTTCAATTGTTCAATCAAACACAGAGTGAAACCTTGGTTAAAATAGTACAGGTTCAGTCAGTCATGTGTGAAAAAATCAAGCAGGATTTTGAGGCTCCGAGTCAAGTTTAATTACTGCACGCATGCACGCACACACACACACACACACACACACACACACACACACACACACACACACGGAATGGGAGAGGAAGATGGAGAGAAAAAAGCGAATATTAAGAGTGTAAAAAAATGAACCTATCTGCCAAGACTATACTAAGCATATATTAATTAATAAAAATGAGGAAAACCATAGAGCCTATGTTTCTTTGAGTCTGGCTTCCTTCACATAATTATTTTTTTCCAGATCTTTCCATTTTCTTAAGAGAGGGGCTGTGTCATTCTTTTTGATAGAAGCATGAAATTCCTGATCCATTCATCTATTGAGGGGCATCTGGATTGTTTCCATATCTTAGATATGATAATAATGCTGCAAAAAACATACTTGTCCTGGTATTTTCAGTGTTTTATTTTTTGGATTCCGGTCGTGGGGCCTGAACTCTGGGCATGGGCGCTGTCCCTCAGCTTGTTAGCTCAAGTTTAGAGCTCTACCACTTGAGCCACAGCGCCACTTCCGGCTTTTTCCTTTTGGCTTAAGAATTCTTTTTACTTAATAATCGAACCCAGGGCCTCTTGCATGCAAAGCAAACACTACCACTGAGCCACCTTCCCAGCCCGAGAGAAGATATTTTAACTTATTTTCTACAAGTAAATTAATATTAAGCAAAGCTAATTAAAATAATTACTTATTTACTCTTTAGAGAATGAGTATTGTACTCTTGAATATCTTGGAGGAAAAGACTTCAGAGTCATTACAACTGATGCCTTACATTGAAATTACAGGCTAAACTTTCTTCTTCAGAGCTTCAGTTCTTTCATATTCGAATTATAAAATCATAATACCCGCATGTTGATTTGTTTTCCTCTAATATATTTAATTCCATTCTTCATCCATTAGCAACCTAGAGATAATTTCGACAAATGCCCATGAATGGGATTGCTGGCTCCAGAGCTATGTGCATTTGACCATACAAAATTATAATCGAAATGAACTCCAAGACATGGAAACAACAAATCATTTTTTTGCAGATATCAACTTTGATGTCGGTAAGGTGGTGTATCTAGATCTTATTTTATTTCATTTGTCTTTGATTTATCCCTGGAAATCTATCTTGATTCTGGTACCTTCCATCTTGTATATACATTATTTGATTTGGAGAAGGAAAGGGAAATAACATAATGATGAAAGAAGTGACCCATTGCAACAATGATATTCACAAGACACTATACTGGTAATGAACTTTACAACTTTGGGGTGGGGGGGTAGGGGTTGGGGATGGGAAAAGATAGGAGAACAACAATGTAGAGAGTAAGAATATTCAACAAGGAATGTACCTTACTCATCTAACTGTAACCACTCTACAGTACATTTAAATAAAATAAAATTTTAAAAAAGTGAACCTTCCCTAGAAAAAAATATCCTTCTCAAAATAACCCATCTGTAACAGTACTTGTGAGGGATTCTAGAGTCAAACGGTTATACCTGGAAAGGGCTATATTGGGAAGCCATCTCAAACAGCAATCAAAAGGCTGAGAGCTGTGCTCTGGAAAGATCAAACAGTTAAGGGAAGACAGGGGTATGGGTTATTACCTCAAAAGTATTTAAGTTAGAGCTGTTGGACACTACAAGTTTAAGACTTTGGAGACAAGATGGATGTCTGTGCTATGGTTGTAATGACAATTGCTCCCTCCTGCTCCCTAACAATAAGGGATTCAATTATCACTATGTATACAAACAATACCTCGGTTAATACTTGTAACCACAAGCTAGATTGATACCTTAGTTTGTGGACGTACCTGTAGCTGCTCACTCCCCGACCCCTGTAGTAGAATGAATATAAAGCATGTTAAGCGGGATTTGGGGTTCTGGAACCTGGCAATGAGGCTTTGGGTCCTCTGGTGTCTTCTTTCCTATCACTTCCTGTGATTTTTCAGTTCTTTGGCCAGGTATCCCGTCATCTTTGTTGTTCCATGGTTGTGGTTAGTGACAGTACTGATATTTTGAACACCTCAAAACAAACTATGGAAAAACACTTCCTCAAAGAAAATTCACAAATGTATACGAGCACCTGAAAAGATACCAATATCAGCAGTCACCCTGTGATCCTCTAGCAAGAAAGTATAATTCAGGAGTATCTTAACTTCTGATAATATAAGCGATGGACAATTGTCCCTTTTGTACATTTGGTATTTGGTATTGCATAAATTTTCAGAAATGCATATACATTATGCAATAATGTTATTCATTTCATAGGTCACAAACCTCGTCACTGGAGTGATGATCTTAATGTCTTATCTCAGGTGCCTGATTCAGACTTAGATGAGTGTGAATTACATAATTATGAACATTTCTCCATGAAACTTAACAACACAGAATGAAGTGTGAGGGTCAGGCCATTCCATACCTCTAAAGAGAAGAGTTTACATATATTACAGTAATACACACCTAAGCTTTTCAGCAATCACAGCACATTGGTTTGTTATAATTGTCTTCAGATCAAAATACTCTAGAGTTTAAAGTAGAATGATGGGCTGTATATTTTCAACGCAAAAGTGATGATCACCCCCTGCAATTATTCTCAGTGGAAAATCCTTCCTATACATTTTACTGGCTTAGCTTCTACTCTGTGCTTTACCATTGTCAGGCAGGGTCACACTTGAGCTACAATACAGCAGCAACCTTAGCTGCCTTTGAAATTTACCTCCAATCTTGATACCAAGGTCAACTCTGCAACTCTAATCACATAGTTAGTGGACACCTGAACTTTCCAAGCTTGGTTAAAAATTCAGCCATCATTGTTTATTGCCAGTGTAAAGATCTCACTCCATTAGATTTATTGTGTATAATCTTTTATTTCCAACATTGCCTTAGATGTTGGTTTTTGATATAGAGCTTTTAGTTTGCATTTGATTTATAGATGTGTTAGTGATGCCAGTTGAATTGCATATATTATAATGTAAGTAATTTGATGTTTTGACATATGAATTTAATTTTGGCAATTGAGGAAGTCAATACACATCACTCACAAAAGTTTCTTTATATGTACTGGTATTGCTATATTGTGAACTTCTTAAAAGCAAGTCATCTCCTAATCCTATCACTTCTGTCACTGAGATGAGGCTTGAAAGTTCCCGACCACTTGGCACTTCATAGTGAGAAGGTTTCTACAATGAAGGGTGAGAGAATAGCAAAAAGAGCAAATGAATCTTCCAACTGTTTTGTTACATGTTCTTTACACTTAGCCATTAAGACACCATAATAATGTTTTTATGATTTCTTACCTACTCTTTTCCTCTTCTGAGATGTTTTATTTATGGATCTCTAAGAAATCATATAAGAATCATATAATAAATCTATAAATCATATAAGAAATCTTAAAAAAAATTAGTATGTTAGTGATATATAACCTAAAAGGAATAATTTCAGGAAAGTATGAAGCACATAAAATGTAATGCACACCTAAAATTGTCTCTTTATTTAAAACTTCAGCAGTTGTAGTTTATTTATTCTGATAACAAAGATGATAAACTAAGTTACAATAGTATTCCAAATGGAACACAGAGCTAGAAACATGAAGTGTAGCACTAAAGAATGCTACTGCTAACACTAATAGGGTAAGAATAAAATTTAGGCAAAACTCCTTCACAGTAAAAAGCACAGGACAGCCCAAAATTACTTTAATTGTTTCATATGAAGAAAATACCTTTTTTTTGGAAAGACAAATTTTCACAGATATTAACATCAGTTGGGTATACATTTCTTAAGGATTTCAGGTAGGATGCTGTGACTATGTTGATGGAAGCTGACTTCTTTGGGACGTACTACACAATGTGCAGACCCCATTCCAAGCACTGCACCTGCATTAGGGTAATTTTAGTGCTCATGATAGTTCTTCCAGTTAGGAAATGAATTAAGTGTTTTATTAAAAACAGAAGTAGGCAACAAGGCCAAACAAATTTCCCAAGTACCTAATACTGATCAACTGTAGACCCATAATTCAAATCCAGGTTTCCACCAGGCATATCTGAGGATATTCTGTAAGTTTCACATTCATTACCTTTCAAAATGTATGGAGCAGATGAACCCATATTATCTTCCTAATTATGGTTATAATGGCAATAACATTGCTTCATATATATATATATATATATATATATATATATATATATATACACATCTTTTAAATGAAAAAGGTGTGGGTAATGACATTGTAGGTTATCTTTATACCAAATAAAGCCTGAGCAAAAAAGTAAAGTAAGTAGATGAAAGGTGGCTCAGTGGTAGAGCGCTTGCCTTGAATGCATGAAGTCCTGGGTTCAATTCCTCAGCAACACATAAGCAAAAAGAAAAAAATAGTTGGAAGTGGTGCTGTGGCTCAAGTGGTAGAGTACTAGTCTTGAGCTGAAGAGCTGAAGAACAGCACCCATGCCCAGAGTTGAGGCCCCATGACCGGACACCCCCCCCCCATAAAAAGAAAAATAAAAGAACCTAGTTCCCAAGTTTAATTCATAGTACTAGCACTCATATACCATATATATATATATATATATATATATATATATATATATATATATATATATATATATGGTTACTAAAATATACAGTGAGTTAATTGGTCGAAACCTGGTCATAGATTAAATATGAGGTGTCAAAATGTATGGAAGTCTGAAATATCTCCAAGTTATTTTGACAAGAGAGCTGGAAGAGTTATCACTTAATCAAATAGTAATGAAGGATTGGTTTGTAGATAGAGATCAAAGCTCACTTTGGTATCTTTTGAGTTTGCTAAAATCAGTAGCTAGTAGTTGGCAGTAGACAGGATGCTATTAAGGACTTGAATTAAAGAAAACAGAGCTGGAGAAAAATAGAGAAATAATTACTGTACTCAGTGGTAACAACCATGAGAAGGAATAATACAGAGCTAATCCCTGGGATACACAAATATGTAAAACATGACAAATGAAGAAAAACAGTAATAAGTATGTAATGCAGACTTATATTGGTAGGTATTTTTATTGTTTAAGGACTATGAAGTGATTGTGTGATGACCAAAAATTTACGAAATTGGTAAGGTCAACTATCCCTTGGGCCAACCATAGCTAAAAGTTTAAGTAAAACGGGGCCAAAATAGTGTGTACAGTGTGTCTTGATTTACCAAAGTGAAAATAGACCAATATTTGGAAAGCCACTTTTGGGACATGTCTTTGGAGTGGCAATTACTGCAGTTTATTCAAGTGTTAGTAGAAAGCTACAGGTTTAGCACAATGATAGAAATCTTTCAGTGATCTGGTAGATTTTCCCTCTGTCTTCAATTTCCCTTTTTTTCTGAGAGCTAAAATATCATTACTGGAAGCCTTTGGCAAGTTAACAGATAGTCAGACTATCACATGCCCAAATAAAAGAGAATGGGAACAGGTCTACATTGAGTACTCACAGTAGACGGGTCTCTGGACTTTCTTAGGAAGAGCCTTCTGCCATTGTGGGAAGGATAGGGCTGGATAATATGTAAAATAGTCATCATACATTGAAAGTATTCTGCTAAGTTGACACTTGAGATATCGGGTGTTTTATCTGCATTGTATTGATTTCTATGAATCAGTTCATCAGATTCTTCATACCATATGATGTTACTAGATTAAAAATGCATGCTTATTGCATTTCCTTTGTATAACATATCGTATGTTTTGAAATTTGGTATAAAACATTCGTCTTTTCATTTATTTATTTTTAATATGGATTACTCTAGTTCTCAAGAGTAGGGAAATGCCCTGGAACTTCATAATTTGATGTCATATGTAATTTTTATATTTTTATTTATTGTCTATTGCAGCACTCAGCTTTCTAATAAATATGTAATCTATTCAATTTTGAAAAGTACTGCTGTACCTTCCACTTATTTGTGGCATTTCTGAAATCCAGGTTCCTCTGTGTGTCAGGGTGGTTACTTTTGCTTGTAACAGTTTTGTTATTGAATACATAACATCTGACTACTTAGGGAACAAATGATGTGAAGCTACAGTATCCCCATAAAGAACTTCCAAGACAATACAAGGGCAACTAATATACTCTCTGTGTAGGTGAATAGGAGCATAGAAAAGAAATTCTTATACATGAAAGTGACTGAGATTGTGTGCACATAGGTGTTCACTTACTTATCTGTTGCTATAGTTTTACATATTCACTATTATTAAATGATATTTCATATATATATGACATATATACATATCATATATATATGATCACAGTTTCCAAATCCAGAGAACCACATCCATGGGCATCGCTTTCCTATGTTGCTCTTTGGGTAATAAGAATGAAACCTGGTATTCTCCTGTGGTAGAGAAATAAGTCAGAGATTCAAACATTTTTCTTTCAATAGGTTGATTGCTCCTAACTCTAAAACTAGGAAGTCTGTTAATATATAATACATGTTATAATATATTTGATATATTATACAATGTATAATATATTCTATATTATAACATATATTGTATGTAATAACTGACAGTATTATATATTTATAAGGAAAAATACCACAACGTATCGATGACCATACTTTCCTAGCCATGATTAGGTTCAGTAGACTTAGGTGCATTACATCTCTACAGGATAAGTTTGCTGAAGTTCTGATGACCTTGAGCTAGATAAGGAGAATCTCTGTAAAAGGAGCCTCTGTTCAATTACGAGAAAAGATAACTTTTTCTTTTGTTTTATTTTTTTTTGTTTTTATTTAGGCCAGACAGGGGGCCTGAACTCTGGGCCTGTGCACTGTCCCTCACCTATTCAATTCAAGGCTAGTGCTCTACCACTCGAGCCATAGCAGCACTTCTGGCTTTTTCTGCTTATGTACTGCTGAAGAATGGAACCCAAGGCCTCATGCATGCAAGGCAAACACTCTAACACTGAACCACATTCCCAGCCCAAGTTTGGAAGTTTTTGAGAAAAGATATTTGGCATTTACTTTGCATCCTTGATTAGTAAAGAATAGATATGATTTTTCTCCAAATTTTGCCTCCTTTTATGTTCCCTAAACAGTTACACATGATCATCATTACATCGCATATATTTAAGTCCTTCTTTTATTTCTTTTATCATTATTGTTTTCTTGTTGTTGTTTTGCTGATCCTAAAGCTTGCACTCAGGGCCTAGGCATTGTCCCTGAGCTCAAGGCTCTTGTTCTACCACTTGAGCCACAGCACCACTTCTGGCTTTTTCTGCCTGGGCTTGCTTTGAATCATAATACTCAGATCTCAGCCTCCTAGTTAGCTAGGATTACAGGTGTGAGACACCATTGCCCAGCAAGTCCCTGTCTTTTAATTATTATTCTAAAAGCCTCCTATCCAAGGTCACTCCTAAGATAGTTAATGGACCTATGTCAATAGTTCCTTCATACTCTCATCTCCTGTTATGGCCATGGTGTCTTTTCCATCATATCCTGAACCTACTTCACTGCTCTCTTCCTAATACATGATTCTAGATGTATTTCTAATTATTACCTAAATCTTGTGGCAATAAACCCTAAATTACTCAACTATTAATTTCATTTAATTTTTTTTCAATATGATTGTTGTTCTGTACAAATCTGAGCTTATATTCAACTCTTGCATCTACTTCTAGGCATAAGCAGAGCCTGGGCCAATTCTACCTTTAATACAAGAGGTTAGCCGAAGAATAGCCAGCAGTATTCCTGCCTAGGAGTCAGGACAAGTAGTTGAGTGCCTGAAAGAAGCAATGTATTCCTGACATGAGAAGGGGTAAGAGAGACAACAGCCTAGAGAGCAAACTGGCAGTCACAACATTTAACAACTTCTCCTTTGGAGAAATTGACCTCCTGCAAAGTGGCAGTGAGATAACTTATCTAGTGAATTTACTTATATGAAGGAAGTTGTCATGTCTCACTACACAACTCCCTTGTAGTCAAAGAGAGGGCATTCTTTTGTTTCCTCCGTAGGCCCAGACTCAGTTTATCTCCATCTTAGACTTTGCTAAGACTATATTCCTACCAGAAGATCTCTGATGAGGAGGAAAGTGTGATCTCTTGGCTTCTGAATGGCCCTTTGGGAACTGAGGCCATTTTTAGTTTTCAACCTGTTCCTTCTGACAATGGAAAAGCTCATTCTCTGAATTGTGCCCTAGTATCAAATCTGTTCAGAGAAGGTCAAGGAAGGACAGATTCTGCCTGAGGGAGTGAGTTTCTTCATTTCCAATGAGGTCAATTAATATCTGATTCGAGGCCCAGGTGCAAGTCCTTCACCAGATCCCCAAGCTGGAGTGGATGTTAGCTCAGACTCAAAGCCATCCTCATATTTCTGCAGCTCTTTCTCATGAACCAAGAGGTTACAGGAGTTTAGTTCAGAATCAAGGAGAAATGAGAGTAGCAGAAGGACGATTGGCAGGGTGAGTAATTAGAAACTTTGGGTGAAAAAAGGGCTCAGAAAATCTAGGATCACTCACATCATTTGGGAATCACATCATAAGATTAGAGAATAAACGTAATAAATTACTACCTAAATTAGTAACTCCACTATTCTACATTACATGTGTTCTGTCAAAAGTTAACTGTCCTAGCTGTATTTGGTCAGGAAAATGGAACACATTCTTTCCTCACTAAGTTCTACTGAGTATCTTTATCCATAGCCCAGGTTGTCCTTACTCTCTAATTCTATGTTACTTTCCTTTGCTGGATTCAATCAATGACACTTGAAAGTGTTAGCATCTTCAGACATGTAATTACACTTTCTTTTAATCCATTTGTTATAAAGTAAAACAAATTATGGGGAAACGTATATAAGTGGTACATTATCTTCCAAGGCATATTTATTTAATGTTATTAAGTATTATTTTAATAGTTTCATCGTTAAAACTTGAGGAAAATGCTTTACTATTAGCAGTAATTAGTTGCACATTTTTTGTATTTTTCCATGTCTGTGTATTTGTTAAGCTTCTAACATCGTCTTTCCCCCAACTGTTGCCTTCTTAAAATTGCTTCAAATTATAAACTACATATGATGGTATTCTATGTGTTCATTGATATATTTAAATTTTGATCTAATATCCACATAATATAGGATATCTTCAACCTATTGTAACTGGTCTGAAAATCAATATGGACATTCCTCATTAAAGCAAAAACACAATGCCACAAAACCCAGTGAAATTAAGATTAGTTATATATTTAAAATATTTAGCAATTATACAGTAGAAACATTCACCTCTCATATACCAGAACATGTTTGTAGGTATGAATAGCACATTTTCTTCATTCTCTCTTTCTGGTGCATCTAAGTTGATTACACAGCTTGGTTGCTATAGAATATTGCTGCCATGAACATCGATGTTCATGTTGATTTATATTCCTTCAATATGTATCCAGTTGCAGTAAGGTCATCAACATATCTGTCTTTTTGGTGTTGTGTAAACTTCCATTAAGATATCCCTATGGGTTGCACTAGTTTACAATGCCACAAAATCAAATATAGTTCCTGATTTATTTCAACCTATCTAGCAGTTTATTTATTTGAGTGGTAATAGCTATTCTGGTGTGTAAGATAGGATCTCAGTGACTTTCCTCTTTATTTTCCTTCGTGTTTGCTATGTGGATATGAATCTCAAATATTTCATTTATTTATTAAATATTTACATTTGTATTTCATCCTGATCAGTGTCTTTCTTTTTTTTGGTATTTGATCAGTTTTTAAGATTTATTATATTTTATTTTTTCCCATTACAAATACTCACTTTAGTTAGTAAAAAGATTTTTTTTTCATTACAATGGTGCACAATTAACTAAAAACAACAGATTGTACATTTATATCACTGGATGTTTTTGTTTTATTTACAATCAGGAAATTGTTTTAATAAAGATGCTGAACTTCTTTCACTGATATTCTGAAAGTATAGTATCTCATATTGGCCTAAACTAATCTCTGAATTACCAGTCACAGCATGGGCCCCCACAGTCTGGGCTAAGTAAAACCACTAATACAGCACAAACTGGATTTAAAGAGAGGAAAAGGCTTCATAAAAGTTAGAAGAAAGGCATCACCTTCATGAAGCAAATGTTGAAGTTCACAAGCAGACCTTAGGAATCTGAATATCAAGAAGATCAAAGGATAAAAGTATTTAGAAGGACAACTTTAAAACTCCAGATTGGGGAGGTGGGACAAACAATATATACCAAAACTCAATGCTGAAGGGAAGGAGTGTTTTACTCCAAAGATCAAAGGATAAAAGTATTTAGAAGGACAACTTTAGAACTCCAAATTGGGGAGGTGGGACAAACAATAGATACCCAAACTCAATGCTGAAGGGAAGGAGTGTTTTACTCCAAACCTCATCTGTGTCTGACTCTCTCACACAAAACACACACACACACACACACACACACACACACACACACACACACACACAAAACACACACACACACAAAACACACACACACACACACACACACACACACACACACACACCTAGTGAGAGGTCTTTGCCAAAGTACAGTCATTCTGGACATAGACTCCAAATAATCAGAAAGTATCCATTGTGAAGACCTTTACTGAAAGTACCCATTGTAAGTAGACTTTTACTGAAAGTTAGAACTCAGGTTCCTGGAAAAACTGTGAAATGTCACAATAATGTTCTGCAAATAACTCCCCTAGCAATAGCCATCACCAATGAAAGAATGTACATAAAGCTACAGATTTTTTTAAATTTTTCAATTTTTTTTTTACTTTTTATTGTGAAAATACTGTACAGAGTGGTTACAATTATATGGGCAAGATAATGAGTACTTTTCTTATCAAGCATTGTAGCCTCCTCCTTTGTTTCCCACTCCTGTAACTTCCCATCCTCCCATAGTTCCCCCATCGAATTCTCCGCCCCCTTCCCCCACCAAAGTTGTAAAATTCGTTTTTCTCCATAAGAAGTTGTACATCTCATTGTTGCAATGGGTCCACCTGTATCCCTATTTAACGATTTGTTTTTTTTTTCCCCTTCTCCTCCACAAATTATTGCTCATTGCTTAGCCTGCACTCGCTAGCCAATAAGATTGTTATAAGATTACCCAGTTAACTGAAGGGTCGGGGCTCTCAATTCTGACCCACTGCAATGGTGACAGTTGTGAGTCCAGGCTCGAGCTTGAAATAAAGGACTCTAATGTGCTCACATGAGAACTGGCTCCGTGGTGGTCTTTGGGAATCCTTATCTAAGCTAAAGACTAGTGTAAACAGCGAACCCCAGGGGCAGCTGTATGTGGGACAATGATGCTTTTTTCCTCTTCTTTTTAGATAATCAAACATTATGTTGTAGTTAGCTCCACAGCTGCTCCACACCTGAGCAGGAGGCAGGAAAGGATGCCTTAGACTGCAGGGCAGCCTTGTGTACCTCTGGCTTTCTGTGTAAGAATGCAGTTTGTGATCCCCTAGGGAGGGGTGGCCAAGCTGAAATGGGGGTATGCTTTGCCTGGAGGATGGCACCCTGTGAGCCCTGCATGCATGGTGAAACAGCCTGGAAAGCCCTGTGAGCATCTCCAGGATGGCCTCTCAGTGGCTTGGAGAAGTTGACTCCTGTAGTTGCACATGGCAGGAGGCAGGAGGAGAACAGGAATCCAGAAGATGGGAGAGGCACAGAAGCAAATGCACCTCTCCATTGAGACTCCTCGGCCATTCTAAGGAGGTTCACAACCCACATGTGGCGGCCACTGCACAGATCTCCAGAGGCCTTACTTCTCTGGGGAGCAGTGCCTGAGCCTGATCCAGTGCAGTAACTTCCCCAGTGCTCCTGAGCTTGGCTGGGCTGGAGCAGAGCCTACCAGCCATGCTTCCTCTGCCTTGCTATGTATAGCCTTCCAGCAGCTGCCCAGGTTCCAGCACCCACAACAGGCCAGCTCCTTGGGGCAGGGTGAGGCTGTGCTGACAAATCCTGGTGCTGGCGTCAAGGCAAGAGCGAGGCCTAACCCACAGGAGAGCTGGCCCTCACTTCCAAGGGCATCGAGAGAGGCATGACAACCACAGGCCCATCCTTGCTGCCCTCACTGGCCCTAGAGGTTACCTATAAGTCCCTGACTTTGTTCTTGAAATTCTTCAGCCACTGGTTGTCTCATTTTTCATTATCTGTATGGGTGGGACTCGAGACTTCTTCCTCTCCTCACCAAGCAAATAGGCCCTAGCAAATCCACCCCAAATTGCACACCTCACAGACACTCTCCAAAACCCAGCTGCCTTTAGGGCTTCTGTTGCATGAGCTGTTGGCCAACTGCCTCTTCCTCCCTTCACAGCCTCCTTCAGGGCCTCCCCACCATCCTCTCCCCATTGCTCTCAGCCCCAACCAAAGCTCTGCTTCCCCTGTGGCCTCCTCCCTCTCCACCCAGCCCCCATCCCCAACCCCAGCAGGGCCAGTGCTCTAGGGAAATGAACTGGCGCAGCAGAATCAAAGGTGTCACAGTGTGCAGCCTGCTGAGAATTGGAGGCAGCATAGGTCTCTGATCACTGTCTTTCACTTCACTTACACATGTATTCATTATATTAATTTGGTATTTAATATTGGATCTCATAACTTTTTTTAAGCCTTTGCAGAATAGCTGGTAGAAATATAGTCCCAAATTCGAATTGTCTCTTGTTTAATTCTTTCGAGATTCAGAGATATTTTAAGTAGATATAACCATCAGAAATTCTCAATTACATAACATAGTGTTATTCAGAAAACATTTGCTTATGCATCTGTCATCAATTATTTACAAAACTAGAAACTTTTAAAGTTTCAACTATTATAGGAAAATCTTTGATTCATGTTGAATGGATACGAGAAGGTTGAGCTGTTGCATACATTCGTGTGTGTGTGTGTGTGTGTGTGTGTGTGTGTGTGTGTGTGTGTGTGTGTGTGTGCGTGCATGTGCATGTGCGTGTGTAGGGATTATATGTATCATTGAAATCAAGGACAGGAACTTTTTTCCTTTTTCTGAGATATGCATTATGGTGTTTCTTTGTTGGTGGTAGGCTCTGATTTCTTGCTTTTACCTGATGTGCACATTTCAGCTCAATTTTTCAATTAAACCTTCTTATTTAATATTGAGCATATAGTACTCTGATATTGCTTTGTCTTTAGTTTGCCATTTAGGATCTCTTTTTCCTCTTTAACTATTAATATTCAATATAGATTTTACCTCCTGACTGATTTTCCCCTACACAATTCCATGCACCTGTTATTCTAAATTCCAGGAAGAATAACATCAAGTAGACTGAGGCTAAGATCATACACAAGTATGAATTTAGTTTCTAGCTAAAAAATAATCAGGATAACAGGGCTGGGGGCATGACAAAGTGGTAAGAACACCCATTTAAGGGGCACAAAACACTCAATTCAAACTCTAATATTAGGGGTAATAAAGAAAAAAACTATGATTTTAAATAATTAGAACAATTGTAACACTTGAGTATTTGAGTGGAGAAAAATCCATGAGAGAGATAGAATGAACCTACGTTCCAATGCTTTCTACTTTAGTGATAATGTTTAATGGTACTTCAGACAAAAGAGAGTTACTTTGCAAATGAGCATGGATGTGCATTTGGGTGATGGAAATACTCTACTTACACAGGTGTAAATTAAATAGATTTTTTTCGGGTAGATTGTAATTCTTGAACTAAGAGCCTGGGTGATGTCCCTGAGCTTTTTCTCTCAAGGCTACCACTCTAATACTTTGAACCACAGTTCCAATTCTGATTTTCTGTTGGTTGTTTGGAGATAAGAGGCTCATGGACTTTCCTGCCCAGGATGGCTTCAAACCACGATCGTCAGATCTCAGCCTCCTGAGTAACCAGGATTCCAGTCATGAGCCGTCGATGTTTTTAATAATTTAGTAAATTGTATAGTTATAGAAGTTATACATTATCATTGTAACCTGTGTAATATATGTGTGTATGTATAGATTAATGCATAGATAGAAATATTTCAACATATTTTTGCATCTACAGGAGACTTATGAAATCATCATTCATTATAAAATAAAATGGAAACAAAAGTTAATAGGAGCAAAACAAAGGGAATTGTTACACGTTTCTTTTTGTTGAATGCAATATTAATTGTGAGAATCAGTTTGGGAAAACCATCTCTACTTTAGCAAAATGGATAATTGCTATTAATTCCAATCCATCTATTGGCCCATATTGTGCATCCTCACACATGAGTGTCAAAATCAAACCACACTTTTTGACTTTGTATTTAACTTACCTGTTATAATTTAGGCGATAGATGAAGTAATCAAATAAAGATTAAAATAATAGTAAGCGAGGCTCTAAGTTAGAGCTGAAAAAGATTTTAAATATGATAATAGCTAATTAAGATGCATATTTCTTAATTTCATTCTGTTGTTATGTCTCTCATTCCCACATTAGGAAAGTACATAGAAGTTTCTCAGTAAATTATATGTACAATTATTAAAAATGTATTGAAAGAATATGGGCACAGTGTGGTTTTAGCTTATTGAGACCTATATGGGGTAGTGTGTTTTTGAGGACTTGCAAAACGTTGCGATGGAGATGATGGGAAGGATGTGCTTATTCTGGAAAACAGGTTAGGGGATTGCTCCCAGAAAGATAGTGATGAATTCTTCCAAATGGTTTCAGTAAAATCACTTTCACAACCATGTTCACTATTGCACTATTCACCATAGCCAAGTTATGGAAACAGCCCAGATGCCCTTTGGCAGAGAGATGGTTGGCAAAACTGTGTCATATATACATAAGTGGATTGTACCTATCCATGATGAAGACTGTTACATTATTTACAATGAAATGGATAGATCTAAAAATATGTTAAGTATAATAAGTCAGAGCCAGACACACAAAGGACCCATGTTCTGTCTCATATTTGGAAGCTAGAACTTTATACAAGTTTACACAGCAATATTAACCAAATCATGCTATTTACAGAGGAGTATTTAAATGATGTCATATTTTTTATAAAATTGAACTTTTAATACAACAAAATGAATACCAGGAAACAATCTGTTGGAAGATGTGAGGGGAAGTCAAAGGGAAGGAATAAAGTGAGCTATGGAGGAAGAAAGTGAAGACATAATATTCAATGCAGATAGTATGAAACTAGAAAATATTAAAGTGTGGTGAGGTTTTGAAGGGTAGGGAAAAGTTATATAAATATCCATTATACATAAAAACATGATTTATTGAATGAAAATTCCCTTGTACAACTAGTTAAGATAATAAAAATATAATTAAAAACAATGGAGACATCTGATCTTAAACTGTGCTCTCTTAAGCCATGAAACAATATAATAGTTTCTTCCTCAGAAATTTTCTTTTCAGGTATTTTCCTTATAGTGACAGAAAAATGATCAATGCAATGAATATCAATACATCACATTGCACATCATAAAGAGACAATATAAAACCAGAGTAAAAATGTTAGAATTCATCACATGATAAAATAACAGGTAGAATTTGCCAAATGCTAATTGATTGTTTTTCCAATACTTTACCTATGGTATCTAATTTAATCCTCACAATAATTGCATAAAGTGGAACTACTTACATTTTTAATTCTCAGATGATGATATTGAAGTCTTCAGAGTTGTAATTACTACTACAACATTGCACACATGGTAAGTGTTAGCCTGAGGTCCATCTCCAAATGTATCAATTAACCTCATTCTATTTTATGACCAAAATACCATCCCTTTGTCTACAAATTCTAGGAAAAATTCCCAGTATTGTGTACACTCATAATATTTCACTTTATCTTTCTTAGAAAAAAGATAATTGTAATATGAAAACTCAAAGTTCATAATCCATACATACCTCCATTGTGAAAGGAACTGCTAAAGTGTAACATTCTTGATTTCTAGGTCAAAATAGCAGAAATAATATTCTATCCCTTCACTCAACACTGCGCTGCCTGGGGACCCTATCTCTGTTTAACACTGTCTTACTGAAAGAATGACCTCCCCAATTCCTGATGGAAACAGACTGCAGGTCTTATACACCAATCATTTCCACAGTGTAGCTCACCTAGGTTGTTTACTATTAGAAGTTTTTTGACTGCTTTTTATACCCAACATTTTGAGAGAAAGGTATACTTTAAAATGCTATTAAACCAAGACTGATATAAAAATCACCTTTGACCCCAGATAAATATTTTACCTTTCTTGTACCCAAAAATACAGACTGACCTATCATTAATGTTAGGAATGAGAGGATAAAAATCATAGACAACAAGACCTAAGCATGAATTAAAGCCTTTCCAACTTCTGAATACAATTGGTTTAAAAAGACATAAAGGGCTGGAAGGTGTCTCAGAGGTAGAGCGCTTGCTGTGCATGCATGAGGCACTGGGTTTGATTCCTCAGCACCAGATAAGCAAAAAGAAAAAAGCTGGAAGTGACGCTTTGGCTCAAGTGGAAGAGTGCTCGCCTTGAGCTGAAGAGCTAAGGGACAGCGACCAGGCCCAGAGTTCAGGCCCCACTACCAGACTCCACTCCCTAAAAAAGACATCAATACTACTACATTTTTTCAAAATTTCTTTTTTTAAGTATTTATTTATTTATTCATTCATTGTATTTTCCCAGGAAAAGAAAGGGAAGGGAAGAGTCAGGATGTGTTAAAAAAAAAATGGTTAGAAAAGAGGAAAGGAAGTACTTGGGTACAGCACAAATCAATCATGAAATAAAACACCCAGGACTGGTATCATAAAAGCCCAAGGGAGCTTTAGTCTGCAGGGATCAGAGGAAGGACAGACAAGTACACACTTTCCCACCCTCCCTCCCCATAAATTCAAGCTTTCTCACAAAACTTTGGTTTCTCGCAGTAAACATGGAGTTACATTTGTCCGTCTCCCATTAAACAATCTTGTGGCCACTTTGACATGACTTTTCTTGCACCTGTGTACAAGTTCCTGAGTGACTGGAACACACATTAATATTCCCTTTCCTGGTCTCCTGACCCCACTTTCTACAAGGAAAGCCACACTTGATTTTCTCTAGTATTACAGAACAAACAAGTTTGGTCACAAATGTCATATTTGATGAGAATTATGTTTAAAAAACATGGACTCAGGTTGGGAACAAGGTGTGTGTGTGGGGTGTGGAGAGGTTGGAGCCCTAGCGTCTTCAGAATCTTTGCATAAGTCACATAAAAGTTGAAGAGACATTCCAAGAGTCATCTGTGTATGGGCATGTAGGTTTTCTTTTGAGGGAGAAAAGGGTAGAAGATAGGGACTTATTATTATTATTTTTACCAACGAAGATCTAGTCCAAAATGGGAAATAGAGGAAGAGAGGGAACAAAAGAAAAACTAGTTCAAGATCCTCACTTTAGAAGGTCGCCCAACTTAGCTTCAGATCCTTTTGTCTAGTGCATAACCTTCTGTCAAAGATGGTTTGGCTATTTTTCTCAATTCTAAAAGAAGTTTGTAAACAATAAAACCTCAAAAACAACATGGAGAAAAAACCCACACATTATTATTTACGCAAACTAGGCCACCTAGCAAATGATCAACTCAGAAACTCAGTAAAGTCCTACAGAGCCTAGACAAATACAATTAACTAGAGGGGCCAGCATTTGTGGGGAGACAAGAAACTAGGATCAGACACACATCACCCAATGCATTCTATTGCATTTGTCCTGTTTCAACACAGTGAGGTAGGTTTGCGGTGATCTCACAGAATGTAAACGAAACTCCCTTTTTCTCCTTTAGCTAACACAACACTATGAACAATTATGCAGCAGGGCAGGACACGGGCTCCAGAGAGAGGCCTTCACTTATGGATTTCCCTGGAAGCCGAGACTGAGGATTTTGGTCCTTGCTTTTTATAGAGCCATCCCTGCATAGCTAGTACAAGGTGGACACATATCTGTGGTCTTAAAATCCAAACATATCAATTCCCATTACTTAGAGGAAAAAAAATACATATACAGTTACTTGCACAGTAATCCCAGGCTAACCTAGTAAAGGATAGATGTGGTATATGGAAAGAAAACAAGTCCCAGAGCCATAGGATTAGACAATCATTACTAACCTTGGCTTCCTCTTTGGGCCTCTTCTACCTTGTCTGCACCACCATTTCCTGTTTAGACTAATTTCCATTCTTCCAGCAGAAGGAGAACAAGTCATGGGGCAACCCAATTAAAAACTTAGTCTCCCATGAAACATTTCCAAGGGTTGATGGGGTTTCAAGACGACCTTATGGCAGAAAAACCAGCTCTAATTGGCAAAAATGAAGTAGTTCAATAGGCTAGGCACTACAAATGGTTGTTCTCCATGGTGATAAAAACAACAAATTCTTCCTGCTGTGCTGACCTGGAGTTGTTGCCTACTTATCCCTGAGATTGCTCATGTACCTGAGAACACAGTGCAGGAAGGAGGGCCTTAAGATTAAAATATATAAAAATACAATACCAGAATATTTATAATAAGAAAAAAAGTTAAAATGCACAAGATATATCATTCTCACATATAGTGCAGTTTTGGCATCCTGAAGAAAGCGGGGACCCAAGGTGCAGTTATCCAAGGGAACAAATAAATTACAATCACATTGGCCCAGAATTGGGGCGGGGCGGGGAGAAGCACAGAGCAGCAGGTTTACAGCCATTCCCTAGTAACCCATGTTGCCTGTCATCACAACCAAATGCCTGGACAAGCTCTCCCAGCACTACGGCTCAAGATAGGGTGATGAGGAAACAAGATGTTTAGGAGAGGAGGTGGTGGAGAGACAAAAAACAAAACAAAACAAAACAACCCTACCTTGCTCCTGACGGGCCCTCCTACCCGAGGTATTACACCTTGGGGATTTGGGCCCATGGATCTGCTGGTCTGATGCTTATTTGTTTCATACCCTGGCAAGAGAAATAGGACACATCCTTCTTTAAAGGAACAACTTGCCAATCTGGGTCATTTTTAGAAGCTGGAGGCTGGGGGGGTGGGGCGGAGGAAGGGGAAGCATGTAGGACAGGTGAAGCTTATCATATAAAGTATGCAGGTTTCAAAATGGTTCCCCCAAAGCCCCTCACTTGAATTGGGATAGATCATGATGGGATTCCTATGCATCACCCCTTCCCCTCATCAAAAGACAAGATGGGGTGATGCTGGGACATTCCGGCCTGAGACATATGGCAGTGCCAGCTACTCACCAACCCATCCCATATCCCCATTTTCTCCACTTTGCCGTTTCATGCCTTCTCCTTGAAACTTCCTGCTGGCAAGAGTAGCCCCCCTTACTCTGGTGGCTCAATATTGGGCCTCGGGGAGCAGGGCAGGGCTGTGATCTCTTCTTGTTCTTCTTCCCTAAAGTAGGCAGGCTTTCCCTGGGAACTGGGGACCTGCTGAGCCTTCAGTGGACAGGAGGACACCATGTGGTTGATGCTTTGGCAGAAGTGGCACTTCTTGGGCTGTGGTGACAGCTTGCATTCCTTGGCATTATGGTCTAGACCACCACAGCTGTAGCACCTGTCTCCTTTGGATCTGCGCTTCTGCATGTTCTTCAACTTTGGCCGCCTCTCACTACCAAAGAGAACACCCCACTGGGCCCAGTGAATCCAATGGATTCTACGCCTTTGGCAGACTTCTTATAGGTAAACTCCACAGCCTCTCCCACCCTCAGGCTCCAGAAGCCCTCCATGTGCAGCTTACTCTGGTGCACAAAGACGTCCACCAGGGGGTCCAGCGCGACCATGGTGCAGGCGGTCATGGATAGGAAGCCGAACCCCATGATCACGTTGAACCACTTACAGATGCCGGCCCTGTGCAGCAGCTGCAGCTCCTCGGCCGCCTGAGCCGAATCCCCCGGCGCCTACTCGGGCGCCTTCTCCACTGCCTTGGCACAGCCACCTGCAAACTGCTAGTTGGACACCAAGCCCATGGTCATTTGCTGAGCCCTCGTTCCCGTGCCCCTGGTCGGGCTGCTGCTGGCCCCTGAGAAGTCCGGAGGCAAAGGGGAGGTTCGGAGAAGAGGCAGCTACATCTTACCCCGCACAATCCATTTTTTCAAAATTTCTTATGATACTGAAGATTCAATTATAAACTATTAACACTTGAAAATAACTCATTTTTAGGGGAATAGGACACAAAACACAAGATTAATCCTAATCATTTTCAAAGAATATTTATACTACAAATTCACTCTTTTTTTCAAATTCACTCTTATAACTACAAAGATTCTAAAAATAACAAGCATAGTGTCACAAAGGACATAATTTAACTTCATCATGTAATTCAAAAGACTATGCTAATAGAAAACAAAGTTATACTAATAATTAGCTCACCCAATTCACTTCCATTCTTTTATTCTATATCTTTTAGTTTCATAAAAACTGGCTTTTCATAAAATGATGCATAAAAAGCCTATATACCCATTTACATTTTCAGATTTTAACAATGTTTATTTCAGAAATGTTTTTAGCTGTATAGTCAATGAACTGAAAACCATGATCCTCAGATATCAGCCTCAATAGCTAGGATTACAGGTGTGAGCCACCAGCACCCGGCTGCTTTATTTATTTATTTATTTATTTATTTATTTATTTATTTATTTATTTATTTATTTATTTATTTTCGGTTGTGGGGCTTGAACTCTGAGCCTTAGCTTTGTCCCCAAGCTCTTCAGCTCAAGGCTAGTGTGCTGTTACTTTGAGCCAGAGTGCCACTTCTGGTTTCCTGGTGGTTAATTGGAGATAAGAGTCTCACGGCCTGGCTTTGAACTGTGATCCTCCGATCTCAGTCTCCTGAGTAGTTAGGATCATAAAATATTCAAAGGGTTTTCAGAAATTGCAAGACTTTCTCTGGGATCTTATTTATATTGGAAAAGATATTCAAAAATCCTTATTTGTTAAAGTTGTGATAGTTACTCCCACAAAAGAACAATTAATTAAGAAACATTTGTATGTAAAAAACAACTTCAAATGCATCCACAATCTGGAGGTGACACATGCTTTTTGTTTGTTTTTGCAATGTATATCTAACAAACATATCCACAATACTGATTTTCAGTAAATATGATGGGATATTCAAACCTAAAAAATATGGGGTTTATTATCTTAGTGTGAATAGATATGATCTTACAAACAAAGTTATTTTCAACAGAAATCTGGAAAGTGTTTATCCACCTTGAGTTTCACAGGAATAACCAGAGTAATACCTGTTTGGTTGAGTTGGTCAAAATCACTCTATGAGTATATCTTAAAAGTATATCCAATTTAAGATGTCAAATACATATTTTGTACTGACAGTCATCTTACAGCAATAACTCACTACCTAATTATATGTGTATCTTCTTGCCTAACATATACTAAGTACCGAAAGTGATCTCTTTTATCTAACTTAATGGTGTAAATGCTTTGATTATGAGGATGTTATTATTTGACAAATAAAATGTACAGAAGGGTGGTTCCACTGAAATGACAGGATGGAACCCTGATAAATAACAACATTTCAACACAGCTCTTTTCAGCCTCACTCTATCCACATTGGCAAGCAACATTGCAACCGCACACACACACACATACACACACATGTGCGCACATGTACACACACACATACATGCATGCCAAACTCAGGGTTTATTGTACAATAAAGTTCAAATAAAATATTAATGATTAAGAAAAATGATAATTTGCATTTTTACAAAATAATACATAATCCAGTCTCCACGATTGTTATATTTTACCTGCCTCTCCACATGTGACCACTTAATTTATTTTTAGTTAATTAATTAATTCATTCATTCGTTTTGTGCTAATACTAGAGCTTGAACTCAGGGCCTGACTCTGTTCCAGAATTTGTTATTTTTTCGTTTTAGTTTTCTCAAGGCTAGCATTTTAATGCTTATACTACAGCTCCATTTCAAGCTTTTGTGGTTACTTTCACATCAGAATCTAATGGACTTTTTTTTCTTGGTCTGGTTTCAAAGCACAATCATCCGATTTCATCTTTCTGATTAGGTAGGATTAAAGACCTGAGCCACCGATGTGGCTCCTACTTTTTCCTATACTTATCTAATGCACATACTTAGATAGTAATTTAAACCTGAGAGCATACAACCAAGATGTACAGTGATGATATTTTCCTGTCAGAAATTCATGTTAGTAATGTAAATTTATTCTTAAGACCATACGCAAAAAATAAGAAGAAATCTGATGATGATGATGATGATGATGATGTGTGTGTGTGTGTGTGTGTGTGTGTGTGTGTGTGTGTGTGTGTGTGTGTGTGTGCTGTTGTAATATGTTCCACATATAAGCACTGTACAGGGGTGTCCAGCCCTTCACAGGTATTGCATGAATATCTGCCTTGAGCTACCAACTCATGGACAATTTCTAGTTTTCCACTCTAGGCTTCCCAATGAAGAGGGGTTTACTCATCCTCATCCCTATTATTCATATGTGTGGCCTTTTTTGAAATAGTCTCTGCTGTAGTAAGCTGCAAGGCAAGCACTCTACCACTGATCCACCATCCCAGCACAAGTTTTAAGATTCTTGTTTGTAATTTGGTCAAAGCTCTGACTCTTTAGGTAGGCTACTAAAAATGTATTTACTAATTTCAAGTAAATACATATATTCTAATTCCATCTCTTTTTAAAAATAGAAGCATGGATTTTGTGGCTAGCTAGCTCATTGCACATCTCTATCTATTTTCCTCTCTCTCTTTCATGGTTCTCATAGACAATATGATTGCTCCATAATTATCCTAATTTATTTTGTTTTTATATTTTTGGTTGCATCATTTCACTTTCTGCTCTGCCATTTCCCAAATCAGCACCACATAAACAGAACCATCCAGAAGTGGTGCTGTGCCTCAATTGGTAGAGTGCTTGCCTTGATTTGAAGAGCTCAAGACAGTTCCCTGGCCCAGAGTTCAGGCCCCACAACTAATTTTTAAAAAAAGAATCTAAATACTTGATAATTCTACTAACAGATCTGACTAAAATCAGTTGAATCACACTTTTCCTGTACAATGAAGGAATAGGTTCAGGCTAGGAAAGCAGCTAGAGAAGGCAGGCAGATTGTATCTGTGACAAATCTTTGTGGATAATGGTATCGAGGATTACTTACTGGTTATTCACTTGCACTGCAAGCATGATTCTGAACGATTGCTTGCTGATTCTGAATTATTGCTTTGATCATTATATCCTCCAAGAAGAAAAAGTGAAATTTATTTGATAGAAAAGGACTACTAATACATTTTGACTTCTCATTAAGCATCTTCAATCATCAAAATCACCTGAAGACAATAGACAGGCCTATTTTTTAGATGAAAACAAAAGTCTTTAATAAAACAAGAATTTAGGTAGTCATACAAAGGACTTCTATTTTACTACTGCATTATACATTTTTTCTAATGTTGAATACCAACATTAGAAAGCTATTAGAAAGTTCTTTAAGCCCATAAGTTGAATAGTGAGTTCTCTTACACTATAACATGGTATTTCCCAAATCATTTACATAGAAGCCATTGTTTCCTATTTTCTCATTCCTAGAATAAGCTGCACATGAAGACACCACTGTTCCTAATTTTTAGTCTGTACCTTTGAATATTGAGGAAAATCATTCCTCTGCTCTCTATAAATTCCCTACTCTCCAGTTAGAATAATTTAGAGTAGTAAAAATGGAAAAAAGATAAAATAAATCATGGTGAATAAATATATGCAGAAAATTCACCAGATTTTTCTGACCAGTTCAATCAATGTGAACTATTGGAGAAAAACATGGACATCTCATTCCCACTGGCACTCAAAGTCTCCGGTTAAGCAATTCTGACGAAGACAGGAAGTAAGATGAAAAAATGAGGAATGGTATCATTTGCAAGAAAAAAATTGAGGAAGATCCAAGCAAATTTCTTCTTTTGGATCTCGAAAACTGCATTTGATATTTCCAAAAGGATAAGTAAGTATTACTACCTCTTTGAAGTTGTGGAAGACTGTACAAATTGTTCTCCTAAGTTGTAATGGTTTGGTTGAGTTTCTTAAATTTCAAAAATGCCAGTCCATCCTTTGTTTCCCTACAATTTTTATTTTCAAAATACAAAGCAACAGCAATATCTTACTTTAAAAATTCATGGATTCCATGTATTCATCCAAGTGAATTGCCTGACTTTGATGTCAAAATATATTCAAGAGTTGTTTGTGTACATCTATAATGTTTTCTGCAGAGTTTGTGATTTTTTCAAATCAGAAATAATTTTAACTTATCTTTTGAAATAAATAGTATAGAAACTAAAGATGTTCATGGTGCTTTTCTGAAAAAAGTATATCTGTTTGTATAATGTCCACAATCTATTTAATTCGCTCCTAGATATAATACTTTGAATTTTACATTGTTATATAATGTATATGTTCATTAATAAATGTGTCCTTTCAGATTGCATTACATATAGAAAAAGTTTAAGATTCTTTTTTTCCTAGGTCCTTGTATTATTTTATTTCTTTGGGATAAAATGACAATGTTAACTAATTTCAAGTTTTGTAAAGGTTATGCTATGTAAAGGCCTTTCTCAGGTGAAGATTTAATATACTGATGTCAAACTAACCTTTAATTCTATGAATTACACGTATTGTTACACTTCTATTTTTGTAATGAACTTTTTAATAACTGTTTTTAACTGTTTTTCATTTCTTGCATCAGAAGAATGAAAAATATGGAATACTTCACAAATTTTCATATCATCCTTCTGCAAGTGCCATGTTAATCTCTGTATTGTTGCAATTTGGGTAGGCCTGCTGCTGAAAGATGTAGTATCATCTAAATTTAAGTACTTAATGATGCACTCTTTATACAGGCATATATCCATGGTTGACTATTTATAACAAGGAACCCTTATTGTTCCTAAAAATTCTATTGATCTTATTTCTCTAAAATTCTGTGTATAATGGAAAAAAACCTATTTCTTGGTCGATTGCTCACATTTGCAATTTTTTGTCAATGACTATTTTGTCTTTTTCATTTTAAATTTTATCATACTTTGAAGCCTTTACAGCTATGTCCAAAGGTGATTGCTTTTCAAGTATTTATCAACTGAGTTAGCTTTGTGGAGCTAATGGATTCAAAGAAAGCCTTGCTTAAGAGCTACTTCTTAACTTGTGCAAATTAAAATTTCCAAAATGAGGTCTTGCTGGGACAAATGTCTAGCTGACCCTTTACCTTTCTTCCATGTAGGAACAGACCAATCAGAATATCTTACCGTGACAGCAAAGATTGTCCACTGGAACAAAACTAACCTTAGTTACAAGAGATCATAGAGAGATGAACAGTTCAGACAGAATTGTTTAAAATGGAAGGCATTTTATCAAAATATAATTGTTTATTATACTTATCATTTCAAAAGTAGCTAAAGCCAAGAAGGTGAAAAAATTGTTCATATGCATGATTACCTACTGTCCTTGCCTGTCTATCATCCAACCAGGCAGGAACTTACACTACTGACTTTCTATCACCAAATATTTCCATAGCTCCTGGAGAAGTCCATAAGTTTCTCCTCGATATTAGGCCTTAAATTGGTAATGTTTTAATCACAATGTTTCCTCTTGCCTCTAGGCTGTAAATCAACAAATGGTAAAGCTTTAAATCTAACTCTACCAAAAACTGAGGTAGAGATAATGGAATAATACTTTAAAACAGAGTTGCCTTTTTTATATTATATATACTTATATATTTTATATTTATATGTGCTGATTTTAAATTTCACACAGTGAATCTTACTAGAATTGATAGTTTGACAAATATATTGACATTTATACTCATAAATAGATTGGAATATAAATAATTAGGTTTAGAATATATATTAGAATATAAAAAGTATCAATTCAATGTCTTCGGTATAAACTTGTGATACCTTCTATGTGTTCGTGGTCTTCTGAATTCATATGGTAAAATAACAGTATTGTTTTCCACTAATGTATAAGGGATTTTACTCTGATACTCTGTTTATTGTTTTAACTTGCTGGTCCCAAAGTGTTTTTCTCCATATTTCTGAAGCATTCTTACTGATTATACCCAAATTTTGCTGATATGATGTCTAAAAGCTATTATTCTTCTGCAGGACCCACGGGCCCTAGGATACCAGTTTCAAGTTATCTGCAACATCAGATAACAAGGGCAAGACTTCTCACTTAGGCTCATGCAACATGCCAACAGAAAGTAATTGAAGACTAATCTCAATTTCTCATGTCCTATAATATTTCAGGTCCCCAATTCCTTACAGGAATTAGCAGTATTCAACTGTGAAATGCAAGGCAACATGAAATGAAAGATGAGATCACAAAATATGAGAGAAAGTACTGTAGTTCAAATTTTCAATTTACAAATGACCAGCCCATATGAGTGAACAAAATTACAAATGAACAAGATTATTTTTAATACCCCTCTCCTAATGATTAATGAAAGATTTCAGTGCAGCATAAGTTGGCCAAAAATAGTTTCTGGAACGATAGATCCATAATTGGTCTACCAAGGCTAGGAAAACTTGATTTAGAGGTCAAATATAATTTAGAAAAACATTAACTAAGAAGATCCTTAGTGCTTCAAAACACCGGTACTTCAGAAAACTAGGTTGTATAGTATAAAAATGTTGTTATTCTCAAACTAATGATAACCTACCCTTAATCTCCTGAAAGTATATTCATTTTCAAATAAACTATTTAAAATCACATTTGCCAAAATAACACTTGACAAGTAGATGATAGTGACATTAAAAGGCTTTCAAGTGTAGGGAGCAAGTTAAAATAGAGTTGATTTACTTACCCAACATTAATATCAACCAAATTCATTCATTAAAGTGTAGAAATAGTACCCCCACCATTTGTGTTGTTTAGTAGGTGCCTTCCATAAATGTGTTAAATAGATCAGCCTCCCATATTCCAAACCCAAGTATTAGCTAATAAAGTAAATTTCATCACATAAGAACGTACATTTTAAAAAGTCACTAATAGTTGCTTTATCAAGTGTTGTTTTATGTTTTCCCTATCTGTCTAATATAGTAAGAAATATGACTTTAAGTCTTGCATTTGGGTACTGATCAGAGATGTGACAAATATAAAATATGTCTTCTATTTCTATCATATTCCTCTACACTCGTAAATTTTAGTTTTCTTCTTTTTCCAAAACTTATAGGTAGTAGAAAATATTATCCTAGGTAAAATTAAATAATCACACACCATTGTACAAAGCCATTTATAAAAACTGGTAGTTAGGAATACATTCTAAGTAATTTTTAAACTTTCTTGCTGCCTAAAGATTAATCTTCCAAATGAATGAGAATAAAATCATGTCTAAGTGATTCACATCTTCAGTCTTGCAAATTGTTATTGCAGATGAATGAATTATGGAAATATAAACTGACATCAGTTCATGTATATGTGGGATTGAAACTCCATGGAATGTATATAAACCTTTCAAAGTATTAACAGGCAGTTTAACAGAATGACTATCAGGAAATTGAGAACAGAGAGGAACAATAGTAAAGAAATAGAATGAATGAAAAATACAACAAGGGACAAGTACAGCTAGAATACTCAATGTACACATGTAATAAAGGAAGTGGTAAATCTGAAATAAATCTTGGAGAAAGGGTTGGTTCAGATTGATAGAAGGAGTGACTCTGATCCAGGAGCATTAGACAATTAGATGGACATATTTAATTGTAACACACTTGCACAACCTTTTGAAATTCAGTTAAAACACACAACAACAAACAAAAACATACAAAAATTACAACCAAACAGCAATCTCTAGACAGTATGAATATGACCTCTCAAAATTTTAAATAGTTAATGAAGGTCAGTCTTTGGAAAAGCAAACAAAGCTGTGCAAAGAGGGCAGTTTGGGGTGTGGGGAGAATTTTAAACAGATTTAAATAGATTGTCTGAGGTTATAAATCACCTATATCTACTGCAAATATTTTCTTCTGCGAATGTTCTTTGTCTGAACTGGATACTCCAGTCCTGAGACACATTTGATAGCTTGTGAAGACAGAATGGAAGAAACAAGAACAAGAACCTATTACTCCACTGGAGAGAAAGCAGTTCTCTTTGTTTTCTCTCAATCTCTTCACTACTCTATTTTCATACTTTTAATAAAGTCAAGAGATTTGGAATTTTTTCTTTCCTTCTTTGTTGTCACAACTATGTTTATGAAGACCAACACTAATGCAAATCTTTGTCTCCAAAAAACCAGTCCAAGAACCTGTAATCACAAATATTTAGCTATATTTTTTTTCTTTTTTCTTTTACCTTGAAATCTTCTTGTGTCTAATGTGCCCACAAAAATAAGTACTCCACCCCTTTTTGGTTCAGTCACTTTTAACCTCAAAGATATATTTTGCTAACAAAATGCTTAGAGGAAACTGAAGAATAATCCATTTTTATCTTCTCTCTTACAACTTTTATCTTCTCTCTTAAGACTTTCCTTAGATACCATATTATGAACAGTGAAATAATTCTTTGCAAAATCATTTCAATAGATTATTTTTCTCTTGGTCTTGCTTTTGCTCAACAAGATGTATGGAGAAGAATAGAGTTAAATCACCCATTCCTTGGATTACATTGTCTGTTACAAAGGACAATACTTCTATGTCCTACTTCTATGTCCCTTCTTAGCTCTTGCCTGATTTCCAATTAATCAGTTTCTTGGCTTCAAGTCTAGTGAAGGTGAAGGACTATACTGCATCTGCCACTGCTACATCTTCAGGTTTCTCTTTTAAAACTCTTTTATTTGGAGGTGGAATTTATTTTCATGTCTTCATTCAATTTTTTCTGCATTATACTGAGCCAAATAGGCTCTGTAAAATCACTTTAGGTAGCAAAAACATTAAGACAATCTATATCAAAAAGTTTTGGCCCCCTCCACGGCTGAAGCCAGGACCCTTAGCTAGGGCTTCTAAGAACGCGTTTTCTTACCTTTGCAATTTGCTCAATTCTTTTCTGAACCCGAACCTTTTTGGCTTATGTAATAAGAGAAGTCTTCACTATCTCATGTTAATGAGGATATTATATTTTTGAGCTACTTAGAAATGTGAAGTATCCAATCAGATTTTTGTTCTGTGTTTCAGTGCTTCAAGTGCAAAGACACTGTGTAAACTCAATACGTTCTTTCATTTTGAAGGGCACTTTCTCTGTAAATATTTTGACCAAAATTATCTTTTTAAGAAAATTACTGTTTAGTTTAAATTACACAACAACCTTGTTTCTCACAGTAAGACTGTATTTCCTGGGTAAGGACAATTCGCATGTTAACCTACAGGATTTACAGCACAGTTTGTGAGGCTTGTTTGTTTAGTGTAAAAATGAGCCATCTTACCCACATTGCTCCCTCTCAGCTAAGTCTCCATGGATTTTTTTGCATGAAAGTCTATTTTCCCAGGCAATTTTAAATTTTAATAGGCTAAGTTAAAAAGTTTGAACAATTAAAATTTACCTGTCATAATTTTAAAACTCTTTTGAAATTCCTTTATCAGAATCGCGAATTTACCAATCCTAACTCCACCTTTACCATCAAAAACAGTTAACATGTTGTTTTCATGATATATTATCCATGAAACTATTATTTTCCAGTTTCTTTATTATGCATATATATGAGCATATAAACTGATGCTGAGCAAAATAAACTCCAAGATATGGACAGAGATATTTATTTGCAGTTGTTGTTTTTAATGTACTATGTGATTTCTATTTTCCTTGGGTTTTTCCCCTATGAGTTATCTCCTATTGTGTTTGATTTTGGTACCCTGTGTATTGTTTATACATTTACCGTAATTAGTAAAGGGAAGAGGAACAACAAATTGGCGAGACAAAGGACAAAGACAAACCAATGCAATAGCAATACTCATAAGACATTATGTTGGAAATGTACATTACAACTTGTGAGGGGTTTGGGGCTGAAGGAAAACTGTGAGAAAAATGAGAGAGGGGATAACAAGTTTGAACAGTTATGTATTCACTGCCTTATAATTGCTAACCCACTGCATATCACTTTCACATTAAAATTAAATTTTAAAAATAAGCTGCATGAAATAAAATTTCACTTTATTTGGTATAGTAAATATTATTCTTCATGTAGTAACTTTTTAAAAAATCCGTACTATTTGGCATCTAATTTGAATTAATTACCCCTTCTTTATCAGAGGACCATCAACTTGAATGTTATATAACTTGACAATTTTTTCACAATATAATTGCCAATATTTTCATAAAATAATAAATTTGTACTTTCTCATACTAAAACTGAAAACTGATTAATTCTATAGAAACCCATAACTTTTAAAAGTAAATAAGTTGTGTAAGAGGACAGAATATGTGTGTTCCTCAAAATAATAACTACTAATAACTACTCACTTTCAAATTCTGAACACTCCATACCTGAGAGATTCAAAATAGTACCTATTTGCATGTTATGTAATTCTGCAATAGTTGCATTTTGCAATGGGGTGTTACACATTGAGAAGTGAACAGAAAAATAGCCACATTCTGGTATAGGATAAAACTATGAAGCTTGTTATAATTAATTCTTCAAGATTAAGCAATTGTTTATCAGATTAAGCTATTATTTCTATGACCATCAATCCCAAAATTTATGCCATAAAGTCATCCTAGACCAACAGTTTCCAACTTGTAGGGTGCACCTCAAAATTCCCTTAATTCCCATCACAAATAACTTATTTCTATTGGAAAAAAATACTACACCTATGCTAATGGGATGCCCTCTGTGTTCTGGAAAGAACACCACAATAAAATGGGTTGCATCATTTTTCCTCCACTGGCATTCTTGAAAATATTATATATATTTATACTTTTTAACTATCATAGATAATCAGGATGCTAAGATCGGAAGATTACAGTTCAAAGCCCACCCAGCAGGAAAGATCCCTAGATTCTTATCTCCAATAAACTTCTCAGCAAAAGCCAGACACAAGTGGTACTGAGCTTGAAGTGGTAGGGCACAAGCCTTGAGCTTAACAGGCTCAGAGACAGTGTCCAGGCCCAGAGTTCAACCCCTAGGACAAACCAATAAAACAAAAACAAAAATAAAAACAAACTCCAAACCCAGCATTTTTCTTATTTTATACAGAGGCATTTAATTAAGGAAATTGCTTCCTGTGTTACATACAGGTAGAAGAAAGAAGTCACACAATTATTCTCTTCATAACATGTTATACCAAAGCCTCAAAAATTGCTGTTTTTCTAAATTTATAAATTAATATCCATTTCTTGGCAACTCGGTCTACATTATTTACATTATCATTTTATACAGGAACTGTTGGAATTATCTATTAACTGAGTTCTAATTATAACTCTCTTGAAATAATATGCTAGGCAAATAGAATGCAAGAAACATTTGTAAATTTGTCAATTAAACACACTATTTAAAAAGAATTTTGTAGTATCTTATAGAATATGAAATTACAAACAACACCAAATTATTTATTTGAAGTCTGAACTCTAATTTAGAAAGATCTATCAATTCCTACATTATATGAACTTTGCTATTCCTCAAGGCTTAAGCTTTTGTAATCCTTCATCCTTTCCTTGGAATCTAACAGAATGATGATTACTTACTTTTTCTAATTTTGCATGGGAATTATGAGCCATTTTGCATCTAGGAATGTTCTGTAATGAAGAGAGCATTTAAAAGCAGAAGTGAGGATTATATATGAGTTGCATTTCAATAGGAAACGACTTCTCAAAACATAATGACAAAATTAGCCCAAACTTCCAACTGCGTATTCCTTTCTGGTTTGGTATCTTTTAATAATAGAAAATTATACTACCTGGTCCAGGGAAGGTATCACTATGTAATTCCAGTCTCTAATCTCCTGTCAGTCTGAGTGCTAGAATTGAAGGTTTGTATCACATTGCCCCACCGTAGTTTCTTGGTTTATTTATATGTATATATATTTATTTATTTACTTATTTGTTTATTTATTTATTTATTCATTTTTGGAACCGGTCATGGGGCCTGAACTCTGGGACTGGGTGCTGTCCCTCAGCTCTTCAGCTCAAGTCTAGGTCTCTACCACTTGAACCACAGAGCCACTTCCGGCTTTTTTCTTTTGGCTTATGTAGTGCTGAGGAATGGAACCCAGGGCTTCATGTATGCAACGCAAGCACTCTACCACTGAGCCACCTTCCCAGGCCCAGACTAGCAATTCTGAACTTCTCCAGTTATATTATCCACTAAACTTCTCAGAATGTTCATGTACTCTTTTCGAAGATGTTCTAACATTTGACGCAGGATATGAACATTTTCAAATGCACCTGCGGGGTCTCTGATTCATTCCATGGATCTAATCCCTTTAATACTGATTACTTGAATCTCTTACTATCCCGATCCCTATCTATGTAATTTTCTCACACTTTTTTGAAGAATGTTCGCTTGAGGATTTTTTAATTTTACAAATTATCACTTGATTCTAGTCTTACTCAGGACATATTTTCTATTGTTTTCTAACTTTTCTACATATTCTGAGAGTTGCTTCATATTTGTATTTGTGTGTGCACATATAAGTGTCTCTGTATATATGTGTATGATTGTATGTATGTATGCAAAAGAATCAAAATCTAATTCAGCAATCTTGTTCATGACTGGTATTCTAATACTTGAGCCATACTTCCAATCCATCTTTTGGCTGGTTAATTATAGTTTCTCAAAGACTGTTCTGCCCAGGCTGGATGCAATCTGAACTTCCCAGACTCCTTTACATTCTTAGGTTTCATTTATCCAGTGGAATCTACTTTTAAACTACAAAGATTTTTGTGAGTGTAAAGTCAAAGCTGTAGCCCAGATTTTCAACTCAAGAATTCATATAAAGATAGATGAACATACACATTACATATGCTGAGTGTACACTGTCAAAAATGTGATCCTAAGCTGGGTGGTGGTGAGATCTGAGGATTGGAGTTCAAATCCAGCCCAGGTAGCAAAGTCCCGGAGACTCTTTTCTCCAATTTACTGCAAGAAAACTGGAAGCGGCACTGAGGCTCAAGTGGTAGAGCGCTAGCCTTGAGCTGAATAGCAGAGGGTCAGTGCCCAGCCTCTGAGTTCAAGTTCCAAGACCACCACCAACAAACAATATATAAGTAAAGGAAAGAAAAAATGTGATCTTATCCACCAGTTCATAGCTAGTATAATCCCTGCTCTCACAAGATGGACTTTTTTTTCCCAATTAAGTCTATACTGTTATATCTCACTTGCATTGAAAACAGAATTATTCTTCCATTCTACTTTCTACAAAGTTGTATCATTAGCAAGCATGATTTAGAAAGGGAGTGGCCTCATACTTCCTGTTCCATGTAGGAGTAATGCTTTCTATATATCACTCTCATAAATCTACATACTGGACTTGGCTTTATTGTTTCAACGTTTTCTTATTTGTAGAGTCTTCTATAGTGTATTGAACCCTTATACTTAAACACAGACTTTCTCTTTCTCTTATTATTGCTATAGTTAACATGAGTTAACAAATTCATGTACACTTGGGAAATAATGCGCAGAACATACACTCACAAAAAAATGATCTGAGAAACTTCTTCCCCTTTAAAATTCGCCTTAATTTACAGACAATTTACAAAGTTTGAACTCAATATACTCATGGATAATGTATTTATAAGCAATATAAATTTCATATTTTCTCTTTACTAAGTTGTCTCTGAAACTCGTATTACTTCAGGTCCAAAGGTGTCCTTGTGTTATTTCGTTGAAGTCAGAAATCATTCACTATACCTCAAACAGCACCATAGATTGTTCCCGGAAGTAACCGTTACTGGATGTGGAAACTGATCCAAGGAGAGGTATTGACCATAGAGGATTTACAAAGTTCAAGTTAACTTGTGCTTTCCTTTTTACTGTAAAAGAAGAGAATCCGAGGTCTTGAAGAAAACTGTGTCCTTGACTTTGTCTAGTGTGTTTTTACTCATATATAATTTTTCTGTAAACTTCTAGTTGAGAGAATTACAAAAAGAACTAATGTGCCATTTGATGGCCAGCATAGAACAAAAGGAAATAACATTGTTTTAAATATGTTCTACTGCAGGGGCTGGGAAGGTGGCTTAGTGGTAGAGAACTTACTTTGCATGCCTGAGGCCCTAGGTTCGATTCCTCAGCACCACATAAGCAAAAATAAGCCAGAAGTGGTGCTGTGGCTCAAGTGGTAGAGCACTAGCCTTGAGTTGAAGACCTGAGGTAAAGCGCCGAGGCCCAGAGTTCAGGCCCACGTCTGGACCCCCCCAAAAAAATTCTACTGCAAAGAAACAAAGACATGGAGGTTTTAAAGTGTTTTATGCATGGATATTTCACTCCTGACATGATTCTCTTATTGTAGGAGTCAGTTATCAATTCCTTTATTTTGGTCCTGAGTTCTCCAGAGCAATAAGGATTCCAAAAGAGCATCCAGTGCGTATGATCAGCAAAAGGAGCCATTTCTCACACCAGTAGTCCTTAAAGGAGGGTCCCAATGAAATATCTGTTTTTCTTTGTTTGCATTTTTGTTTAGTTTATGTTTGTTCTAGGGCTTGAACCCTGAGGCTGGACCCTGTCCCTGAACAGTTTTTGTTCCTGCCCACCAGCCCCCAAATCTAGTACTCTACTGCTTGAACCAACACTCCACTTCTTGATTTTTTGCTGTGTAATTACAGATAGGAGTTTGACAGACTCTGCTGCCTGGGTTGGCTTTGAACTAAGTTAGTAAGAAAGCCAAGTGTCATCAACTGTACAGTTTTCTCTTTTCAAATGAGAAATATTAGATGAAGCTTACTGTAAAGCTAATATTTGACCATATTTTCTTTCTTTTTTTTTGTGAGCATACCGTACAGAGGAGTTACAATTACATAGGCAAGATAACGAGTACAATTCTTATCAATCATTGTTGCCTCCTTTTTGTTTCCCCTTCCCATCCTTTCCCATATACCCCCATACCCCATCTTGTCCTCCCCCCCCCACCAAAGTTGTAAAGTTCATTTTTCGACATAACGATTTGTACATCTCATTGTTACAATGGGTCCACCTGTATCCCTAGTTAAACGATTTGTTTTAGAGAATATATCCAGCAAAGAATCCATAACATAACTCAGCAAAAGTAGGTGCACTGAATCATTTTGGAATTATTTTTTTTTGGTTGGGAAGATTATTGATCTTGCCGTTCCTTTGGGGGAAACTGAAAGTCATATTTCACCACTTTTTTTCTTGTGGGGCTTGAACTCTTATCCTGGGTGATTAGCTACAACACCACTCCTGGTTTCTGGTGATTAATTGAAGGTTAGGATCTCATGGACTTTCCTGACAAAGCTGGCTTTGAACCACAATCTTCTGGTCACAACCTCCTTAGTAGCTAGGATTACAGGTGTAGACCACCAGCACCTGGCTCATATTTGCATTTATGTGCACTGAATGACACTGTGTAGAAAAAGAATGGAAATTTTAACCAAATGATGACATTGCAGCATTTCAGAAAAATTGAAGTAGCAAGAAATATATCCTGCTTTTCCATTTTGTTACATTAATGACTGATGAGCTCTGGGACCCTTACATTAGCATCCTCTGCCATCTGTATAGATGTATTTAGTATCAGGAAATGTTCATAGAGAAATAGAGAAAGAATGAGATTTTTAGAAATCAAAAGAGATAAGGTATGAAAAATAGCATAGAAGGAGATACATTTATGTAGGGAGCCAGGGTAAACGCCATTACAAGATGGCACCCACTCCCTTGCAGCTTTGAAGTAACCACTCCATTTCAGGCGGTGCTTGGCTGGACGGTGGGTCCTGGGCCTTGCACATGCGCGAGCCACGTAGAGTCCCCAGCCAATCCCATGGCACCTGGTGACGGTGAAAGGCAGAAGACCAATGATAGAAAGACCCGTGTTCCTATTCCCTATATAAGCGGCCATGTTTTGGGTGCACGCTCTCTCATGCTCAAGCTCTCCCATCAACTAAAAGGCTCTCCAATAAAGTGTGATCTGAGAAGACTCCTGGTGTGGTGGTCGTTTTTTCTCGCTGGCCGAGAAGGCATTCGCCGCAAAGTGGTGCCGAAACCCGGGACCCGTGCGAGAGGCCGAAACGGAGCCAGAACTCAACACGCGGAGAGGTATGCTGTTCACTGTAGATTTAGATATTTATTGGTTGCTTGCATTGCTTCTTCCCTTGTGGCTTGTCTTTTTGATGGTGCGCACTTGCCTCGAGGAGGGAGGGTTTGATTTAATCCAGGAAGGATGCAAAGTACTAACATGGCATCAGGATAGTCTATCAGAGTCAGCATCCAGTAATGGGGAGGAAAATAGGCCTAAAAGAAAAAGGGAAAAAAGACAAAAGGATCCTAAAGAATTAAAGCAGGAGGGACTGCAGCCCTCACAAAAGGAGAAGGGTCTTAGGGAGGAGGGGGTCTCAAGGAGACCCCCATGCCCTTCTTTAAAAGCAAACCGGTTCTCAGCCCTACATGTGGAAGGGTGGGACCAAGAATGCAGTGAACTTGTGAGTGACTCAGAGGAAGAAATGTTAGAGGAGGAGGGAGAGCAGCTCGATCCAGCTGATAGTGAAGACTTAGAAGAGGCTGCGGCAGAGTATGAGGCAGACAGATATGGGGGGGGTGGCGCCCCCTAGGGGTGGGAGTACCGCAGCAGCCAGGAAGAGGAAACGGAGCTGGCCCTCACCCGTCGGCCCCCCGGGCGTGCCCGCCGGCGGGGCAGAGTCACTTTATAAAAGGAAGCACCTGGTCGTGGCTGGTGGCCGCCTTTCCAGTTTTTGAAAATCCAATTACTAATGAAAGAAATTTTGAGCCTGTTTCCTACTTCCAGCTTAAGGATTTAGTTGAGGCAGTCCAGACTTATGGAGTGACGGCTAATTATACCACTGCCCTGCTCCAAAGACTGACTGTAAATGCTATGACGCCCACGGACTGGTTTGAGGTAGCCCGTACCTGTCTCAATCATGGGCAGTTCCTCGATTTCCGGTCTATTGTTCAAGACAAGGCTCAAGCCCAATACAGACAAAATGTCCGTGACGGGCACCTGGACTGGACCGTAGATATGCTTCTCGGGCAGGGACCCTACACGGTAGACCAGACAGGATATCCTTTTGAAGTATACTGCCAGGTAAACGAGATCTTTTACAAGTCCTGGCGGGCCCTCCCAAACAAGGGAGAGATGGCTGGCAAACTAACAAAAATCATGCAGGCCCCTAATGAGCCATTTTCTGATTTTGTTGCCCATATGCTAGAGACAGCCGAGCGGGTGTTAGGAAATCTGGAAACAGCAATGCCATTTGTACAGCAAATCATTTTTGAACAAAGCACCAAGGAATGTCAGAGGGCAATTACCCCAGTAAGAACTCAAAGCCTAGAAGCTTGGTTAAAAGCCTGCAGAGAAGTAGGTGGCCCCCTGACCAATGCGGGGCTGGCGGCTGCTGTCTTGTCGGCTGCCGGGCCCGCAAAAGATAGTAAAGGGAAAGGGTGTTTCCAGTGTGGTCAGTTGGGACATTTTAGACAACAGTGCCCACAAAATGGTGGTCCTGGGCAAAACGTACCCAGGCCGCCAAGGACTCCAGGAGTGTGTCCTCGTTGTAAAAAGGGAAAGCATTGGGTCAACGAGTGCAGGTCATTTAGAGACATCAATGGACATTTTATCCCCCAAAATACTCCAAACGCTGATTCAGAACCAGAGCCAAAAAACGGGAAGGAGGGCCCTCGTCCCCAGGGCCCGAAAATTTACGGGGCATTTCAGACTCTGGCTCCCAGACAGCATCCGCAACAACCCCCCAGCCAAAGAGAGCAACCTCAGGCTCCGTAGGGTTGGACCTCTGTGCCACCTCCGGACGGGTATTAACACAGCAGATGGGTGTCCAGATTGTGGAGACAGACATGACAGGACCCCTAGATGAAGGCACTGTAGGAATAGTTTTAGGACGCTCCTCCTCCACAATGAGAGGATTAATAATTTTCCCGGGAGTGATTGACCCTGACTATACGGGGACTATCAAGGTCCTCTGCCATGTCCCCCATGGAGTGGTGTCCATTTCTCCCGGGGATAGAATTGCACAGCTCCTGCTTTTGCCTTCTCTTCATGGCAACTTCCCTGCTAAGGAGATAGAGAGAGGAGATAAAGGGCTAGGCTCCACTGGAGTCGACCGTACATGCCTGTCCATAACTTTAGATCAAAGACCCATGCTAACTCTCCAAGTGGAAGGGAAAAGATTTGAGGGACTGGTGGATACAGGGGCAGATCGAAGCATCATCCAAAGAGGGGAGTGGCCAAAGCAATGGCCAACTCAGAAATCCTCCCAGACCTTACAAGGGTGGGGCTATGCCGATGCCCCACAGTTAAGTGCAAAAGAATTGACTTGGAGAACAGACGAAGGCCAAGTTGGAAAAATGCAGCCATTTGTGGTAGACGTCCCTGTCAATCTTTGGGGAAGAGATGTGCAGCAACAGCTAAAGCTAACTTTAACTAATGATTATTCTGAGGCCAGTCAGAATATGATGAAACAGCAAGGATTTGTGCCAGCCTTGGTGCTTGGTCGGCGTCTCCAAGGATGCAAGGAACCGATAGAGCCACTTCCTAAACAGGAAAAGAAGGGTTTGGGTTTTTCTTAGGGGCCTCTGAAAACAAAGCTTCCACTGAAAGTGCGGTACCCATACCTTGGTTAACACAAAAGGCGGTGTGGGTTCCTCAGTGGCCCCTATCTCGAGAAAAATTGGAAGCGGCTCAAACTCTTGTCCAGGAACAGCTGCAGCTGGGGCATGTTAAGCTTTCAGTGTCATCTTGGAATACCCCAATTTTTGTGATTAAAAAGGCCTCCAGAAAATGGAGATTATTACATGATCTTAGAGCAGTAAATGCCCAGATGCAAATTATGGGACCCATCCAAAGGGGACTTCCATGGCTCTCTGCGTTACCTCGAGAGTGGCCTATTTTAGCTTTAGATATTAAGGATTGCTTTTTTTCCATACCTCTTTATGAAAAGGATAGGGAGCGCTTTGCCTTTACTTCGCCCTCTGTTAATCATGAAACCCCGGATGTTCGCTATCAGTGGAAAGTTCTCCCCCAAGGGATGGCTAATAGCCCGACAATTTGTCAATCGTTCGTAGGGGCTGCATTAATCCCTGTTAGGAAAAAATTTCCAAAAGTACGGATTGTCCATTATATGGATGATATCTTGTTGGCTGCTCCCTCGGTAGAGACTCTTCATAAAGTGTTTGGGCAGGTAACGGAGACCTTAGCTGATAACGGACTGATTATTGCCCCTGAGAAGGTGCAACAGACTAGTGTTGTTCAATTTCTGGGAACCTTTGTTTCTCCTACTGAGATTAAACCACAAAAACTTTCCATTCGAACTGGTCATCTCAAAACACTTAATGATTTTCAGCAATTGGCAGGAGATATTAATTGGATAAGGGGGTTTCTTAATCTCCCTCGGTCAGAGTTGTTACCTTTATTTGCCATTTTGGAGGGCTACCCTGAAGTCACCTCCTCTAGATCCCTGACACCTTTAGCACTAAATTCCCTACAAAAGGTTGAGGCAGCTTTGTCTAGGGCTCAACTTTCATGGGTTGATTTAAAATTACCTATCGATTTATGTATATTAAAAACAAAAAATTATCCCACGGGGGTTCTTTGGCAAAATGGCCCCTTATGGTGGCTCCACGGCAATTCTGTGGGAGCAAAAACTGTTCAATATTTTCCTGAATTAGTGGCTAAGCAGGCAATTTTGGGTATAAAGTATTGTTTGATGCACTTTGCAAAAATTCCAGATAAATTAATTATTCCATACACCCGTGAGCAAGTTGAAATTTTAGCAGCCACAGTGGATATGTGGGCAATTCTTGTTTGCTCATTTCCAAATGTAATTGATAACCATTATCCTAAGCATCCTCTGCTTGCCATAGTTAACAAAAATTTAGTGTATTTTCCTGTTGTCACTTCAAAGGAGCCCTTGGTTGATGCTCTGACCATCTTTATGGATGGATCAAAATCTGGACAAGGTGCCTTTTTTGTTCAAGGACACAAACAGCCGGTAGTCTTTAATTTTCGGCCGAATGTCCCACAGGCTGTTGAATGTTTAATTGTGCTTGAAGTTTGTAAAAGATTTGATCAACCTTTTAATTTATTTTCTGATTCATTAGATGTTGTAAATGCCGTTGCTTCCCTTGAAGTTGCTGCTTCAATTAAGCAGGCCAGTACAATTTCTAATGTTTTGTTACAGATTCAGTCCCTTATCTTAAACAGAAAACACTCTTTCTATATTGGACATATTCGCGCCCACTCTATGTTGCCGGGCCCGATGGCAAGGTGTAATGATTTGGTGGACCAGGCAACTCGGGCTGTGGCTCTGGTCGCTGCTGATCCTGTAGAATTGGCAAAAGACTTTCATAGATTGTATCATGTACCTGCTAATACCCTTAGGAAAAGATATAATTTGTCCAGGCATGTGGCAAGAGATATTGTTAAAGCCTGTAAATCATGTGTTACCTTTCTTCATCCTCCCCATGTGGGGGTAAACCCCAGGGGGTTGAGACCAAACGCCCTATGGGAAATGGATGTTACTCATCTGACAGAATTTGGTAAGTTAAAATATTTACATGTGTCTGTGGACACCATTTCTGGTGTCATTCATGCCACACCTTTGGCAGGAGAAAAGGTGTCTCACATCAAAATACACTGCTTAGAAGCTTGGGCAGCTTGGGGAAAGCCCCTTAGACTCAAGACGGATAATGGCCCTGCTTATACTTCCCATGGTTTTCACGCCTTTTGCGCACAAATGCAGGTTGCCCACACCACCGGACTGCCCTACAATCCTCAAGGACAAGGTATAGTGGAAAGAGCTAATAGAAGCATAAAAGAAATGCTTCAAAAACAAAAAGGGGGAATTGCTGAGTCAGCATCCCCCAGGGAAAGACTTTCTCTTGCTATCTTTACCCTTAATTTTTTAATTCTAAATGACAACGATCAGTCTGCCGCAGATCAGCATATGACAAGAGACCCCATGGATACTAAAGACATGGTTATGTGGAAGGATGTTATTAATAATAAATGGTATGGACCGGATCCGGTAATAACGAGATCCAGGGGAGCTGTTTGTGTTTTTCCACAGAGTCAAGAAGTACCTCACTGGGTGCCAACGAGACTGACCAGGCTGGTGGAGAATGCAGAAGAACCCCCTCTTGAAGATGCCATCCACTCGTCTCCTGATGCTGCTGATCTTCCTGCTGTTAGCAACAGTGCTAATAGCAATCCCTGTGATAGCTAAACCGATGATGCTGTGGTGTCCTTTTTCAAAGAGTGGGTGGGAGTCGGAATGTTTTTAGCCTGCTGCCTGGGAAGATGCGTGGTCTGCCTATGGTTGGTCTGTCGTCTTCGAGCCCAAACCAGAAGGGACAAGGTTGTTATCTTGCAAGCATTAGCCGCTTTGGAGAGTGGATCCTCACCCCAGATCTGGCTGTCGGCCCTGAGAGGCAATTAAGCCTTACCATCCTGCATAGCCTTAGCACCCCGAGGGATTAGGGGATCCCATTGCACCGGGACAGGTATGCAACTTGCAATTTGGGACAGGGTGCAAGGCAAGTGCACTGCACTTGAGGAGGACCATCTCCTCAAGAAGAGCATGCTGGGTTGCAAGTGGATTGATGCCCAAGATCCCACCTCTGCAAAAAAGGCATCGGACGGGCCTGGTCATCACTGGGGAAGGCACCCCTCAGGCGAAGGCCAGTGCAAGGTCCTAATGTTTTAGACAGAGGCCCAACCTCTACTCTTACCTGTTGCCAAAAAACAAAATAGGGGGAACTGTAGAGAGCCAGGGTAAACGCCATTACAAGATGGCGCCCACTCCTTTGCAGCTTTGAGGTAACCACTCCATTTCAGGCGCTGCTTGGCGGGACGGTGGGTCCTGGGCTTTGCGCATGCGCGAGCCACGTAGAGTCCCCAGCCAATCCTGTGGCACCTGGTGACGGTGAAAGGCAGAAGACCAATGATAGAAAGACCCGTGTTCCTATTCCCTATATAAGCGGCCATGTTTTGGGTGCACGCTCTCTCATGCTCAAGCTCTCCCATCAACTAAAAGGCTCTCCAATAAAGCGTGATCTGAGAAGACTCCTGGTGTGGTGGTCGTTTTTTCTCGCTGGCCGAGAAGGCGTTCGCCGCACATTTATCACACAGAGACTAAGAGCTAGCCTAAGAGATTTAGAATGCTAAAGGCAAAGAGGAAAAGCCTAGTTGGCAACAAGTTCTACAATAACCAAAAATGGTTCTCTAGAACAGTTTCTGGTATGCCTTAATTACTATCATTTATTCCTTCTATCTGGATTTATTCTTTATTTTCTTTCACAACTATTAATTAGCCTCTGCCTTTTTGGTGCCATAACTCACCAAAAAGATTTCAAAACCACACTTAGCGTACCCTTCTCTTTGTGATTAGCAGTGACAACACATATCCTGGAATCACTGAATTTCCAGAATTAAACTTTACCTGACATCTAAGCACATTCCTGGCATTAATAACTGTGACTTATTGAACAAAACTTTTTTAACACTGTATCCTAACATAACTAAAGTACATAAATTAGGGACTGTTGTCAGGTGTCAGTATGGAAGAAGCAATTATATATTCCAAGTATGGGGTCTTTATTTTGCATTTACTAACTAAATGTTTTTTGTTTCGTTTTGTTTTTGTTCTTTTTGCCAGTCGAAGGGCTTAAACTCAGGGATAGGGAATTTTCCTGAGCTTTTTTTCTAGCTCAAGGCTAGCACTCTACCGCTTGAGGCACAGCACCACTTCCAGTTTTTTTTTTTTTAATGTGTTACTAAGGAATGAACCCACAGTTTCATGGCTGCTAGGCAATCACCGTACCATGAAGCCAAATTCCTAGAGCCCTAAATAACTTTCTTAAGATGGCATTACATTTTCATTCCGTAACTATATATCATAATTTTTTTTTTTTGGTTGGTCGTGGGGCTTGAACTCTGGGCCTGGGCGCTGTCCCTCAGCTCTTCAGCTCAAGGCGAACGCTCTACCATTTGAGCTACAGCGCCACTTCCGGTTTTCTGGTGGTTTATTGGAGATAGGAGTCTCACAGTCTCTCCTGCCCGGGCTGGCTTTGAACCGCAATCCTCAGATCTCAGCCTCCTGAGTAGCTAGGATTACAGGCATGAGCCACCAGCACCCGGCTATATATCATAATTTTGACGAGGTTTTAGAAAATGATGTAGAAAGCAATACGATACAATAATTCTACTAAGGCTGGATGGACAATGAATAACTGTCAAGGTCTAGACAGGGAACAGAAGGGCTTATCTCATGAATCTGTTTCAACAAGCTAGCGAGACAGCTACAGACCCACAACCCATCTCCAGAATGAGAGGGCCACCTTGGGTTCCAACCACATGGGGATGCTGGGCCGCCCCTTCTAGCTTCTATTCAACCAGGTCTTGGGAAAGAGAGAGAAAAAAAGTCAGAATTACAATTAAGTTGGGTGTGGTAACTCAGAATTCTAATCCTAACTACACAGGAGGCTGAGATATGAGGATCATGGTTCATAACCAGCCCAGGCAGGAACGTCTGTGAGACTCTTATCTCCAAAGAACCACCAGAAAATCAGAAGTAGTGCTGTGGACTCAAGTGGTAGAGCACTAGCCTTTTGCTGAGGCTCTCGGCAACAGCGCCCAGGCCTAGAGTTCCAGCCCCAAGACTGACAACAAGTGAACTTCCTAACAGAAGAAGTGGACTGAATAGCACCCATTGTCCTAGGGAGCATGGTAGCGAAGTCAGGCAGAACTTCCTGTGAAACTGAAGTCATAAGTAGGTCACCTGGCTTCTCTGTGCCTTGGTTTCGCCAGCTGCAAAACTCAACACAGTGAAGAATCCTCTTCCTCATGGGGATAGGATAATGATGAAAGAGAGCCATGTTTTGTTTGATAATCCCACATCTGTTGCACGATTAATAACAGGGCCAACCTGAGCCCTTTCCGGGTATCTTCCTGTCATTTGCTCACAGAATTGCGAGAACCTTCTCTGAAAGCTGCTCCCTCTGTGCCTAGCCATGCTCCAAAGATCCCTCTGTATAAATCCCTTTTTTCCTCACAACTGTCCTGTGAGGAGAATGAGGTTCGATGGGTGGGACCCTACCCAGAGCTTCCCCTGTGGTCAAGAATCATCTGCTGTGATTTTTCTGCCTGCTCAAACTGACTTAAGAAACCATTCAAGCCACAGGAAAATCAAAAACCTCAAGCAGACCAGAGACTCCAAAAAGAGACAGGTTAAGGACACAGGGAGATACAGGATCTTCCCATCCCCCCACCCAAAAACATCTAAGAACTCTTTTTTTGTAGCTTTTATAAAAAATTTTTTTCTAAATTTTTTTTTTAATTTTTAATTTTTAACTTTTAATTTTTTTGTTTTCTATTAACTTTTTTTCTTCCTATTATAATTTTTATTTTAGGGGTATATATGTGTGTACTTTTTTTCTTTTAAAAAATTTTTTGTTTAGCTCTACTGACCCATTGATCCTTTTTCCTTTCCTTCTCATTCTTTTTAATTTTTCTTCTTTTTCATTCTTCTTTGCATGACATAATTTGTTATGCCAACAGTTGATTATTAGACCTTACCCCCATTGTGTACATGCTTAATCCAGAAATTTATTACTTAATTTAAAAACTATTAGACTTAAATTCCTTAATAGCAGTACTACCTCTTTATACCTACATAATATTTTAAGCATTTTTATTTTTAAGTTTTTCACATGTCTTTTATATCAATCTGCTTCTCTTATTCTATCCATGTTCTTTTCTGAATATTACGTTTTAAAATTTGCATAATTTTTAAGTGTTGCTTTTCTTAATTTTTAATTTTTGTTTTTCTATTTTTTCTTGTCTTTTTTCTTTCTCTTCCTTCTTATTTTCTGTCTCTCTACTATCATTCTATCCAACTTATTTACCGCTTTGAGATTAGGATTGAGTTAAGTTAACTCTCCCACAGCCTTTCCACATCCCTATATGCTTATTTTTACCCATATCTCTCCTTAACTTAATAATTTCAGTTTGCCAAATTCTTCTTTGCAGTTCGTAGCCCATTAATACATAGTTGTTCGGTGTTGAATAGGTATATCTGTTGAACTAGATTTTTGCTGATTTTTGAATTTGCAACTACAGACTTTTGTTGATGCTTGCCTTAAAATACTGTGCTAGCACAAAACTGGTGTTACTTTCATCTCAAATGATCAGAGCAACTGGGAAAAACACCAGAAAAACAGCTACTCCGTGTATCTCAAATCCCACTCATGATAATCAGGGGACAGAAAAGATAATGAATAATCCAGAGGAGAGTTCCCAAAAAGCTCTACAAACACTACTGGTAAACATGGTAAATGAAAATATTGAAAACCTGCAAAGGACCCTGAATGAGAGTGATAGGGAGAGAGAGGAGACAAAACAAAGGTTAATACAAGAATATCATGAGCGTGAGGAAGCTACTCAATGATTGATACAGGAATTGCATGAGCAGCTTGAGAACACTCAAAGAGAAATAAAGGAATGTTGTGAGAAGACTGAGATCAATCAATGATAACTACAGGAACTGCATGAATGTCAAGAAGCTAAGAAAAGGGTAATACAGGAATTGAGAGAGCTGGATTAGAATGCAGAAAGATCACTAAAGGCATTCATGGAATCCATAAACAGAGAACTGAAAGAAGTCAGGGAGACCACAAAGGGAATGCTGGATGGAACCCAACAGAAGGAATGGGAATAAACAATCAACTAAGTGATTTGAGAATAAACACTGAAAAACAAATTAAGGAATTAACGAAGTTCATACAAGATATAAAACAATGCTCCAACAAAGAATTTGAAGCCATGAAAGCCTACCAACTAGAAGAAAAAGAAATTAAAACAAAGTATAAAGTCTTGATAGTAGGTTACACCATGCAGAATATCGAATCTCAGGGATTGAAGACAGCCTAGATATTATAGAGAAAGAAAATACATCCATCCAAGACAAATCCAAGAAATATGATAGATCTATTCAACACTTGGAAGACACCATCAGAAGTGCTGATCTGAGGATAATGACTGCAGAGGAGAACCCAGAGACAGAAGTTAATGGTCTATGAAATTTGTTTAACAGGATCATAGCAGAGAACTTCCCAAACATGTAAAAAGATAGGCCTATTCGGATACAAGAAGCTATTTGAACTCCAAGTAGACCGGACCAGAATAGGACATCCCACTGTCACATTAAAATCCACACAGGATAAATTCAGACCAAGGAAAAGATCCTTAAAGCTGTCAAGGAGAAAAGATCAATCGCCTATAAAGGGAAACCAATGAGAATGACCTCAGATTTCTCAGCGGAGACAATCATAGCAAAAAGAGCCTAGAATGATGTAGGCCATGCCTTAAAGACAAACAACGATCAACCAAGAATTCTGTACCCAGATAACCTCTCCATAACTGAAGGTCAAATAAAAACCTCCATAGGAAAGAAAACTTGAAACACTATATCTCCACCAAACCAGACCTACAAAACATTCTTAAAGGCGTCCTACACATAGAAAACCAACAAGACCCCAATAAAGGCCAAGAAATTGCCCACAAACTGAGAATCCAATTACCTCAGGAAGAACCCAGTTACCTCAGCCCCCAAGAAGGTGGATAACATGGCAGGAACTCCCAAATACCTCTCAGTCCTATCTCTCAACATTAATGGACTTAACTCTACAATTAAGCGACATAGACTATCTAGTTGGATTAAAAAGCAAGATCCTTCTATCTGTTGCCTTCAGGAGTCACATCTTGCCCATAAAAACAAACATTTTCAATGTGAAAGGCTAGAACAAAATCTACCAAGCAAACTGCCCCTGTAAACAGGCGGGAATTGCAATCCTAATATCAGATAAAATAGACTTCAAATTAAAATTCTTGAGAAGAGGTAAAGAAGGTCGCTCCATACTAATTAAGGGATCTCTCATTCAGGAGGATATTACAATTCTAAATATCTATTAGCCAAATAAGGGAGGACCCACATTAATCCAAGAAACACTACTTTCCCTCAAATCCCACAGAGATCCAAAGACATTAATTGTTGGGGCATTAACACACCATTTTCCCCACTAGATAGATCAACTAGACAAAATCTCAACAGAGAAAGCACAGATCTAAACAACTGCATACCTCATCAAGATTTCACAGACATCTACCGAATATTTCAGCCATTAGCATCAAAATACATGTTCTTGTCAGCAGCACATGGAATGTTTTCTGAAATAGACCACATTATTGGTCACATAGCAAACTTGTCCACATTCAGAAACATTGAAGTTATACCTTGCATTCACTCAGACCACAAGGGAATAAAATTAGATCTCAACACCAAAAGCCATCAAAGAATGTCCTGTAACTCATGGAGGAAATTCAAAAGTTCATGATATTCAACAAAAATGAACAAAGGAATTACCCGCTCCTCTGGGAAACAGCAAAGCCAGTACTCAGGGGGAAGTTTATAGCTCTGAGTTCCCACCTCTACAAATTAGAGAGGTCTGAAACCAACTATTTGATAAGACATCTGAGCCTCATTGAAAAAGAGCAGCAAGATAATCCTCAATCCAGTAGATGGTAAGAAGTAATTAAAATTAAATCAGAATTAAAAGAATTATAATCCAAAAAATATATAGAAAGAATCAACAAAACAAAGAGTTGTTACTTCGAAAAAATTAACAAAATGGACAATCTTAGCAAATCTTATCAGAAAAAGAAGAGAACAAACCCAAATAAATAAACTGAGAGATGAGAATGGAAACATCACCACAGAAACATCCAAGATTCAAAACATTATATGGGAATACTTCTCAAAACTTTATGCTAATAAGTTTGAGAACTTGGCAGAAATGTACCTTTTCCAAGCAAATATTGACATGACGAAACTAAACGAGGATGAGTTAAACCATCTTAACAGGCCCATATCAAGCATTGAAATAGAAACAGCAATAACACACCTCCCATCTAAGAAAAGCCGAGGACCAGAAGGCTTTACAGCAGAATTCTATAAGGCCTTCAAAACACAGCTCACACCAATACTACTTCAACTCTTCAATTAAATTAAAAGAGAAAGTTCTCTACCGAATTCATTCTATGAAGCCATAATAACCCTCATCCCCAAACCAGACATGGACTCATCACAGAAAGAGAACTATAGACCCATTTCTTTGATGAACATTGATACAAAACTTCTCAACAAAATTTTGGCCAATTGACTTCAACAATTCATTCAAACAATTCATCATCTAACAGGATACATTTCAGGGATGCAAAGCTGATTCAATATACGCAAATCAATTAATATTATTTATCACATCAACAGGAGCAAGGATAAGAACCACATGGTTATCTCAATAGATGGCAAAAAGGCATGTGACAAGATACAACGCCCCTTTATGATGAAGGTTCTGGAAAAATTAGGAATCCATGGAACATTCCTAAATACAATAAAGGCTGAATATGATAAACCTACAGCCAGCATTATACTTAATATTGAAAAACAAAAGCCATTTCCTCTTAACTCAGGAATGAGACATGAATTTCCAAGCTCTTTACTTCTCTTCAATCTAGTATTAGAATGCCTAGCTACAGGAATAAGACAAGATGCAAACCTAAAGGGGATCCAAATAGGGAAAGATGAAGTAAAACTCTCCCTCTTTGCAGATGTCATGATCTTGTAGTTAGACAATCCCATAGACTCCACTCCCGAATTACTCAAGGTGATTCAAAACTTTGGCAAAGTAGCAGGGTATAAAATTAACCCTCAAAAATCAATGGCTTTTCTGTATGCCAACAATGAGAAAAGTGTGGCTGAAATTAGGAAAACAATTCCATTCGTAATATCCCTACAAAAAATAAAATAACCAAAAAACTGAAGGACCTCTATGATGAAAACTTTAAAAACATGAAAAATGAAATCAAAACAGATCTTAGAAAATGGCAAAAACTCCCATCTTCCTGGAATGGAAAAATCAACATCTTGACAATGGCAATACTTCCCAAGGCTATCTACAAATTCAATGCGATACCTATCAATATTCCATCCTCATTCAAGAAAATAGAAAAAGCAATCCAATAATTCATAGGGAACAATAAATACCGCAAATAGCAAAAACAATCCTCAATAGAAGGAACAGTGCTGGAGGAATATCAATGCCAAATTTCAAATGCTACTACAAAGCAATAGTAATCAAAATAGCTTGGTACTGGCACAAGAACAGACCTCAGGACCAATGGAACAGAATTGAAAACCCAGAAATGAAACTACAGACCTATAGCCTTCTAATATTCGATAAGGGAGCTAACAAAATACATTGGAAGAAAGACAGCTTCTTCAGTAAATGGTGCTGGCAAAACTGGTTAACTACTTGTAGAAAAATAAAGCTAGATCCTTATATACCACACTGAACCTGAATCAACTCCAAATGGATCAAAGACCTGGATGACAAAGCAGACAATCTGAAAACATTACAGGATGGAATAGGAGAAATCCTAGGTCTCTTGGCACAGGCTGAAATTTTCTTAATAGAGACCTAGAAACACAACAAATCAAAGAAAGTTTGGACAAATGTCATTGCATGAAATTGCAGAGATTCTGTATGGTAAAGGACCTAGTTAGCCAGATCAATAGAAAGCCCACGGATTGGGAGAAAATCTTCATTAGCCATACAACAGACAAGGTTCTCATATCTACAATATACCTGGAACTCAAAAAAATTAAATCCCCCAACAACAAATCTTCAAAGAAACAACTGCCCAATAAATAAGTGAGCTAAAATCTTAAAGAGAATCTTCTCTAAAGAGGAAAGAAGGATGGCCAATAGACACATGAAGATATGGTCAACCTCTCTAGCCATAAAAGAAATGGAAAACAAAACAACATTGATATACCACCTCACTCCAGTTAGAATGGCTATACTCAAGAACTCTAATAACAGCAGATTCTGGAGGGGATGTGGACAGAAGGGAACCTTACTGAATTGTTGGTGGGAGTGTAAACTTGTTCAAACACTTTGGAAAGTAGTATAGAGGTTTCTCAAAAGACTCCACGTAGAACTCCCTTATAACCTAGCAATCCGACTATTGGACATTTACCCAAATGTTTACAAACAAGACCACACTAAAGCTACCAGTACAACTATGTTTATTGTAGCCTTATTAACATAGCTAAGATATGGAACCAACCCAGATGCCCCTCAGTAGATGAATGGATCAAGAAAATTTGGTATATATACACAATGGAATTCTATTCCTCCATCAGAAAGAATGACATTGCTCCATTTCTTAGGAAATGGAAAGACTTGGAAAAAATTATATTAAGTGAAGTAAGCCAGTCCCAAAGAAACATAGGTCCCATGATTTACTATTTTCAATATTTTCAATATATTCTATTCCTCCATCAGAAAGAATGACATTGCTCCATTTCTTAGGAAATGGAAAGACTTGGAAAAAATTATATTAAGTGAAGGAAGCCAGTCCCAAAGAAACATAGGTCCCATGATTTACTATTTTCAATAACTAGTATATGTCTGACTCAAACAGAAAAGCTCAGATAAGTTAGGGAAATGAACCCTGAGATATGTATTCAAACATTTTTACTTTCATTCCATTTTTTCTAGTACATTTATAAGTTTCTTTGTTGTTTTTTATGTCCCTCCCCCATGGTATAATCCCTGCTTTCACTGTATTTTGTATTGTTATAATTTATGGAGGGGAAGGGAAAGAAAATCATTTAGGGATTACAGGTGGAACCATTGCAACAATGAGATGTACAAGTCCTATGTTGAAAATGAACTTTACAACTTTGTTAGGGGGAGGTGGAGGGTCGGGTATGGGATGGGGAGAGGATGGGATGGGAAGGGGAATCAAAGAAGGAGGCTACAATGCTTGGTAAGATATGTACTCATTATCTTGCCCATATAATTTTAACCCCTCTGTACAGTATTTTCACTATAAAAAAATATGAAGAAAAACGAATCAGCTGCTGTGGACTAAAAGTTTATGGTAATCCATCTAAATCATTGACTGTGCATGAAGTTACATTTCTACCATCCCAACTCCAGAGGACCAGGTCTGGTGAAGCATACCTGTCATAGATAGGAGGACCTCGATCCAGCCTAGCCAGAGCATATCTTGAGTCTCTGTTTCAGAAATGCCCAAGACAGAAAGGTGGCTCCTCAGACCCAGGGAGAGGACACAAGTGGGGGGTCATGGTGTCCCCAGAGGGGTGTCTGACCTGGGGTAGGTGTGGTTTGGGGGCAGCCACTCACTTGGGCTTCTGGGAGAACTTGCTGTAGGCTGCTCCAGGTGGGGCGAGCAGCGATGGCAATGGCATTGCACACACATGGCCTCAGAGCAAAGAACCAGGGCCAGGGAGCAGGTTGGGGCTTTATGCGGCCTGGCAGGGTACCATTGCCGGATGTTTGAAATTCCGCACCTTGGGAAGGAGGGAAGGAAGCCAGGGTGTGTGCAGGCATCTCAATTTCCTTCTATATTCCAAAGTTGCCTGGAGTCTCTTCCTCACCACTCAGCCATCTCTACCTTCCTCAATTGCTCGTAGTGGTGTAAACTAACAGAGGGAATCCTGGTGCTACCAGGCAGCATGGAATGTGGGCGTGGCCACCATTCTTGTATATCATTGGTCAGAAAGAACTATGAATGAATGGGGGTGTGGCCAGAATCCTGTGATGCAAGCAGCATGGGCGGAGTCAAGAAGAGAGCTGCTCCCCCAGCCCTTTTCCAGGGAACAATGGGTCCAATTCTGTTGGAAACAAGGGGGTGACCTCATTTAGCTGGATGGCTTCACAGATTGTTCTGTATGTCTGTTTGTTCCCAGTCCCAGACCTTGTACTCAGGATATGAGCACAGTCTGTGAGCTGCTTTTGATCAAGGCTGGCCTTCTACACTAGAGCCACAGGGGTTCTGGCTTTGTTGGCACTGAACTTGGACTTTCTTGCCTAGGGTGACTTCGACAATGATCCTCCCATCACAGCCTTGTAAGTATCAAGGAGGACTGCTGAGAGCCAATCGTGCCTGCCTAATCATTGGTCTTGTTGATGTTCTTGGACAGACTGGTGTGTTCCCTATGCTCGGGTTTAAGTGGTGGGAGCTGTAGCCAAAAGTTGGAATCTTGGTCCTGCCACCTCCAAATGGAAGGAGATCCTAAGAAACATATTCCTGTCCATATGATTACCAATGGAATATGATGTATGTCATGATTGAAAGAGCAGTTCTTGAATGATTCTGGGATAAAATTATAAACAATTATGTTATAAGACACTGATCGTTGTTAGTTAATATTTTATAAGGCATTTAAACAATCACATTAATAAAATGGAGGTATAATGAAATACCTTAGAATTACTATACTATTACATACTATAATGGTGCCATTTTTTCTGCCAAGACTGGGATTGGAACCCGTGGTCTTGGTAACTCTGTTGCACTGTGTGGGAAGGGGAAACTGGCCTCCTAGAAGTCAAGAAATGCATGTCTATTCCTTAGGCCTGAAATAGATCCACACCACTAGAAAACATCCTATTCATGTACAATTTACATATATGATTTATATTTATATACATATGTTGAGTCCATATTGCATTCAGTGCAGTTATTTTATTTTTTGTTTTATTCATGTATTGACCAATTATTTTGACTACTATGGCACATAAAACATTGATTACATTGATTACATAAGATAGAGGTCTGCATATGTATTCTACTTCATACCTGACACCCAGGACTTTCATAGAAAAGGAAAACATGTGTCACCATCAACTTCTTACTCCACAATTCATTTTTGGGGAGTACTGGCATCTGAACTCACGGCCTACAAGCCTACAAGGCCCAATTCATGAATGGGTGAATGTCAGCACGCCATCCTGGGGCAAATTGAGCTGACAGGCTGTTCCCATGACCTGAGCTCAAGCCCCAGTGGTTAACAAAATAAGAAAATATTGACATTCAGATGGAAGTATGTTAATAAATATGTGCTTTTACAAAGTATCAGAGATGTCTATACATTATTCAGTTATATAGACTACAATCCTACTAATTCCTGGGTATTAATTATGTGTCCATGTAATTAATGTTAGTGTTTTCATCCTTATACTATTAATAAAATCAATCAGTGTCCTGAAATTATTGTGTTCCTGTAAGTAATAATATTCTTTTTATGCTTCATAAATATTAAATAAAATCAATTAGCTTCCTGAAATACTTCTAATTTTATAGGAGCATCATTCATGATCAACTCATTGAACCTTGACATTGATAATATTCCATTGTTCTTCCTATGGATGGGTACCATTTTTTTAGTCTCTCCTGCCATTGGTTGGTGTTAGGAGGGGGATTCGAAATCAGGGCCTATGTTGCCATGTGGGCCTATGGCTTCCCAGATAGTCTGCCAGCCTTTAGCATTGCAAGGTGAAGTACCCTTTGCAACAGTGTCATTCAGACCCATGAGGGTCACCGAGCAAAGGAAGAAAATATAAAAAGGCCACATTTTTTCTGTGCATTGCTTTCCCTACAAGACCTGTGGGTCTAGGATCCCAGAAGCAGCTGTAGATCTACAGTCTGCACCCCGGCCTAGGGTGATTGAAGCTGAGGCAGAGTTGCCACAACCTGATTTCAAGCCCGGTACTGAGATAAAAAAAATAAAAAATTTAGCTCCCTGGCTTGCAATTCACACAGTTTATTCTTACTGGCTTTGGATTTGAACTCAGGATCTGGGTAAATCTGCAGCAATGTGGATGAAGGGGAAGATCACTGTACTTGAAGATAAGAAAGGCAGGCCTGTTCACTAGCCCTGAATTCAAGCCCCAGCCCTGGAAACATAGTATTTATATATATATATTGTAAAGATAGGATTTATATTTACCTATAGATGTTCAGTCCATACATGTTTGGTGTGGTTGTTCCTTGAATTTTTTCTTTTATTTGTTTATTTACCATTGATTGTACTATGATGAAAACCATTCCGTTTATTACATTGATGACATCCTATCACAGAGCATCTAGATTTGTAGAAATGTTCTCCACCATGCCAGATTCTCAGGATCACCCAGGATATTCAGAGAGAAGGAAAACAAGTTTCACACTTGGCTTCTTACTCTACAACCCACTTGTTGGTAGTGCTGGGATCTGAACTCAGGGTCTAGTAGGACCAATTGTCCAATAAGTCAAGGTGAACACACCAACCTGTGAACTAAGGAGCTAGGCCATTCCCAGGATCTGACATTGATCCCCAAGGTGGTCCACTATAGTCATGAATTCATAATTTAAACATACAATCTATATTGACATTCATGTATCCACAGCATCTTGTGTTTAGTGAACTTCTCCTTATTTTTTCTCTTTTTCATGGAGGTATTGTGTATTTTACTAAATATGGTGACAGGTATAACTTTGCTGACATGGATGACAACCTGTTCCTATGGTTATAGGGTTGCCTATGAATTCCCCTTCTTGGTTGAGAATCAGGACTTTCACAGGAGAGGAATACATGTGCAACAACTGGCTTCTGACATCAGGATGAATTTTTTGTCAGTGCTGGGATTTGAATTCAAGGCTGAGTATCTCTGTTGCACTGTGGGGGAAGGGGAAGCTCACCATCCTTGAAGACTAGAATTTCCGGCCTGGTCTAGGACCTGATTTGAAGCCCCAACACTGGACAAAATCGCATGCCCACCTTTTTTAAACATAGGATCTTTCTTTACCTACAGGAGTGGTATGCATATTACATTCAGTGTAGTTACTCTTTTTATTTTGTGTCTTGTTCATTGATGTATTGTGCATTTTATTGAATATGGTGACAGATATAACTGTGCTGACATGGATGACAACCTATTCCCATGGCTATAGATTTGCTTATATAGCATTATCCATACTCGATGAGACCCAGGATATTCACAGAACAGGAAAACATATGCAACCTTGGTTTTCTCACATCAGAATGAATCTTTTGGCAGTGTTGGAATTTGAACTCAAGGCCTGTCAGGCCCAATTGGTAAATGGGTCATGTTAAGCACAGCAGCCTGTGAGCCTCTAAGGAGCCAGGGCATTCCTGGGACCTGAGATTGAGCCCTGGTGTGAGGCCAATATAGTCATAAATTCATAATTAAACAAAGGATCTATATTTCCAAACATGGGTGGGCTGCATCTTGCGTTTGGTGTAGTCATCCTGGCTGAGACCCAGAAGTTGTACAGCAAAGGACAACATGTACAATGCCTGGCTCCTCTCATCAGGGTGAATTTTGTGCTGGGATTCAAACTTTGGCCCTAGGTGGCCCAACTGCCCAATATGTCCACATGATTAAACCAGACTGTGAGCCACTAAGGAGATGGGCTCTTCCCAGGAACTGAGATAAAGCCACAGGGAGGCCAAAATAGTGCTCAATGCATCATTGAAACATGGGATGTATATTCACATCCCTGTGTGGACTGCATCGTGCATTGAGTGTACTTATTGTTTTTATTTTGTATGCTATTCATGGATGTATTATGTATTTTCTTATGTATATAATGAGAGGTATAACTGGACTGACATGGATAACAACTTATTCCCATGACCACAGGGTGGCCCATGCTTTCTGCATCCTACCTGAGACTCAAGACTTGCACAGGAAAGGAACATAGATTCAAAAATTGACTTCTGACACCAAGATGAATCTTCTGACAGAGGTGGGATCTGAACTCGTGGCCTAGCATGCAAAATTGGTGAATGGGTCCACATGAGCACACCAGCCTGTGAGCGACCTGAATTTGAGCCCCCTGGGGGGAGAGTGGGGAGCACAATAGTCATCCATTCATAAGCTGAAGGCAGAATACAAATAAGTACATATTTGTATAGAGTAGGATTGTGGTGACCTGTGATGGAATCCAATCTGTGAGTACCTATATTTGGATCTTTTCTGATGCCTCCATTTCATGTATATGATGATTATTGTCTTGCTTCATCAACTCTTCTTTACAAATAATCTATACCCCATGAGTCTTATGTATCATTTCCTACTCACATCATGCACGAAATACTCATTCAAGGCTGAGATCTTTCGCATGCTATGGCTCTTCCTAGGTCCAGAAACGAGTATTTCAGGATTTCGTTTTATTCATTTATTTACCATTTATTTTATCGACTCTGATGACACCTCTACAATTTATTACATTGTTTACATCCTATCACCTAGAATCTAGATTTTAGATGTGTTCTCCATCATGCGTGGCAATGTGAGGATCTGAACTCAGTGCCTAGCAGGCCCAATTCATGAATGGGTGAGTTTGAGCATGGGAGCCTCTAGCCAATGAAGCTGTCAAGTGGTTCCCAGGCACTGAGATCGACCCCCATGTTTGGCCAAAACAGCGATACATGGATAGGCAGACAGTGGTATACAAATAAATATATATTGTTAAAGAGTGCCAGAACCGTCTATCTATGATTAAATGACACCTACTACATTCCTACCAACTCTTAGGTATTTATTATACCACCATTGAAGGAATATTATTCTTTTCATGCTTAATAAATTATACATTAAGATCAATCAGCATTCTAGGACTATTGCATCCAAATTTAGATGAGACGGATGCATGAACTACTCATTCAATTGGTATTCCCATGCATAGGAATGAGTCTCTTGTGATCTCCTGCCATTGGTGCCAGGACTGGAATTTGCACCCAGTGCTTATGTTGACAGATTGGCCTATGGCTTCACTGATAGCTCACAAGAATCATCAATGGCAAGTCAGGTCCACTTTGCAGCCATATCATTCAGACCAGGATGGTCACCATGCCCCCAAAAATCATAAAATGCCAGCCCTCTGCAGCTCACCACTTTTTGTGCTTTCCAGCTTTTTTTTTCTTCCTGCAAGCCCTCTGGACTAGGATCTTAGGATCGGCTATGGGTCTGGAGACTGCACCCCAGCCTAGGGAGATTCAAGCTGAGGAAGTGTTTCCACGACCTGAGTTCAAGTCCCATAGATGGCTAATAACTAACTAAATAAATAAAAATATTAATTATTTAACTAAATAAAAAAAAATAAAGCTCCCCGGTTTGGAATTTCTGCCAGTTTTCTTTCCTAGCCTGGGATTTGAACTCAGAGTGTTGGTAAATTTGTAGCAATGGGAGGGAAGAGTTGCCACTACTTGAGTTCAAACCCCGTGCCAACCACAAAAGAAAAACTAAGTCACTGACCTCAGCAGGGTGAAGTAGTTGTGGAGATGGGAGGGAAGGGATGATAGGGGGAAAACAAAGAAGGAGTCAACAATGCTCAATAGGAAATGTACTCATTACCTTCCTCCTGTAACTGTAACCCCTCTGTAAAACACTTTTGCAATACAATAGTGCAAAATAAGAGAAACACTGTCATTCTCAGAGATGCACTTTAGAGGCAAGGAAAGGATATCTGAATAGCTGTACAAATTCCACGCTGCTTTTTTTAATGTTCAGTATCGAACTGAGTAAACATAACTGCTTCCATAAAAATAGAAGTCACTGTCTTGGAACTTGGGCCACTATTTCTGCCATTGCTAGGATTTTAGATCACTGTCCAGGTGTTCTCCTTGACTTGAAGGTCTAAAGGACAGTGCCCAGGCTTGAGTTCAAGACACACAATTGGGAAAAAAATGAGGGTTCATCAAGGTACTTTTCCTATTTGCTAATTATGAGAACATCCTTTGGAAAATGAACACTGATGTATACCTGAATTGGAGTCAGGGCTTAAGAATCAAGTGTAACACATCCATATGCCCAGCCTCTCAGACTCTAGCATTGTAATCTTGTGTCCTACAGGATTCTTAAAGGTCCAATGTTGAAAGGCTTAATATGCTCCCCAAGCCCTTTGTGATAAGCAGTTGACTTTTATTGTCAAGGTCATCACAGTTCTGAACCTAGCAGAACACCAGTAGTTCAGGCCCGTCATCCTACCTCAGGAGCCTGAGATCTGAAGATCACAGGATGAAGCCAACCAGGGCAGAAAAGTCTATGACACTCTGACTTCCACTTGTGAAAGTTCAGATGTTCAAGAGCTTCCTGTTTTTCCATTGGTGATGAGAAGTACTTGCACTCTAAATGTTCTTAGAGTTCTTGAGCTATAGAAGCAAGAATAAACATGATTGACCCATACTTTAGGTTTGTTCAGGCCTATACTTCAGGTTTGCTCGTTTGTTTCTTTCTTTCTTTCTTTTTTTTTTTTATTATTGTAGGAGTTGATGTCTGGGCCTGCGTGCTGTTCTTGAGCTCTTCAGCTCAAGTCTTGTGCTCTACCACTTGAGCCAAAAGCCACTTCAGCTTTTCTGGTTGTCCATTGGAGCTAAGTGTCTCAAGGACTTTCCTGTCCAGGCTGGCTTTGAACTATGATCTTCAGATCTCATCCTTCTGAGTAGCTAGGAAGACAGGAATGAGTGACAAGCACCTAGCTTCCACTTCAGGTTTCTTAGAAGTGAATTGGGGATAATAGGCTAAGGGGACCTTTTGTGTCTGGGATAATTTGGAACCCAGATCCTCAGATCTCAGCTTCCTGAGAAGGCAGGATGAGAGACCTCAGCTACAGACCAGTAGGCTGTAGCCTTTGCTGAAAGGGGGTCCATGGCTCCACGCAGTGGAGTGCTAGTCATGAGCCCAAGAGGTAAGGGTGAGAGCTTAGGCCCCTAGTTCAAGGTTCATGACTGAGAAAAAACAAAAGAAACAATTGTCTGTAGTAGACAACTCAATAGTCTTCAGTAATACATAATTTTTTCCCTGCCATGGAGACATATCTGAACCTCAATATTCTTGTCTGCATAATCATCTCAGTGGGGAGACCTTACAAGGACCCAATGAAAGAATGCACCTGGTGAAGGACACAGCACATGGCACTCTTTGCATTATTCAGCACACAGCATCCAGTGAAAGACTCAGAACCCAGCACCAATGCAGGACTCAGCACAGTGCACCCTGTGAAGGACTCGGCACATAGCACCATGTGCAGGACTCAGCGCAGAGTACCCTATGGAGGACTCATCACATAGCTCTGTTCCACAAGCTGTCATTAGATTTAGGGTGCTCTAATCAATATCTCCATTCTTTGAGGAACATTTCACAAACCACAAAAGTTCACACCTAAGTGTTTAGTGGGATGTTTTATTTGGGGGGGCAGAGTTAGTCATGGAGCTTGAGCTTAAAGCTTAGGGATCTTATTGTTCTAACCACATTTGCACAAGGCTAGAACTCTACCACTTTGAGCCATATTTCAAAGAGTCTCACAGACTTCCCGCCAGGTTTTAAAGCCCCAGAGTGGCCAGGATATCGGGGGTATGCCAGGGTAAGCCAGGATGATGGGGGTACCCATGGAGCTGGGTTGCAGCAGTTTATATCTAGCTAAGTCAGGTTAGGTGGCAGCTGTCAGTACCCGACTCCTAACTTGCTCTGTCATGTGGTATTTGAAGTACTGTCCTTATATAGTTGCAGTTAGAACATAGTACCTCTTTTTGGCGGCAGTCTTGTGGCTTGAGTAAGGGCTTTGACACTGTCCCTAAGCATTTGTGCTCAAGGGTAGAACTCAATTGATTGAAAGACAGCAGATCTTCTGGGTTTTCGGTTTATGTATCACTGAAGAATCGAACTCTGGGCTTCATGCTCACTAGGTGAGCACTTAACCACCAAGCCCCAGTAGTGAACGAGGTATAAATAGATAGAGATTGATATATAAGCATTATATACAGAGAAAGATGTCTGTATATTATTATTTTATAGATATTACTACCAATTATTACTTATTAAATCATGTCTCCATTTAATGATGTGTCCCAGTTAACAATTATTCAAGCATTAACTAAATTACTCAATATCCTGTTATTGTTTATCATATATGTACATACATCCATACACATAATTTCATATTTTATAGAATGAGACAGATGTCTATATATTATTAAATTATGCATCATGTGTTACTACCAATTATTAGGTATTTATGTTTCCCATGACATTTTTATTCTGGTAATACTTAATAAAATATTAAACTTAATCCACATCCCATAGTTTTTGTTTCTACTTTTATCCTAAAATGATTCACTACTAATTCAATCTGTATTTTATTTATGGTAGTGACAACTCCTCCACCTATGACATTTCTTACATTTATGACATCCTATTACATAACATATAGATTTGCATCTGAATTATACATCTTACCTGTCACCGAGCACTTTCAAAGAAAAAGAAAACGTGTCACGCTCGGCTTCTCACTCCAAGATTACATTTTTTGGCAGTGGTGGGATCTAACTCAGGGCCTAGAAGGCTCGATTCATGCATGGCTGACTTTCAGCACAGCAGCCTCTAGCCAATTCAGCTGCCAGGCACTTCCCAGTTCCTCAAATCGAACACCATATGATGACCCCATATTTTGCTTAGTGTACCTATTCATTTTATTTTTTGTTTTATTCATTTATATACCATTTATTTTATTGACTGTTATTACACATGAACTATTTATTACATTTATTACATAGGATATAGATTTGCCTATGTATGAAACTTCACACCAGATTCCCAGGACTTTCACAGAAAAGGAAAACATTTGTCGCCATGGGCTTCTTACTGCATGATTCAATTTTTGTGAGTGCTGGCATCTGAAGTCACAGCCAACAAGGCCCAATTCATGAATGGATAAGTGTCAGCATGCCAGCCTGATGCATATTGAGCTGACAAGCATTTCCAGAACTTGAGATCCAGCTCTAGGAGTTGACAAAATTAGAACAGATTGACATGGAGATGATAGTACAAAAATAATTATTGATTTTTATAGAGTGCCAGAGATGTCTATACATATTGAGGTTACATTCCTATCAATTCTTGGGTATTTAGTCTACCTCCATGTAATTAATATTGTTTTCATCCTTAATTATTGATGAAATCAACCACTGTCCCGAAACTATTGTGTCCATGTAATTAATAGTATTCTTTGAATGTGTCAAAAATATTCATTAAAATCCATTGGCTTCCTAAAATCACTCTATGTATATAGTAGTATTCAGAAAAATCTACTTCAACCTTGCCATTCATAATCTTCCATTGGTATTCCTATGAATGGAAACGAGACACTTAGATCTCCCTCCATAGGCCCTTCAAACACAGGGCCTACATTGCCATGTTGGCCTATGGCTTCCCTGGTAGTCCGCCAGGCTTCAGCAATGCCAAGTTACCAACATTCTTCAACCAGGTCATTCAGACACAGGATCTCACCTAGCAAATAAAACAACTGTAAAACTGGTAGCCATCTGCAAGTTGCCAGTTTTTTCTGTGTGGCATTAATTACTTTTTGTCTTGTCAGCCTCTGGTTCCCAGGAACCCAGGTTGGGCTGTGGGTCCTGTGGCTTCACCCCAGCCTACAGTGATCAAAGCTGAGGCAGAATTGCCATGAAATGAGTTCAAGCCCTGTGCTTGACAAAAGAAAAATACCTACCTACCTACCTACCTACCTACCTACCTACCTACCTACCTACTTACATACATACATACATACATACATACATACATACATACATACATACATACATACATACATACATACATACATACATGCATACATACATTAAAATATTTTAAAAATTATGAGGCTCCTTGGTTTGGAATTCATGCCATTTTTTCTGCCAAGCCTGGGATTTGAAATGAGGGTCTGGGTAAATCTGCACCACTGTGAGGATTGGGAAGATCACCATTCCGGAAAAAAGAAAGTAAGGCCTGTTTCTAGGGCCTGAATTCAAGTCCTAGAACTCGAAAAAATAATATTCGTATATATTTTAAGTTCATGAATTTTATTGTCCTACACATTTTTACTGCATATTGCAGTTAGTGTATTCATTTTATTTTGTGTTTTATTTGTTTCTTATTTATTTTAGTGAATATGATTGCACATATAATAGTTTTTGTATCATATTACATAAGACATAGATTTGCCTATGCATTCTACATCATTCCTGAGTCCCAGGAATTTCACCAATAAAGAAATCAAGTGGGACAATTGGCTTTCCACCAGGATTAAGTTTTTGGCAGTTCTGTGAATTGAAGTCAGGGACTAGCAGGCCCACTTCATGAGTGGGTAAATGTTAGCACACCAGTCTGATGCAAGAGAAGTTGGCGGGCAAATTTGAGGACATGAGATCAAGCCCTAGGAATGGCCAATATATAAACAGATAGATGATTAGACTGCAGTGTGTGTGTGTGTGTGTGTGTGTGTGTGTGTGTGTGTGTGTGTGTGTGTGAGTGTGTGTGTGTGTGTGTGTGTGTGTGTGTGTGTGTGTGTGTGTGTGTGTGTGTTGTGAGATGCTTTTAATCAGGGCTATCCCTCTACCACTGGAGCTACACAGATCTACTTCTGGCTTTGTTGGCACTGAAGTAGGACAGGGATCTCAAGGAATTTCCTGCCTAGTGTGAATATGACTATGATCCTCTTATCACAGCCTTGTAAACGTCAATAAGGACTTCTGAGAGCCATTGGTGCCTGCCTAATCCTTGGTCTTGCAATTCTTGGACAGACCAGTGAGTTCCCTATCCTCAAGTTAAAATGGTGAGAGCTGGAGCCCACAGTTCGAATCCTGGTCCTAGCACCTCCAAATGGAAAGAGATACTTAGAAACATATTCCAATCTATATGAATACCAATGGAGCATGATGTATGTTATGATTGAATGGGCAGCTCTTAAAAAATTCTATGATAAAATTATACACAATTATATTATAGGACACTGATTGATTTTAATCAATACTTTATGAAGCATTTAAACAATCATGTTCATTAAATGGAGGTACAATGAAATACCTAAGAATTGGGCGTCACATAGTATAAAGCTGCCACTTTTTCTGCTAGGACTGGGATTGGACCTCATACTCTGGGTAACTCTGTTGCACTGTTTTGAAAGGGGAAGCTAGCCTTCTTGAAGCCAAGAAATTCATGTCTGTTCCTTAGGTCTGAAACCTATCCCCAGTACTAGAATTTGTCCTACTTGTGTACATTTTAAATATATGATTTATATTTACATACATAGGTTGACTCCATATTGCATTCAGTGTAGTTATTCATTTTATTTTTGTTTTATTCATGTGTTTGTGGGGCACATGGGCAGCAATGATGGTGCTGAGAGGAAGTTGAGTGGGCACAGCCCAATTGTTTACCTTAAAATCTGATTGGATAAGAGTGTGACCTTTACAGTGATTGGTTGGTTCCTTTCCCTCCCCTTCCATGCCTTGCAGTTTTTCTCTTTAAAAGGTGTTTGCTCTGTGGTAATAAATGAGTTCTTGCTTGACTTGACTCCCCACTGTGTCTGAATGTCTCCTGGGCTAAGGGAGACTGGGGAATGGGCGAGTGGCGCACTTACCTTTACTTGGGCCCCATCCATCTTTCGGGGGTAAACAAAGACCAAACATGTATTGACTGTTTATTTTAATGACTATTATGGCACATAGAACATAGGTTACATTGATTAAATAGGATATAGATTTGCATATATATTCCACTTATACCTGACACCCAGGACTTTCACAGAGAAAGAAAACATGTGTCACCATCAGTTTCTTACTCCATGATTCATTGTTTGAGCATGATGGCATCTGAACTCAAGGCCTACAGGGCAAAATCATGAATTCGTGTGTGGCAACATGCCATCCTGGAACAAATTTAATTGATAGGCAGTTCTCAGGATCTGTGATCGAGCACCGGGTGTTGACAAAATAAGAACAGATTGACACACAGGTTGTAGTACATTAATAAATACATATATCTTTACAGAGTGCCAGAGATGTCTATCCATGGTTCACTTATATATATACTACATTCCTACCAATTCTTGGATATTTATTATGCTTCCATGTAATTAATATTTTTATTTTTTATTTTTTATTGTGAAAATAATGTACAGAGGGATTACAATTACATGAGCAAGATAATGAGTACATTTTTTATCAAGCATTGTAGCCCCCTCCTTTTTTTCCACTTCCCATCCCTTCCCATCCTCCTCTGTGCCCCCCCACCCAATTCTCCCTGCTCCCTCACCACCACCACCACCCCTCCCACACCAAAGTTGTAAAGTTCGTTTTCGACATCATGACTTGTACATCTCTTTGTTGCAATGGGTACACCTGTATTCCTATTTAAAAGATTTGTTTTTCTCCCCCTCCACAAATTATACTGACATCAAGTACAGTGAAAACAGGGGTTATACAGTGGGGAAGGGACATACAAAGCAACAAAGAAACATTCTTATGAATTTCTTAGAAACAATTGCATGAAAGAAAAAAAATTGAGTAGATATCTTAGGGTTCATTTCCCTAACATCACCTTATCTGACCTTTTCTGCTTTACTTAGACATATACTAGTTATTGCAAATAAGGGAAACCATGGGATGGGACACTAGCCTTGAGCTGAAGAGCACCCAGGCCCAGAGTTCAGGCCCCAGGATCCACAAAAATAAATAAATAAATGTTATTATTTTTATATTTAATAAAGTATTAAGTAAATCAGTGTCCTGAAATTATTGCGTCCCTGTGAGAAATAATATTCTTTTAATGTTTCATAAGATATTAAATAAAATCAATCAGCCGACTGAAATCATGAAGTCTAATTGTGTACAAGTATCATTCATGAGCACGTCATTCAACTATGACATTGATAATATTCCATCATTATTCCTGTGAATGGGAATGAATTTCTTAGGCTCTCCCACCATCTGGAAGTGGCATGACTGTATTCGAACTGTAGGCCTATGTTGCTTTGTGGGACGATAGCTTCTCCAATAGCCCTCTATTAAAAAAAAATATTTAGCTCCCTGGTTTGCAATTCATGACATTTTCTTTTTGGCCAGGCTTGGGATTTGAACTCAAGGTTTGGGTAAATATGCAGCATGGTGACGGAAGGGAATCTGAACATGCTTGAAGACAAAAGTCAGGCCTGTTCCCGAGGCCTGAATTCAAGTCTCAGGGCTGGAAAACATACTCCTTATATCCATTTTAAAGATAGGATTTATACTTCCATACAGCTAGTCAGACCATACTTTGTTGGGTGTGGTTATTCATATTATTTCTTGTTTTATTCATTTATTTACCATTTATTTCATTGACTCTGATGACCCCTCTACCATGTATTACAATGTTTATATCCTATCACAGCATCCAGATTTGTAAATATGTTTTCCATCATGCTTGACACCCAGACTCTCACAGAAAAGGAAAACATGTGTCACACGTGGCTTCTTACTCCAACATTAAATTTTTGGCAGTGCTGGGATGTGAACTCAGGGTTTAGCAAGCCCAATTCATGAATGGATGAGTGTGAGCATGGCAGCCTCTAGCCAATGAAGCTGTCAGGTGGTTTCCAGGTGCTGAGATCCAGCTCCAGGTTTGGCCAAAACAGTGATACATGGATAGGCAGAGGGTGGTATACAAATAAACATATATTCGTAAGGAGTGCCAGAGCCATCTATCTATGATTAATGACACCTAAGACATTCCTACCAACTCTTAGGCATTTATTATACTGCCATTGAATTAATATTATTCTTTTCATACATAATAACCTATTCATTAAATCAATCAGCGTCCTAGGAATATTGCATCCAATTTTAGACTAGACCCAAACATGAACTACTCTTTCAATTGTTATTCCTATGCATACGAACAAGTCTCTTGTGATTTCCTGCCATTGGTATGTGTCAGTACTGGGATTTGAACACCGGGCCTATGTTCACAGGTTGGCCTATGGATTCCCTCATAGCCTGTCAGCCTTCAGATATGGCAGGTAAGGTCCACTTTGCAGCAATGTTATTCAGACCCAGGATGGCCACTGTGCAAAGAAAAAAAAGGAAAACCCTCAGCCCTCTGCAGCTTGCCCCTTTTTGTACTATGCTACGTTTTTTTTTTCTTCCTGAAAGCCCTCTGGGCCTAGGAACCCTAGATTGACTATGGGTCCGAGGGTGCCCCACCCTAGGGCGATTGAAGCTGAGGCAGAATTTCCATGAGCTGAGTTCAAGCCCCATGTTGGCAAAATACAGAATAAATAAAAATATTAATTAATTATTTAGCTAAAGTAAAAAAAGGAATAAAGCTCCCTTGTTTTGATTTTCTACCAGTTTTCTTTCCTAGCCTGGGATTTGAACTCAGGGTCTTAGTAAATATGTAACAATGTGAGGAAAAGTGCAGATTTGGCACTACTTGAGTTCAAACCCCATGCAAATCCAAAAATAAAAATTAAGTCACTGAGCTTGGCCGGGGGAATAGTTGTGGAAATGAGAAGGAAGGAATGGTAGGGGGAAAACAAAGAGAAGGCAACAATGTTCAATAGGAAATGTACTCATTACCATGTTCATTTAACTGTAACCCCTCTGTACAACATTTTTACAATAAAAAAATGAAAAATGTAGTGCTCAGACAAGCATTCTGGGGTTAAGAGAAAGGTGTCTGATAGATGTACAAAATTCTACACTGCTTTTTTTAAATTGTCAATACGTAACTGAATAAACAAAACTACTTCCATTAAAAAAAAATTAAGTCACTGTCTTGGAACTGGGGCCAGTATTTCCATCATTGCTGGGATTTGATCTCACCATCCAGGTAACTCTTTTGCACCATGGATGAAGGCAAAGCTCACTGTCCTTGAGGAAAAGAAATTCAGGCTAGAGTTGACAGCGTCTGAATGAAGGCCCTGCAATAGAAAAAAATTCTATATATGTGTAATATATGATATATATTTACTTATGTATGTTTATTACATATTATAATTTTTATGATTGATTTTGTATTTATTTTATTTTTTACTTTTCATGTACTTATTGTTTATTGTATTTAGTATTATTATACACATAATATTTAGTACATGTTGCACATCTATTATAAATTTATACACAATAATTTAGGACATTGACTCGTTTTTATTAATATTTTATTAAGTGTGGAAACATGATACATAATTAAATGGAAGCATTTGTCACAGTCTTCACAGGTTTAGGGTCTCTCCTAAATATGAACTTTGTCTTCTTTATCTTTAGAACCTTCCTATAGGAATTTCTTTAGATGATTTTAACTTAGAAGCCTTTTCTTGGGGATAGGTAAGCTGAGGGATAAAATTTTAAGGGTGGGGCTAGAAATATGGCTTAGTGGTAGAGAGCTGGCTCAGCATGCATGAATCGTAAGGTTTGAATCCTCAGTGCCACATACTCAGAAAAAGCCAGAAGCTGTGGAGTGGCTCAAGTGGTACAGTGCTAGGCTTGAGAAAAAGGAGCTCAGAGACAGTATCCAGGCCCTTAGTTCAATGCCCAGCTCTGGAAAAAACAACAGGCCACATGCCTGTGGCTCACAGCAGGAACCCTGCTTCTCAGGAGGCTAAGATCTGAAGATCACAGTTCAAAGACAGCCTAGGCAAGGAAAACCTGTTAGACTCTTACCTCGAATGAACCACAAAAAGACCACATGTGGTGCTGTGGGTCAAGTGGTAGAGTGTTCGCCTTGAGCTGAAGGGCTCAGCGACTGTGCCCAGGCTTGAGTTTGAGACACAAAACTGGAAATAAAGTGAGGGTTAAGCAAATAACCTTTCCTATTTGTTAATTAGGAGAACATTCTCTGGAAAAATGAATGTTCATGTACACCAGAATTGGAGTTAGAGCTCAAGGTTCAAGTATAGCCCATCCATATGCATAGCCTCTCAGACTCTAGCATTATAACCTTGTGTCTGAAAGGTCCAATGCTGAAAGAACTAATATGCTGCCCACGCCCTTTGTGATAAGCAGTTTACTTGTAATGCCAATGTTATTACATTTCTGAACCTAGCAGAGCACCAGTAGCTCATGCCCATTATGCTAGCTCAGGAGGCTGAAGTCTGAGGATCACAGGATGAAGCCAGCCAGGGCTGGAACGGCTATGACACTCTGACTTCTATTGCTGACAGGTCAGATGTTCAAGAGCTTCCTGTGTTTCCCTTGGTAATGAGAAGTTACTTGCACGCTAAAAGTTCTTAGAGTTCTTGAGTTATAAAAGCAGGCAAGACACATCATTGACCAATCCTGGGTTCACATGAAGTTCTCAGCTTCTAAGCCCTAGCCCTGTTAGCAGGAAGAACTCCAGTGTAACAAGATTTGAAGGCAGAAAACAGTTTCAAAAGCCAGACTAGGTGAAGAGACCTAGGCCTACAGGATTATGAGACAGAATTTACATACTTAACAGGTCAGTGAGTTGCAAAACCACTTCATTCATTCCAGACACTGCCACCAATGAGGGGTAACCTGAAACATTTGTCAGAGTGGCTTTTCTCAGCCTCTTCAAACAATGACTAATTAACCTTCCTCCCCCAGGTGAAGGGAACCCCAGGCTATCTTTAGGTTAACAATAGACAGCCTTGCTGTTTGGTCTTAGGGAGTGGGTTTTTTTTATTGGAAAAATACTGTAAAGAGGGGTTACAATTACATGGGCAAGATATTGAGTGCATTTCTTATGAAGCATTGTAGCCTCCTCCTTTGTTTACCTTCCCATACATTCCCATCCTCCCTGCTCCCCCACCCAATCCTCCCCCCCAAATTGTAAAGTTCGTTTTCAACATGACAAATTGTACTTCTCATTGTTGCAAAAGGTCCACCTGTATCCTTATTTAAACGACTTGTTTTTCCCCTTCCCCTCCACAAATTATACCGACATCAAACACAGTGAAAGCAGGGGTTGTACTGTGGGGGAGGGATATACACAGCACCAAATAAATAATCTTATAATTGCATTAGAAACAAATGCATGAAAGAAACAAAAGATTGAAAATACATATCTTAGGGTTCATTTTCCTAACATCACCTTATCTGACCATTTCTGCCTGACTCATACATATACTAGATATTGTAAATAAGGGAAATCATGGGACCTGTGTTTGTTTGGGCCTGGCTTACTTCACTTAATATAATTTTTTCCAAGTGTTTCCATTTTCTAACAAATGCGGCAGTATCATTCTTTCTGCTGGATGGATAGAATTCAATTGTGTATATATACCCCATTTTCTTGATCCATTCATCGACTGAGGGGCATCTGGGTTGGTTCCAGATCTTAGCTATGGTAAATAATGCTGCTATCTGCTCACATAAAGGGTATACAAATAGGGAAAGAAGAAATAAAACTCTCCCTCTTTGCAGATGACATGATCTTGTATTTAAAGAATACCATAGACGCAACTCCGAAATTACTCAAGCTTTTTCAAAACTTTGGCAAAGTAGCAGGGTATAAAATTAACCCCCCCCCCAATCAATGGCTTTTCTGAATACCAACAATGAGAAAAGTTGGGCTGAAATTACAAAAGCAACTCCATTTGTAATAGCTCCAGAAAAAATAAAATACCTAGGAATTAACTTAACCAAAAAACTGAAGGACCTCTATGATAAATACTTAAAAAGGAAATCAAAACAGAACTTAGAAAATGGCAAAAACACCCCATGCTCCTGGATTAGAAAGATTAATATCGTGAAAATGGCAATACTTCCCAAGGTTATCTACAAATTCAATGCGATACCTATCAAAATTCAAAACTCATTCTTCAAGGAAATAGAAGAGGCAATCCAAAAATTCATATGGAATAATAAATGAACCCGAATAGCAAAAACGCGCCTCAACGGAAAGATCACTGCTGGAGGAATATCAATACCAAATTTTAAACTCTACTATAAAGCCATAGTAATCAAAACAGCTTGGTATTGGCATAAGAACAGACCTCAGGACCAATGGAATAGAATTGAAAACCCAGAAATGATCCTACAGACCTATAGCCATCTAATCTTCGATAAGGGAGCTAAAACAATAGAATGGAAGAAAGACAGCCTCCTCAGTAAATGGTGCTGGCAAAATTGGTTATCTACTTGTAGAAAACTAAAGCTAGATACTTATATATCACCCTGCACCAGAATTAACTGCAAAATGGATCAAAGACCTCGGAGTCAAAGCAGACACTCTGAAAATATTACAAGATTGAATAGGAGAAACCGTAGATCTCCTTGGCGCAGGCCGAAATTTTCTTAATAGAGACCCAGAAACACAACAAATCAAAGAAAGGTTGGACAAATGGGATTGTATGAAGTTGCAGAGCTTCTGCATGGCAAAGGACATAGTTAGCAAGATCAATAGAAAGCCCACGGATTGGGAGAAGATCTTCACTAGCCATACAACAGACAAGAGTCTCATATATAAAATATACTTGGAACTCAAAAAATCAAATCCCCCAAAAGAAATACTCAAAGAAACAACTGCTCAATAAATAAGTGGGCTAATGACTTAAAGAGAAACTTCTCTGAAGAAGAAAGAAGGATGGCCAATAGACATATGAAGAAATGCTCAACCTCCCTAGCCATAAAAGAAATGCAAATCAAAACAACATTGCGATACCACCTCACACCAATTAGAAGGGCAAAAATCAAGAACTCTAATAACAACAGATGCTGGAGGGGATGTGGACAGAAGGAAACCTTACTTCATTGTTGGTGGGAGTGTAAACTTGTTCAACAACTTTGGAAAGTAGTATGGAGGTTCCTCAAATGACTCCACATAGAGCTCCCCTATGACCCAGCAGTCCCACTTTTGGGCATTTATCCAAATGTTTACAAACAAGACCACACTAAAGCTACCAGCACAACTATGTTTATTGCAGCATTATTTACCATAGCTAAGATTGGGAGTGGGTTTTTCACTCTCCATCTGTCAGATTTGAAGGCCCTTCTTCTACCTTTGCCAGTCCATTATCCTTCCTTCATTCTCCACATCATTAATGAAAATCCCCAGTCCAAGGAGAGGTAGAGCCCTGTCTCTTCTGGCTCCAAGCACCTGAGTTAGAAGCTGCCTCTGCCCTCTTGACTCTGGGGCCCTTGGCTGCCTGAGAAGTGGGAAAGATACAGTCTTCCTGTTCTGTGGTTGTGTGAAGACCATGTTGGTGTCCTGACACACTGCACAAGGCCTCATGACTGGGAAGTGTTCCCTTCTTTCCTCCTGACATCCAAGTCCAATTCTGGCTTTTTCTTGAATGTGCTACTGAGGAATCAAACCCAGGGTTTCTTGCATGCTAGACAATCACTCTCTCACTAATCCACATTCCCAGCGCCCTCATCTTTTTCTTAATGGTAGTTTTTACATAATTATGCTTCCATTTTATGTCCCCAATTTTAATTTTCTGAATACTGGTTACTTCTAAGAAACCTGATCTTCTCGTTCCCTCCCTGGTTTGTGAGTGTTCCTGCATTGGCCTCATAATAAAATGTAAATAAAGCCTGCTGAGGGTGACATGCTTTAGGCAGATGGCTACACAGATTGTTGTGTATGTCTGTTTGTTGCCACTCCTGGACCTTGAACTCAGGATCTGGGCACAGTCCATGAGCTGCTTTACTTAAGGCTAGCCCTCCAACACTGGAGTCATATGGCTAACCTTCTGGCTTTGTTGGCCCTGAAGTTGGACAGGGCTCTCAAGGACTTTTCTGCCTAGGGTGACTTTGACCATGATCCTCCTATCACAACCTTGTAAGTATCAAGGAGGACTTCTGAGAGCCACTGGTGCCTGCCTAATCATTGGTCTTGTAATTCTTTTTTTTTTTGTCGGTTGTGGGGCTTGAACTCTGGGCCTGGGCGTTGTCCCTTAGCTCTTCAGCTCAAGGCGAGCGCTCTACCACTTGAGCTACAGCGCCACTTCCGGTTTTCTGGTGGTATTATTGGAGATAGGAGTCTCACGGTCTCTCCTGCCCAGGCTGGCTTTCAACCGCGATCCTCAGATCTCAGCCTCCTGAGTAGCTTGGATTACAGGCTTGAGCCACCAGTGACCGGCTTGGTCTTGTAATTCTTTTTTTTTTTTTTAAATTGTATTTTATTTTATTTGAGAACATACTGTACAGAGGGGCTACAATTACATGGGCAGGATAATGCATACATTTCTTACCAAGCATTGCAGCCTCCTCCTTTGTTTACCCTTCACTTCCCTTCCCAGCCTCCCCCCTCCCCCCACCCAATTTTACCCCCCTCCCCCCACCCCATTATACCCCCCTCCCCCACACACACCGACATGTAACCTGTTGCAACAATGAGAAGTACAAAATGTCGGTCTTGTAATTCTTGAACACACCAGTGAGTTTCCTATCCTCAGGTGGGAGCTGGAGCCCACAGTTCGAATCCTGGTCCTGCCACCTCCAAATGGCAGGAGATCCTAAGAAACTTATTCCTATCCATATGAATACCAATGGAATGTGATGTATGTCATGAATGAATGGGAAGTTCTTAAATGATTCTAGGACAAAATTGTAAATAATTAGATTATATTACACTGATCAATTTAATTAGTACTTTATGAAATATTTAAACAATCACATTCATTAAATGGAGGCATAATGAAATTCCTCAGTATTGGGTGTCACATAGTATAGAGGTGACATTTTTTCTGCCAGGACTTTCTTTAATTTTCATATCCCATTTTCTGAATGTAATTTGGTATATGAAACTAGGATATATTATATATCAATTATTCAAACAGTTTTTATCAGAAATGTTTATAGCAAAATAAAGAGACAAATCCAAATTATATATATTTTGAAGACAGTTCTTGGTTAGTCCTCTTCTCATATTCCTCATTCCCTTCATGAGAATAATACACATTGTAATGTAATGCTTAGAATGTTTCTGTGAGATAGGTTGACTTTAAACCAGTGAGTTACTCTATGCTGCATTTTGTTTACTTTATATCCAGAAAAGCAAAATTCTTACTTTATCGTTTTCCTTATGCTTTATACTCAGATTTAATCTCTGATGGGTGACAAATAAAGATATAAACATTTTTTAACAGTGGCAAAATTTAGGCTGGGGAATCTAGGTACAATGTAACTCATGCAGATAGGCCTTATAAGTAATGAGACCCTGGTATCAAAATGTTAACCAATGCTTACTGGTGTCATGCTTATGAGATTTTGTGTATTATAAACAGCGGTTATTAGAATGTTTTTGGAATCAAAATCCTTTCATGGGTTAGGAACAGAAGAAAGCCATTACACACAGAACAAAATTTAAGGAGGAATTCAAAATTAGTTACCAAGATATACATCATGTAACACAATATTTTGAAAATGCAAACTAAAGGAAATAATTTATGAGAAACATCAACATGTACAATAAACACAGAATCACTATGACTGATTTTTCTCTTATCCCAGTTGCAATACGGATTACATAATGACTTTTCTCATGATAGGTTTAGTTAAGTCTTGATATTTAGTTGGAGAAGTTATGTTCTTTCATATATTCATTTTTCAGATCAAAGAGGAAATGAATTCCATGCCAGAGTCAACATCCATAATAATGTTACAGATGTATCCTGCTACTTTGCCAAAGTTTCAAATCAGCTTGAGTAACTGGGGTCTTTTTTTGGATCTAAATAAATAGGTATGCAATTTTGTCAGTACTAGAACGATTTTGACCACCATTTGTTAAGCTATTATTTTCCAAAAACTATTTCTCTCTTTTCATGAGATTTTTAATTTCATTTATATCATGTGTTGATGTTCTCCTTTAGATTACCCACATTCAATCTTCTACAAAGTGTAATTTGGAATAGTTTGAAGTATATTCACTCTTGTACACTGCTCAGATTATATTAGTTGCATATTTTTTCTTGTTAAATCAGTAGGAAATAGTTCTCAATATGGATAATATTGTTCTTATTCATTGCTTTTCTGAATTCCCTACACAGAGGGAAGAGATGGTAATTTAAGGGTCCAATAGCTCATGAGGCATTAATGAAACAAAATGGAAAAAGAGGACATATTTATTGCTACCTCAATTATTCTGAAAAGCTGCAATGTCACATCATTTGATTCAGATTTCCATTATTTGTATACTTAGTGTCATTAAGTGACTAAATGCAAAATGAGCCAGGTGCTGGTGGATTATGCCTGTAATCCTGGCTATTCAGGAGGTTGAGACTAGAGGATTGTGGTTCAAAACCAGCCTGGTCAGGAAAGTCCATGAAACCCTTATCTTCAATTAACCACAAGAAACCTGGAAGTGGTGCTTTAGCTAAAGTAGAGCGCTCAACTTGAGCTGAAGAGCTGAGGGACAGCGCCCAGGATCAGAGTTCAAGCCCTAAGACCAAGAAAAAGTGCAAATATGACTTTAAGTGTCCCCAAAAGGAATGATGAAGTCAATAGTAATCTTGCCAAGCAGAGAAAATAATTTTAAAATGATTCAGTGCACCTATATTTACTGAGTTATTTAACTTATGGATCCTTTGCTGAATATATTTTCTTCTTTTAAAATTGTCAATTATTAACCTAATAATAAACTTCATCTAGTATTTCTTGGTTCAAAAGAGAAGTCCATAAAGTTGATGTCACTTAACTTTCTTACTGTCTTAGTTCAACGCCAAACCAGACAGGAGAGTATGTCAAATTCTTATCTGTAATTAAAAACCAAAAAAGCCAGAAGTGCAGTTTTGGTTCAAACAGTAGAGTACTAGCTTTGGGGGCAGGTGGGCAGGGACACTGTACAGGGACAGGGTCCAACACAAACTAAACAAACAAAACAAACACCAGGTATTTCTTTGGGAGCCTCCTTAAAAGGAGTACTGGTCTGAGAAGAGGCTGCTTTTGCTGATCATACTCACTGGATACTGCTTTTTTGGAATCCTTATTGCTATGGAAAACTCCGGACCAGACTAAAGGAATTGATAACTGAGTCCTGCAACAAGAAAATCATCTCAGGAGTGAAACATCCATGCATAAGACACTTTAAAACATCCATGTCTTTGTTTCTTTGCAGCAGAACACTTTTAAAACAAATATTTCCTTTTGTTCTATGCTAGCCTTCAAATGGCATATTGTTTCCTTTTGTAATACTCTCAATCATAAGTTTACAGACAAGTTTTATATGACTAAAGAACACACTCCAAAAGTCTTTAGCCCCCTTATTAATAGGGCAGTTGTTTCTTTGTAGATTTGTTGTTGGGGAATTTAATTTTTTAAGTTCCAGGTATATTTTAGATATGAGACGCTTGTCCGTTGTATGGCTAGTGAAGATCTTCTCCCAATCCGTGGGCTTTCTATTGATCTTGCTAGCTTTGTCCTTTGCCACCCAAAAACTCTGCAATTTCACGCAATCCCATTTGTCCAAACGTTCACTGATTTGTTGTGTTTCTGGATCTCCATTAAGAGCATTTCAGCTTGTGCCAAGGAGACATATGTTTTCTCCTATTCCATCCTGTAATGTTTTCAGAGTGTCTGCTTTGACTCCGAGATCTTTGATGCATTTGGAGTTGATCTGGTGCATGGTAATATATAAGGATCTAGCTATAGTTTTCTACACGTAGTTAACCAATTTTGCCAGCACCATTTACTGAGGAGGTTGTCTTTCTTCCATTCTATTTTTTTAGCTCCCTTTCCAAAAATTAGATGGTTATAGTTATTTATGTTCATTTCTGGGTTGTCAATTCTATTCCCTTGGCCTTGGAGTCTGTTCTTCTTCTAGGACCAAGCTGTTTTTTTTTTTTTTTTTTTTTTGTGTGTGTGAAAATACAGTACAGAGAGGTTAAATAACATAGGTAAGATAATGAGTACATTTCTTATCAAGCATTGTAGCCTCCTATTTGTTTCCCCTTCCCATCCCTTTCAATCCTCCCCAGGTCACCCCAGCGAATCCCCCTTATCCACCTGCCCCCTCACACCAAAGTTGTAAAGTTTGTTTTTCGACTTAAGGACTTGTATATCTCATTGTTGCAATGGGTCCACCTGTATCCCTGATTTAACGATTTGTTTTTTCCCTTCCCCTTCTCAAATTACACAAACATCATATACAGTGAAAGCGGGGCTTATATTATGGGGGACGGACATACAAAGGAACCAACAAATAATCTTCTAAATATTTTAGAAATAATCTCATGAAGGTTAAAAAAAACATTTGAATACATATCTTAGGGTTCAGTTCCCTAACATCAACTTATCTGACCTTTTCTGCTTAACTCAGATATATACTAGTTGTTGCAAATAAGGAAAGCCATGGGACCTATGTATCTTTAGGCCTGCCTTACTTCACTTAATATAATTTTTCCAAGTCTTTCCATTTCCTAACAAATGGGGCAATGTCATTCTTTCTGATGGAGGCACAAAATTCCATTGTGTACATATATGACATTTTCTTGATCATTCATCTACTGTGGGGCATGTGGGTTGGTTCCAGATCTTAGCTATGGTAAATAATGTTGCAATAAACATAGTTGTGCTGGTAGCTTTAGCTTGGTCTTGTTTGTGATCATTTGGGTAAATGCCCAAAAGTGGAATTGCTGGTACGTAGTGGAGCTCTATGTGGAGTCTTTGGAGGAACCTCCATAGTGCTTTCCAAAGTGGTTGAACAAGCTTACACACCCACCAACAATGTCCACATCCCCTCCAACATCTGTCGTTATTAGAGTTCTTGATTATAGCCATTCTAACTGGGATGAGGTGGTATCTCAATGGTGTTTTGATTTGCATTTCTTTTATGGCTAGAGATCTTGGGAATTTCTTCATGTGTCTATTGGCCATCCTTCTTTCCTCTTCAGAGGAGTTCCTCTTTAAGTTTTTAGCCTACTTATTAATTGGGCAGTTGTTTCTTTGAAGATTTGATGTTGGGGGATTTAATTTTTTGATTTCCATGTATATTTTAGATATGAGACCCTTGTCCGTTCTATGACTAGTGAAGATCTCCCAATCCTTGGGCTTTCTTTTGATCTTGCTAGCTATGTCCTTTGCCATGCAGAAGCTCTGCAATTTCATGCAATAGTATTTGTCCAACCTTTTTATGATTTTTTTTGTGTTTCTGGGTCTCTATTAACAAAATGTCATCCTGTGCCAAGATTACCTAGGGTTTCTTCTATTCCGTCCTGTAATATCTTCAGGGTGTATGTTTTGTCTCCGGTCTTTGATCATTTTGGAGTTGATTCTGGTGCACGGTGATATAGGATCTAGATTTAGTTTTCTACAAGTAGTTAACCAGTTTTGCCAGAACCATTTACTGAAGAGGCTGTCTTTCTTCCATTCTATTTTTTTAGCTCCCTTGTCGAATATTAGATGGCTATATGTCTGTAGGTTCATTTCTGGGTTTTCAATTCTATTCCATTGGTCCTGAGGTCTGTTCTTGTACCAGTACCAAGCTGTTTTGATTACTATGGCTTTGTAGTAGAGTTTGAAATTTGGTATTGATATGTCTCCAGCACTGTTCTTTCTCTTAAGGTCGTTTTTGCTATTCGAGGTTTTTTATGTTCCATATGAATTTTTGGATTGCCTCTTCTATTTCCTTCAAGAAGGAGGTAAGAATATTGATAGGTATCGCATTGAATTTGTAGATAGCCTTGGGAAGTATTGCCATTTTCACGATGTTAATCTTTCCAATCCAGGAGCATGGGAGGTTTTCCCCTTTTCTAAGTTCTGTTTTGATTTCCTTTTTTAAGATTTTAAAGTTTTCATCATAGAGGTCCTTCACTTTTTGGTTAAGTTAATTCCTAGGTATTTTATTTTTTGAAGGGCTATTACAAATGGAGTTGCTTTCCTATTTTCAGCCACACTATTCTCATTGTTGACATACAGAAAAGCCATTGATTTTTGAGGGTTAATTTTATACCCAGGTACTTTGCCAAAAGTTTTGGATCACTTTGAATAATTTGGGAGTGGAGTCTGTGGGATTCTTTAAATACAAGATCATGTCATCTGAAAAGAGGGAGAGTTTTACTTCTTCTTTCCCTATTTCAATTCCCTTTATGTTTGCATTTTGTCTTATTGGTGTACCTAGGCATTCTAATAATATATAAGAGCAGTGGAGAGAATGGACATCCTTAACTCGTTCATGATTTTAGAGGAAATGGCTTTATTTTTTCACCATTGAGAATAATACTGGCTGTAAGTTTCTCATATACAGCATATATTGTATTGAGGAAGGTTCCATAGATACCTAATTTTTCCAGAACATTAATCATAAAGGGGTCTTAGATCATGTCAATTTTTTTTCTGAATCTATTGAGATAACCATGTGGTTTTTATCCTTGCTCGTGTTGATGTGATGAACTATGTTAATTGATTTGCATATATTGAACCAGCTTTGCATCCCTGAAATGAACCTTGTTTGATCGTGGTGTATGATTTTTTGGATGAAGTGTTGAGGTCGATTGGCCAAAATTTTTTTGAGAAATTTTGCATCAATGTTCATCAAAGAAATGGGTCTATAGTTCTCTTTCTTTGATGAGTCCATGCCTGGTTTTGGGATGATGGTTATTATAGCTTCATAGAATGAATTCGGTAGTGAATTTTCTCTTTCAATTTCATTGAAGAGTTGAAGCAATATTGGTGTGAGTTTTCATTTGAAGGCCTTGTAGAATTCTGCTGTAAAACCATCTGGTCCTTTTCTTAGATGGGAGCCCGCTTATTGCTGTTTCTATTTCAATGCTTGATATTGGCCTGTTACTATGGCTTAACTCATCTTGGTTTAGTTTCCCCATAATGCTATTTGCTATAAAAAGGTCCATTTCTGCCAAGTTCTCAAACTTATGAGCATAAACGTTTGAGAAGTATTCCCATATAATGTACTGAATCTTGGTTGTTTTTGTGGTAATGTTTCCATTCTTATCTCTGAGTTTATTTATTTGGGTGTGTTCTCATCTTTTTCTGATAAGATTTGCTAAGGGTCTGTTTATTTTGTTAATTTTTTCCAAGAACCATCTCTTTGTTTTGTTGATTCTTTCTATGGTCTTATTGGATTCTAAATAATTTAAATTCTGATTTAATTTTAATTATTTCTTTCCATCTACTAGATTGGGGTTTATCTTGCTGCTCTTTTTCAAGGAGGTTCAGATGTCTCATTAAATTGTTGGTTTCAGATCTCTCCATTTTGTTGATGTAGGAGCTCAGACCCATACCTTGCCTCTGAGTACTGTCTTTGCTATATCGCAGAGGAGCTGGTAATTTGTGTGTACATTTTTGTTGAATATCATGAATGCTTGAATTTCATGTCTATTCACTTCCATGACCCACTGGTGGTCCAACAGTGTTGTTCAGCCTCCATGTGTTACAAGACTTTCTTTGGTTTTGAGTTCTAATTTTCTTCCTCTGTGGTCTGAGAGAATGCAAGGTATAATTTCAGTGTTCCTGAATTTGGACAAGTTTGCTTTGTGACCTTAAATGTGTTCTATTTTGGGAAATGTTCCATGTGCTGCTGAGAAAAACGTGTATTCTGATGCTGCCTGTTGAAATATTCAGTAGATGTCTGTTAAATCTAGTTGATCTATGCAGTTTTTTAGGTTTCTCTGTTGAGTTTTTGCTGAGTTGATTTATCTACTGGGGAGAGTGGTGTGTTAAATTCCCCAACAATTAATGTCTTTGGATCTATGTGGATTTGAGGGAAAGTAGTTTTTCTTGGATAAATTTGGGTGCTCTGTTGTTTGGAAAATAGATAGAATTATTAGAATTAGAATTATAATATCCTCCTGAAGGAGGGATCCCTTATTAGTATATAGCGAGCTTCCTTATCTCTTCTCATTGATTTTAATTTGAAGTCTTTTTTATCTGATATGAGGATTGCAACACCTGCCTTTTTTATGGTGGCCTTTTGCTTGGTAGATTTTGTTCCAGCTTTTAACATTCAAAATGTGTTTGTTTTTATGTCCAGGATGTGACTCCTGAAGGCAACAGATAGAAGGATTTTGCTTTTTAATCCAACTAGGCAGTCTATGTTGCTTGATTGGAGAGTTAATTACGTTAATGTTGAGAGGTAGAACTGAGAGGGATTTGGAAGTTCTTGCCATTTTATCCACCTTCTTGGGATTGTGGCAACTGGGTTCTTCCTATGGTTCTTGGATTCTCAGTTTGGGTGCAGTTTCTTGGCCTTTATTGTGGTCTTGTTGGTTTGCTATGTGTAGGATATCTTTGAGTATCTTTTGTAGGCCTGGCTTGGGAGAGATATATTGTTTCAATTTTTCTTTGCTATGGAAGGTTTTTATTTGACCTTCAGTTATGAAGTAGAGTTTAGCTGGATACAGGATTCTTGGCTGATAGTTGTTTCTCTTTACAGCATTGCATACACCATCCCAAGCTCTTCTTGCTTTAGTTGTCTCTGCTGAGAAATCTGAGGTGATTCTAATCGGTTTCCCTTTATTGGTGCTTCATCTTTTCACCTTGACAGCTTTGAGGATCTTTTCCTTGGTCTGAATTGATCCTTTACAGATTATATTGTGTTGGTGAGATGTCCTGTTCCGGTCTGGTCTAGTTGGAGTTCCAAAAGCTTCTTGTATCTGAATAGGCCTATCTTTTTGCATGTTTGGGAAGTTCTCTGCTAGTATTCTGTTAATCAAATTTCCTAGACCATTAACTTCTCTCTCTAGGTGTTCCTCTATACACATTATCCTCAGATTAGGCCTTCTGATGATGCCTTCCAAATGTTGAATAGAGCTGTCATATTTCTTGGATTTGTCTTGGATGGTTGTATGTTCTTTCTCTATAATACCTGGGCTGTGTTCAATCCTTGAGATTTGATCTTCTGCATGGTCTAACCTATTGTCAAGACTTTCTACGTTGTTTTTTATTTCTTTTCCTTCTAATAGGTCCGTTTTGATGGCTTCAAATTCTGTGTCAGAGCTTTTCTTAGATCTTCTAATAACTTCTTTACTTCCTTAATTTGGCGTTTAGTGTATATTCTCAAATCACTTAGTTGATTGGTTATGCTTTCCTTGGACTGCCATTCCTTCTGTTGGGCTCCATTCAGCATTCATTTTGTTGTCTTCCTGACTTCTTTCAGCTCTCTGTTTATGGATTCCATGAATGCCTCTATCGATCTTAGTCTATTCTCATCCCGATCTCTCACTTCCTATATTTCTCTTTGATTAGCTTCCTCACGTTCACGCAATTCTTGTAGTTCTCTTTGAGTGTTCTCAGCCTGCTCATGCCATTCCTGACTTTCTCTTCGTCTGTTCTCAGCCAGCTCACACAATTCCTATCTCTTTGACTGATCTCAACTTTCTCACGCAATTCCTGTCTATCTCTTTGATCTCAACCTGCTCAGGCAATTCCTATTTTTCTCTTTAAGTGTTCTCAATCTGCTTATGAAATTCCTGTATCAATCTTTGAGTAGCTTCCTCAGGCTCATGACACTCATGTATTGATCTTTTTTGCCTTCTCTCTATCCTTGTCATGCTCACACTGAGACCTTTGCATGTTTTCACTCTATTCATTTACCCTGTTTACCTAAAGTGTTTGTAGAGCTTTTTGGGAACTCACCCCTCTGGATTATTTATTATCTGTTCTGTCCCCTGATTGTCATGAGTGGGAGTTGACATCCCCAGACTTGCCATTTTTCTTGTGTTTTTCCAGTTTGTTCTGCCCATTTGGCATGAAAGTAACACCAGTTTTGTGCTAGAACACTGTTGTAAGGTAAGCATCAACCAAAATCTGTAGTTGCACAGTCAAAAGTCTGCAGAGACAATCTAGTTCAAGAGATACAATCTATTCAACATCAAACAACTATGTCTTAATTGCCTAAGAACAGCAAAGAAGAATTTTACAACCAAAAATGATTAGGCTTAGCGAGAACGTGGGGGGAAAAGGATTAGAGGGATGTGAGAAGGTGAGGGAGAATGGACTTAACCAAGTTCTGATCTCAAAGAGGGAAATTGATTGGACAGAATGATAGCAGAGAGAGAAAAAAAGAAAAAGAAAAGAAAGAATAAAGAAATAAAGAAGAAAAAGAAAAAAAGAGACAAGAAAAAATGGAAAACCTAAAATTTAAAATTAAAAAGTGGAACCCTTAAAAACTGAAAGTTTGAAGAAATAGTATTCACAGAAGAAAGGGGATGGGATAAGAGAAGGGGAGGGATAGAAAGGAGACATGAAAAACTAGAAAAATAAAAATGTTTTAAAATATTTTATGGGTATAAACAGGTAATACTGCTATTAAGGATTTTACCTCTAAGATTATGAATTGAGTAATAAATTTCTGGATTAAGTGTGTACACGTTGGGGGATAAGATCTAATAATTGACGACGTCTAGATCTGAGAATGAGCAGAACAGCAATTAAGTCACGCAGAAAAGAATAAAATAGAAGTGAAAAGAATGAGAAAAGAAAGGAAGAAAGAGGGCTGGGAAGGTGGCTCAGTAGTAGAGCTCTTGCCTTGCATGCATGAGGCCCTGGGTTCGATTCCTCAGCACCAGATAATCAAAAAGAAAAAAGCTGGAAGTGGTGCTGTGGCTCAAGTGGTAGAGTGCTAGCCTTAAGCTGAAGAGCTGAGGGACAATACCCAGGCCCAGAGTTCAGGCCCCACGACCGTACCTAAAAAAAAAAAAAAAAAAAAAAAAAAAAAAAAGAAAAGAAAAGAAAGGAAGAATGAAATAGGATCAAAAGATCAGTAGAGATAAACACACACACACACATATACACCTAAAATAAAAATTATATGAGGATGAAAAGAAAAAATAATAGAAAACATAATTTAAAAACAATTAAAAATTAAAAATTAAAAATAAGCTAGAAAAAATTTCTTTTTGGGGGCGGGGGATGGGAAGATTCTGTATCTCCCTTGTGTTAGTAACCAGTCTCTAGGTGGAGTCTCTGGTCTGCCTGTGGTATTTAGTTTTTCTGTGGCTTGATTGGTAACTTAGGTTAGTTTGGGCAAGCAGAAAAATGTGCTGCTTTACCCAGGATTTTGTGATCCTCCTCCCAGGCTAGTTTAGTAGGAGGAGATCTGTTTTGAGTATTGCAAAAGAGGGAGATGGCTGTTTATTCTAGTTTGGAGATGCTGTGCTGAGGCTAAGTTCTGGGTAGAGTTGAGGCCTTTCAGCAAACAGTAGCTTTTCCATGAGGGGCTAGCTTGAGACACTCACAGAGCCCAGCCTGGAGTCCTTCTCAGGGTTTATGTTTACAGAATTTCAATTGATTGTCTAGGCTGCTGTAGGGAGGGGCAGTGTCTGGCTCTGTTTACCCAGTGAAGAAAGCCACTCCTGAGGGTGAATTTTTCTCTGCCTGCCGTGGGTGACTTTTTCCTGGGTGGATTGAGCCTGGCAAGTCTGGGCAGGTTCCGGTGACCAGCTAAATGACTCTTTTGTTTTCTCCCAAAGCCTGAGTTCGCGCTAGCAGCTCAGCCAGGCCTTTGCCAATATCAAAGAGGGAGATCTCTGGTAGTAAGGTAGGGAATGGGTGGCCTTCCCTCCTGTGCTCTCTGAGAAGGAGTGAGGATGTCAGGCTTCTACTCATACTGCCAGAGTGTTGGTTCCTGGGTCGTCTCTGGTCTGCGATCTGCAGGGTGAAGTTATCTGCTCCTTCTCAGTTCTTGCTGGTGTTGAGTAGAATCCACTTGCCCGCTGCATCTGACACTTCTGTCCCAGACTCTCTGTGTTGCAGGTATGGCGGCTACAACCACTGCCACAGCATCCGCCACTGTCGCGGCTGCTGGCAAGTGCTCAGATCTTTCTCCTTGCTTGGATTTTCCCCCTTTAGCCAAACTTTCTGTATTGTGATGGCACATTTGGTGTAATTCTCTGGCCTAGGACTGTTCACTGGAACACTAAAATTTCTTTCTATGTGAGAGCTTGTTTAGCCTCCAGCTTCACCAGGACATCTTAGTGCTTCACATTCTTACATATGTTTTAACATCGATGCATCCAATGACAATGACACATTGCTTCAGTTACCCTTTTGATGACTGAAAAGAAACCATGCTGCAATCTCATTCTATGGAAAATTTGTGCTTTTAAATTCTTTTAGATTAAAAATTGATGTGGGAGAATGAACATTCTGCATACAATTTTATATTTTCCTAATTATTTTAATATACTTTCCAATATTATATAAGCTTAAAACATTACTACTTATTTAGTTTTAGGATTTCGAAAATGGCCAGAGTAAAAGTTCTATTCATTCACAATTTTAAGACAATAGAGTGTCCAATATGACCAAGTGAGAAATTTTACACTTTTTATTTGTCGTCCTTAAAGGTTGTGCTGGGGAATCAAGTCCAGTGCTTCATGTGTCTTAGTCTACTCATGCCTCTGAGGCTGATGTGACCTGTGCTTTTATTTTAACTCAATTGGAATAAAGAAAAATTTCACTAGGAAGTTAATTACTTGGTTATTTTCTCCAATATCTTTCGCATACATAAGTAATATAATTCTACACTGACAGAAAATGGTGTTCCCATTAGCAGTAACTGTTTATTTTTTGTATCCCCACTCTTCAGTAAGTCTTGCCCCTTTCCTATTCTCCTGTCCCATAAAACTTGACTAGATCCACTGGAAACCCTCTTCCAGTCAGCCTCCTTCTAAAAAAGTCCAAATTTAACTAACATACCACCTGGTAGTCCTGCTATAAATTTTCAAATCCTGACTGCCACCAGACTCCTTCCTAAAAGCCCTCCTTTGCTACAGGAAAAGCCTTCTTCTGCTCCACCCCTTCCTGGAATCCCTGCTCTGCACCCCAGAAACCAGGCCACATCCATATCTTCTCCCTCTATGTCCTGCTTTGATGCACCAAGAACCCCACCTAAATCAGGTTCCTCCCTTGAATCCTCACTTCATCCACCAGATACCCCGCCCATAACTACTCTATTCCCTCATAGTCCCATTGCTCCCATATTCTAGTACCTCCAAGCTCCTACTTCCCTTTCATACCCCACCCCCAAACAGACTGCTCCCTCAAGCCCCTCCTGGTTTCATCAGAAACTCCACCCATAACTAGCCTACTTTTAAGTGGGCTAACCACTCAAAGTCAGCCCTGAACCTACCTCTTCCCACAAAGCCCATCATGCTACACAAAAAACCCTCCACCTTCGTTTAACTGCCCTTGAAGCCCCACCTAGCGTGGCCAGAAGCTTCTTACACAGCCCATCTCCTGCCTGTAAAGCCAGCCCTGCTCCACCCCAAGCCCCTCCACCTCCCAAATCTACTCTCTCAATGCCCTACATTCTTCCCCAGATAAACCCAGCCCCTATTGGATCCTCCCTCAGATCCACACCCTACTCCACCAGATTCCCTGCCCATAATTACCCTACAACTTTGTAGACCTTCCACTCTTTCTCAAAGCACCTCCTCCAATTAGCCCCATGGCTCTAAGACCTGACCTGCTCCAGAAAACCCCCACCACACTATCCCATCTCTCGACACCCAAATTGCTCTACTGGAAAACACTGCACCAGTTAGCCTCACTCTGGAAGCCTCACCAGGCTCAACTGTAACTCCCTGTCCCTCCAAAGTCCCTTTTTGAAGCTTGTCTTGCCCTACTGGAAACCCTGTCCAAAGTCCTTGTCCTGCCTTGCAATACGGAAATCCTTACCCAACATTACTCTTCTTTTCGAAGTGGTGCCTGGCTATACCAGAAACCCTGTCCTAACTAGTGTAGTCCACTGGATCCTATCAGTGCTCTCACAAAGCCCTGGTCCTGAAGAACTCCTCTATACATTACGACTACATCTTGCTCTGCCAGAAACCCCACCTCCACCCTAACACACTTCCAAAAGACCTGACATTCTCCACCAGAAACCCTGCCCCTTATTAGCCCACTTCTTCCTAGCACCAACCTGCACTCTCAAGGCCAGATCCAGAAAAACCTCTCCCTCATAGCTCCGCATTCCTGCACCAGAAACCCCACCTTCTGTCAGCCTCTTGCCTCCATTTCTCGCCCTGCCTTGTGGGAAATCCCACCCTACATATCCAACAAGGGCTCACAGTGCTCCGCCAGAACCCCTCCTCTAAGTAATCTCTTCTTTGTAGTCTTGTTCTTTTCAAAGCTCTGCCCCAAACAGCCTCCTCTCCAGTGACCGCAACTTCTTCAACTGAAAACCCATCCACCTGCCAGTCTCCATCATAAAATCCCACCTACTCCACAAGAGACACAGTCCCTAATAAGTCTAGTCCTTCCAGTCCCTTCCCTGCTGTCTCAAAGCCCTACACAGACTGGCCTTCAACCTCAAAGCCCTTCCCTGCTCCACCACAGAGGATGTGCCACAACCAACAGCTCCTTTGTACCAGATAGGGCTCCACCAGAAACCCCACACCACCTCATCCATGAAGGTCCCACCTAGTAACTTTTAGTACAAATGTGATTTTATACTAGTCATAGAATTCATACTAATCAATTTGATAAGAAAGCATCATTAAATAAAGACAACAAAAATTAGATAGCTATTAGATGCCTTAGTCTACTTTGGGGTTCTGTTACCAGGCAGATACACATTGTGCAAAAATGTGTAAAGATGATTCCTCTAACTGGAAAGTATTCATTGAAGTATCAGTAAGGTTTCATGGGTGATCATTTTATTTCTAGAAAATTCGTGAACATTGGTGCTCATTAACTTCAAAAATATTAGTTATTATAAATCCTCTGGTTTTGTTGAGGAAAGAGTATTAGTATGTAAAATGATGACTTTCAAATCATCTCTCTAATGAATAATTTTGGAGTTGCTCACCTTACTATGTACCAGAGTTTTTAGTAACAGAAATTGTCTATCAGAATCAACTTTGATTTTCTTCCTTCCACTAAAGTGCCCTTTGGAAAAGATTGAAGTGTGATTACACAGGTAAAATGCCAGAAATAAAAACATGTTTGAGATTATAACAAAATTATGATGAAGATCCCACTCAATGTGCTTTAAATTTTCTAACAAAAGTAACTTAAGCGTATTTAACTGCAGACTTTGTGAAGACGAGAAGACAAAATTACAAGAAATGTTAAGTTATACCATGGTTCTGAAAACAGAACAAAACCAGGAAAGACAACATAATGAGACAGAAGGGAGTGAGGAATGTGTACAAGTGATATAGAATGTAAAACATACACTGAATCAGGTAAAAATAATTTTGGTCATGAGGCCTGGTCGTTCAATATATTTCATTGTAAATATTGTTCTTTGTTAACCTGTGACTTAATATAGATCTCAGCAGGGATCTGTCCAAGTAATTGTGTAATTAGTCAATTTCATCATTGCAAGATCGTCAGGATGGTAAACTCCCACACACCTTAACATACCTGCAACAGCACTAGACATACACTCCTATTGGTCCAACAGAGTAAGCCAGACCTGTAGTTTACCAAAGCTTTGTTTGTGGTATGCTATAGATTATTCAGGCTTGATGAAAATTGTCTCTGCCCAGAATTAAGTGATGACATTTATAGCTAAAATAATTTAGGGTCATTATTAAAATCTAAAACATGCTGAGTTTTTTTATTTATACCTCTCCTTTTCCCTTTCTTTTTTCCTCCCTTCTTTCTTTTCTTTCTCTTTCTTTCTTTCTTTTTTTTGGGGGGGAGTCCGGTTGTGGGGTCTGAACTCTGGGCCTGGGTGCTGTCCCTCAGCTCTTCAACTAAAGGCTAGTGCTCTACCACTTGAGCCACAGTGCCACTTCCGGCTTTTTTTCTTTTTGTTTATGTGGTGCTGAGGAATCGAACCCAGGGCCTCATGCATGCAACACAAACACACTAGAACTGAGCCACCTTCCCAGCCCCTTTTTATTTCTATTTTCTTCCTTGTTTGCTTTCTTTCTTTCTCTCTTTCTTCCTTCCTTCCTTCAATTCTTTCTTTCTCTGTCTCTTTCTGTCTCTTCCTTTCTCTCTCTCTCTCTCTCTCTCTCTGTCTCTGTCTCTGTCTCTGTCTCTGTCTCTGTCTCTGTCTCTCTCTCTGTCTCTCTCTCTCTCTCTCTCTCTCTCTCTCTCTCTCTCTCTCTCTCTCTCTCTCTCTCTCTCTCTTCCTCTTCTAGGAAATGTATGAATTTAGATATTTTGTTTGTTGAACAAGTATCCTACCATTAGAACATCCTTTTTCAATTTAGTTACTTTGCTCATTGGTTAACAATTTTGCTGAGGGCTGAACAGAGGCTAAGTTACTCACTTCAGTCTGCCAAGTAGCTGGGATCACAAATGCATTCCAACATGCCAAGCTTTAGGATGATATGAGACTCTTATTACTTTCCTTGCACATTGGTTCTGAACTGTGATCTTCTCAAATTTTACCTCTTCAATTAGTGATGTGTGTTCCAGTAGCCTGCTCTCGGTATAGAGTGTCTAAATGAAGTATTGAAGGCAATTTCACATTAATCTCTTTTTCTTTGCCAGTCCAGGGACTGTTATAGTTTTATTTCTATACATTTTTTGTGTATATGTGCACATTAGCTTAAAAATGTTACATTTTTCCCCTTTGTTTCTTTTTTCTTCTTCTTGGTCATGGGGCTTGAATTCTGGGTCTGGGCATTTTCCTAGGGCTCTTCAGATTAAGGCTAGCACTTTACCACTTGTGCTATAGTGAAACTTCCCGTTTTCTGGTGGTTAACTGAAGATAAGTTAACTGAAGGTAAGATTGTCAAAGATTTCCTCCAGGACTAGCTTTTAACCACCATCCTCAGACCTCAACTCCTGAGTAGCTAGGATTAGAGGCATGAGCCACTGGCACACAGCTAAATTGTGACTTATTTTAAGTTCTATGATGATTTATTTGAGGGAGTAGCATGAGTGTGTAAAAAGTTAACTTTCAAGTCATCTCTCTAAATAATTTCAGAGTTTCATTTTCATAATATTTATTGCAGTGATTAATGACAGAAGCTCCCGAGGTAACAGATTGATCCTTCATATTCTCTTTCCCATAGGTACTATTAGAAGAGAATGAGTGAGATCTAAGTCTAAGACAATATGTACTTGAAATTATAAAAAAATATTTTGATGATACATAAAGAGCCAGATAACAAAATGTGCTTTTCATTTTCTAAAGAAAGGAATGTCATACAAATATATTTATTGTCAGGCTTTTTTATCTGAAAAACAAAGAATAAACAATACCTTAAAAAAGTTGAAAACCATGTAAGTGTGATATAGCATTGGAGACTTTAACACATGAATTGGTTCAGGTAAATAATTCTTTGGGAAAGATACCTGTTCACTAAATTTATTCATTGTAAATTTTTTATTTTTATATATTATGTTACTTAATATATATATATATATATATATATATATATATATATATGTGTGTGTGTGTGTGTGTGTGTGTGTGTGTGTGTGTGTGTGTGTGTGTGTATCTGTCTGGTGAACTGTATGGTTAGGTAATTTCATCATGTCAAGTTCATCAAAAGGATGCACTTCCATAAGCCTTAACAAACTTGCAACAACACTGCACATGCATACTTATGTGTTCATCATTGTAAGCTAGACCTGTGTTTTACCAAAGCTTTATATATAGTGTGTTATTTTTTCATTTATGCTTGACACAAAATGTGTTTACCCCTAAAAATAGATGATGGCATTTATAATCACAATAATTTAGTGTAAATCTTTACATTGAACACATGCTCAGTATGAGTGGTTCTTTCTTTCCTTTTCTTATTTTATCTTTAGGAAGTTGATTTGAGTTTTGATGTTTTGTTTGCCAGACAGGTATTCCACCACTGGAGTCACTCCACCAATCCTTTCTTGTTTAAGTTACTTTACTCATAGAGTAATAATTTTTGCACCCACCCCAAAAAACAGGAATCATGATTGCATTCCAATATCCCTACCTAGTAGGTTGATACGGGAGATACTTTCCTTCCTAGACTGATTCAGAACTGTGATCCTCTCAAATTCTACCTCTTTAGTTAATGGTGTGAACTCCAGTTCTGCCTACCTCTAGAAGATATGACAGAAATAAATGATTACAGGTAATTCGAGTTAATCATTGTTTAATATAGGTGATTTGATATTAAAATGTAAGATAAGTTGAAAAGAAAGAAAGGAAGAAAGGAAGAAAGGAAGAAAGGAAGAATGGAAGAAAGAAAGAAAGAAAGAAAGAAAGAAAGAAAGAAAGAAAGAAAGAAAGAAAGAAAGAAAGAAAGGAAGGAAGGAAGGAAGGAAGGAAGGAAGGAAGAAAGAAAGAAAGGAAAAAAGAAAGGAAGGAAGGAAGGAAGGAAGGAAGGAAGGAAGGAAGGAAGGAAGGAAGGAAGGAAGAGAAAGAAAATGATTGAAAATGAATTTTTTGAATTCAGGAATCACATGGCAGAGGTAATTCCTGTATTTTGTATTAGGTCTGCCCCCAGGCCATGCAGACCCTTTGCAGACACCTTCCCACTTCTTGACTAAGTTTTCACCCTTTAAGTGTTACCTTTGTATTTGGCACATCTGGAGGCAGCCACCGTCCCCTCCTGCTAAGTCACAACCTGGTCAGCCTGGTCACATTTTCCATCTAACCAGACTTGAGTCCCAGGCCTTAAAGTCACATCAAGATCCAGTGTGGCCAGAGTTTTCCCCCACCTGGCCACACCTCGTCCCATACTTCACCTGGATACGTCCTCGCCCGAGGTTAAGTCGCCCCATTTTTTGTACATGCCTTTCTACCATGTATGGCATGGGCAGCAGTTCAGTAAATAAACTACTTACCTGACTGAATACAGTGTGTTGTTCTCTTCATTGACTACCCATGAAACTCACCTAATTAATATGCTTTACTCTTAAGGGTTTCTAGCTATGAATCCATGGATACTTTTGTGACACATGTGAATTAAGTATCTACAAAAGATATGTACTGACTCATCATTTAACAATATAATTCTGCCTGGAATCTTTTTTTGGGGGGGAGGTCAAGTCATGGGGCCTGAACTCTGGCCTAGGCACTGTCCCTCAGCTCTTCAGCTCAAGGTAAGTGCTCTACCACTTTTGCCACAGTGCCACTCCCGTTTTTTTTTTTTTTCATTTTGCTTATGTGGTGCTGAGGAATCGAACCCAGGGCCTCATGCATGCAAGGAAAGCACTCTACCACTGAGGCACCTACCCAGCCCCTGCCTGGAATATTTAATAGCAGTTTAATTAACCATAAAGTATATTTTGTTTGCTTTTCTTTTTTTTGTTTAAAGTAATAAAGGAGTTGGTGGGACAATCTGAAAGGATCTCTGGCTTCATATTTTCACATCACTCTGGGCTACAATCTGTGTGCTACCAGCTCTGATTGTGGGATTTGAAATTTTGGAAAGAAAATGAACATCATAAGGACCCATGTCTTCGGGATTTCTCAGATTCTTTTTATAAATGTAATTGTTACTAAGGTATATACAGCGAGGTTACCATTTCACAAGAAATTCAGACATTTAGATGTTTATTTATATTTTTGTCGGTTGTGGGCTTGAATTCAGGGCCTGGGGACTGTCCTTGAGACTCTGTGCTCAAGTTAGGTAGCATTCTACCAATTGAGCCACAGAGCCATTCTGGCTTTTGAGCTGTTAAATGGAGATAAGAGTCTTAGGGGAACTTTTCTTCCTGGGCTGGCTTTGAACTGCAATCCTCAGATCTCAGCAACATGAGTAGCTGGGATTACAGGCATGACCAACTGGCACCTGCCTTGATATTGTCTTTTTGTGTGTGTGTGAAAATACCGTAGAGAGGGGTTACAATTATATGGGCAAGGTAATGAGCACATTTCTTACCAAGAATTGTTGCCCACTCCTTTGTTTCCCCTTCTCATCCCTTCTTCTCTCCCTGCCACACACCTCCCCTACCCCCCATTCCCCACTCCCCACCCCCCACCACCGGGCAAAGTTGTAAAGTTCATTTTCCGACATAAAGTCTTGTACATCTCATTGTTGCAGTGGGTCCACCTGTATCCCTAATTTAAAAAAAAAATGTTTTTTCCTTTCCCCTCCACAAATTATACCAACATCAAATACAGTGAAAGCAGGGGTTATACCGTGGGGGTGGGACATACAATGCAACAAATAAATCATCTTATAAATATGTTAGTAACAATCTCATGAAAGAAAAATAAAACGTTTGAATCTTTATCTTCTGGTTCATTTCACCTAATATCAGACGTATTCCATCACGCAGAGCCAGGGGTTGGGGAGAATTGCAGGTAAAACTACACTGGTCTTGAAATTATGTCCCAAACAGGTAGCTTTACCTCCAAAACATTGTTGTATTCCGTTTCACTTTGAAGTAGTGTTTGTATACACTTAGAGATACAATGATAACACACTACATGTGTAATATATAGAATAGTAACATAATTAGCATGTTGATCTCCTAAAACATTGAAGCTAATGTAGTTTGGTAACCTCCTGAGTCTGCTAGTTATTTTTTGGAATATACAATACACATGAATACATTGATAATGTGTACTAGAAGATTGGAAGTTGATAGAGATAGAAAAGTTAGACTATGTGTAATATCTATCTATCTATCTATCTATCTATCTATCTATAGATAGATAGATATAGATATATTGCTGCTCTGAAGAACATTATCATATTCACCATGACAATACCACCATTTATTCACCATGGCAATTTTCCTACAGTGTAGAATTTTCCATTTCATAACCTGCCATCTTTTATCCTTTTTACATTCTCCTTATAAGTATGAATATTTTCCAGTTTCTTATAATGTTTTGAAATTATTAAGAGGGAATTTAAATATTTGTAGGGTCTACTGAAATTATCTCATATTGTTTGGTTTTGCGATGCTAAGTCATTAAGACCAAGTTTTCCTGAAATTTATGCTAGCAGACTATATCACTAAATTGTATTCTAATTAATTCTTATTATTGTATTTTGATATAGGGGACTATATTTGAGACATTTTTTATGATATAGAGTGTTTTATGATGTAGAGTGTTGTGGAGGTGGACTAAAACTTGCAACCCCACTGTCTCCCGTAACAATGCTTTATCACCAGGTTCTGGAGGCTCATTTTTATAACTAGCTAATCAGGAGGTTGAGTCCTGAGATTTGGTTCAGATAGCCGGAGCAGGAAATATTATGAGTCTCTCCTCTCCAGTTCACTACAAGAAAGCTGGCAGTGGAACTGTGGCACAACTGATAGAGCACTACACTCAAGGGCTGAGATCTGAGGATCACGGTTCAAAGCCAGCTCAGGCAGGAAAGTCCATGAGACTCTTATCTCCAATAAACCACTAGAAAACCGGAAGTGGTGCTGTGGCGGTAGAACACTCACCTTGAGCTGAAGGGCTGACGGATAGCAACCAAGCCCAGAGTTTAAGCCCCATGACAAGCAAACCCAGGGCCGATGAGATCCCCTGGCAGAGTATTGGAATAATTGCTATCTTTCTGAGACTGTTTCACTGGGGTCTTATCAAAGAAACTTGGCTTGACACAAAGAAGTGCACTCCCCGGCTAATTCCTTAGTACTGGGCTGCCAGAATATTTCATTTACCTCATAAATTAGTGGAGGCTTAGCAATTTGCTTGCTGAGAGATTAGGTTTAAAGGAATGAGCCAGTGGCACCCAATGTCCACCCTAACCTAGGAAATCACTATCTTGGTGGCTTTTGAAGGAATATAGACAGAAGAAAGGATGCAACTTGAACTTGAATTTGGGGCCTGAGCGTTGTCTGATTTGTAGCACTCTACCAATTGAGCCCAAGGTCTAGTTCTGGCATTTGGCTGGTTAATTGAAGATAAGTGTCTTTAGAATTTTACAAACTAGAGAGGGTTCAAACTGTGATCCTCAGATCTCACCCTCCTGATTAGTACGATTAAAGGCATGAGCCATTGTGTATTTATTGGGCCAGAGGTAAAAAATTTCTAGGAAATTGTATAGGCATAACTCTACTTTTTGTCTGTCATGTTTACTTTACCATGTGGGACATAGCCAGTCCCATTTGTGTCCTGTTAGTTCATAAAAGGAGAAGCATAGAGTTAATTTCAGAAATGGAGAAGCATAGAGTTAACTTCCTACTCTTCTCCCATTGGTAAAGATCCTTCTACCATAACTGGGAGGAAGATGAACAAGTGAAAAAGTAAGTGGATGTTGGCACAAAGAGAAGTTTTTGTCCTTGAAAACTTGGTATTTTCAGGTTTGTGAATCAAAGTCAACTTTCTTCTTTGCACACCAATTGTGATTTTCACCAGGGAGCTGAGGCTTGGCACTTCAGTGAATAGCAGATTACACAGTTATGGATATGCTTGTGGGTTTGGATTCTCATGGATGACAGGGAGGGCTGTGTATAGCAAATCTGATCCAGTGGGGAAACAACTTTTTCTTCCTATTACAGGGAGAATTTTAGGGGATTATATTTGAGACATTTCTAAAAGTGGGTTGTGAGGAGCATGCTGCTTGCAGGAGTCTCTTCCCACTTTCCAACATGCAAGTCCTGCCAGAAATAGGCTATAGTACAAGACTCAGAATGGGGAGTGTGGGCTCTCATGTTCTTTGTCATCAATCTGCACATAGCATGTTTTGTTCCATCCTCCCTATGTGGATTGACTTCTACTCTGATCCTTTCTATGAGCCCAAGAACCATGACACCCAAAAGAACTTACACAGTATGTCAAGCTCAACATGCCCTCTTCCGACCTGCTCTTCTATTATGTATTCTTCTGGACTAGCTGGAGGAACCCATGACCTATGAGACCAAGAAAAAGAATAAGAAGTCCTTGTTTAGATGCCTCATGAGTAGGGATGGAACCTGTGTCGCTAGGGATGGGCCTGATTGGCCAAGAGCCCTTAGTACTCCCCAGCTTGGCAAAATGTCCTTTTATGGATATTCTAGGCCAGCTAATATCTGTTCTCCTTTTGAAAGAACTTGGAAGTAGCCACTCATTAGAAACACCCTAACTTCTCATCAGTTTTCAGTCTGAACTCAAATCCTACAGCTTCCCGCATTTGGTCCTAATGGAAGTTTAGTCACACCTTAACTTCTAGTGTCTACTCTAAGACTCCTGTACCTCTTTCCATTCTCAGGTTTGCATCACCATAGAGCAGCTCCTGATAAAGAACCCATCAGTGATGTCGTCTATGGTGACTGATGGAGATCAGAATCCATCCCTGATCTCCAGAAAGCATGTGAACCTAGCAGTTTTTTTTTCAATTTGTAGAAAGGCCCAAGTAGATTTTGAGTCCTGTGGACATCCCACTGGTTCTGAACCCCACATGTGATTCAGGTGTACCTGTACATACCACCAAGGAAGAAGATGATCCAGAATGTCTCCCACTGATGTTCACAATCCAGCTAGATCAGCTCCAAACCGATAATAATAATAAAAAAAAAACATGTCATAGTGTTCAGGGTAAATGTGTGCTAATGGAAAATGACCCAGGTCTATGTTCAGAAAAACCAATAAGTGAGGTCCAAAATCTAGATTCAGCTGAGGAAAGGGAATCTTTCGTCAAAGAATTCTCAGATCAATCTCTCCTCGTGCAGCGGATCCAATTTCCAATTTAGAAATTAGAATCTGTCCCTACCTGGACTCAGGAAGAAAATCCTGTCTTTAGTGAGGAAGTAGATCCCTCTGAGGACTCTGAGGCAGAATTTCTGCCTGAAGGCAATTTAGAGGCCAATCTAGATTTCGAGATTCCTTCTTCCCTTTCTGAGAAAATCTTCTTTTTCTTTTTGTCCTGATTGTTGTAAGAGGTTCATTGTATTTATTCTTCTAACTTTATTAAAATGTCAATGTTTTTGATATATTCTAGAATTCTTGAATCCTAAATGTTTCTTTTTAAATCTGCAATCTGAAGCATCGTGAATATGTGTTCTGTGAGATGGAAAACACAGAGTGACAGGGGGCTGTACAAGAGATGTTACTGGACATAATGGGAGATGTTAAATGCACAGGGAATGGCAATGAAGCCAGGCCATGCCTGTATGGGGTTCTAAGGTGGCTACAAAAGGTTTAGGACATAGCAGATCAGATGTCCTAGAAAACTATTCTGTCAATTGGTACAAATGCCACAATAATTATAGTGGTATGTGGGACACGCTTTCAACAGTGCGTTCCAATCTGTATATATCTTCATTGTGCTTTGGGCAAATATGGAAGAAAAATTTGGCTCCAATAATATAAAAAGTCTACTTAGGGCTGAAAATATTTGAAAAAAATATATAGGAAATATGTATACTGGAAAGTAAAAACAATCATCAATAAAAGAAGGCTTACAGATGTGAACAAACACAAAATCAGGAAGAAAAAACACAATTAAATAAGTTATATGCAAATACATGTTATATTCTTTATGTTATATAGAGTATATTATATGATATATAAGATTTAATATGATTTTCAAATTAAAAAGGCACTTAAATTTTTAGTCTTGAGTATTTTTTTGCATAAAACTTTAGTGTAATTATTATTGGGGAAAGAAGTGATATAATTTGATTATAATTTTATGAATATATATTTGTGTTTCTAGATACAACACTGATTATAAATAGATGAATAATCATATACATATATTTGTATATATCTATGAAGTGAATATAATGAAAGTGAATATTATGAAACTGACTTCAGTATGTATAAAAAAGTTGAGTCCATGAAACTCAGGCCTATAATCCTAGTGATGTGGGAAGCTGGGTTCTGAGTTCTAGTATTTCTAACCCCAAGCCTTAGATTTTCAGAGGAGTCCTGTACCGCCAGTGTAGCAAAGAGACACATATACAGTGGGATCACACTCCCTGACCTCAGAGGAAAGTCAGTAGAAATCAGGACAAGCCTCTATCTTATTACATTCTACTCAGTTCCTGTACCAAGATGGCCACCTGTAGAACATCAAATGGAAAGTTGATATTCCCTCCAAAAGTTTCCAAAAAAAGACTTCTGAACTATAGTCTCTGACTATATTGAATTAAAACTTACTTCTGTTCCCAAGCTGCAAACACATTGAAATATGGCAGGGCTCAAGCCAGATGGTCAAAGACACAAATACATAAAATTATATACTCTGTTTCAATAATTCAATGACAAATCATCAAAGGCATGTCTTCAATTTTTCTTTTGTTTAAAGGAATTGGACACATCCTCTGAGTTTATCAGGAACTGGTGATAGTTTGGTTGCTGAATTGTTGAATGCACTCCTGGGCAAAGGAGACATATATCTTGGGGAAATCATGTGGGGGTTGGTGTCCTCACACAGCTTCACAATAAAATGGCCATAAATTCTGTGATGTCACAGCAACTTTGGCCATAGCAGCAAATAGGTGTTAGGCACTGATTTGGCCCTGAAGTGGACTCAACAACACCAAAAGGTACAAAGAATAAGAGGGAATGACTACTAGCCAACAAACTTCAGCTTGAAGAGCTGTCCTTACCAGAAGCTAGGATAAATTGAGTTGGAGAAGCCTGATCTCCATGTAAGGCTCCTGAGCACTAAGGACTAGGCACTATTAGAGGTGTTGGAGAAACAGAAGTGAATGTGGCTCTCTTCTCACCAATTTCATACTGGAAAGAAAACCAGAAATCGTAATGATAATTTCTATAAATCAGAGACATGAAATTGGTGATTTTGTGGCAACAACTTAACATTGAGGAGGGATGTTTATATGAGAGCAATCATCCAGGCAATTATCTAGGAGCAGGCACTTCAGGCAGTAAGAACAGTAAGTACATCCCCCATTGATGGGAATGGACCTGACTTGTTTCAGAAAAGGAAAATAGCACTGACATGCTTGCTTGTGAAATAAGAATGGAAAGGTACAAAGAAGAAAAAAGAGATCAGAAATTAAGATAGGAATAAATTAGATAGATATTGGATGATGTCGGTTACAAGAAGAAAAGTTCTGATTTTAGTTTAAATCTGACATGACCCACTGGAACCAAAATTCAAAAATAGTAGTGAGACACAACTGATTCAGTAAAGAATACTTTTAAAATGTGAATCTAGCTGGGCTCTTGTGGCTCACAACTGGAATCCTAGTTATGCAGGAGGCTGATATCTGAGGATCAGGTTTAAAGCAAGCCCAAAGTGGGAATTTGGTAAGATTGATCTCCAATTAGCCATGAAAAATATGGACATGAAGCTGTGTGTCAACTGGTAGAGCACTAGCCTTGATAAAGAACTAAGGGACAGCACCTGGGCCCTAGGTCTAAATCCCAGGACTTCACAAAACAAAGAAGCCAACAATTAAAATTTGGTGTGGTCATTATTCCTTAGAATTCTAATTCAATATATTTGGTATGAGCCTTGGAAATTTTATTGTTAGCTAATGCTCTCCCCGGATATTTTACTTCATTAACAGCTTTCAAAGTCCTGGCATCACCACTGTCTCCTCCCAGTTAGCATAGCAGTCTACCACTGGAAATTTGAAGATATATTTTATTAATCATAAGAATTCTGATCATTTTCCACATACATCAAATGAGTAGTAGACACATTCCACTACTACGAATATTTTTAATCATCCTTTGATTTAATAAGCATTAAGGCTTAAAAATTCTAGCATGGTTATCAAATTAATTCAATAGTCATCATTCTTCCAACCAAATTGTAACATATGTTTATAAAAGGAGAGACTATATGAAAGTGTGCACACAACTTCTAACTATAATACTCTCAAGAAGTAAGGTTTTACAGAAATGTCCTGATTGCTTTGCCAAAGGAAAGGATAAGAGATTTAAATAAGCGACCTAACATCTCAGAAGGAAAATGCTATTGGCTTTAGAACAAATTCATTTGCCTAGAAGTGAGAAAATGAGTTTAGAAATGCCAGAGGCAAAGGGTATTATTCAAATTACCTTATCATGAGGTACAAGCAGCCGTCTAGATCAATCTTCCAGGGAAAAAAGTAATGAATGAAAAGCAATTAATGCTTCTAAAACAAGGCAGATGGTGGTGGTTCATCCTTGTATCCTAGCTACTTAGAATTCTATGATGAAAGGATCTCAATTCAAAGCCTAGCCTGGAAGAATACCTTTCTCTCTGCAACCAGCAGACAGAAGCATGAGCTCTGTGCCTGAAGCCCAGATGGACGGCTTCTGCCCATAGACATCCAGATACCAAAGACCACCCCCATCTGAAATATTATCAAAGACATTCAAATAATATCTCCTGTTTGGGAGATAATATTTAAAAGACGTATCAAAAACATTTCATGAGTTCCTGTTAAAAAAATTCAGAATGAAAGTGGAAATATGTACTCACTCACTGAAAGGTAAGTAACTGACCAGAATGATGTTAATGGGGCTAGAGGCCCATTTGGTAACTTATCCACTCAACCATCTTTCCTCACAACTTGTCAGACATCCTGAACATTCAGGTTTTTGAATGCAAGGAATGTGTGTGAGCATGTAGCTTCTGGAAGTAATTATCAAAAGCTAGGCACTGGAAGCTCAGGCCTGTAAAACTAGCTATTCAGAACCCTGAGATATGAGAAACTCAGTTCAAAGCCAACTGAGCAAAAAAGACTCTTACGACCAATTAAATAGTAAATGAAGAAAGCTGAGCTATGCTTCAAATAGTTGAGTGCGATCATCACATACAAAAGCTAAGGGACAGAATCTAGGCCATGAATTCAAGCCTCAGTACTGGCTCTCATACACAAAATACTCATGAAAACACCACAGTATATGCATATGTTAGCAAGGAATGTAGATGAATGGGATGATGACATCATTTACCTCACCTTAATCTCAAGCATTCTGTACAGGGTTGCTCAGTCTGTGAAAAGCCCTAGGTGAAATCTTTCCTCAAAATCAGTACATACATCCTCATTTCCCTCAGCACATTCACACACACACACACACACACACACACACACACACACACACACACACACACACACACACACACACGCATAAAGGCTATATTTTTCTTTTTTAAAGGCTATATTTTTCTAACTAATTTTGAAATATTTAACCATACATACATGCTTCAGAATTAATTGCCCTTGTTTAAGTTTCATAGGAAGCTAATATATCCAGGTTCTGGCTCATTCTTGTAATCTTAGCTGCTCAGGAGGGTGCATCTGAGGATCACAGTTTGATGCCAACCCAAGCTAATAAATCATCAATATTCTTATCTTCAATTAAGTAGCAAAAAGTCAGAAGTGGAGATGTTGTTTGAGTGGCACAATGACAGCATTGAATAAAATAATCTATGCGAGAGCTCCAGACACTCAGTTCAAGCCTGAGTTGTGTCCCACTAACACTCCAAAAGCCACAAACCTCCAAAACACCAAATCAAAAGTATGTCAAAATATTTTGCAACTTTTGAAGCAAAATCTAATTAGGCAACATAGTTTCTGGTTTGTTGAAGATTTGGTGGGGAAAACCCAAATTCAACATATGTTTAAGTGATTTAACGAACAAGCAACCAAATAAAATTTCCCAGTAAGGAATCTTCCTTAGTATTCACTGGGAACCCTGACAAAGGTATATTTTTCTATGCTTTTTGAAAATCAATGTTTTCTTTTTCGGTAAAGGAAATAGTATAAACTTTTAGTATGTGTTATAGGAATCATTGGAAGCTCCAAGTGAAATGAATGTATAACAAAAAACAAACAATATTACAAGTTTCTATGCCTCTGTTGAGACACTAAAAACCTGAAATAGTGTGGTTTCTCAGAAAGAGAATGGGGATGCTCAGCATCACTGGTCATAAAAGAAATGCAAATCAAAACCAAAACCACATTTGGATTCTACTCATCCCAGTTAGAATGGCCATTATCAAGAGAACAAACAATAACAGATGCGGGGGTGGATGTGCCTAAAGAGGAACACTACTACACTGATGGTAGGAATATAAACTGGTTCAACCACTCCCGAAGGCAGTATTGAAGTTCTTCAAAAGACTAAACATAGAACTCCCCTAAGATCTGAAGTAGGTCCTGAGAGGAGACTTGAGTTAGTACAGTTTTTTTCTAGGCTTTGACTTGGTTTTAGGGATTTTAGAGGGAAAAAAAAAACCTTTAAAAAAGATTTACTAGACCTTGGCTCCAACCAGCCCAGTTTCTGGAATGGAAACAATGCCCCGCTACCCCCGGCCCTTAACAATCTAAACCGCCTTGATTGTTCTGTTAGGACTAACCAATAAAACAGATATGTTGTAATCTGAGTCCTACTTGCAATATCTCATGCTTACCATAAACACCACGTTTTTCACGTGCTTATGGTAAATTCCAATAAACTCCTCCTTTGTGTATGCTTATCATAAACTCTGCGTTTTGCACGTGCTTTGCCTTACCCATTGAATTTGTGAGTCATTTAAACCAAAAGTGACAGGCTGGTTTTAACAGCCATTTTGTGACAAACTGTAACCTCATTGACCACCTGTGTGTGTTCGAGTTTGACTGTGCAATCTTTTGTGTGTGTGACAATCCCATTGGTCATATACATGACCAGGATTGACCTCATGAATTTTGCCTAAGATATGTATTCAAAATTTTTTTTGTTCTTTCATGCATTTGTTTCTAACGCATTTATAAGATTATTTCTTTGTTGCTTTGTATGTCCCTCCCCCACAGTATAATCCCTGCTTTCACTATATTTGATGTCAGTATAATTTGTGGAGGGGAAGGGGAAAAACAAGTCGTTTAAATAAGGATACAGGTGGACCCGTTGCAACAATGAGAAGTACAAGTTGTCATGTGGAAAACGAACTTTACAACTTTGGTGGAGGGGGGGAGGCTGGGAAAGGATGGGAAGCGGAAACAAAGGAGAAGGCTACAATGCTTCTTAAGAAATGTACTCATTATCTTGCCCATCTAATTGTAACCCCTCTGTACAGTATTTTCACAATAAAAAAATAAATAAAAAGTTAAAAAAAACAAAGTACGTGGGCCACTAGGGGTCACAGTATCAGCTCATGAGCCTGTGCTTGGGCCCTGACAGGACAGTGTCTCAATAAAGTTGCTTCTTTGTTAACAACTTTGTTGTGCTGAGCTCTGTCACTCTGGACGACTGGGTGGGCTTGCTTGCCTGAGTAGGGATCTTCCTACTAGAGATCCAACAATTCGAGTCCTCAGCATCTATCCAAATGATCTCAAACTAGGGTACAATAATCTACCAGCACAACTATTTTCATTAAAGCATTGTTTACCATAGCTAAGATACAGATCCAACCCAATTACATCTCAGTAGATGAATGGATCAAGAAAATGTGGTATATTTACACAATGGAATTTTATGCTTCTATCAGAAAGCATGACAGTGTCCCTTTTGTAAGAAAATGAAAGGACTTGGAAAAAAATCATATTAAGTGAAGCAAGCCAGGCCCAAAGAAACATGAACTCTATGATTTCCCTCAATTGCAATGGTTAGCAATAGCCTGTTACTCCTGAAAGTGGATCATAATAGCTCAAGAGTTATGAGCATATATATTACCCTACAAAATGATGCTAATTGAAATGAACACCAAGACATAGAAACATCAGGTCATCTCTTGTTTAGTTGTCAAGATTGATGTAGCCAATGTACTGCAGCTAGTTCTTTCTTCTTACTTTATGTCATTTTTCTTTTCCAATTGGTTTAATCCATGGCAATTCCTGTCTATGATTCTGATACCCTGAATCCTGTATATGCATTTATCTGATTGGGGGAAGGGAAGGGAAATAACAAAATGCTGAAAGAAGTACAAAAGCTGACCCAGTGGAACAATGATACTCACAGGACACTAGGGTAGAAATTAACTTTACAATGTAATGGTAGGGAGTGGGTGGAGGGACGGGACAGAGGGAGAAAAACACTGGAGTGTGTAACAATGTTCAATGAAAAATGTAACTTACTCCTGTAAATGTAACCCCTCTGTACAGCAGCTTTATAATAAAATAGATTTTTAGAAATGTAAAAATTAGAAAGTTTTTTTCATAAAATCTCAAGCTGATATGATAACAATGGAACTTCTGAGTTCATGTCAAAGAGATATTTTGGACTTCCAAAAAGGTAGTACTAAGCACATATAACAACAATTAAGCGATAATGAGAAAAGTAGCACTTTTAATTGTATTATAAGAATAAAGGAAAATTTCTTTTCATTTCTATTTACTTAGAATTTACGTTTGTGATCTGCATTGTTCCCAAGTCAGATTAATGTCTTTTCCTTAGCTTTCTTTGGTATGTATAGCTTGGACCTGTAATCTGAGGTATAAGAAGTATTCTTTGTTCCATTTGGAGGCCTAGCATAGAGACACTTCTCCCTGGCCAAGAAGTTAGACTGGAGGACACCTCATACTCGCTGTGGTTTCTCTCGCACAGCTCACTGAGGAACTTAGGAGTTTGAGAAAGTGACTGCTAATTAAGTGCCTCTTACTAATAAGAATTATTGGTAGAATTTGAAAAAACATATTTGGGTAACAAATAGACTAGAAAAAATGTTGTTTGATATTTTTTATCACTACATTTCTTTTTGTCTAAGTAGAAAAGACAGACTTTCCCTAAGGGCCTAGACTAAGCAAAATGGCTTATATAGAGCTCAGATCATTTCTTTCCACAGAAGATGACAGCAATAGAAGAAAAACAGGTCCACAACTGGTACAAGGTAGAGAGAGTTTGATGTCTCCATAAATCTTAGGATCAAATGCTCAATGAGGAGCCGCAGGGACTGATGACAGCTTAAGGACCTAACATTTCCTGTGTCGTTCCATCATAGGAAGCAGTCAACAGTCTCCCATCACACTGTAGGTGCCATGCCTGACTGGTGACCTTGGCTGTGACCTGAGAACGTCCAGCAGGGCTCTGTCATGGTCACTGGAGATTCAGGATTGCACTGTAAGAAGACCTACAGGAAGGTCTGAGTCAGGGTTTTGTCAGATCTAGATGATTTGTAACAGGCACTACTTTCTTCTTGCTAACAATGTGGATATACCATTGGGGCCCTGCACACAAATTTATCACAAGTGTTAGCTTGCACCATTTCTTAATGAAAGTCAACAATAATGCCCTCTGGACATATTCTCATCAATATTTAGTAGGTAAAAAGCTATAAAATCAAGTTCATCATGAGGAAAAAACACAGATGAAAACCAAATTGCAGGAGCATTTACAAAAAATGTTTTCCTATACATATCAAATGTGACAAAATATTAAAAGTTAATGAAGTTAGGAAAGTTAAATTTATTTTTTTAACTATGGTTTCAACTGTCTTTTACATTTCAACTACTTAAAAAAAGAAGGTAGGCATAGCACCACCAGTGGCATACCTCTGTAACCTTGCAAATAAGAAATCTGAGATCTGAGGAAAGTGAATTGGAGCTAGACTAGGTAGGAAAAAGCGGTGAAAGGTTTATCTCCAATTAACTATTCAAAATCAAGAAGTGGAAATTTGGTTTACGTCGTAGACTGTTACCCTTGAGTAAAAAAGCTAAAGGTCAGCTCCCTGAGTTCAAGCCCCAATACACACACACACACACACACACACACACACACACACACACACACACACACACACACACACACACACACACACACCCTATCTCAAAAAAATAACCAGTGATCAGGAAACAGAAATAAGATGATATTTTTCTTTATTTTCTTTCATTTTTCTCATTTTTAAAAATTTATCTCTCTGTGAGAAGTTAAAGGTGTCATAGAAAAGGACGGACAAAGGATGAACATGTGCAACAGTGGTATTCAATTGGTACTATGTTGAAAAAGACCTATGCAACTTGTTTTGTGGGAAGGACGGGGAAACTGGAAGAGATGAAAGGAAAGGGTAACATTGTCAAAAAAGAAATGCACTCAGGAAAGTAGAGCTGTGGCTCAATATGAGTGCCATTGTTTAGCAAAAGAGCTCAGAGGCAGTTTCCAGGTCCTGGGTTCAAGCCTCATTACTGACCAAAAAAAACATAGACAAAAGAAATGTAACCATTACCAAGCGACTGTAACTAAACCCTCTACAGCACAATAATAATAATAATAATAATAATAATAATAATAATAATAATAATAATAATAATAATAATAAGAAGAAGAAGAAGAAGAAGAAGAAGAAGAAGAAGAAGAAGCAGACGAAGCGGAGAAGAAGGAGAAGAAGAAGAAGAAGAAGAAGAAGAAGAAGAAGAAGAAGAAGAAGAAGAAGAAGAAGAAGAAGAAGAAGAAGAAGAAGAAGAAGAAGAAGAAGAAGAAGAAGAAGAAGAAGAAGAAGAAGAAGAAGAAGAAGAAGAAGAAGAAGAAGAAGAAGAAGAAGAAGAAGAAGAAGAAGAAGAAGAAGAAGAAGAAGAAGAAGAAGAAGAAGAAGAAGAAGAAGAAGAAGAAGAAGAAGAAGAAGAAGAAGAAGAAGAAGAAGAAGAAGAAGAAGAAGAAGAAGAAGAAGAAGAAGAAGAAGAGGAAGAAGAAGAAGAAAGTTAATAAAACCAAACCAGTGAAAGAGAAAAACTGAGGAGCAAGGGAAGAGGTGACCTTTCAAAAAAGATATATATCCATACCTGACATATAACTGTAACATCTGTGTAACTCGCCTTTATAATAATAATACAAAAGAGGGCTGGGAATGTGGCTCAGTGCTAGAGCGCTTCCCTTGCATGCCTGAGGCCCTGGGTTTGATTACTCAGCACCACATAAGCAAAAAGAAAAAAGCCGGAAGTGGCCTTGTGGCTCAAGTGGTAGAGCTCTAGCCTTGAGCTGAAGAGCTGAGGAACAGCGCCCAGGCCCAGAGTTCAGGCCCCACGACTGGACCCAAAAATAATAATAATACAAAAGAAAAAACAGAAATATATTTCTGGAAGCAAAACTCAAATGGAAGATCAGATTAATATGTATGTTGTACCAAGGTCAAACCCCATTATCAATTTCCCCTTCAAAAATGGCTCTTCTCATCACTTGTGCTTTCCCTAGCTTATGAAAGGGGGTGTAAACAGTTAAAGAGAGAGAAAGGTAATCTGTCAGGCACAAAACTGTACTTGCAAAGAGCTGTACTTGTTAGAACAAATGTTGACTAGACCACATGATGACTCCATGTTTCCTAAAATATACAGAACTTGTTGGGCTTGAATACAGGCTCCACTGTATACTAGCTGGGGATTCAAAATTAACTAAACTCTCTGGATCTCAAATTATTCTCAGGTAGAGTGAGTATAACAATACTTATCTCACGGGATTATGAGATCTGGGTGTCATCAAACATGGAGTGGGTTTTATCTTAGGTGTGTATGCAACACCCAAAAACTGCTGGAAGGTGTAAAACTGGCATGATGTTTACTATATTACTTAACAGTAATACACCATGCCTGTAATCCTACTCACAAAAGAGGCTGAAAGAAAAGGATTAAGTTTCTAAGCCTGGACAGGAAACTGGATCAGACTGACCTCCAATGACCTCTAAAAACCTTGAGGTGATGTTTGGTTCAAATGGTAGAGTGCTAGACTGGAGCATAAGCCTCAGGAACAGTGCCAGGCCCTGAGTTCAAGCCCTAGGACCTGCATAAGCACACACACACACACACACACACACACACACACACACACACACACACACACACACACACACTAAATTTTGTATGTTCCTATAACCCCATTTAACAATATTTTCCCTCTTCCAAGCTCACCAGTTGTTGTTTTTTTGTTTTAAAAGGGACTTGCTGTGTAGCTCAGGCTGCTCTTAAACTAACAATCTACCTGGGTGCTGGAATTACAGACCTGCCTACTATAATTTGCTTCACTCAATAACGCTATTTATAACATTTTCGCAAGAAATTCATTCATACTCATGAAGATATATGGCTTAAAAGTGTTCACAGTAATATTATACTGTACAAAATTCAAATAATATAGCTGCACATGGTAGTGTGCTAACACATGGTAATGCCAGCCAATCATCATGAACCTGACACAGGAGAATAAGGAGGTGAGGAAAGCCTGGTCTACACTGCAGAACCTGGTCTCCAAAGGAAATAAATTCTATAAATATTAATCCACTATGAAACATACAATCAGTTAGATTTATATAATGATGCAAATAGATCATTGTTAATGGAAACAAATTCTTGGCAGAAATTTTAAATACATACGTATGCATATATATTTAAACTTGGAGAAATAAAATTTCAAGTGGTATTATCTGCATCTTTCAGTCTACCTGTCACCTATCTATTTACTGACACATTGATTTCTGTTTAGTCTGCAAAACACTGTTCTCTCATATAAGTACACAAAATTACAAACAAAAAGTACAAAAAATACATTATCATAAATACAAATGTAGTTTAATCTCTTCCATAATAATTTGGAGAAAAACATGCGTTGAGTTAATGGCATTGAATACTACTCAAGAAGGGGAGTCTAGGAGAATGTAGATTTGTGTGTGTGTGTGTGTGTGTGTGTGTGTGTGTGTGTGTGTGTGTGTGTGTGTGCATGCGTGAGCCTACACGTGCACACTCATGTGTTTTTCATGAGAAAATAATGGAATTATAATTAGACCTATAATTCCTGTTTGGTCTTTTTGCTCAAAGCTGACACTCTACCACTTGAGCACCATATCTACTTCTGTATTATGGTTTCTTAATTGGAGAAATATCACAGATTATCTGCATGGGCTGCTTTAAACCTGAATTCCCAGTTTTTGACCTTTAAATTAGCTAGGTTTTAAAACATGAGCCACTGGTGGCCAGCAACTACGTTAACATTTTTGCATGCTTGAATGAATTTTAAAGTAAGACATATATGTTACTTTTGAAAATGGCCGGAAATAGTATTACAATTAATGTTTAGCAAAATTTAAAACATACAAACCTGAGAATGGCAAGTAGCTGAGAACAGAATGGAATAAATCAAAATTATCTATGACAGTTTTCAGTCTGTGCAGAGAAATGATTGCATTGATGGAGCCCAAGGCCATCAGATAGCTGAGCTCCAGCTGACTGCTATGCTCATGAGGCCAGCTAGTGCTATTCACAAGAATGTGATGTTATTGGATGACAATGATCAGCTTCAAGTTCATAACCTGAAATACATCTATTGATCTAGAAGGGGAAACATACCAGGACAAGAAATGTGATTAACAGTGCTGAATGCAAAAACCATCCAGTCCAAGGGAGACAGAATAGCTCTTTCTATATCTGAGAAGAGTATTATCTCACAAAGAATCCTAAGCTGAATATGGTGGTCCATGTTTGTAATTTCTGAACTTTGGAGGCAAATTTAGAAGTTAGCTTGAGACCAGCCTAAGTTTTAGACCAACAGAAATACACATAGTAAAATGTTATCTTAAAACAACAATAACAACCAAAGACCCAATTACTGGGAATGTCGTTAGTGGTAGAGTGCTGGCCTCCTTGCATGCATGAAGCCCTTGATTTGATTCCTCAGTATGACATAAGCAGAAAAAATGGAAGTGGTGCTGTGGCTCAATTGGTAGCGTGCTAGCCTTGATGAAATGAAGTTCAGAGAGAGTGCCCAGGCCCTGATTTCAAGCCCCAGCTCTGGCAAATTTAAAAAAACAAAAACAAAAAAACAACCAACTGGAAAATGCTGTTTGTTAAAATAAATATGTTGGCCATGCACCGGGGGCTCACACCTGTAATCTTAGCTACTCAGGAGGCTGAGATCTGAAGATCGTGGTTCAAAGCCAACCTGGACAGGAAAGACCGAGAGACTCCTATCTCCAAGAAACCACTAGAAAACTGGAAGTGGCGCTATAGCTCAAGTGGTAGAGCGCTTGCCTTGAGCTGAACATCTGAGGGACAGTGCCGAGGCCCAGAGTTCAAACCCCATGACCAACAAAAATAAAAAATAAAAAAAGACATAAATAAGTTGAAGAACTCTTTACACTCACTAGAAAATTGGGCTGTTGGGCATTCATAATGAACTTTGTTAGGAAAAAATAAAATAAATTAATCGAATATTATCTGGCATTGGACAGGACATAGTGAGATATAAAAATGATTGCTGCCTATGGTTACTTGATACAACGATGTTACAGATACACTTGCCAGATTGTGATTTTTTTAAGTATACAATCGTAGGTTTTTTCTTTTTCAAAATAATTTTACTGCCAAGCCCCATTGGCTCATACCTGTGATTCTAACTACTAAGGAGGCTGAGAACTGAGGGTCTCTGTTCAAAACCAACCCGGGCAGAAAAGTCTGTGAGATCCTTATCTCCAACTAAAGGTTCAGAAAATGTGAAGTGGCACTGTTGCTCAAGTGGTAGGTTGGTAGCCTGGATCTGAAGAGCTGAGGGACCATGCCCAGACCCAGATTTCAAGCCTCACAATTGACAAAAAACTATAGTAGTAATAATATTTATTTTATTTTTACTATTAAGGTGTTATATATAAAGGCTACCATTTCATAAGTTTGTTTCATTGCCATCTTCATTGCCAACAGCCAGGATTTGGCCATCTGCTTTTCCTCTGATCTCTGGGTATAGAGGCAATGAGTAATACAAAGCAATACAAACCAGTTCTGACTATTATTTTTCTCTGCACATCTTAAAAATCAATGACAACAGAAATAAAAAATCCTTAAGTTTAAAACCTTCTAGACAAATTATAGAAATACTGAGGAAAAGTATTTTAAGAATAAGTCCAGGCAGCTTGAAATCAGGGCCTGGGTTCTGTTTCTGAGATTTATTACTCAAGACTAGCGCTGCCTCAGTGCCACTTCCAGTTTTCTCATGGCTAATTGAACAGAAAAGTCTCACCAACTTTCCTCTCCAACCAGGCTTTGAACTAGGATCTAGAGATCTCAGCCCTCTGAGTAGCTAGTATTATAGCCATGAGCCCCTGCCACCTGGCTAGAATAATTGCTTACCTGGGACAGATGTCAGTTAGTATTAAATATCAATCATGATTAACTTCGTAAAATAAACTTAACTGAAATGCCTTGCCCTAGAAATAAGGAATCAAATGTTTAGGTGGGTTACAATGTTCTTACCAAATCTACATATTTCGCTGGTTGTTTTTTTTTCTTCCAAAATTGTGTGCTTTCCAGAAGCAAGCCTTACCTTTCCTTGCTGGTTTCTTTAGTTTATTTCATACATGCCCACAGCTTCTTCAACTATCATTTATTTATGTGAACTGCTTGTAAATATCTATTTTCAGTCCAAACTTCTTGTATGCATCTCTCATCCATATATTCAACTGCCATAAAAACTTGTGAAACATTAATCATCTCTTCTCATTACTGGATATTAATGTGCAAGTAAAATTTAAGAAAATAAAGAATAATATCAATAAATATAACATGATTCTAATAGTAATCCTAAACATAAATACAGCGTTGATTATTTTCTGAGCAATTTAGTAAAAACCTCAAAGAAAAGAAATCAAGTTTTTTTGAGTGCTGATATTATGGTTTAAACTCTGGACCTTACCTTCTCAAATTTTTCCCTCAAGGGTGGTGCTCTGTATTTGAACCACAGTTCCCCTTCCAATTATATTTGGGGGATTATATACAGATAAGAAACTCATGGAATAAAAAAAATTGCGTTCATTTCACATAACATTGGGGTTCATTTCACATAACATCCTCTTATATGGTTATATGGTACCATGTTCTAGTTACTGCAAGTAAGGATAACCATGGGACGTATGGTTATTTAAGCCTGGCTTATTTCACCTAATGTAATTGTTTCCTCATCTTTCCATTTCCTAGCAAATGGGGCGATGTCATTCTCTCTGATGGAGGCAAAGAATTCTAGTGTGTGTGTGTGTGTGTGTGTGTGTGTGTGTGTGTGTGTGTGTATCATATTTTCTTATCCATTCATCTACTGAGAGGCATCTGGGTTGGTTCCATATCTTAGCTGTTGTAACTAATGGTGCAATAAATATTGTTGTGCTGGTAGTTTATTATGGTCTTGTGTGTGATCATTTGTTAAATGGCCAAAAGTGGGTTTGCTGGGTCACAGGAGAACTCTAAATGGAGGCTTGGAAAAAATTATATTAAGTGAAGTAAGCCAGACCCAAAATAACATAGGTCCTCTGGTTTCCCTTATTTGCAATAACTAGTATATGTCTGGTACTAGCATGAAAGTCCAAAAGCTATGTAGATATGACCAGATAAGATGATGTTAAGCGATATGAACACCAAGATAGGGTTTATTATCTATCATGTGATTTTTTGTATGTTCCTCCCCCACGGTATGAACCCTGTTTTCACTGTTTCTAATGTTGGTGCCCTGCATCTTGTATACACACTTCTCTAGATTGGGGAGGAGAAGGGAAAAAACAAAATGTTTAAATAGGGATATAGGCTGACCCATTGTAACAATGAAATGCAGAAGACACAATGTTGAGAAAGGAAGTTCACAATTTAGGCAGGGAACTGGGGAAGGGAGGAGAGGGGGAGTGTAGTTGTGGAGGTGGGAGGGAAGGGAGGGTAGGGAAAACAAAGGAGGAGGTAACAGTGCTTGATAGAAAATATACTCATTACCTTGCTCTTGTAACTATAATCCCCTCTATACAGTATTTTTAGAGTAAAAACTCTTTTGAAAAACAGAAGGTGTCATGTACACCAAGTATAGTAGCCCAAACCTGTAATCCCAACCAATTGGGAAGGAGAAATGACAAGGATCATGATCTAAGGCCAGGACAGAGAAAAAAACTCCCAAGACAGCCATTTCAACAAATGCGCTTGCCATCGTGGTTCACATCTATAATCCTAGTTAATTATGTGGGAGACATAGGTAGCAAAGTCTCAGATAATCTAAGATCACACCTGGGCCAAAAATTCAAGACCTCAAGTACATAAAATGGACGAGAAGTATGGCAAAAGTAGTTGAGCTGCTTGGTGCTATACAACCAAAGTCCTGTCTAGCAAGCAGAGAACCCCTGAATAGAACCCTAGTAATATTCTTCTCTTTCACCAAAAATACTAAATAAATTTATTCTATTTGCACATCTAATTTCAAGGCCACTGAGAGATCAGAGATGGTGACATTCTCTTTAAAATTATATATTCAAAAGAGACGGTTATTTAGGTTTTGAAAAAAATGAAAAGGAAGGAAAATGCATGTGATTTTTATTAGCGCCATAATTCTTGAAAACATAAAATACACTCAAGTATTTAATAGATATCCATATGTGTGCGTAGGTCCATGTATGTTATGTATATACATATATGTGTATATATATATAAACACACACACACACACACACACACACACACACACACACACACACACACACACATATATATATATATATATATATATATATACAAACAAGTGGTTCATTTCTATTCTGTGTAACAAATGGTACAATGAATCTGTACAATCACTACTCAAAGGCGTGAATAGACAAAGAGAATGAGCAGAGAATTCATATTCACGAATCTATGGCTAGCCAATAACCATGAAAATATTCTACATCAGTTTGCACGTGTCAGTTACTGCAGTATAGGGACAGTATGATGACAATGCGATACCAGGCAGATGAAATGAGAAATGAGAGATACAACTAGTACAATATTCTTTCTGATGGGTAAGTAGAATTTCCAGTGTGTGTGTGTGTGTGTGTGTGTGTGTGTGTGTGTGTGTGTGTGTGTGTGTGTGTGTGTGTGTGTGTTACATATTCTTGATACATTTCTCTCTCGAGAGGTATTTGGGCTGATTCAGTAAGCATGGTTGTGCTGAAACCTTTACTATATCCTGGTTTGTAATCCTTCGAGTAAATGCCCAGGAGTAGAATTGCTGTATCATATGGAAGTGGGTATTCAAAAGAGGAGTGAATGGGGAAAAGGTAGAAGTATGAACAGGAGAAAAGGGGGAAAATGCAGAGAAGAATCTAGTAAATATCCTACAAAATTAAGAGGAGTGAAGGAAGAGGTGCATCAGGAGTGATGGACGAGAATGTGGAAAGGGTTGGCATTGATAAAGATATATTGCATGGATAAACTGCTTTGTTTAATGACAAATCCTTTGTTACTTAAAATAATAATTTAAAAATCATGTCCTTAAAATGTTATGCAATTAGAAGCAAAGCATAAAAATCTGTTGAGATCATCTCAAGGGTCTATAAAACTTTTTTGGTTAGGATAAATTTTAGAACAACAGTAATGATACATATGATCTGAAGAAAATTTAATGATTTCCAGCTATTTAAAATAATCATTATTGGAGATGTGGCTCACGTGGCAGAGTGCTACATAGTGAGCAAAGCTGTCAGATATTGAATTCAAGTCTCGATCTCAAATAAAAGTAAAACATTCAGTAAAAGTCAGGCATATTCCTGGGCACCGGTAGCTCATGCTTTTAATCCTATTTTTAATCAGAAGGCAGAGATCTGGGGATCTCAGTTCAATGTCAACTCAGATAGGAACGTCTGTGACACTCTCATCTGCAATTCACTGCGAAAGAAACCTGGAATTGGACTTGTGGCTCAAGTGGTAGAATGCCAGCCTACAACAAAAAGCTCAGGGACAGAACCCAAGCATTGAGTTCAAACCTTAGAATAGTGCATATACATACACAAAGGAAGTAAGTCACTCAAGTTCTCAATCTTCCATTCCCCTAATCCTAACTCTAATCATGGTCAGAACACTGAGTAACCTTGATGATAATAGTAACCCAATCCTAAAATTAATGGAAAATACTTGAGGTTAAACACATCCTAACAGATACTCATTGACTATGAAATGATTTGCAGTTTGCTCCAAATCCTCCAAATTCCCTGACTTGGACTCTGAAATAGTTCCCTATTATGAATCATTAATCTCAGACTTTCATATCATGAAAACTACCATAGTTTCCACTGATCTTAACTTTTACTGAACTCCTATATCTCCAAACAGAAGTTGCAGTTTTACTTAAAATCTAGTCTAGTTTCTAACCCTAACTAAATATCTAAACCTTACTATAAAACTTACTTTAAATTTAGCCCTATTGAACGCTGAATAGCAGACTTAGGAAAACTCTATAGCTTTTGTTAAATTTCAAACTTATTTTTCTTGAAAGTGTTAGCAGAAAACTCAGTTTTACCCTGAAGCTTTCCCTTACCTAAACCTAAGTATAACCTGAACTAGAAAAGTAACCCTAGAACTAATAGCCTTTGAATTCTAAAAGCCATACGAATTCATTAGTTTTTATTAATCCTAACTTTGATTTAACTCATCTTTCTAAAAATTTTGTAGTTTTACTCAATATCTTACCATTTTTGTAACTCTAACCCTAACTGGGATATTGAAGCTAACTGTCACACTAATTATACCCTAATCTTAACATTATTAGCAGTTTCCTATTTCACATGCATCCTAATTCTAACTCCACTTGTTATTCGAAGATTTACCCTAAACTTTCCATTTCCCTAATGCTAACACTAACTCCAGCTGGAATTGAAACCTAACTTTCAAACTAATAATAGTCCAATTCTAATGTTTAAGAAAAATACTCTAGTTTTTATTCATTCTAATGAATACTCCAGTTTGCACTCTGGAAATGAGTTTCAATTTGCCCTAATTCCCACAAATTTCCTGACTGTACTGCTGAAGTGATCTTTTTCCCTAACATGAACCATTATATTATTTGATTTCAAATTCTCTTATCAGGAAAAATACTGTAGTTTCCATTTATCCTACCTTTTCCTGAACCCTTGTACCCTAAAGCAATTTCAGATTTACTTACATCTTGTCCATTACTTAACTCTAACTCTCAACTTAACCCTGGCTGGAAAACTCCTCATTAATCATTACAAGAATGATCACTAAGAAATAAATATAATGATAATGCTCTAGTTACTATTCAGTCTGACATGTTTGTTCTACTTGTTAGTGAAAACTCAATTTTATACTAAAATTTTCCTATTAATAACACTAATCATAATAAGAACAAAATACTGACCCTAATATTAATCCAATTTATATGTCAATATTAACACTAACACAAGTACACTTCTTTCCACTTATCCTAACTTGATTCACATAAGCCTTCCAAAAATATGTTTCAATTTGTGTCCAAGATCATAGTCATTTTCTAACCCTAAACTTGACCCTCAACTTAACTGGAGCATTGAGAATAACCATAAGCCTAATTGTAAGTAGATTCTAATATTAATAGCAATACTCTAGTTCACATTCATTCTAATTCCTACCAGGCTTATTCTAAAATTTACCTTCAATTTGACTCCATTTTTTCTCCTTCTCTCTAATCCTAACTATGGCTAGAATCCTAACCATATCCAAGACAATAATGATATCCCAGTTCTAAAATTTATGTAAAATTCTGTTTTTGTGTCATCCTTACTGAAATTGCACTTGTAATTCTTGAAATAAATTTCAGGTTTTCCTAAAGCCTACAGATTTTCTCACTCTTATCTCGGAATCTATCTTGTTCCTTAAGAGGAATCATATATGCATTGATTTCAAATCCTGATATTATGAAATAAATTGTACTTCTATTATCCTAGCTTTTCCTGAATTCCTAGAAACAGGAAATAAGTTCAGCTTTACTTAACATTTAACACATTTCTTTTTTTTTTCTTTTTGTCGGATATGAGGCTTGAACTCTGGGCCTGGGCAAGATCCCTAAGCTCTAGGCATGAATGTGATCCCCGAGTTCTTTAGCTCAAGGTGTGCGCTTTACCACTTGAGCCACAGCACCACTTTTGGGTTTTCTGGTGTTTAATTGGAGATAAAATTCTCATGGACTTTCCTGCCCTGGCTGTCATTGAACTGCGATCCACAGAAATCAGCTTCCTGAGTAGCAAGGATAACAGGCACAAGTCACTACTTTAACCAATTTCTTTATCCTATTCTCAACCCCCTTTAACCAGAAACCTAATCCTAATCACAATCTGGTTTAACACCAAGTGGTTAATGTAAGGATAACTATTCAATCAAACAATTATTTGCTTCTACTTCTTATTGGAAAGCAAAGTTTTACCCTAAAACTTATCCTTCCCTAACCCTATCCAGAACAAAAAGTAACTGACACTTTAAGCCAAATTATATCTGAATGTTTAAAGTAACACAGACACTGGTTTTCATTCATTTTAACCTTGATGCCATTCATTCTTCTTAAAATATGCTTCAGTTTTACACCTTTTTATATCTTACATCTTATATGCAAATTACTTATATACACCTTTTTATATATTACATCATTTTCTCATCCTAACCCCAGCTCTAACTGGAACACCTTGCCTAATCCTAAACCTACATATAAGCAAATCATAATGTTAATAGGAAGCCTCTATTGCATATTTATTCTCTTGCTCAGCATGTAGGTCTAAATTTTACTTGCATTTTGAGCCTAAATGTTTTAAGTATTTTTCTATTTCCTGTCTGGTTTTATTTTTCTTTTTTTTTGGTCTCTCATGGGGCCTGAACTCTGGCCTTGGGCGCTGTCCCAGCGTTATTCAGTTCAAGGTGAGCGCTCTACCACTTGAGCCACAATGCCACTTCCGATTTTGTAATGATTTATTGGAGATAAGAGACTTAGGGACTTTCCTGCCCAGGCTGGCTTTGAACCGTGGTCTTCTGATATCAGCCTCCTGAATAGCTAGGAATATGGGCGTGAGCCACCAGCACCCATCTTCATTATTTTTTAAAATTTTTATGTTATAGTAAAGATGCTTTAAATAAGGATTAGTTACATGTGTAAGGTAATGAGTACATTTGTTGTTGAGAATTGTTACCCCCTTCTTTGTTGTTCTCCTACTAACTCACCTCCCTTAGTCCTCCCTCCCCACGGTGTAAAGTTCATTTTCAACATAGGGTCTTTGAGTATCATTGTTGCAATGGGTCATCCTGTGTTGAACCTAAATTTTCTATTTCTCTAACCCTAATTCTAATTCTGTCTGGGATCCTACCCTAATCATCATCATAATAATAGTTCAATTCAGAATTTAACAAAAATATTCAAGTTTTTTCCATCCTGTTATTCCATTGTACATCTTGACTTAAGTTGCAGTTTAGCTTAAATCTATTTTTTTAAATTAGATTATATGTGCATATATAAAGATGTAATTTTATGTGAAAAACAGAAGATCTTTGGAAAAAAAGGGTAATGAAAAGGAAATAGAGGGAGTATAATCAAATGCTGTAAATATATTATGGAATTGCCACTTCTGACAATTAATAAATTTTAACAAAATAAATAAAATTTAATAAAGAACACATTGCCTTCTAGTGTTCTTTAAGAGAACCATGATATGTCTTGTGAATAAAATACTTGTTTTAGATAAACTTTGTTCGTGAATATTTTATATTATCATTAGCTAGTTATTTAACTTAATGAATAAAAATATATTAAATAAGATTCCATGATAAAAAACATAAAATTATTACTTAGTAATTGTTTGAGAAAAAGTTATAGTCGTGAGTTTTAGGAAACTAAATTTCTATTTCCCTACAAAGCAATGATTTAAGTTTACTAATTTAATATTTCTAATAAGTTAGGGAACATAATTGGCATGAAAAACAACTAACTGTACATCTTGTTTCTTAAATGAATTTTATTTTAAATATTGTCTGTTATTCAAATGAATAATTAGGTTTACTTTTCAAAATAATTGCAATTTTATATCCTTTCAGAACAAGTAATTACCCTGCAATTAAATGAATTAATATATTCAGATATTTAAAAGCTAAATTTTCTATGTTTGATACATAGCTCTAAATATTCAGAATGCCATGATTTTTTTATTCATAAATGTCTAACCTCTGGGATTTTTGCTTCATCAATATGAATTATCTCATGAGGTTGTTGAGAAGGCTCCAGTAACAAGTGTGGTCAAAAACATTTCCTGAATTCTAAATATTAAATCTGGACATTTTTAGCCTTTGATTACATCATTTATTGTCTCTTCAGAGCAACTAAGCTAAAATAAATACTACTGTTTAAACATTTCGCTTACATTTAAATAATATCAACACAGGTCACAAAGAGACTAATTATTTCAGACTCATCATATTTTGTAAACTTAGTGTGAAGAATGTAGGGAGCAGAAGGTTCTTATACTCAATAAATATTTTTGGTTAAATTAACTTAAATCTTATATCTGGATTTCTAATTTGGAGGTTAATCACATGGTAACAGGAAAATAATGTTTTGTTTTTTTTAAAATTACTTTGAGGCCATTTTTCTTCTTAAAATTATGAAGCAAAAATATCTCTAAGACATATATCTGTGAAGAAAATGTTTCAACCCTTAGTAAAGTGCTTTATACTTTAATATAAAGTTTATGTCAAAAAAAATTCTGCAACTAATCTTATGTATGTTTTCATGCACAAAATGCTGTGACTTCTAATCTTGTTATGTGATTTTAATTATATTTTTTAGTTGTGACATGATCCCTACTTACATTTATTACAAACTTCTGTAATTATACAAATCATGCCTGTACACACTAATTTATGTAAAATAATATTCAAACAAAATTATCTTTTTTCCTGTCTCCAACAGGGAAGGATGTTGTGCTGAAGTACAATAAATGAAAGCTCTCTAACAAAGAGTCTTTATGGAATGGAAATTGGCAACATGAGAATGGGAACATGAGCACTTTCTACTTGGCTGAACAGGAATTTTTGTTTCTACAGTACTTTCTTACCTTTTAATAACACAGGGAAAGCCATAAAATTTGAAGTTCATATGAAGGAATTGCATTCCTCAAAGATGTGGCAACCTTTCTCAAAAGCTCGATCTTATCACTAGTTCTTTGCTCTTGCTGGCTGATCTATTTCTCTATCATATGTTTCATATTATTAAGCATATTAGTAATTCATCAATGAGTACATTACAGGAGACTCCAGAAATTCACATCTATTGTGGTGTAATAATCAGAAGAGAGAAAAAAGATTATATTAATTTCCAATTCCTCCCTTTGGCCTTCAATATGCCAATTAATTTTCAAAACAATCATGTACAATGTTTGTTTATTTTTCCCTTTTTAATTAGATATTAAGCAAGTGTTTTGCAGTAAAAAGAGATGACAGTGGTATAAGAGCTCTGGTATGAGCACCTTCTCTCTAACAAGTAATGTTCTATGGACTGTAAATATGGAAGCCACATTAAAATTCTCTACACACTCCTCTCTCTCTCTCTCTCTCTCTTTCTCTCTCTCTCTCTCTGTCTCTCTCTGTCTCTCTCTGTCTCTGTCTCTCTCTCTCTTACAGACACACACACACACACACACACACACACACACACACACACACACACACACACACACACACAGCTGCCACCCAGACACATCAGAGATCAGTTGCATTCATCTGTAATGATTGTTGATTGATGTTTGATCCATTGCTTTATTTCAGCTTCAGATCTTGCCTGGACCTTTATCTTTCCCTGAGATCAAGTCCCTAGTTCTTAGTTTATTGTGGGTCGGAGTATTCATAATATGTTCCTGGCTGCTTCAGGCCAATTAACAATACCCTAAATACTGTATCCTCAAATTTGATATTCAAGTCCAACTCCATGAATTTATACTACTGTTCCAAAATACTAAAATTTATTGGATCTAGGAACCAAGAAAGTGCCCACCTTGATACTTTAGTAGCAACTGACATCATGAAAGTAGAAGAATAAAATGTAGAATACTGGATGGGTGTTACAGATTCATACGGACTGCCAGTGAACACAGTTAGCCTTTTGTCCTTTCCTAGCGTTAGAGCTTGGGTCAGGGCTATTAACTTGGCTCTCTGGGTTGATATGGCTACTGGTAGAGGTTCAGCCCAGACCACATCAGTCTCAGTCACTACTGCCACTCCCGCATAATTCTCCCTGATGAATAAAGCTGCTTTCATCTGTAAACCACACGAGTTCAGCGTCCAGCAATGGCTGGACCCTTAAGTCCTCTTGGATGTTATGGACTTGTGCCAGGATCTCTGAGCAGTTATGTAGTGGCATGTTTACATCCTGATCTGGTAGAAGTGTTTCCCGGTGGAGAGCTGAAGGAGCCTGGAAATTGATTCTGAGAGGGTTGAGTAGCATTCCTTGGTAATGGGTTAGTTGGGTATTGCTGAGCCACCGATCTGGTGGTTGCTTTAACATACCCTCAATTGTGTGGGGGGTGGTCACACAGTTCTTGTCCCATGGTTAGTTTATCTGTGTGTTTTACCATCAGAGCAGTAGCCGCTATCATTCTCAAACATGGTGGCCATTCTACTGTTACGGAGTCTAATTTCTTTAACAAGTAGGCTACTGGTTTTCTCTACAGGCCCAAATATTGGGTTAGGATTCCTTTTGCTATTCCATTATGTTCATCCACATATAAGTAAAAGGGTTTACTGGCATCAGGGAGTCCCAACACTGGGGCTTATAATAACGCAGTTTTTATCTGTTCAAAGTCGCATCAGCTTCCTCTGTCCATTGAAACAGTTGCTTCTCCTCGTAAAGAGGTTTAGCCAGCTCTGCAAACCCTTGGATGCACAGATGGCAAAAGGTGGCAGAACCCAAAAACTCCCTTATTTGGTGCTGTGACCGTGGTGTTGGAATTTTGAAGGACAGTTTCTTTTCTGTCTTTGGTGACACATCGCTGCCCCCATTTCAATAAATAGCCCAGGTAAGTTACCTCTGATTTGCAGGTTTATGCTTTCTTGGCCCATGCTCATTAACCAAGGTTTCCCAATATCTGGGGTAAATCTTCTGTTCCTTGGATGCATTCTCTTTCAGTTTCACCAGCAGTTAATAAGTCACCCACATATTGCAACAAAGTCAGACCAGGGTGGTTTCCCCTAAACTCACCCAAGTCCTAATGCAGAGCTTTGTCAAAGAGTGTTGGTGAGTTTTTGAATCCTTGAATGAGTCTTGTCCAGATACATTGACACCTCCTTTGACATCTGTCCACTCAAAGGCAAAGGGATCTTGATTTTTGGGCACCAAGGGTAGGCTGAAAAAGGCATCTTTTAAATCTAATACAATGTACCACTGCCTATATTGAGGCAGGGTGCTCAGGAGAGTGTAGGTGTTAGGTATGGTAGGGTGATTGTCCATTACCCTTTTATGGACTTCCCTGAAGTCCTGTACTGGCTTATATTCATTAGATTTGGGCTTGCAGACTGGTAGCAGGGGAGTGTTCCACTCTGACTGGCAGGGTCACAATACACCCAGGTCTAGCAGACACCTAATGTGGGGTGTAATTCCCCCTGTGCCTCCATGGACATAGCATACTGTCAAACTCTAACTGGGTCCACCCCTGATTTTACTTTGATGAAGAGAGCTGGTCTATGTTTCGCTAGTCCCACTCTGCCAGTCTCTGCCCAAGCTTCTGGATACCTTTCCAGCCAATAGGTGATTTCTTGGTCAGGAGTCTAGGGTGGTTGGAGCAACCGGTCCTCATCTTCCAGGCCCTGAGTCAATACTTGTATTGGTCTTCCTTGAGCATCCTCCACCGGGGGGCCTTCTGGATATAAGTGAATCTGTGTCCTGACCTTGGTTAACAAGTCTCTTCCCAATAAGGGATAAGGGCTTTATGGAATAACCAAGAATGAGTGGGACACTCATCCCATCCCCAGGTCCACTGTTCTTTCAGTGGTCCATGAGTATTGTTTAATTCCCATTACTTCTTGCACCCCAGAGGTTTTTTGTTGTTATTTGGGTTTTTAACTGTATTTTTTTGTCTTTTCTTTTTGGTACTGGGGATCGAACCCAGGACGTTGTACTTGCTAGGCAAGCGCGTTGCCACTGAGCTACATCCTAGCCCAACACCCAAGAGATTTTATTTGAGACTTTTCCTTGGGGCTATATTAAAGCAGAGTATTGGATCCCGGTATGTACTAGAAATTTTACTGGAGTCCCATCCACTCTCAGTGCTACCCTGGGTTCAGGGAGGGGAATTGAACCCTGACATCCCTATTCATTATTAGCAGTACTGTTAGCCATTAGTGTCGAGGTTCTATGAGGCTGCCACTGCTTTGTTCAGTTTCCCTTTCTTAGCACATTCTTTGACCTAATGCAATATTTCTTGGTAGTAAGTGCACTAATGTCTGTGTAGACCTCGACTATTTGGGCATCGTAGGGTTTCCTTCCCTGTAAGACCATGTATACTTTAGCCAAATTGTTATGTTTGCAGGCTACTGCCCTGAGATCCGCCATTAGAGTCTGGTGATAGACCCTTAATCCCCCCCTACGTTCTGACGTGTTGTAGTCCCAACCATCATTTGGAGGCCTGGTTAATGGAAAAGATGCATTGGTGAAATCAGGGTTAGTAGTAGGCTACCTGTCATCCACCAGAACCAGTTTCCTAGCCTCAGTTTGAATCCTTTCTCTTTCTTCCGTGTGGAACAAGACCCGAAGTAACTGCTGGCAATCATCCCTGGTCAGCTGACACATGGACATTACATTATGTAGGAGATAAATCAAATCCTTGGGATTATCTGAAAATTTTGCATTGTGTGTTTTCCAATTATATAAGTCATTCATGGAAAGGGCCAACACTGAATTCGGGGGTTTCTGGTTTTGTCCGGTGGCCCAATTTCTCTGAACAGCAGCATCATGGTGGTGTCAGGGAGACTCAGGCTGGCAGCTCTGTGAATGCTACCAAGAGTTCTTCCTGTTGGCCCTTCCAAGTTGCTGCTGGCTCCTTGCTTCTCATCTCTTACTGCCTCCCCTTCCTCCAAGAGGGGTGGAGGAGGCAGCAGTGAAGGGTATGGGAGGAGATCAAAGGCTAATAAGAGAAGATCTTCACTCCCTTCCTGTAAAATGGTATATAAGGAGGCTGAGGGCGGTAGTTGACACAAACTTTTCTTATGCTAAAATCTTGTTTTTATTGACAGAAAGGGGTAGAAAGGGCAACAGACACTTTGGAGGTTCCTGCACCAAATTCTGCCATACTAAAATATAGGGAATCTGATTGGGGTGCCCTGCACTTCCTGGGAGAAAAGCCCTACTTTAACCACCCAAATGGTGTTTAGATTAAAAGTTCTTTGGGGGCTGGCATCCAACCTCAAAAGTAGGCCACTCTGACTTGCACAAAATAAGTAATTTTTCTTTTTTAACTTCAACACCTAAATTGTTAGCTCTTTCCTTATCATCTTTAAAAATATCTGTCAGAATGGTAAGAGGTGTACTTTGGTTCTGACTCATTTCAGTGTATATCAATCCACACACAAGACAAGAAAAAAGGAGGAAGGCAATTACAAATGTCACAAAATTAAACAACTGGTGCTTTCGGGGATTTAGGATAAAACCACAACTCAGAGTGTCCCAAGGAGAAAAGTGTGGATTCACTGGCCTGTTTAGGATCCCAAAGAGGTAGATGTAGACACTTGGTGATGTTTCAGCAGTGTCATCGGGTAAAAGACTACCCGACTCTAGCTTTGCTTCAAGTGGGCCAACTTTCTAAGCCAAATTTCACCCTTCGAAGCAGAAGATAAGAGAGTCTGAAAGAGAAAGTAATTATTGTTGGACAAGAAACTGAACAAAGCATAACAATTTTACATGGAGGCAAACAGTGTTTCCAGGCATCTGTGTCAGGATGAATATGAAAGAGGGAAATGTTCCACGAAAGCCACAATAAGACAGACACACAGATTTTAAGAGAAGACACATTAACAGCATGCAGGTGATAGACTGGGTGGTAGACTGTCAGACAGAAATTGCCGGACTAAAGACAGGAAACATCCCAAATGTCCACACTAGTGGACAGTCTACCCTGTAAACTATCAAGCAGACAGTTCAGGACTACAGATGGGCCCAAATGTCCGCACTAGTGAATAGTTTACCTTCCCTGGGCTTCTCAGGGACATCTCCCACTGGTTCTGTTGGCTGCCTTATAGCACGTCCGCCAGGATTTTTTGCGAACTCCAAGACCCAAACTGAAAACTACACAAATATCACAGTTCCAAAACTTACTGGCTGTTCTTTACTACACCCTGATCAGGTGTCTGGGTGAGCTTATGAGGGAGATCCCATATGAGCCCCTATTTGTTGTACCTGGACTTGAGACCCCCCGAAGACTACCAGAGACCACGACCAATGCAAATAACAAAGGAGTCGTTTATTTGCAAGCTCGAGGTTGATCCTCCATGTACTCAGTAACCGGTGATGCTAAGAAGCCCCGACCATAGAATAAGCACAGTTTTTTTTTATAGTATTGAACAAACAACTTTAAGGAAGTTTTACATGAGAAATTACATGATTGGTTAACATTTTAAGCAAACTACATTATACATATGTGATTGGCTAATATTATTATGGATGTGATATTGATGGGAATTGTCTGGCCACTGGGTCACTGTGTCCTGCATGGCCACCCAGTGTTTGGTCAATGCATCTGGAGAAAATTCCTGTGGCTTTCCCAAGGATCATTTATGTCTCAGTTGTCCAGGAATTGTTTTTCTTTTTGTGTCATTTCTTGGTCAAACACATGGTTATTTTAATAATTCATACCTTACAAGATGGTTGCTAGCCTGTAATGGAGTTACTTAGGCCTTCATTGTACCTCTTTAAGCCTTAGGCTCTTCACATTTAGTATTATTATTGTCTCTTCATACAAGCCTGAAATCACTATTTCAAAGTAACACAAATATAAAAACAAAAATAATCTGATACAACCATCACAAATCATAAATTATGTTAAAAAATCCACAATATAAATAAATAAACCTGAGGAAGAGGAAAAACAATGACAGAATAACAACAGAAAATTACCCTAGCTCTCTCTAATGAAACAGATATTGAGAGTCCTAGAAGATACTCCAATTCTAGAGGTTCATACCAAGTCAGCTATAATTATATATAGATATAAAATTCAGAGGCAGATTTTATACTGACTTCACAAAAAAATACAGAAATGTATGGAAAGTTACCCAGCCAGGCAGGTGACTGCTGTGACTGTGTTGGCCAACATATTCAAAAGCACAATTGCATTGTGGAAACAAAGGGCCACATGGGAAATAAATCATGAACAGAGACAGTCACATCTAAACACAGACTCAATTCACCTTACCACTGGACAGTCCAAACTGTCATTGTAACCACAAGTATTAACATGACAACATCTCACCACAACTGATCTCTTCTCCTACACTTAATGGTCTAGACAAAAACCTAAATCCAGAAAAAGAAATCACAACAGAAGATCAAATCAACACCTGGCAAAAGATGGATTACTTATAAAAGATATAGAGTAAGAATAAATACAGATTTCTTAGCTGATATGGTAAAAAGGAGAGCCTGGCATGATTATGACAAACATTAAAGGCAAACAACTACCAACCATGAATTCGTTCCCAAGCCAAACTATCCTTTATATTAAAAGGATATATAAAAATATTTCATGACAAAGAAAACTTGAAACAATGTATCTCCACCAAATCCGCAGGATAGAAGTTAATCTAATATATCCTACATAGAGAAGATCAAGAAGAACAGGAACTGGTGACATAGAATGCTCCCTACCAGAGAACAAGGTAAATATATTAAGAGTAGATGAGGCACAGCTCCTAACAACAGGTGCATAACACAGCAGGACTTATCAAATATTTCAAAGTCTTAACTCTCAATATCATTGGACTTAAATTTCAAAATAGAAGACATAGATTAGATACTAGTATCAAAAAACAAGATGCATCCATGTAGTATCTACAAGAGACACATTTTATTGACAAAAACAAACACATACTCAAACTGAAAGGCTGGAGGAAAAATTTCAAGCAAAAGGACACCATAAACAGGCCACAGTAGAATTACTAATATAAGATAAAATAGAATTCAAATTAAAATTAGGAGAAAGAGATATTATATATTGATAAAAGCAACTCTCCATTAGGAGGATATAAAAAGTCTAAACATCAATGCTCTGAATCCTGGAGCACCCCCACTTCATCAACCAAATAACACTTAACCTAAAAACACATCTCAACACATCGTTGTTATCCTTGGATAGGTCATCCAGGAAAAACTCAACCAAAAACTGCAGGCTTAAATAACTACATTGACTTCCTAGCCCTAACAGACTTCTACAGAATATACATTCAGCATCAATAGAAACATTCTTCTCAGCAGCTCTTGGAAGAGTCTTGAAAATAGAACATATCCTATGTTACATAGAAATTCTATCCAAAATGAAAGAAAAATAAATTGACTTGCCAAATCATGTCAGACCACAACAGACTAAATTTAGAATTAAACAGCTAAAGCAAAAAAAAAGTCTCAAATACATGAAGACTGAACAACACATTACTGAATGACCAGTGGGGCACTGAATACATTATAATGAAAATCTGAAAGTTTCTGAAAATTAACAAATTGAACACACAAAATACCAACTCCTCTGGGACACAGTAAATGCAATACATAGAGGAAAATGTATACCTCGGAGTGCCTACATCAAGCAATTGGGGAAATCTCAAGTCTGTATTTTAATTATATACCTCAATCTTCTTGAAAACAGGAACAAGTCCAAACCCAAAGCAGTAGACAGAAACAAACAAACAAAAAAAGAACTAAATCAGAGACACGCACAGGTTGTGGCTCACGCCTGTAATCCTAGCTACTCAGGAAGCTGAGATCTGAGGATCGAGGGTCAAATCCAGCCCTGGCAGGAAAGTCCGTGAGACTTTTATCTCCAATAAACCAATAGAAACCCGGAAGTGGCACTGTGGCTCAAACGGTAATGCTCTCGCCTTGAAGTGAAGAGCACAGGGACAGTGCCCAAGACCAGAGTTCAAGCCCTACGACCTACCAAAAATAATTAAATCAGAAATACCTACATAAAGACAAAATGAAACATAAAAAGATCAACAAAACAGAGTTGGTTCTTTCAATAAATTAACAGAATTGACCGACCCTTACCAAATCCGACTAAGAAGAGAATTTATATAGATAGAAAGATAAATAAAAAGTCCACAGATTGGGAGAAGATCGTTACTTGCTCTGCTACAGACAATGGACTCATAACTCAAATATATTTAGAGCCCCTAAAGTTAACCCCCCCCAAAAAAAAACAAATAATCAAAAAACAGCCACCCTATTAATAAGTGGGCTAAAGATTTAAGGAGAGAACTCTCTGAAGAAGAAATATGAATGGCCAATAGACACATGAAGTAATATGCAATATTTCTGGCCATAGAAATTCAAATCAAAGCAACATTGAGATTCCACCTCACCCCAGTTAGAATGACCATTATGAAGAAAATTAATAATAACAGATGATGGGCTGGTGGGGATATGGCCAAAAAGGAACATTACTACACTATTGGTAGAAATGTAAACTTGCTCAAATATTCCGTAAAGAAGTGTACAGGTTTCTCAGAAAGGCTCCCCTATGACTCAGCAATCTCACTCCTGGGCATTTACCCAAATGACCACAAACAAAGCCACACTAACGCTGCTATCAAAACTATGTCCAATGTAGCATTATTTACCATAACTAAGATATGAAACCAAAACAGATGCCCCTCAGTAGATGAATCGGTCCAAAAAATGTCATATACATTCACAACAAAATTCTATGGTTCCGTTAGAAAGAATGACATTGCCCCATTTGTAAGGAAAAGGAAAGACTTGGAAAACATAATAAGTCAAAAAAGCCAGACCCAAAAAACCATAGGCTACATGTTTTCACTCATTTGGAAAAACTAGAATATATCTAGGATATTCTTAGAAAAGAGCACAATAGCTCAATAGCTATATGCATATCACCATAGAAAATGATGCTTATTGAAATGAGCTCCCCGAAATGGAAACAAGATAATTGTATGGTGAACTGTTTTTAGTTATTTCTATTTACTTTTCCCCCTTTGGTTTATTCCCTGTAGTCACTGTTTTTGATTTCCGTACCCTTTGTCTTATACCTAAGTTAATTTTATTTGGGGAACAAAGAGAAATCACAGAAATGGTGGGACAAAGATTAACCAAAGCAACAGTGATAAACACTAGACACTATGTTAGAAATGAACTTTATAACTTTGTAGGTGTGGGATATCAAGTTTGGGGGTAATGTACTCATTACTTATTTTAATGTAACCCCCCCCGTCTAACACCTTCATAATAAAAAAACCCTGAAAATACAATAAGAGAACTCACCCAAATAGAGAAATTAGAGAAAAAATTAGACATCACAACATAAATAAGCAAAATTGAGAATGCTATAAGAAAGTACTTTGAAAACCGTATGCCAGTCACCTGGAGAATTCTAGAGAAATATATGCTTTCATATACTCGAACTGAACCAGGAAGTGATACATAAGAAGTAATGAAAATGAAATGTCAATAAACAATTTCCCATACCAGAAAAATCTAGGACTCAATGGATTTACCATGAAATTAAGGCCTGCAAAGAGCTTGCAATACTCAGATCTAACTCTTCAATGGAATAGCAAGGGAAATGAAATTATCAAACACATTCTATGAAGCTAGAATTAGACTCTTCCCCAAATCAGATAGGGACTCATCAAAGAAAGAGAACTATGAACTGAACTCTTGATATGCATTGATACAGAACTTCTCAATAAAATTTTCACCAACCAATTTCAGCAACTAACAAAAAAATCGTATACTATAATCAAACAGTATTCATTCTAGGATCCAATTGGATCCAATATACTTGTAAATAAACATAACATAAACCATCATCAGAAGCAGGGACAAGAGCCACATTATCATATATACATAGATGTAAAAATAGCTTTTAACAAACTCCAATACCCCTTTATGATTAAAGGTCTGAGAAGCTAGGAATGCATGGAACATTCCTCAATATAATACAGAGTATGTATATGACAAAGAGATAATAAACATGTACCTAATGGTGGAAGCAGGAAGACATTAAAATCAGGAATGATAAAAGGATGTCCACTCTCTCTACTAATGTTCAATATAGTACTGGAGTTCCTAGCAAGAGCAATAAGCAAGAGAAAAACATAATGGGGATCCAAATAGGGAAGAAGGAAAAGTATCTCTTTTTACAGATGAAATGATCCTGTATTTATAGGACCCTAGAACTTCCTCCCTCAAATTAGTAAAGGTGATGCTAACCTTCAGCAACGTAGCAGGGTATAAAACCCACAAGAATCAGTAGTTGTTTTGTGTTACCAACAATGGGAAGATCCAGGCTGGAATCCAAAAAACAACCTCATGTATATTAGCTCAAAATCAAATCAAAACTAAACAGAACAAAACAACAACAAAACTAGGAATTAATTAATTTAACTAAAAATGAGAAGTACCTCTACTGTAAAAACGTTAAAACTATAAAATGGGTAATTGAAGGAGATTCAAGGAAATGGAAAGTCTTTCAATGCTCCTGGTTGGAAGAATTAACATTGTGGAAACTGCAATATTACCCCCAAACAATTGACAATGCAATACCCAGCAAAATCCCAACAATATTCTTCAATACAGTAGGGAAAACAATCCAAATTTAATATGAAATTACAAAATTACAGATGAAACAGAAAGCTTAGAAATGAACTCATGGGCCTATAGTCATTTTAAACACACACACACACACACACACACACACACACACACACACACACACACACACACACACACACAATGGATTTCTATTCACTCATCAGAAGGGATGACTTTTCACTAGTCTTAAGGAAAATGAAAGGCTTGGGGAAATTATACTAAGAGAAAGGAATGCACACTCAGAGCAATATATGTTTCATGGATTCATTCACTTATGGTAGCTAGAAGGTGCCTAGAAATCTACAATAACAAGACAGATTCTAGCTCGTCCCAGTTAGGAGGGCCATTATCAAGAAAATTGACAATAGCAAATTCTGAGGTGGATGTAGCCAAATGGGAACTCTATTACACTGTTGCTAGGAAATTGAACTTGTTCAACCACTCTGGAATGCAGTATGAACTTTCCTCAAAAGTCTAAACATAGATCTCCCTATTACCCAGTAATTCCACTCAGGGTCAGTATTCCAAAAAATAACAAAGAAGTTCACATTAAAACTACCAGCATAACCACGATCATGGCCAAGGCCCAGAGTTCAAGATTGGAAAAAAGTTACATTGCTGGTATTTGTTTCCCCAAATATGAATCTTTTGACATAAGATTCCAAATCATTCTATTTGCAACAGCTACGATAGGACTTAAATGTAGTCGGTTTTAAAATGGCTTCTTTATTGAATGTTAGGAAAAGCGGTAAGCAGTTCAAGAAAAGGGAGAATATTTTGTTGTTGATGTTGGTTGAGAGGCTTGATGTCTGGGCGTGGCCACTGGCCCTGAGCTCTTCAACTCAAGGTAAGGGCTCTATCTCTTGAGCCACAGGGCCTGCTCTGATTTTCTGGTGGTTAATTGGAGATAGGAGGCTCAGGGGCTTTCCTGCCCAGGCTGGCTTTGAACGGCAGTCCTCATATCTCAGCTTCCTGAGTAGCTAGGATTACAACTATGAGCCTGTGGTACCAGGCTAAAAATGGCGGATTTTTATAAAAGAAAATCCACCTCTTCACCTGTGTCTAAATATCAGATGTCACTATTAGAACACGGCACCCTCAACTCATTTCATCAGACATTTGTAAATTTTCTCTTTTCCTTCATCTGGGAACATTGCAGTCAATATCAATTCAGCTGTGGGACTGGATCAATTGTATGTTAATTGCTAGCATGTAAATCAAGAACTGTTATATCAAAACAAATAAAACCCTCATTTGGAATAATTGTTTTCTCTTTTAATTACAAATCTGTGTTTGATTACTTCCTAATGTGATATTGGACCACCTAAAAGAGTGATGACATTTTCTTTCTCTTCAGCAATTGGCCTTCTCCCACATGTGGTCAAATATTTAAGAATTCAAAGATTTCCACTGATAATTCATTAAGCTGATATCTAAGAAAATGTGTATTTCTGGAATTGGTCTTATGTCTTGTTCTTACATGCACAAGTGTTCTATGATTTATTTGTTCTACAAGGAATTCTATTATCCAATCTTTGTGTGATCAATTTTAGTCTCTCTGATCTGTCCTTCTGACCCTCTCTCGGGAATCTCATTTCAGTCTGCCTCATAAAAAAATATATTAGTTATTAGCTAAATGACTCTCAGCTTCTGTTTTTTGCCTGACTTCATGTAGGCTGTGATAGCAGCCCTGACTGGCTGTACTTACTGGAGTTCTCTGTTTGTTTGTGTGTTTTTTAGAGATTTATGATTACTATTCAAGGTAGTAGATTCTCTGGGCCCCAGTGATCCCCTGGCCTAGAGTCAATGGCTTTTTTTCCTAAAGATACAAAAACAACTGACTAAATTCCTGTTTCAGTTGTCTCAAAATGAGGCAATCTGGATCCTTGCAAAGCCATCAATGAGCCTCTGTAACCACTTACAGAAATGGTCTATCAAGATGGCTTGTCAAGGTTGACTGTGAAAAATGTTCATTTCCAAGTGACCACCATAAAACAGATCACCTCACTGGGAACAGACTTTTCTATGGAAGGTTAGCCTTCCTTCCTTGTCTTACGATAGATCAAAACATAATATTCTGCAGTTTTGCCATCCTGGAGCATATTTTCCCAAGAATATTCTGTAGTGTAAAAGAGGACCAATTATCAAAATAAAGGTGAAAATACTTGTCTACTACAGACTGATTTATCTGGCTTATATCTGTTGTTATTTTCATTACTTCAAACATATAGATAATTTATATTGCAATTAGACAAGTGACAAAGGATTAATGGAATAAACATTTAATTTACTTTCATATATCCAATATAATACACTTATCCCCTTATGGAATATTACATCCAACAGTAGAAACAATGTCAGGAATATAAAATGAACCTCAAGATGTGTAATCTGGCACATATACACCATCATCTACTCAAAAATTCAGTCTCTCTATAAAAATTTATTTGGTACAAAATAATAAAACTTTAATTAATGAATATGACTTTTAAGAATCATCTGAAATGCTACTCGTGTATCTAATTGCATATAACTGTGTAGAAGTCACCTAGAAAGGAATTTAACATGCATGAAGAAATCAAATTTCCACAATTTAAGCTAGATGAGAGGAGTCATACCCTCATGTACTGTGTGGTGTGAATTTTACCACAGTGCTGAACCCTTCCACCTAATACCAAGAGTCATGTGCAATAATTTATTATTTGATGTCAAGATGAGTGCTAAGTGTAGAATACACTTTGAATTATTCCATTAATTCACATAAATGAAACAGTAATGATATATTATTTTTTAAATTCTAATGCTTGTCAATTTTACAATTCATGAAATGTATTATTAAAATTAGTTTCAATTTCTTCTTTTCTAAATTTTAAATTATATATTAAATTTAAATTTAATTTATATATTAAATTTAAATTATATATTAAACATTTAATATTAAGAAATCAGGAATAAGTAACCTGTTATTAAAATGATCTACTATTAAAATTATCTACTATTAAACTGTGATTTGAATTATGTTTCTAACAATTTGTGATGTAAAAAAACTTTTCTTGGGGGTTCCAATCTTGGGGCCTGAACTCTGGGAATGGGCTCTGTCCCTCAGCTCTTCAGCTCAAGGCTAGTGCTCTACCACTTGAGCTGCAGCGCCACTTCTGGCTTTTTTCTTTTTGCTTATGTGGTGCTGAGGAATCAAATCCAGGCCCTCATGCATGCAAGGCAAGCACTCTTCACTGAGCCACCTTCCCAGCCCTGATGTAAAAAACTTTTAATAGAATTGTGGGTAATAATTTTTAAACTTACCAGCTTGTTATTTGTTTTCTAAATGTGTCATTTCTTATTCTTGGTCCATGTCATCTCTTCACCTTAGTTGTTTAGTTTTCTATTTTATCTCTATTGGTTTGCTGATTGTGCATTTTGATTTCCCTTTTTAGTGACTGACATGAGGCTGAAATTCTGTATGGTAGTTTACTCCCAACAGCTGTTCTGCTCTTCTTTGTATACTATTATATTTCCCACACTCCCATCTCCTGTATTGCTGCTCTCAACTATTTTATTTCATTTTGTATTTAAATTTGATTGTCAAAGTAATGTACAGAGGGGTTGTAGTTACATAAGTAATGTAATGAATTCATTTCTTTTATAACTTTTTACCTTTCCCCCATTTTTCTCCCTCTTCCCTCCCAAAATCCCCCCAAAGATTATTTCTAACATATTGTCTCATGATTTTCACTTTTGCATAAGTTCCCCCTTTGTCCTTTGTCTCACCATTTTGTTTTTTTCTCTTACCCTTCCCTAGTTCCCTAGTTGTGATAACCTGGGTATCAAAATCAAATACAGTGACTACAGGGGATAAACATATGTGGGGAAAACGCAAAAGGATGAAAAGTACATAGTACATTAAGAACAACAATAACAAATAACATGTCTTGGAGTTCATTTCACTTGGAATCACTTTTTGTGGTCATATGTACATAGCTATTGAGTTATTCAGCTCATCTACTAAGATTATCCTTGATGTGCACAATAATGCTCCCCTATTACTCAGTAAACCAACTTCTGGGCATTTAACCATGTGACCACAAACAAGGCTACACTGAAGCTACCAGCACAATTATGTTTTTTACAGTATTATTTACTATAGCTAAGGTATGGAATTAAGCCAGATTCACCTCAGTAGATGAATAGATATAGAAAATGTGACACACACACACAGACATACACACATACACAAACATGGAATACTATGCTTCCATCAGAAACAATGATACCACCTCATCCTTAATGAAATGAAAGATCTTGAAAAAACATCATACTAAGTGAAGTAAGCCAGACGTAAAGGAACATAGGTCCCCAGGTTGTCCTTATTTGTAATAATTAGGTTACATCAAGGAAAATCTCATGTATTTTAATTTGAAATTTTGTTTTATGTTGAACATACATTATTACTATATTGTTTGTTATTCTTTCTTTTTTTGAGGAGGGCTAAAATTTATTTAACCATTAAAATGAAGTATGTAGCCACTGTATAAAGTTTAATATAATGTATCTTCTTAATAATTTTTTATTGTGAAAATACCGTATGGAGCAGTTACCATTACATGGCAAGGTAATGAGTATATTTCTTATCAAACGTTGTTGCCTCCACCTTTGTTTCCCCTAACCATCAATTCCTATCCCTCCCCCCAATTCTCGTGCAAAAGTTGTAAAGTTCGATTTTTGACTTAAAGTCCTGTACATCTCATTGTTGCAATGAGTCCATCTATTTAAACAATTTGATTTTTTTGCTTCACTTCCACAAATTATACCTACATCAAATACAGTGAAAACCGGGGTTATACCATGTGGGAGGGACACACAAAGCAACAAAGAAATAACTTTAAAAAATGTTAGAAACGATAGCAAGAAAGAAAAAAAAAGAGTCTTTATCTTGAGTTTCATTTCACTTAACATCAACTTATTTGTCTGTTATTTCTTGTCTCAGACATATACTAGTTATTGTACATAAGGGAAGCCATGGGACGTATGTTTCTTTGAACCTGGCTTACTTCACTTAATATAATTTTTTCCAAATCTTTCCATTTCTGGACAAATGGGGCAAAAGGCAGATATATTTAAAGAATTATGTTCAGCTTATGCATTACTGAAGGTAGAACAAATAAAAGAGCAATCCCTATTAGGAAGAAGAACTCCTATTTACTTAGCTTCATTCCTCTGTAACGCCAGAGTTGCCCCCTGTATCCTCATGTTGTACATTACAACTTTATACTTGATCATCCAGTATATCTACTATCTTATACATTGTGACCTAAATGCCACAGGAATTCCACTTCGTTTTACTTTTTAAAAAAAATTCTCTCTAGTGAAGATATTCTCCCCATCTGTGGGCTTTCTATTGATCTTGCTAGTTATGTCCTTTGCCATGCAATTCCATGCAATCCCATTTGTCCAACCTTTCTTTGATTTGTTGTGTTTCTGGGTCTCTATTAAGAAAATCTGGCCTTTTCCTGGAGACCCAGGGTTTCTCCTATTCCATCTTGTAATGTTTTTAGAGTGTCTGCTTTGACTCAGAGGTCTTTGAAGCATTTGGGGTTGATTCTGGTGTAGAGTGATATCTAAGGATCTAGCTTCAGTTTTCTACAAGTACTTAACCAATTTTGCCAGCACCATTTTCTGAAGAGGCTGTCTTTCTTCCATTCTATGATTTTTAGCTCCTTTATTGATGACTAGATATACAACGGAGAAGTGTCTCATATCTAAAATAAACCTGGAACTCAAAAAATTAAATCCCTCAAGAACAAATCTACAAAGAAACAACTGCCCAATAAGTAAGTGGGCTAAAGACAAAGAGAAACTTCTCTGAAGAGGAAAGAAGCAGGGTCAATAGACACATGAAGAAATGCTCAACCTCCCTAGCCATAAAAGAAATGAAAATCAAAACAACAATGAGATACCACCTCACCCCAGTTAGAATGGCTATAATGAAGAACTCTAATAACAACAGATGCTGGAAGGGATGTGGACAGAAGGGAACCTTACTGCATTGGGAGTGTAAACTTGTTTAACCACTTTGGAAAGCAGTATGGAGGTTCCTCCAAAGACTCAACAAAGAGATCCCCTATCACTCAGCAATCCTATTTTTGGGTATCTACCCAAAAGATCACAAACAAGACCACACTAAAGATACCACCACGACTATGTTTATTGCAGCATTATTTACCATAGCTAAGATATGGAACCATCCCAGATGCCCTGCAAGTGATGAATGGATCAAGTAAATGTGGTATATATACACAATAGAATTCTATGCCTCCATCAGAAAGAATGACATTGCCCCATTTGTTAGGAAGTGGAAGGACTTGGAAAAAATTATTTTAAGTGAAGTAAGCCAGCCCCAAAGAAACATAGGCCCCATGGTTTCCTTTATTTGCAATAATTAGTATATGTCTGAGTCAAGCTGAAAAGGTCAGATAAGTTGATGTTAGGGAAATGAACCCTAAGATGTGTATTCAAATGTTTTATTTCTTTCATGCAATTGTATCTAAAGTATTTATAAGATTTTTTTGGTTGCTTTGTATGTCCCTTCCCCATGGTATAACCCCTGCTTTCATGGTATTTGATGTTGGTATAATTTGTGGAGGGTAAGGGAAAAAACAAATCATTTAAATAGGGTTAGAGGTGGACCCATTGCAACAATGAGACATACAAGTCCTCATGTTGAAAATGAAATTTACAACTTTGGGGGAGGAGGAGGATTGGGTGGGGGGGAGGATGGGAAGGAATGGGAATGGGAAACAAAGGTGGAGGCTACAATGCTTGATAAGAAGGAAGGGTTAAAGTAACTCCATTTTTGAGGCAGTGACCATTTCTTTCTTGTTTATCTCAGCTAGCAGAGCAACACGTGGTGGTAATCCAAATACCTGGTTGTTTGCCTTTATAAGCCCTGCAAATGTTCAGGTCAGGGCTCTCCTCCTAAGCTCCACTCTGTGGGAGTGTAGGATGAGGCCTGAGCTGCAGCCCGTCTAAATAAAACCTTGCTTTTGCATTTTGGAACGTCTGACTCTAGTTGGTCTTCTTTGTGGGGGTCCTGAAAAATGGTCACTACATGTTAGTGAGGGCTCGTCCAGGATAACTCAAGAGACCCACGAGACCTCAGACTCCGAAGGTAAAACAGTGCTGTCAAATCTGTCTTGTCCTGTCGTTCCTCTTTGTCTGTTTTACTTTCATTTTTGTTTGTGAGGACAGCAGCTCCAATTCGTATTGTGTAAAGGGTTGTCATAGCGGATGCGCTTGCATGACAACCCTGGAGGAACTGGGGGAAACTGAGACCTGAGAAAGAGGTCCTCCTAACCTAGGCCCAACTCACACACTGTGGGTCTGCTCCTTCCGCTTCCCTATTACAGGGGTCAGCGGACCAATTCAGATCTCCACTTCGTAACCTTTTCTTTTTTTTTAACTGTCAGGCCTGTGTGTTTTTTTTTTGTACTGTTTATTGTTTTTTGGACTGTATGACTAATGGGACTGGAAATCATGGGCAACAGTCCATTTAACCCCCTAGACTTACAAAAAGAAAAAACTAAGAAAGAGGAAAAGATATTGTACCCCCCAGTTTTTCAGGGAGATAACGTGGAAAAAATATTTCCTACCCCATACTCAGCTTCCAGGTTCCTTTTACAAAGCCTGAGAATGATCAAGAGGAGGAGGTAGCTATAGAACCAGCAGCCGAACCCTCGGTACCTGCTCTTAAAGTTTCCGAGGGGCCAGTCACTAGAGGAAGCCATGGGATCAGCCCCTCTCCCCCTTCTAATGCAGCTGTTTTTCCCTTAAGCACAGTAGGTCCTGTGGATGTGAATGGTCAACAGCAATTGTAATATTGGCCATTTTCTGCCAGTGATCTATACAATTGGCGTACCCAAAATGCCCCCTTTTCTGAGAAACCCCAGGATTTAATTCATTTGCTTGAAACCATTCTGTTTACTCATCAGCCCACTTGAGATGATTGTAGTCAGCTTTTACAGGTCCTTTTTACCACCGAAGAGAGAGACGGTATCTGAGAGGTGGCCCGGAAACATATCCCTGGTCACTTAGGAGAGCCCATCACAGATCGCTGCCTATTTTCCTGAGATCTGACCAACATGGGACTACAATATGGTTGAAAGTAGGGAGCAACTCCTCATCTATCACCAGGCTCTGTTGGTAAGTCTCAAGGTGGCAGCTCACCGACCTACAAATACAGCCAGAGTCCATGATGTTAGATAGGGAGGAAGTGCAAGTCCGGCAGCGTATCTTGAGCAGCTCATAGAAGCTTTTAGTAAATATACCCAGGAGTCAGCTCTGATGATTATGTTTTCCTATATAAATTTATCTGTACCAGACATAAAGCAAAAGTTGCAGGCTCTAGAATGACTTCGTGAAAAGTCTATTAGGGATCTAATAGCCGTGGTGGAAAAGATTTACAGTAAGAGAGAGACAGAGGAGCAAAGAAAGGAAAGGAAGGGCAAAGAACGTGAAATTGAGCATGAAAAGAGAGACCAGGCCAAGTTAAAGAGGCGAGACTTGTTGCAATTGTCATTATCACATGCCTTGCATACCTGGTTCACAGATGGCAGCAGTTTCATTCGAGATGGAAAAAGGTACACGGGCACAGCAGTCACCATGGACACTGAGATAGTGTAGGCTGAAGCACTCCCCTAGGGAACATCTGCACAAAGAGCAGAACTAGTGGCACTTACAAAAGCCCTATGGATGGGAAAAGGGAAGAGATTAAACATTTACACCGACAATCGCTTTTGCTACCATGCATGTCCAGGGAGCCATTTACCAAGAGAGGGGGCTGCTGACAGCTGAGGGAAAGGCTATTAAAACCAACAAGAAATTTTAAGCTTTGTCCAGGCCTTATGGGAACCAGCAAATATTGCCATTATGCACTGCCTTGGCCATCAAAAGGGAACTGATTCAACACCCAAAGGAAATAACTTGTAAGATCAGGCAGCAAAGGAGGTGGCCCTCCATCCTAGGGGGGAAGTACTTACTCTAGTAGACGCAGGGCCTCGAGCTTTGCCTCCTGAGCCTCAGTACTCCCAAGAAGACTTGGAGCGGATAAAGAAAATTCCCATAGCCTATAAGCCCCCAGGCAGAGAAGAAAATAAAGACTGGTGGAAAACTGGTGAGGGGAAACTTACCTTGTCACAAAGATTGGGCAAGGGAATTTTTAAGAGAATCCATCAGGCCTCTTTCATGGGAACCCGAAGAATGCAGGACTTGCTCCAACAATCAGAAGTAAAAATTAAGCAAGGAAATCAACTCATTGAGAACATTGTTAAAAATTGTAAAGCCTGTCAGCTCACCAATGCCCCCAATCAACCGGTTACAAAAGGAGTTGGCCTCCGTGGAGATAGGCCAGATGTGTATTGGGAATTAGACTTCACAGAAATTTAAAGTGGAAAAGTTGGATATAAATATTTGCTAGTTTTTGTAGACACCTTTCAGGACGGGTTGAAGCCTACCCAACAAAGCATGAGACCACGAACTTCGTGGCTAAGAAGATCCTGGAAGAAATCCTACCCATCTATGGCTTCCCATCCACCATCAGGTCGGAAAATTGACCTGCCTTGGTCTCAAAATTAAGTCAGGGAATAGCTGTGGCACTGGGGACGGATTGGAAATTGCACCGTGCTTATAGACTCCAGAGTTCAGGGCACGTAGAAAGAATGAATCAGACTCTAAAAGAGACCTTAACTAAATTGGCTTTGGAGACTGGCACAGACTAGGTATCACTCCTTCTTTTTGACCTGTTTAGAGTAAGAAATTCACCCTATCACCTTAGCTGTACTCCTTTTGAAATAATGTATGGACATCCTCCACCCATTATCCCTAGCCTTCAGACTGGATTGCTTGCTCATTTGAGTGACACTGAATTTCTATGTAAACTTGACTATCTATAGCTTGTCCACAAAAGTGGGTGGCCCCAGCTTAGAGCATTATATGATTCTGGTTCTATTCGTACCCCCCATTTCTTTAAACCAGGGGACTGTGTGTTTGTTCAAAGGTACAACTTGAGGTTTTTGGAACCACGGTGGAATGGACTTTACATGGTACCTCTGGCTACACCCACTGCCCTTAAGGTGGACAGCATTGCTGCTTGGATCCACTGCACCCATGAAAGACCAGCTGACTCCCTTGCCCTTGATGACCATGGGGAAACATGGGAAGTCTCTAAGCATCCTACCCAACCACTCCATAGAAAATTGGACTGATTTTTATTGGTATTGTTTCAATTATCATTTGCAGAACTCCTGGGACCCGCTCAGTACAACAAGGGGAACTTTGTGCTGCCCTAGGAGAAGAGTGTTGTTTTCATGTTGACCATTCAGGAATAGCAAAAGACAACATGGCTATGGTCATAGAGGGACTAGTCAAGATCGAGAGCTGTTGGAGTGTAGTTTTTGGCTGGAGCCACAATATTGTGTCTCAGGACCATAAGTCAAGTGGGGAGGAAGGTTAAAGTAACTCCATTTTTTGAGGCAGTGACCATTTGTTGCTTGGTTATCTCAGCTAGCAGAGCAAGATGTGGTGGTAATCCAAACACCTGGTTGTTTGCCTTTATGAGCCCTGCAAATCTTTATTTAGCTCAGGGGTCTGCTCCTAGGCTCCACTGGGTGGGAGTGTAGAATGAAGCCCAAGCTGCAGCCCGTCTAAATAAAACCTTGCTTTTGCATTTCAGAATGTCTGACTCTTGTTGGTCTTCTTGGTGGGGGTCCAGCAATGTGGGCACTACAAGAAATGTACTCATTATGTTGCCCATGTAATTGTAACCCCTCTGTACAGTATTTTCACAATAAAAAAATAAAATTCTTGGGAACAACAAAAATCATTTCTCTCTAAATCTTTGAGGTTGTTGTTGTTGTTGTTGTTGTTGTTGTGTGTGTGTGTGTGTGTGTGTGTGTGTGTGTGGTTTTACAAAGATCAGAAGACATTTACTTCATTTAGAATACATCTTTGAGGTTATTGTAAATTGTGGCTACTGGGAGAAGACTCTTGCTATATTAAAGATGAAACAAGCTGTTTTGATTACTATGGCTTTATAGTAGAGTATGAAATTTGGTATTGATATTCCTCCAGCAGTGTTCTTTCCGTTGAGGAGCGTTTTTGCTATTCGGGGTCTTTTATTGTTCCATATGAATTTTTGGATTGCCTCTTCTATTTCCTTGAAGAATGAGGGTGGAATTTTGATAGGTATCGCGTTGAATTTCTAGATAGCCTTGGGAAGTATTGCCTTTTTCACGATGTTAATCTTGCCAATCCAGGAGCATGGGAGGTTTTGCCATTTTTTAAGTTGGGTGTTGATTTCCTTTTTCAAGATTTTAAAGTTTTCATCACAGAGGTCCTTCACTTCTTTGGTTAAGTTAATTCCTAGGTATTTTATTTTTTGTGGGGCTATTACAAGTGGAGTTGCTTTCCTAATTTCAGCCACACTTTTCTCATGGTTGGCATATAGAAAAGCCATTGATTTTGGGTGGTTAATTTTATAACCTGCTACTTTGCCAAAGTTTTGAATCAGCTTGAGTAATTTGGGAGTGGAGTCTATGGGATTCTTTAAATACAAGATCATGTCATCTGCAAAGAGGGAGAGTTTTATTTCTTCTATCCCTATTTGGATCCCCTTTATGTCTGCATCTTTTCTTATTGCTGTAGCTAGGCATTCTAATACTAGATTGAAGAGAAGTGGAGAGAGTGGGCATCCTTGTCTTGTTCCTGAGTTAAGAGGAAATGGCTTTAGTTTTTCACCATTGAGTATAATGCTGGCTGTAGGTTTGTCATATACAGCCTTTATTATATTGAGGAATGTTCCATGGATTCCTAATTTTTCCAGAACCTTCATCATAAAGGGGTGTTGGATCTTGTCTAATGCTTTTTCTGCATCTATTGAGATAACCATGTGGTTCTTATTCTTGCTCCTGTTGATGTGATGAATAATATTAATTGATTTGCGTATATTGAACCAGCTTTGCATCCCTGAAATGAATCCTGTTTGATCATGGTGTATGATTTTTTGGATGAATTGTTGAATTCGGTTGGCCAAAATTTTGTTGAGAAGTTTTGCATCAATGTTCATCAAAGAAATGGGTCTATAGTTCTCTTTCTTTGATGAGTCCCTGCCTGGTTTGGGGATGAGGGTTATGATGGCTTCATAGAATGTGTTCGGTAGTGAGCTTTCTCTTTCAATTTCATTGAAGAGTTGGAGGAGTATTGTGGTGAGCTCTGCTTTGAAGGCCTTTAAAATTCCGCTGTAAAACCATCTGGTCCTGGACTTTTCTTAGCTGGGAGGTCTCTTATTGCTGTTTCTATTTCAATGCTTGATATGGGCCTGCTAAGCTGGTTTAACTCATCTTGGTTTAGTTTTGGCATGTCAATATTTGCTAGGAAAAGGTCTATTTCTGTCAAGTTCTTATGTCAAAACCAGCTTTACAATGTCGGTGTGTGGGGGGAGGGGGGTATAATTGGGTGGGGGGAGGGGGGAGGCTGGGAAGGGAGGTGAAGGGTAAACAAAGGAGGAGGCTGCAATGCTTGGTAAGAAATGTATGCATTATCCTGCCCATGTAATTGTAGCCCCTCTGTACAGTATGTTCTCAAATAAAATTAAATTAAATTAAAAAAATAAAATAAAATAAAGATGGAACAAAAATATATTGTGCATGCAACACAGTGCTTTATTAGTCTGCAGTTGAACCCTTAACTTCAAGTTATATCTTGGCCGTTGTTGTGAATAATGTTAATAGCAATGAACTACAGATATTTATCAGTTACCCAAAGAGAAATAAACACATGATCCATGGGTCATATGATATTTCATCTTTACATTTCTCTAGAAAACTGCATATTACTTTCTACAATGAGAATATTTACCTGTATTTTGACTAAGAGTGTAGAGAATTTCTTCTTTTTGCTTCTGTGGTGCTGAGGAATCAAACCCAGGGCCTCAGGCATACAAGGCAACCGCTCTACCACTGAGCCACCTTCCCAGCCCTAGAAAATTTTTTTTATCAACATTCTCACCAACATTATTACCTATTTTTTTAAGGTCAGGCTTTTACTATGTACAGTACCCCAGACTGGCCTTAGAATAAAATCCTATAACTCCAACCAGCTAAATGCTTGGAATTACAAGCCTTTACCACCACACCAGGTTCCTTTGATTTTTTGGATAAGTGTTATAATAGTTATGAAGTAGTATCATAGTAATTTTGAATTGCATTTCTCTAATGAATTCTGTTCCAAAAGCATTAAGCCAACATAGAAGTTGTATTAAACACTAATTTGTAAACCCACTGGCTACTTTCATGGCTATTTGGAAAACAGGTCTATTCTGAACTTTTGTCCCATTTTAATCATTTCTTTTTTTAATGTGAAAATACTGTACAGAGGGGTTACAATTACAGTGAAAGATAAGTACATTCCTTTTCAAGCATTGTAGCCTCCACATTTGTTTCCCATTCCCATCCCTTTCCATTCTCCCCGCGCCAATCTTCCTCCCCCTCTTCTCCCATCATAAAAGTTTAAAGTTAGTTTTTCAACATAATAACTTGTGCCTCTCATTGTTTCAATGGGTCCACCTGAATTCCTATTTAAGCGATTTGTTTCTTCCTTCCCCTCCACAAATTATACCAACATCAAATACAATGAAAGCAGGGGTTATATCGTGGGGGAGGGACATAGAAAGCAACAAAAAAATCTTATATATACTTTAGGAACAATCGCATGAAACAAAAAAACATTTGAATACATATCTTAGGGTTCATTTCCCTAACATCAATTTATCTGACCATTTCTGCTTGACTGAGACATATACTAGTTATTGCAAATAAGGGAAACCATGGGACCTATGTTTCTTTGGGCCTGGCTTACTTCACTTAAAATAATTTTTTCCAAGTCTTTCCACTTCCTAACTAATGGGGCAATTCCATTCTTTCTGATGAGGGCATAGAATTCCATTGTGTATATATACCATATTTTCTTGATCCATTCATCACTTGAGGGTCATCTGGGTTGGTTCCATATCTTTGCCAAGGGAAATAATGCTTCAATAAACTTAGTCCTGCTGGTAGCCTTAGTATGGTCATGTTTGGCGTCATTTGAGTAAATGCCCAAAAGTGGGATTGCTGGGTCATAGGGGAGCTCTATGTGGAGCCTTTGGAGGAATCTCCATGTTGTTTTTGAAAGTGGTTGAACAAATTTACACTCCCACCAACAATGCAGTAAGATTCACTTCTTTCCATATCAACTCCAGCATCTGTTGCTATTAGAGGTCTTGATTATCGCCATTCTAACTGGGGTGAGGTGGTATCTCAATGTTGTTTTGATTTGCATTTCTTTTATGGCTAGGGAGGTTGAGCATTTCTTCATGTGTCAATTGGCCCTGGTTCTTTCATCTTCAGAGAAGTTTCTCCTTTTCTTTAGCCCACTTACTTATTGGGCCGTTGTTTCTTTGAAGATTTGTTCTTGGGGGATTTAATTTTTTGGAATTGCAGGTATATTTTAGATGTGAGACCCTTGTCTGTTGTATGGCTAGTAAAGATCTTCTCCCAATCAGTGGGCTTTCGATTGATGTTGCTAGCTATGTCCTTTGCCATGCACAAGCCCTACAATTTCATGCAATCCCATTTGTCCAACCTTTCTTTGATTTGTTGTGTTTCTGGGTCTCTATTAAGAAAATTTAGGCCTCTGCCAAGGAGACCTAGGATTTCTTCTATTCCATTCTGTAAGGTTTTCAGAATGTCTGCTTTGACTCCAAGGTCTTTGATCCATTTGGAGTTGATTCTGGTGCAGAGTGATATCTAAGGACCTACCCTTAGTTCTCTTCAAGTAGTTAACCAATTTTGCCAGCACCATTTACAGAAAGGGCTGTCTTTCTTCCATTCTACATTTTAGCTCCCTAATCGAAAATTAGATGGCTATAGGTCTGTAGGTACATTTCTGGGTTTTCAATTCTATTCCATTGGTCCTGAGGTCTGTTCTTGTGCCAGTTCTAAGCTGTTTTGATTATTATGGCTTTGTAGTAGAGTTTGAAATTTGGTATTGACATTCCTCTAGCCCTGTGATTTCTGGTAGGGATCATTTTCACTATTTGGCATCTTTTATTGTTTCATATGAAATTTTCGATTGCAGCTTCTATTTTCTTGAAGAAGTAGGTTGGAATATTGATAAATATCACATTGAATTTGTAGATAGTCTTTGGAAGTATTGCGATTTTCACGATGTTGATCTTTCCAATCCAAGATCATGGGAGTTTTTGCCACTTTCTAACTTTTGTTTTGATTTACTTTTTCAGGTTTTTAAATTTTTAATCATAGAGATCCTTCACGTTTTGGTTAATTTAATTCCTAGTTATTTTTTGGAGGCCTATTTTGAATGGAGTTGCTTTCCTAATTTCAGCCACACTTTTCTCGTTGGTAAACAGAAAAGCCATTGATTTTTGAGGGTTAATTTTATACCGTGCTATTTTGCCAAAGTTTTGAATCAACTTGAGAAATTTGGGAGTGGAGGCTGTGAGATTCTTTAAATACAATAACATATCATCTTCAAAGAGGGAGAGTTTTACTTTTTCATTCCCTATTTGGATCCCCTTTATGTTTATATCTTGTCTTATGGCTGTAGCTAGGCATTTTAATAGTACATGGAAGAGAAGTGGAGAGAGTGAACATCCTTGTCTCATTCCTGAGTTAAGAGGGAATGGCTTCAATTTTTCACCATTAAGTATAATGCTGGCTGTAGGTTTGTCATATACAGCCTTTATTGTATTGAGGAATGTTCCATGGATTCCTAATTTTTTCAGAACCTTCATTATAAAGGGGTTTTGTATCATGTCAAATGCTTGTTCTGCATATATTGAGATAACCATGAAGTTCTTATCCTTGCTTCAGTTGATGTTATGAATTATATTAATTGATTTGTGTATATTGAGCGAGCTTTGCATTCCTGAACTGAATCCTGTTTGATCATGTTGCATGATTTTTTAGATAAATTGTTGAAATCGATTGGCCAAAATTTTGTTGAAAAGTTTTGCATTAATGTTCTTCAAAGAAATGGGTCTATAGTACTCTTTCTTTGATGAGTCCCTGCCTGGTTTTGGGATGAGGGTTATGATGGCTTCATAGAATGAGCTCGGTAGTGAACTTTCTCTTCAAATTTAATTGTAGAGCTGAAGTATTATTTGTGTGAACTCTGCTTTGAAGGTCTTGTAGAATTTCACTGTAAAACCATCTGGTCTTGGACTTTTCTTAGATGGGAGGTCTCTTATTGCTCTTTCTATTACAATACTTGAAATGGGCCTGTTCAGATGGTTTAACTCATCTTGGTTCAGTTTCAACATGTCAATATTTGGTAGGAAAAGTTCTGTCGCTGTCAAGTTCTCAAACATATTAGCATAAAGTTTTGAGGATTATTCCCTTATAATGTTCTGAATCTTGGTTGTTTCTGTGGTGATGTTACCATTTTCATCTCTGAGTTTATTTATTTGGATGTATTCTCTTCGTTTTTCTGATAAGATTTGCTAAGGGGCTATCAATTTTTTAAAATTTTTTTGAATAACCCACTCTTTGTTTTGTTGATTCTCTCCATGTTTTTTTGGATTCTAATTCATTTATTTCTGATTTAATTTTAATCATTTCTTTCCATCGACTGTATTGGGGTTTATATTGCTGCTCTTTTTCAAGTAGTCTCAGATGTCTCGTTAAATTGTTGGTTTCAGATGTCTCCAATTTGTTGATATAGCATCTTAGAGCTATAAACTTGCCTCTGAGTACTGCCTTTACTGTGTCCCAGAGGATGTGGTAATATGTGTGTTCTTTTTTGTTGAATAACATGAACATTTGAATTTCCTTTCTAATTTCTTCCAACAGCCACTCGTGAGTCAGCAGTGTGTTGTTCAGCCTCCATGAGTTACAGGACTTTCTTTGGTGGCTTTTGGTTTTGAGTTCTAATTTTATTCCCTTGTGATCTGAGAGAATGCAAGGTATAACTGCAATGTTTCTGAATTTGGACAAGTTTGCTATGTGACCTAAAAAGTGGTCTATTTTTGTTCCATGTGCTGATGAGAAGAATGTGTATTCTGATGCTGCTGAGTGAAATATTCGGTAAATGTCTGTGAAATCTTGTTGACCTATGCAGTTGTTTAGATCTGCAGTTTCTCAGTTGAATTTTTGCCGAGTTCATCTGTCTAGTGGGGAGAGTGGTGTGTCAAGTTCCCAACAATCAATGCCATTGTATCTATGTGGGATTTGAGGGAAAGTAGTATTTCTTGGATAAATTTGGGTGCTCCGTTGTTTGGAAAATAGATATTTAGAATTGTAATATCCTCCTGAAGGGGGGATCCCTTAATTAGTATATAGCAAGCTTCCTTATCTCTTCTCATTGATTTTAATTTGAAGTCTATTTTATCTGATATGAGGCTTGCAACACCTGCCTGTTTATGGTGGCCGTTTGCTTGGTAGATTTTGTTTCAGCATTTCACATTCAAAATGTGTTTGTTTTTATGGGCAAGATGTGACTCCTGAAGGCAGCAGATAGAAGGATCTTGCTTTTTAATCCAACTAGGCAGTCTATGTTGCTTAATTGGAGAGTTTATTCCGTTAATGTTGAGAGGTAGAACTGAGAGGGATTTGGGAGTTCCTGCCATTTTATCCACCTTCTTGGGATTGTGGCAACTGGGTTCTTCCTATGGTTCTTGGATTCTCAGTTTGGGTGCAGTTTCTTGGCCTTTATTGTGGTCTTGTTGGTTTGCTAAGGATATCTTTGAGTATCTTTTGTAGGCCTGGCTTGGGAGAGATATATTGTTTCAATTTTTCTTTGCTATGGAAGGTTTATATTTGACCTTCAGTTATGAAGGAGAGTTTAGCTGTGTACAGTATTCTTGGTTTCTAGTTGTTTGTCTTTAGGGCATGGCATACCTTATCCCGGGCTCTTCTTGTTTTAGTTGTCTCTGCTTAGAAATCTGAGGTGATTCTAATTGTTTTCCCTTTGTAGGTGATTAATCTTTTCTCCTTGACAGCTTTAAGGATCTTTTCCTTGGTCTGAATTTATCCTGTGTGGATTATAATGTGATGGTGGGATGTCCTGTTCTGGTCTGGTCTAGTTGGGGTTCCAAAAGCTTCTTGTATCTGAATAGGCCTATCGTTTTGCATGTTTGGGAAGTTCTCTGCTAGGATCCTGGTAAACAAATTTCCTAGACCATTAACTTCTCTCTCTCTCTAAGTGCTCCACTACACCCATTATCCTCAGATTAGGCCTTATGATGGTGTCTTCTAAATGTTGAATAGATCTGTCATATTTCTTGGATTTGTCTTGATGTTTGTATGTTCTTTCTCTATAATATCTAGGCTGTCTTCAATCCCCGAGATTCGATCTTCTACATGGTGTAACCTACTGACAAGACTTTCTATTGTTTTTTATTTCTTTTCTTTCTAATTTGTCAGTTTTGATCGCTTCAAATTCTTTGTTGGAGCTTTGTTTTAGATCTTCTATGGATTCTTTGCTTCCTTAACTTAGTGTTCAGTGTTTATTCTCAAATCACTTAGTTGATTGGTTATGGTTTCCTTGGACTCCCATTACTTCTGTTGGGTTCCATTCAGCATTCCCTTTGTGGTCTCCCTGACTTCTTTCAGCTCTCTGTTTATGGATTCCATAAATGCCTCTAAAGATCTTTGTCTATCTCATCTCGCTATCTCAATTCTTGTATTACTCTTTGATTAGCTTCCTCACATTTATGCAATTCCTGACTTTCTCTTTGTCTATTCTCAGCCAGCTCACGCAATTCATGTCTATCTCTTTGACTGGACTCAGCCTGCTCATGCTATCCCTGTATTTCTCTTTTAGTGTTTTCAATCTGCTCATGCAGTCCCTGTGTCAATCTTTGAGTAAGTTCCGTTCCTCAAGCTCATGATATTCATGTATTGACCTTTGGTTTGCCTCCTCTCTCTCCCTATCATGCTTACACTGAGTCGTTTGAAGGTGGTCAATTTTTTCATTTACCATGTTTATCAGTAGTTTTTGTATAGCTTTTGGGGAGCTCTCCCCTGGATTATTCATTATCTATTCTGTCCCCTGATTATCATAAGTAGGAGTTTAGATACCGGACTTGCCATTTTTCTAATGTTTTTCTGCTTGTTCTGCAAATTTGGGATGAAAGTAACACCAGTTTTGTGCTAGAACATTATCTTAAGGCAAGCATCATCCAAAGTCTGTAGTTTCACAGTCAAAAGTCCTCAGATACAATCTAGTTCAACAGATATATTTATTCAATATCAAACAACTATATACTAATGGGCTATGAACAACAAAGAATAATTTGGCATACCAGAAATTATAAGGTTTAGGGAGAGATGTGGGTAAAAATAGGAATAGAGGAATGTGGAAAGGTAAAAGGAGAATTAAATTAACTAAGTCCTAATCTCAATAAGGAAAATAGTTCAGATAGAATGATAGTAGAGAGAGAAAAAAAAAGAAGAAAAACTATGAAAAAGAAAAAAGAGACTAGACAGAATAGAAAAAAAATATTAAAAATTATTAATTGAAACACTTAAAATTTATGCAAATTTAACAACATAATATTCACAGAAGAAGAGGGATAGGATGAGAGAAGGGGAGGGATAGAAAGGGATAGAAAGTAAAAAAAAATCCTGAAAATATTATATAGGTATAAAGAGGTAGTAATGCTATTAAGAAACTTAAGTCAAAGAGGTTTTGAATTGAGTAATAAATTTCTGGATTGTGTACACAATGGGGGATAAGGTCTAATAATCGACTTTTCGTATATCTGAGGATGAGCAGAACAGCAATTAAGTCACACAAAAAAGAATGAAAGAGGAAAAAAAGTGAAAAGAATGAGAAAGAAAAAAAGGATCAAAAGTTCAGTAGAGCTAAAGCACACACACACACACACACACACACACACACACACACACACACACACACACACACACACACACACACACACACACACACACACACACACACACACACAGAAGCACAGATATTCCCCCAAAATAAAAATTAGAAGAGGAAGAAAAAAAAGGTTAACAGCAAACAATTTTTTAAAATTAAAAATGAAAACCAAAAATTTAAACAAATTTTAAAAGGTACAAAATATGAGTTCTTTGATTTTTTGGTGTGGATGGGAAGATCCTGTATCTCCCTTGTGTCTGTAACCAGTCCCTTGTTGGAGTTTCTGGTCTGCTTGTGGTGTTTGATTTTCCTGTGGGTTGATTGGTTTCTTAAGTCAGTTTGTTTGAGCATGCAGAAAAATGTTCTGATTTACCCAGAATTTTGTGATCCTCCTCCAAGGCTAGTTCAATGGGAGGGAGATCTGTTTTGAGTATCACAAAAGAGTGAGATGGCTGTTTCCTCTAGTCTGGAGATGCTTTGATGAGTCTTGGTTCTGGGTAGAGTGGAGGCCTTTCAGCAAGCAGTAGAGTTTCCCTGAGGGGCTAGCTTCTGAGACACTTACAGAGCCTAGCCTGGAGATGTTCTCAGGGTTTATGTTTACTGAATTTCAGTTGATTGTCAAGACTGCTGTAGGGAGGAGCAGCCTCTTGCTCTGTTTAGCCAGTGAAATAATCAACACCTGAGGAGGGCAGAGCTAGCTCTGCCTGGGCTGGATGACTTTTCCCTGGGTGGAACTGAGCCTGGCAGGTGACGTCAGGTTCCTGTGACCTGCTAAATGACTTTTGTTTTCTTCCAAGGCCTGAGTTGGAGCTAGCTGCTCAGCCAGGCCTTTATCAGTATCAAAGATGGAGATCTCCAGTAGTGGAGAGGGGAGGAGTTGCCTTTCCTCCTCTGCTCTCTTAGAAGGAGTGAGGATGTCAGGCTTCTACTCACAGCAGACTCTTGGTTCCTGGGTCATCTCTGGTCTTCGATCTGCAGGATGAAGATGTCTCTTCCTTGTCAGTTCTTGCTAGTGTTGTGTAGAATCCCCTAGCCCGCTGATCTGGGGCCTTCGTCCCGGACGCTCTGTTTTTCAGGTTTGGTGGCTATGGCTGCCTCAGCCACCGCCAAAACCGCAGCTGAGCCTGCTGACAAGTGCATGGACCTGTCCCCTTGCCTGGATTTTCCCTCGCTGGCCAAACTTTCTGTACTGTGATGGCACCCTTGGTGTGATTCTCTTGCTTAGGACTGTTCACTGGAACACTTAAACTGCTTTCTATGAAAGAGCCTGTAGCCTCCAGCTTCTCCCTTACCATCTTCCCAGAACTCTTTTGAATTTTAATCATTTCTTGTTAATCTCATCTTTAATCTCTTTATACAAAATCAATAATTAATTCAAGGGAGGAGAAAGGAAAAAATTAATAACTCCTTACATTTTTCAATTTTCAATAACATAATATTGCTTATATCATTTTCTGTTTACACTTTAGACTATATAACTCAATTTAGTTAGACCTTTCATAAGGCTATGTGTATTTTATTTATTTTATGTTGATTGTTCTTTCAAAAGCCTGCATGTATAATTTCCCTTGGTTTCTTTCATTCTCAAGTAGTTCAGATTTCAAATTGAAGAATAAATTGAAAGAAGCAAACAAAAAATACAGTTCCTCTCATCTGATAATGCTTCTACAAGAATGAAGAAAGAGTTCATCTTGCTAAGGACCTATGATAGGATATCAAAAAGAGAATTCATGGTTCTAGGTATTCCCTATCTTTGCAATGCAACTTAAATGATGTAAAACACAATATACTGCTCAGGTACTTTTACGTTTTATCAGTTTTTCACATTATCATATGGACATTACCTCAGTCTACAACATTCCTTCATTATTCTGTCCTTGATACTTTTACACTACCAAGACATAAGATAATCAGTTTGATTTAAAGCATGAGACATTGTACACCTGGCTTCCTTAGAAGCAGAGCATGGTCAATAGATCATATTCCTTCTGGTTGCTCACTACCTGTAATGTTTTCTGTAATATTATTGCATTCTATTTAATATTAAAAATTATGGCTAAACTCAAAGCTCATTCATAGAAGTATATGTTAAGTATTTTGCAAGTTTTATTTCTCTCAATTCTTAAGATAACATTTGCTATAATGCTAATGTTATTATCATTTTAGTGTTGGGAAAAAATTGTAATTAAAGGCATGAAGTGCATGGCCCAAAGACACACAGTGAGGAAGGAAATGAGTCACAGTCTCCAAAAGCCTTTTAGCAATACAAAAATTGTAGGTAAAATCTCTCCATTCTCTTACACTCTCAATTCAATATTCATATTGTCCTATAATAATAGCATACCAAATATTGCCCATGGCGATTGTTTTCTGTTACATTTTGTCTCCAACACAGACTGTGTTGGTGACATTGTGTTATCATGCACAGAACTGAGCTTATAAATTGATGTCCAAAGAGAGTCAAATTTCTTTTGTCCCACAGCTCCAGTGTCCTTTTTCAAAAAGTACTAAAACTTTTAAATACCAACACTTACTATCTTTTAAGAATCAGAAAACGAAGTAAATTCACATATAATCACTCCAAAATGCTTTAAAAGTAGGAGATGATAAAACAGGCCCCCATAAAGTAAACTTTCTTCTATTTTTAAAATTATTCTTAAGGCCTTGTCCTGGGTGGTCACACCTGTAATCCTATCTACTCGGGATATCTACTCAGGAGCCTGAGATCTGTGGATAACTGTTGGAAGCCACTCAGGGCAGAATAAATTCATGAAATTATTTTTCAGAAATTATAATGAACTAGTAAAGAGCCAGGAATGGAGATGTAGCTTATATATTAGCTCATCAATCTAAAGAGGAAAGGCCTAGCAAGACCTTGAAGCCCTGATTTCAAACTTTGAGCATGCCAATACACAAGCATGTGCATGTGTGCATGTGTGCATGCGTGTGTGTACAAACACCCCCCACGCACATTTATTCAAAATACCTTCGTATCAGCATATCAGTGTTCTGCATTAATTTCTTTGTTAACGTTATTATCTGGGTAAAATAGAGGAAATAAACTCTTCTATATCAGAATATTTTTATACTTTTTTTACTGTGAAAATACTGTACAGAGGGGTTACAATTTAATGGGCAAGATAATGAGTACATTTTTTTATCAAGCATTGTAGCCTCCTCCTTTGTTTCCCCTTCCCATCCATTCCCATCTTCCCCAGCCCTCCCACCCAATCCTCCCTGCCCCCCCCAAATTTGTAAAGTTCGTTTTTGACATAACGACTTGTACTTCTCATTGTTGCAATGGGTCCACCTGTAAAAATAACTGTACAGAGGTGTCATATTTATTTGAACAAATAATGAGTACATTTCCTAAAAAGCATTGTTACCTCTTCCTTTCTTTTTCTTCCACCATCCCTTCCCTCCCACCTCAACAAATACACTCCTCTCCCCCTTCCCCTGTCTAAATTGTAAAGTTCATTTTTCAACATAGTGTCTTGTGCATCTCAACCTGTATCCCTGTTTAACTATTTTGTATTTCCCTTTCCCCTCCCCAAATTAGAGAAACTTATACACAGGATGTAGGCGCGCAAACTTCCAATACAGTGAAAACAGGGGTTAGAGCGTAGGGGAGGAACATATAAAGGAACAAAAAACATCACCTCACACATTATAAGTATCTTAGAAACAATAGCAAGAAACAGAAAAATCACTTGTCTGATTCATTTCTGGTAATATCATCTTATCTGATATGCACATAGCTTATGATCTATTCTTATTCTAGACATATATTATCTGTTGAAAATGAGGGAAACCATGGTACCTATGTTTCTTTTGACTTGGCTTACTTCATTTAATAAATTTTTTTCAAGTCTTTCCAATTCTTAACAAATTGGGCGATGTCATTCTTTCTGATGGAGGCATAGAATTTCATTGTGTATATATATACCACATTTTCATGATCCATTCATCTTCTGTGGGCCCTCCAGGTGGGCTCCATATCTCAGCTATTGTAAATAATGCTACAGTAAACATAGTTGTTCTGGTAGTTTTAGTATGGTCTTCTTTGTGATCATTTGGGTAAATCCCCAAAAGTGTGATTGCTGGGTCATAGCGGAGCTTTATATGGAATCTTTTGATGAGCCTCCATACTGCTTTCCAAAGTGGTTGAACAAGTTAAAACTCCCACCAAGAATCAAGTAAAGTTCCCTTATGGCCACATCATCTCCAGCATCTTTAGTTGTAAAAATATGGAATGATTCAAGAATTTGCATGTCAACCTTGCGTAGGGGCCATGTTAATCTTCTCTGTATTGTTCCAATTTTAGTGTATGTGCTGCTGAATTGAGCACAGAGCATTTTATATAGATAAAGTGTAATTGATTTTCTTAAACTAGACAATTCAAAGAAAAGTAAGTTTTGAAGAATTCTCGTTAAATTTTAGAACCATGTACCTCTTACATAAGCACACATTTAAGAATAGTCAAGATTGACATGTCAGAAACAAAATAATCCCAGATATTGTTGTTCAAGAGATGTGTAGGATCGGGTGGGAGGGTATTGGGTAGGAGGGGTGGAGGAAGGCTGGGAAGGGATGTGAAGGGTAAACAAAGGAGGAGGTTGTAATGCTTGATAAGAAATATACTCATTATCTTGCCCATGTAATTGTAACCCCTCTGTACAGTATGTATACAAAAAATAAAAATAAAAAAATGAGATGTGTAGGAGGACGAATTCAATTATTCTGTACAAGGCACCTGTCATTATGAACACTATGGCAAGTGTTAGGTTTTGTTAAAAGTTTTAATGTTTTAAATATATTTAATTTTGGGAATTTGCTTATATAGGCCAACATTAGGACTGTTTGTCAGGTCATACAACTTTTCTATAAATATTTAAGATTTATGGTAGCAGACATATGCTACTAAAAAGTACATTTCAGAGTTTATTAGAAACATTACTAATGAGATGTTGCAAAGTCTTAGTGTAAAGAAGCAGAGTGAAGAGTTAAGACTTTGTTAACTGCACAGTTTCTCTTAAAACTTTAGGGCTTCCTTACTTTATATGTTAGTGAGGAACAAATGATGATATAAACCATATACAAATGATGACATGAGTCATAAAAAGCAATCTTATTTGGTAACTTTAAAGACTACACATAGCCTATAAACTCTGTTGAACATCATAATCTTATTCATTGTTAAATGTACAGGAATGTGAGAATAGTAAAATTAAATATGTAAGTACACTTCAAATACTGAAAACCCTGGTAATTCTTCGATATTTTATTTTATTAATCATTAATATTTATTTATTGTGTTTCTTTATTTGTAGTATTGTTTCCCTTGTAATATAATAAAGCTTTTTGTTATTCATCATCAGGCGGTACTTTGAGAAGGTTACTGGGATAGCCAAAACATTTTTTATAGTTGCATGTGAATTTACATAAAGCAAAATTAAGAACAAAATATTGATTAAAAAATTATCAAGTACAGTCAGAATCAGGAGGTATGATAAATGTCCACACTTAAAATCTTAGCCCTAGGCTGAAGCAGTGATATTACAGAGTTGAGGTCACAAAAGTGAGAGACTGTGTTTTCTTTTGTTTTTTACTTTGATTTTGTTGGCCATGGGGTTGAACTCTGGGGCCTGGTTGCTGTACCTCAGCTCAAGGCTAGTGCTACCACTTGAGCCACAGAACCACTTCCGTCCTTTTCTACTTATGTGATGCTGAGGAATCAAACCCAGGGCCTCATGCATGCAAGGCAGGCACTCTACAACAGCCACCATCCCAGCTCCTGATAGCCTGGTTTTAAAAATTCATCCAAACAATATTTGCTTTCTGCTTTGGGTTATATAATGAAATATATGAATATCTTTTCATATTTTTGTGTATTTTTATACTTCTAAATTTAAACTAATCCCAGCCACATTATTCTTTTCAAAGTCATGAAATATCTCTGAGAGTTTGCTAATGTGAAAATTGTTTTAGCATTTTAAATTACTTCTGAGTCATTTTTATTTTTTATTAAAATCATTTTATATTTTGGGTTGATGGATTTTCATACATCAAATACCTTCAAGTGTACATGTAGAGCCTAAAGATAACAGTATGAATATTCTCATACAGCTCTTTTATCTGTTATGCACTTTCAGTATTATGATATTTCTCCCTCTTTCACGCTCTCTCATTTCCTCTTTCTCTTTCATGCTCCATGTCTGCTACATAGAATTTCTGCTGGTCTACTATTATCCTTGAGGATCCACTGGCTTTGTGGGAACATGATGGAGACTAACATTTTCCCTTGCATTCTTAAAGAATTATGAGTGACGTGATATTATTCTTTGACATTGTAAATGGCAAAGCAACAGGTCTAGGAATTCCTTTTCATGTTTACTACTATTACAAATTTTATCTCATAGGAATCATTTGGATGGATATGATATTTTAATGTGGGCTAGGAAGGTGGCTCAGTGCTAGAGTGCTTGCCTTGCATGCATAAGACTCTGGGTTCGATTCCTCAGCAGCACATAAGCAAAAAGAAAAAAAGCCAGAAGTGGCGCTGTGGCTCAAGTGGTAGAGTGCTAGCCTTGAGCTGAAGAGCTGAGGGACAGTTCCCAGGCCCAGAATTCAGGCACCAAGACTGGACCCCACCCCAAAAAAAGATATTTTAACCTGTGACCTAAAAGTTCTTTTTCTTTCACAAACAACCTTTGTCTTTGATTAGCACTTTGTAACTACATGTAATGAAAATAAAGCTCTCCTATGGAAACCAGACCGAAGTTGTTCACAGGGATGAAAAAGAAGCTAATGATGGAAGTGAGTACAATAGAGCAAGGTCCTCAGAGCAGTTTATCATGAACACTTTGTGAGAATGACAATGTTCTGGGAACTGAACAATGGTATATATGCATATATATTTGTAAATGTATATTTATTTATATATGCATATATGTGTGTATATGCCCTTATATTGCACACATATATGTTACTATACACACAAATTCACATACACATATACACGCATACATGCACACATGGAGAAAGACACATAATTACAGCCAACACAAGTTTCATTAGTTGCTGAAAATGCCTTAGATGGAATGCTTGGAAAAAAATATGTTCAAGATGTATTTGTCTCTAAGAGTTCTTTTACCACTCCTCTTATCTCTTTAAACTGGGAGGTTTTGACAGATTGGACTTGCAAAATGCAGTACACATGATAGCAAGTTACTCAGAAATGTCAGTATGTAAAGATCATATGGTGTCTCCTTGATCCCCAGGGAATGCTTGCTCTTATACACACACTCTCAACAGCCAAAGTAACAGGAGAATATCATGGTAAAGAATAAAATTATAAGCCATTAAATGGCAGCCTTCTTTGAGCTCTTTTCCAACAGCCAGCATCAATTCCTAAAAAGATTATTGAGTCCTCATAAAACTGGACCTCAGGTCAACAGGTAACCAACTCATGTGAAAAGTCCTATGAGAGAAATGCTGACTGAGGTCTTGCTGATTTTCTGGCCAAGAAAATAAGAAAAGAAGATCTTATTTTTAATATATTAAAGTTTGAGAATAATTTGTAACTTGTCAATAAATGTCTAGAACACAACTAAACCAACTGACAGAAACGTTGTCCATTTCATTTAATATGCTCTTGGACTTGGTGAGTGATTTTAATTGTGTCTACACGGTAGAATCAGCCTAAATCAAGCCAGCATTTCTTCATTTAATATACAAAGATAGGATTCAGGTTGACCCATTGTAATAATGAGATAATAATAATGTAATAATGTAATAATAAGACACTTTATCAGAGAGTGGGTGGAGGGATGAGTTGAGGAGGTGTGAAGAGAAGGGATGGTAGGGGAAAACAACGGATGGGGTAAAAATGCTCAATAAGAAATGGACTCATGCCAGGTGCCGGTGACTCATGCCTGTAATCCTAACTACTCAGGAGGCTGAGGTCTGAGGATTGTGGTTCAAAGCCAGCCAGGGAAGGAAAGTCCGTGAAACTCTTTTTCCAGAAAACCGGAAGTGGCACTGTAGCTCAACTGGTAGAGCGATAACCTTGAGCTGAATTGCTGAGGGACAGTGCTCAGGCCTTGAGTTCAAGTCCAGGACCAATAATGAAGAAAAAATTTGTACTCATTATCTTACTAATGTAACTGTAACCCCTCTGTACAGTATCTTTACTACATATATATATATATATATATATATATATATATATATATATATATATAGATATAAGGAAAACTTATGTACTTATAGGAAGTTGTATTTGTCACTCAATATCAGTAAGGTATTGGTTTTAGGACCACAGGCATATTAAAACATCGGATATTCAACTACTCTACATGAACACAATATATTATTATTTACATTAGAATCTGCCAACAACCTAGTGCAGTGTAATTACTATGAAAATTTGTACTACATTCTATGTTTGTAATAAAAAATAAAAGTATATGCACTGTCAACAGATACAAATTTTTTTCAGATAATTTTTGTCTGCATTTTGTGGATGGAATTGGGAGCACAAATTTCATCACGAAGACTGGTCTGCAAAATGTAAGAAAAAAGCTTACACACCATCATTGAATAGTACTGAACTCCAAGGAGAAGTACTTGGATTGAGACATTATCAGAAAGTGTAAGCATGCAAGTACTTTTTAGAAATACAGCTGCTAGATTTCTAATGGAGAGCTTTCATAACACTTTGTGAAACGCAAGCCAGAACCTCACTGAAGAGTAAATGGTTTTCCCTCAACTTTCTGTCATGCTCAGTCATTATCACTCAACATATAGCTAATCTTGAATAATCCTTTAATAAGAAAATGTTGATGGAGTGTTTATATGCAGAAAACCTGGGAAGGCTAAATGTTTCCAATTAGGATAGTCTGTATTCTATGATCCAGCAGAGAGAAAACTAGATAAGCATCCATTTACAACCTTCTGCATAATTCTGATTCTGCCCATATCAGTTATCTATCCATACCTGTGCCCGAGTGAGAGGATTTAAATGACTTTAGTGTTTTAAAATTTAAATTTAAATGTGGAATGAAATTATTTCCAATGCATTACCTTAAGATATTTAGAAACAACTAAAGGTCTATAAGATTTTTGTTATTTGAAGTGAAGGGATATTGGAATTTGGTTCTCTATAGTTTAAGCAATTTTCAAAAAGAATTGGCAAAGTAAAATTTACATTTGCAGCAGACGACACTTATTAAATTTTGTATATTGAAAAGAGCACAAGCCTCAACAATATGTCAAAGCTATCCTGTTATTTATCTCTAACGGTTTATGCTTTTGGTCTCTTAATAATAAAACCAATTTTTTTAATCTTTAGCTAGTTGTGCAAAGGGGTTTCACTCCATCATGTCAGTGTGGAATAGAGTGTATGTACATTTCATTGTACAACACATCTGGATCATTGTTAATCTTTCCACTTTTCTTCCTTCCCTTTCCCAAACCCCACCTATCCCTTCAAGTTTCCTAGTCATATTCTCACAAATGTACGTTGAGTGATCTGACTATATTAGTCCAACATTTCCCCCTCCATTCTTCTGTCCTACTCCCTTTAAGCCCAGCTCCTTATTTAAGACTTATTTCAACTTCACGGTATTTTGTAAAGTATCTCTTCCTTTGGCATTTGGCTTTGGGCTTGCCAAATCCTCACTTCCATGTTTGACCTACATAAATGAGGCTATTTCTCCACATTTCCAATCTGTGAATGGCTGAGATAGGTCTCCTTTACTATTCACCTTCTGTCCTAAATTTAGAATTGGACCTTCAGGGCCATCAAATAGAGCTTTTTCACTTTCTACACACTGAAGATGGAAGGAAAATAATTTCCATGATCTCAACATTATGCTATCCATCATGAATGTCCATCACTTATGACTTCAACAGTCGAAATTTAAAGTTATGTTTTCTGCATTATATTCACACATTTTAAGTGAATATCGAGGACAATTTACCTAATATTGGAAGTTTAGGGACGATTTTCAATTTCTGGTGATAGAAACAGGAGTCAGTTTTAATTGTGCAGAATCCACTATATAGTGAGTGCTGTAGTCTTCTAAATTTTCAATAAATTCTGAGTTACTTTTTATTAATAATTGAAACAAGTTTTATTTCAATAAGTTAGAATGAACTCCCCCCCCCATTTCCCCTACTAGTTCAGGTTAAGTCTCCTTTGGCTTTATTGTTTGAGGGGATGAGGGTAAACAGATGAGTGTAAACAGAAAGATGATCATTGCTCAGATATCTCCTACTTCTTCTGTTTCTGCTATTCTTTTTTAAATTTTTATTTATTTTTATTGTGAAAATATTGTACAGAGAAGTTACAAGTACATGGGCAAAATAATGAGTACATTTCTTATCAAACATTGTAGCCTCCTTCTTTATTTCCCCTTCCCATCCCTTCCCAGCCTCCCTGTTTCTGCTATCCTTGTAGAAAGGAAGACTGGAGCAGGGAACAAGAGTAATACTTGGGCAAGGGAGCATTCCTGGCATATCAATTATTGTTTCTCAGAATCACTTAAACTGCTTACTCTTGCCTTGTCTCTAACAGTAACCTAACTGTGGCTTCCTTCGTGCAGGAGTAAGCACACTAACAGGTTTTACATGTAAATTTGTATTTTATATCTCAGCTTATTACTACCAAAAATAGAAAGCTTTGGTTACATAAATGCAAAGGCGCTGATTGTTCAACAATACCTTAGTGAGGAATACACAATTCTACTCAGCTCCCCCCTCCTCTTCTATCCTTCATTCCCCTCCCCTCCCATCACTTACCCTCCCTTCCCTTCTTCTTTCTTTATATCTCTCTCCTCCATATTCATTTCTATCTTCTCTCTTTTTCTCTTCCAGTAGGAAGTGATTTGGTTTATACATACGTAATTGAACAAATATGTATTCTCCTCTTTTTGAGAATATTTATTATTAAGAAGTGAGTTCTAGCAGAGCACCAGTGGCTTACAGCTCCATACTAGGTGGGTTCAAATTTGACAATTGTAATTCAAAGCTTTTCCAAGTAGATAAACCTAAGAGATTCTTTTCTCCACTTGTGGTAAAAGGAAGAAGTGAAAGTGTGGTTCAGGAGGTATAGAGTAAGCATTGGGATTTAAAGCCCAGATTGTTAGGTTTTTAAAGAGTAGTCGAGTAAGAACCACACAAACACGAGGTATTCAGGAAAGGGGTAAGTTTTTTCATCATTCCCGCTGGCACCAGGCCATGTTGGCCCTCCATGCGGCTGGGAAAGTCCTGGGAAAGAAATGGAAAAGACCTGAGAAATTGAACATCTAGGGCTGGGCTAGGCCTTACCTATGGTATGGATGGAGAAAGGTGTGGCCACATCAAATTCAGATGCAGATGTGATATCTTCCAGGAGTGCCAGTTGCCAAGGTAACACAGGTACTGGGAGGAGACTTTGCTTGGAGGAGGGTGGAATCTGCTCGCTATCCAGAAGCAGACCTTATATTCCAGCCTTTTAATAATCATGAAATAGGGTGCGGATCCTCTCTGGCTACTTCCTGCTGACAAGGTGTATCAAAATTAGGGGTAAAAGGCTGGAATTTGGTCCTATCCCAGAGAAGGCAGTGAGCTGCAGCTGTCCTTTGGTGAGTGTGAGTCTTTAATAAAGTCTGGCGGAGGCAAGTCTCTTGGATGAAGTCTAGAGAAAGTCTCATGAGGCATTGAGGGGTTGTAAAAATTTATTAGAGAGCAAATAAATGGCAAGTGGAAGGACTTGGGGCTGAAAAATGTTGGTAGAAATGTCCCTATCTTGCGACTAGGTAGAGGAGAATTCAGGTAACAAAGGCAAGAATGTGAATTCCCATCCTGTTAAAAGGTAGACAAGTATGAACATTAGATGGCAGGTTTCTTACTTATATTGACCTCCTGCCTCTGGTTAATTAGGAAAGGGCAGGCACAAAATGGCTGATATGACATCATCTCCTCTTACTCCTCTCCATAGTCCCTTGTTCCCCAGACTGGCTGAGTCTAGGTGCTCGTTTCTGGGATGACTTGTCTCAGTGAGTATTCATGGAGATTTTCACTCAAGGCCTGGGCACTGTGCCTGAGCACTTCTGCTCAAGGCTAGTGCTCTACCATTTTGAGTTACAGTACCACTTCCAGTGTTTGGCTGGTTAGAATTAAGAGTCTTCGGCCATACTTCCAGCCTCGCTCTTTGCAGGTTAGTTGGGAGATGGAGTCTTAGGGATTTTTTCAGCCCCGGTTGGTTTGAATTGCAATCTTTGTCACAAAAACTCTTTATTATTTCCAATTAAACAACATGGCGATCAAATAGAATAAGTAAAATTTACCTGGTCCTTACCAAGAATTGACCAAGTAATATCTTGCAATGACAAAACTCGTTAGATTTGAGAATCTTAGCACAGATATGCCCAATATTTTAGAATCACGTAGTCAGTACTAGAATACATAACACCAAACCAAAAAGGCAAAACTCAAAATCTAAAATTTTTTTACATTAATATTTAGACATCTTTGCTAACAAAGCACATCAGATACTTGGGCCTCAGTTACCAGAGTCTGAGAAAAGAGCAACTTGTTAGCAAGGTACAATAGAATAGATGGATGGAGGAGTAGTAAAATTAGTGGAAAGATAGGACCAAACACTGAACCCACCATGTGGCCAAGATGGCAAACTCACGATGGTGAATTTCTGAAAAAATGCAAAGAAAGCCTGAACAAAGAGATGAAGCCTAGGTTGGCTAGTCTTTGATAGGGAAGCTAGAGGAGGTCCGCAGGACCCAACTCTCATTACACTCTTCAGGACACAATCCAAAAAGTTGTAGAAAAGAAAGGGAGAGATACACGAAGTTGGACATGATTAGCAGAGAGCAAAGAGATCCTGAAAGTGAACAGACTTCTGACCGTTTACCATTGCAGAGGCAAAAATTGTCTATACCTGAGAAGAGACTAAAAAATTAGGTGCTCTGGCTATCCAGGGAGTGCAGGAGGCATTTCAGAGGGGTTTCGTGGCACTGGAGTTACACACAGCTCCCCATTAAGGGTGTAGGAGAGAAAAATAACTAGTGAGTGAAGGTGGGCTTATTGGATGGAAGTGGAGCCACAACTTACCACTGAGCCCTCTAGGGGGAGTGGCCAAGCAACCAGAGTCAAGTGCCCTTGGCTCCAGATGTGACTGGGCTTTCAGTTAAAGGCCTAGCAGGTTCTTCGGTGTGGAACCACATCTGGAGAGAGACTGAGCGACAGAGAACCCTTAGAGAGTAGTTCACTCACCAAAATGTTCAAGCATGGAGGTGGATGCAGAGGCCAGCAAGGAATTGATTCACTTTGTCCACAGCAGACAGACCGGTTCCCAAAAGGCCTTCAGAATTGTGGTATTCCTCAGAGCAAAAAAGGGAAAAACAAACAAAAGAAAGAAAAAATAAGGAGAGGAATCCCACCTCCTATCCTGACTTTAAGCCTTTCCCAGATTCAAATGGCACCATTTATGTTAGGTTTTTCAAAGTGGTTGCTGAGTAAGAACGACACCACACATGAGGTATTAAGGTAAGGAGTAGGTTTATTCATCAATCCTGCTGGCACCAGGCCATGTTGGTCTTCCAGGGGGCTGGGAAAGGCCTGGGAAAGACTTGGGAAAGACCTGGGAAAGAGCAGGTCTGGGCATGGGCTAGGCCTTGTCTATGGGATGGGTGAAGATAGGTGTGGCCACATCAAATTCAGATGTGACCTCAGCAGATGCAGATGTGACATCTTCCAGGTGTGCCAGTTGCCTAGGTAACACAGTTATTGGGCGGAGACTTTAATACAAGGAGGAAAGAGTCTGCTCTCCATCCAGGAGCAGATTTTACACAGGTAGAGCGCAAGGCCAGGATTTCAAACCCCAGTACCAGCACAATGTAAAAAAAATGAGTCCTTTATTTTTGAAAAGGGATATTTCTCCAAAAATTCATACCCAGGAAAATTTTCAAGGTCAAAGACTGTTTGAAAGGCTCTTTCACATCTTAAAATGATTTCTCTGTTTGATTCACATTATGGAAAATAGGAATCACAGTTCACATTAAAAAGTATGCACATTGTTGAACATTTTTAATGTTCAACAAAATGTAAAAATTGTTTATATTTTTAATGTAAAGGAAGCATGGGAAAGGAATGCACCTCATTGGGTGAATTAGGTTTGACTCACTGACAGACTTTTGCAAGTAAATGAGGGTCTGTTTACATGTAAAGAAGTCTATACAGATGGATTTCTAGGAGGGAGAACAAGCTTAGCTGCTGTCCAGGTTTGAATCAAAGTAAGTTTATTCCTATGAAATGACAAAGAGTAGCTCATCTCATAGAATTCTATGCGAACAGCAATTTGAAAAGGTTTAAAAAACCCATGTCTATGTTGTGAACAACCAAGTTTTCACAAACAAAAAAGAATTTCCTGAGCCAAAAATATATGTTAGAGCAAAAGAAACTATGTTAAATATAGTTAATGGCTGAGGGACAGGTGTAAAATTGTTCTGTAATAACAACTAACCTATACATTTTTCATCAAGTCCCTAACAAGAATCTCCAAGATAGGCCTTGCTAAATCTGTCATAGAGGACTGGGTTTATGCAATTGTCAGTTTTGTTTAGGGTCCAACATCTTCTATGGTCGCTTTGTTTGCAAATTGCTCACACCACATGCAGTGTCTGGAAAAACGTGCTGTCTTGCTAGACACCTAAGGGATTTTTATGCCACTTTGAATATTTATCGTTTTACTTCTTGTAATTATACCTGTCAATGTGAAGTCCTTTCGTGATAAGAATAATAGCTTCTGGAAGTGGTACCTTGGCGCCCAAGCCCAGAGTTCAAGCCCCATGACCGAAACACACACACACTCACACACACACACACACACACACACACACACACACACACACACACACACACACACAGACACACACACACACACACATTTACTACTTTGACTCATGTTAGGTTCCTGACATGGGATATCACACAATGATCTAATAATCAAACTTTCCTCCCCAGACAATACATCCATACTTCCACACAAACAAATACACCAGATCATTCAAAATAATGAGAATAATGAACCATCTACTCCGTGATTTCATTCATTCATGATGATGCATTTTTCATATCATAATTAAAAATCTTTTTGAGTCTCTCTGATTATTAGACAAAAGTATGTTATCATATAATAGAAACTCTAGGTAAAATTACTTTTCCCTAGTTAATCTTTAATATATCATATCAAAGAATTCTCTTTCCTTCTTGCAGAGTCTGTTTCTGGCATTTTTCCCTAATGTCTAATATTAAATTACAAAGGACATGCCATATTCCTTAATTCATTTTTCCTAAAGGTTATGCTATAAAGTTGAATCTGATTTGTTTACTGATTCTAAATTAACTTTTCTCAACAACTTGTATTATTGTTTATATTGCTCCTAAAGCATTTGAAATGTCAAAAAGAACTGGATATTCACCTTAGCAATGATTGTGAATGGCAGCAATGTTTGTGGGGAAATGAAGGACTTGGAAGTATCTGGAGTGCCTAAAAGATGGCAATGCTATTTAAAGGGCTGATCGTTTAGTAATCTTTTAAAATGTGTTCTTCTGATTACATCTAAGAAGATAAAAGTATGCTTTTCATCACATTGTGGCCTGTAAAGCACTGGAATCATTTCCTTTGTACATCATATGCCCTGCTGCTACTGTAGTGAAACCCACAAACAACTGCACAGCTGTGTTAAGCTGCTCTAGATTTTGAAATTTTCTTCCAGTAGCCCTCCCTAGTGATTCAAGCCCAGACTCATGAGATAGTCACATAATCCACAATTACAAAGCACCACAATATAAAAGACCACGTGCAAAATGAGGTTCATTTTTTTCTTTATTGTTTCCTTTTTATTGATTGTCTTTTAAGGAGCGTGGGGCGGTTTATTTCTCATTATTCTTGGTGTGACTTAAGTAAATTTACCAGATTTTTGAAATAAAATAGATATAAAAAGGCATATTTAGTCACAAAATAAGAGTGAATATTTGAGTGATTCTTTTCATTCTACTCCTGTTCACAGTTATTTTAAAGTAACTTTGAGATGAGACAAGCATATGTGTAAATTGCCACGCACCAAGCACACAGGACTCTGGAATCTTTGGGCTTTGATTTCTATATCAACTTCACCTAGAATTGAAGATAATCAATTGCTTTATGTCTTAAGTAATCTACTTAAAACAAGTTTTATTAATTTTATCAATACATCTCATAATCTATGGAATTGATGCATTGCATAAGTATTTGATTTCTTATTTCCACTACATTAATATTACACTTATTTTAGTTTTTTGCACAAGAAATAAAGACATTCTTTTTTGGGGGGGGGGGCGTTCGTGGGGCCTGAACTCTGGGCCTGGGCACTGTCCCTCAGCTCTTCAGCTCAAGGCTAGCACTCTACCACTTGAGCCACAGCACCACTTTCGGCTTTGTTATTTTTGCTTATGTGGTGCTGAGAAATCGAACCCAGGACCTCAAGCAAGCAAAGCAAGCACTCTACCACTGAGCCACCTTCCCAGCCCAATAATGACATTCTTGAAGATAAAACATTCCTGTTTTCCTTTTTTTTTATTTTCTTTTTTTTTAAAATATTATTTCATTTTTTTGTGTGAACCTATTGTACAGAGGGAATACAATTACATGGGCAGGATAATGCATACAGTTCTTATCAAGCATTGCAGCTTCCTTCTTTATTTAACCTTCACATCACTCCCCACCTCCCCCCTACCTCCCCTCCACGCAATTCTCCCAACTCCCCCCTCCCCCCAACCACCGCACCAACTGTGTAAAGCTCGTTTTCAACATGACAACTTGTACTTCTCATTGTTGCAACAGGTTCACCTGTATCCTCAAACGACTTGTTTTTCCCCATTTCCTCCACAAGTTGTACTGACAACAAATATAGTAAAAGCAGGGGTTATACTGTGGGGGAGGGACATACAAAGCAACAAAGAGATAATCTTATAAATGTGTTAGAAACAAATGCATGAAATAAAAATACATTAAAATTCATATCTAAGGGTTCATTTTCCTAACATCCTATTATCTGATCTGCAAATAAGAGAAACCATGGGACCTATGTTTCTTTGGGCCTCGCTTACTTCACTTAATATAATTTTTTTCAAGTTTTTCCATTTCCTAACAAATGGGGCAGTCTCATTCTTTATGATGGAGGCATAGAATTCCATTTTGTATATATACCAAATTTCTTGTTCCATTCATCTACTGAGGGGCATCTGGGTTGGTTCCATATCTTAGCTATGGAAAATAATGCTGCAATAAACATAGTTGTGCTGGTAGCTTTAGTGTGGTCTTGTTTGTAAACATTTAGGTAAATGCCCAAAACCGGGATTGCTGGGTCATAGGGGAGCTCTATATGAAGTCTTTTCAGGAACCTCCATACTGCTTTCCAAAGTGGATGAACAAGTTTAAGCTCCCACCAACAATGAAGTAAGGTTCCCTTCTGTCCACATCCCCTCCAGCATCTGTTGTTGTTAAGAGTTCTTAATTATAGCCATTCTAACTGGGGTGAGGTGGTATCTCAATGCTGTTTTGATTTGCATTTCTTTTATGGCTAGGGAGGTTGAGCATTTTTTCATGTGTCTATTGGCCATCCTATTTTCTTCTTCAGACAAGTTTCTCTTCAAGTCTTTAGCCCACTTATTTATTGGGCAGTTGTTTCTTTGAGGATTTGTTGTTGGGGGATTTAATTTTTTGAGTTCCAAGTATATTATAGATATGAGACCCTTGTCTGCTGTATGGCTAGTGAAGATCTTCTCCCAATCTGTGCGGTTTTTATTGATCTTGCTAGCTATGTCCTTTGCCATGCAGAAGCTCTGCAACTTCATGCAATCCCATTGGTCCAACCTTTCTTTGATTTGTTGGGTTTCCTGGTCTCTATTCAGAACATTTCAGACGGAGCCAAGGAGACCTGGGGTTTCTCCTATTCCATCCTGTAATGTTTTCAGAGTGTCTGCATTGACTTCGAGGTCTTTGATCCATTTGGAGTTGATTGTGGTTCAGGGTGATATATAAGGATCTAGCTTTAGTTTTCTACATATTGTTAACCAATTTTGCCAGCACCATTTACTGAAGAGGCTCTCTTTCTTCCATTTTATTTTTTTAGCTCCCTTATCGAAGATTAGATGGCTATAGGTCTGTGGGTTCATTTCTGGATTTTTAATTTTATTCCATTGGTCCTGAGGTCTGTTCTTATGCCAATACCAAGCTGTTTTGATTACTATGGCTTTATAGTAGAGTTTGAAATTTGGTACAGATATTCCTCCAGGAGTGTTCTTTCCGATGAGGAGCGTTTTTGCTATTTGGTGTCTTTTATTGTTCCACATGAATTTTTGGATTGCCCCTTCTATTTCCTTGAAGAATGAGGTTGGAATTTTGATAGGTATCACGTTGAATTTGTAGATAGCCTTGAGAAGCATTGCCATTTTCACGATGTTAATCTTTCCAATCCAGGAGCATGGGAGGTTTTGCCATTTTCTAAGTTCTGTGTTGATGTCCTTTTTCAAGATTTTAAAGTTTTCATCATAGAGGTCCTTCACTTCTTTGGTAAAGTTAATTCCTAGGTATTTTATTTTTTGTGGGGCTCTTAAAAATGGAGTTGCTTTCCTAATTTCAGCCATACTTTTGTCATTGTTGGCATACAGAAAAGCTATGGATTTGGGGGGGGGTTAATTTTATATCCTGCTACTTTGCCAAAGTTTTGAATCAGCTTGAGTAATTTGGGAGTGGAGTATGTGTGATTCTTTAAATATAAGATCATGTTATCTGCAAAGAAGGAGAGTTTTATTTCTTCTTTCCCTATTTGGATCCCCTTTATGTCTGCATCTTGTCTTATTGCTGTAGCTAGGCATTCTAATACTAGATTGAAGAGAAGTGGACAGTGTGGACATCCTTGTCTTGTTCCTAAGTTAAGAGGAAATGGCTTTAGTTTTTCACCATTAAGTATAATGCTGGCTGTAGGTTTGTCATATACAGCCTTTATTATATTGACGAATGTTCCATGGATTCCTAACTTTTCCAAAACCTGCATCATAAAGGGGTGTTGGATCTTGTCGAATGCTTTTTCTGCATCTATTGAGATAACCATGTGGTTTTTATTCTTGCTCCTGTTGATGTGATGAATAATTTATTTGATTTGCGTATATTGAACCAGCTTTGCATCCCTGAAATGAATCCTGTTTGATCGTGGTGTATGATTTTTTGGATGAATAGTCGAAGTTGATTGGCCAAAATTTTTTTGAGAATTTTTGCATCAATGTTCACCAAAAAATGGGTCTATAGTTCTCTTTCTTTGATGAGTCCCTTCCTGGTTTTGGGATGAGGGTTATGATGGATTCATAGAATGTGCTCCTCCGTAGTGAACTTTCTCTTTCAATCTCATTGAAGAGTTGGAGGAGTATTGCTGTGAGCACTGCTTTGATGTCCTTGTAAAATTCTGCTGTAAAACCATCTGGTCCTGGACTTTTCTTAGCTGGGATGTCTTTTATTGCTGTTTCTATTTCAATGCTTGATATGGGCTGGTTAAGGTGGTTTAACTCATCTTGGTTTAGTTTTGGCATGTCAATATTTGCTAGGAAAAGGTCCATTTCTGTCAAGTTCTCAAACTTATTAGCATAAACTTTTGAGAAGTATTCCCTTATAATCTTCTGAATCTTGGTTGTTTCCGTGGTGATGTTTCCATTCTCATCGCTGAGTTTATTTATTTGTGTGTGTTCTCTTCTTTTTCTGATAAGATTTGCTAAGGGTCTGTCAATGTTGTTAATTTTTTTGAAGAACCAACTCTTTGTTTTGTTGATTCTTTCTATAGTTTTTTTGGATTCTAATTCATTTAATTCTGATTAAATTTTAATTATTTCTTTCCATCTAATGGATTGAGGATTACCTTGCTGCTCTTTTTCAAGGAGGTTTAGCTGTGTCTTGGTTTCAGATCTCTCCAATTTGTTGATGTAGGTGCCCAGAGCTATAAACTTGCCTCTGAGTGCTGCCTTTGCTGTGTCCCAGAGGAGCTGGTAATTTGTCTGTTCATTTTTGTTGAATAGCATGAACATTTGAATGTCCTTTCTAATCTCTTCCATGACCCACTCGTGATTCAGCAGTGTGTTGTTTAGCGTCCATGTGATACCGAACTTTTTTTGGTGGCTTTTGGTGTTGAGTTCTAATTTTATTCCCTTGTGGTCAGAGAGAATGCAAGGTATAACTTCAATGTTTCTGAATTTAGATAAGTTTTCTTTGTGGCCTAAAATGTGGTCTAATTTAGAAAATGTTCCATGTGCTGCTGAGAAAAACGTGTATTCTGATGCTGCTGGGTGAAATGTTCGGTAGATGTCTGTAAAATCTAGTTGATCTATGCAGCTGTTTCGAGCTGTGGTTTCTCTGTTGTGTTTTTGCCAGGTTGATCTATCTAGTGGGGAGAGTGATGTGTCAAAATCCCCAACAAGTAATGTCTTTGGATGTTTATGGGATTTGAGGGAAAGTAGTGTTTCTTGGATAAATTTGGGTGCTCTATTGTTTGGTGAATAGATATTTAGAATTGTAATATCCTCCTGAAGGAGAGATCCCTTAATTAGTATGTAGAGACCTTCTTTATCTCTTCTCACGAATTTTAATTTGAAGTCTATTTTATCTTATATTAGGAATGCAACTCCTGCCTGTTTATGGGGGTCGTTTGTTTGGTAAATTTTGCTCCAGTCTTTCACATTGAAAATGTGTTTGTTTTTATGGGCAAGATGTGACTCTTGAAGGCAGCAGATAGAAGCATTTGTTTTTTAATCCAACTAGACAGTCTATGTAGCTTAATTGGAGAGTTAAGTCCGTTATTGTTAAGAGATAGGACTGACATGTATTTGGGACTTTCTGCCATGTTTTCACCTTCTTGGGGGTTGCGAAAACAGGGTTCTTCCTATGGTTCTTGGATTCTCAGTTTGTTTGATGTGTCTTGGCTTTTATTGTGGTCTTGTTGGTTTTCTATGTGTAGGACATCTTTAAGAATCTTTTGTAGGGCGGGTTTGGTGGAGATGTATTGTTCCAATTTTTCTTCGCTATGGAAGGTTTTTATTTGGCCTTCAGTTATGAAGGAAACTTTAGCTGGGTACAGTATTCTTGGTTGATAGTTGTTTGTTTTTAGGGCTTGGCATACATCATTCCAGGCTCTTCTTGCTTTGTTTGTCTCTGCGGAGAGATCTGAGGAGATTCTAATTGTTTTCCCTTTGTAGGTGATTAATATTTTCTCCTTGACAGCTTTAAGGATCTTTTCCTTGGTCTGAGTTGATCCAGTGTGGATTATAATGTGACAGTGTGATGTCCTATCCTGGTCTGGTCTATTTGGGGTTCTAAAAGCTTCTTGTATCTGAATAGGCCTATCTTTTTGCACGTTTGGGAAGTTCTCTGTTAGGATCCTGTTGAACAAATTTCCTAGAACATTAACTTCTGTTTCTAGGTGCTCCTCTACAGCCATTATTCTTAGATTAGGCCTTCTGATGGTGTCTTCCAAGTGTTGGATAGATCTATCATATTTCTTGGACTTGTCTCGGATGTTTGTATGTTCTTTCTCTATAATATCTCGGCTGTCTTCAATCCCTGAGATTTGATCTTCTGCATGGTCTCACCTGCTCTCAAGTCTTTCTACTTTGTTTTTTTATCTCTTTTCCTTCTAATTGGTCAGCTTTGATGGCTTCAAATTCTTTGTTGAAGCTTTGTTTTAGATCTTGTATGAACTTCTTTACTTCCTTAATTTGGTGTTCAGTGTATATTCTCAGATCAGATAGTTGATTGGTTATGGTTTCCTTGGACTCCCATTCCTTCTGTTGGTTTCCATTCAGCATTCCCTTTGTGGTATCCCTGACTTCCTTCAGCTCTTTTTTAATGGATTCCATGAATACCTTTAGTGATCTTTGTGTATTCTCTTCCTGCTCTCTCAGTTCCTGTATTACTTTTTGATTATCTTCCTCCCGTTCGTGGTATTCCTGTAGTTCTCTTTGAGTGTAATCAGCCTGCTCACGCCATTACTGCCTTTCTCTTTGAGTATTCTCAAGCTGCTCACGCAAATCCTGTATCAGTTTTTGAGTATCTTCTTCACGCTTATGATATTCCTGTATAAACTTTTGGATTGCCTCCTCTCTCTCCCTATCATGCTCATACAGATTCCTTTGTATGTTTTCCATCTTTTCATTTATCATGTTTGCCAGCAGTGTTTGTAGAACTATTTGGGAACTCTCCTCTGGATTATTCATTATCTGTTCTGTCCCCTGATTATCCAGATTGGGAATTGAGATACCCGGATTTCCCATTTTTCTTGTGTTTTTCCGGCTTACTCTGCCCATTTGAGATGAAAATACCACCAGTTTTGTGCTAGAACACTATCTTAAGGCAAGCATCAATCAAAGTCTGAATTTGCAAAGTCTATAGTATACAGATATTTCATATTATTTGAATTTTAGAGGCTCCATTTAACAAATTAACGTTTAGACATTTATTTAGTTATTAAAATTGAACGTGCAGTGTGAAAAATAGTGTTCATTTTTATGAAAAAAAATACACTCAAAGGTTTAGATGACAGAATCTTTGGACAAATTGAAATATTCTATTATTCAAAAACGAAAAAGAATAATTAATTAAATTTCTCATGTAAACTTAAAGCAACAGGCTCTGTCAGCCTTAATGAAGCAATTTTATATTACATTAAATATTATATACTTTGGTCACATAATTTTCTCTTTTTAAACATAAACTATATTTGACAGAAAAAAGTAGATTCATAAATTTTGGGGTATATAAAAATCTCAGTTATTGGTCAAGTATTTCTAAGGTTTGAATAACAAGTCATTTCAGAGAAACACTGAATTTCATGTATTTTATGTCAATAGTGATTTTAGAAATGAATCAATCTCAATATGAGATAACTAAAGCACGAAATTCCATCAGTTATCCAATTATTCCAACAGACTTTAATAGAACTTATTTTTGAATAGCTACTCTCTATAGAATAACTAAGAAATAAATGATCATGATAGTATTTATTGTTCCTTCATCTATAAAGAAAGAACCTCACTATCGATGACACATACTTGAATAGAAATGCCATAAAATTATGAAAAATTCAAGTCATTATGATTTAGATGTAATAATCAAAAGTGAAATCTCTTGAAGCTTCCTTATCTGTTAAATAAAAAGCATTTGCCCTCTAAATATTTCATTCATTTCTCCAGCAATGGTATAACCAAACCACCTTTATGCCAAATAGTTTCTCTGATTAAGTCAAGTAAATATTTAGGAACAGAAGTTATCACAATTGTATAGAAGTATCTACCCACCACGCAATAAATTAAATCTTAAATCAAAAAGGATTGGGATTAATAATTAGCTTTCACTGTGTTGCCATAAAGAGGTGAACCCTTTCAAGTGGGCATAGTCATAAAGATTTGGTCACTGAGAACTTGTGATCAAAGAGAATGTTAAGATCAAATTCCTTTCTTCCTCTTCCTTCTTTTAATTCTCTTTCTCCTTCTCCTTTTCCTTCTCCATCTCCCTCTTCCCCTGCTCCTCTTTCTCCCTTCCCCCACTCCTATTCAACCTTTTCTTTACTTCCTCGCTTCCATGTATACAAATAATCCATCACTTGTTCCTGACATGGGGTATTGTGCCACCAGCAATGCAAAGCAATGAGGATAAGAAACATAAAATGAAATGTGTAAAACAAGAAGTCAAGATTTATCTTTCCTCCTTTTAAGTTAAGTTTATAATGTATTTTGTCATATTAATAGGAGACTGAAACAGCATGTTCTCATTTATTGTAAGCGATAAGATTTACTGGAAAAAAAATCAGACCAACATCGCCCTAATGAAATAATTGATTAAATTAATATTATATTCGAACAAATCTACTTTAAAATATTAGATATAATTGAATAAGAGGCAAAAAATCACCTCTATGATTTCTTACGAAAAGACAGCAGAATACGATCTGTTAACAAAAATGGGTCCCATGGAACAATGGGAAACAAAATCTACACCTACAGATTGTGATATAGCTAGAAATTAGTTTTCACTATGCTAAGTCTTTGACATTTTAGGTTTGTTTACACAGCTACTGTCATCTCTTAGGAAATGACTTTATTAATACTCAAGGGTTTGCAGCTTATAACCCAGCAACAAATAATGATTCTAAATGTAAAAAGGCAGAGGCTTCTAGTTCAAAGCCTTGGCTTGGTGCCAGCTTAGTAAGTTATAGCTGCACCAGGGAAGAGGGGTAAAACAGGAGTGGGTATAAAAAAAAAGCACTGGTCTGAAGCCTCAAAATAAGGACCCCATTCTGTGTGGACCAAACAGTCTCTAACATGAGGTTCTTTTTAAATTAACAAGCACGATTTTAGATTTTTGCAGAGTGAGATGATGCATAGTTACAGACGAAGTCTGACATGTCAGGTAATCCAGTCTGCTCTTTCACAAGTTACCCAATAGCCAGGTTTCAACACGTATGACTAAAATGAGATTGTCCAAATTATACTGTGACTTTTACCTCTCATGAATCAAAATTCTGTCTAATAATTTCTGTCTTCCAGATGTTTTCACAATATTTCTCATGATCTTTTCTACTATTTTGTCTTCATTATTGATACTCATACTACTTTTTTGTTGTTGTCTTTTGTGTATATGCCATTTTTAGTGCTTGAACTCAATGTTTAATTGTCTTCCTTGTATTTTTTGCTCATGGCTGAGGACACGCTATTCTTTGGGCCACATCCTCACCTTCTGCCTCCTGCTGGATAATTGGAGATAAGTTTTCACATTTTTGTCTGTTTGGACTGATATTGAGCTAAAATATTCAGGTGTTAGCTTCCTGAGTTTCGGTGATTCTACACATGAACAACTAACACCAAGCTTTGCTATACTATTATTTTAATTATGTCTTGGAAGAAAGTGAAGTCTATTTGCATTAAGTGTGCAATTTTCAAATACAAGTTTGAATATACTTGATATAATGTAACTGTTATCAATTTTAACAGTTAAATCAATGAATGCTAAACATTCCCAAAGAAATGTAATTGAAAAAATGCATAATTATTTTCTTTAAACAAGTAAAGGAACTATGAATTTCTTTCACTTTACAATTCATGTTTTATATAACTTTAATTAGCAAACTTCCATGACTAAAAGTAAATATATTAATTTTTTACTACAAGAAGCAAAGTGATTGTACTTAAGAATAGATATTTCATCACAGCCAGGAGATAAGTTTTTGAGCATTCTCCCCATAAAGAAATGTTACATGCAGAAATTAATGGATATGATGTGACTTGATCATTAAACAACATATAAATGAATGGGAGTATCACTCCATACTTCATAAATGTGTAAAAAATAATTATGTTGCTAGGCGCCAATGGCTCATACTTGTAACCCTATTTACTAAGGAGGCTGAGAGGTGAGAATCATGGTTCAAAGCCAGCCTAGGCACGAAAGACCATGAGACTCTTATCTCCAATGACCCACCAGAAAACTGGCTGTGGCTCAATTGTAGATCACTTGTCTTGAGCTGAAGACCTGACTGACATCGTCCAGGTGACGATTTCAAGCTCCATGACCGACAAAAATTAGAAATAAACAGTTACAAATAAACTAATATTTTGGTATAAATGTTAAAATATGTATTATAAAAACCTTTAAATCCTCACTAGATATGCTAGTTTATATAAACGTAGAGAAGTTAACTCTGGTTTTAAATGTCATTGAATCAATTGTGTAATTCACACATTTCTCACTCAATATATATTTGTATGTTTATATACTTATAGGCCATAAGTATAATTAACTGATATGTGATAGGGAGTGTTGTTTTAGGAATCTCCCTTGGCTTTCTAACATTAACCCTTCTACCCTAAAATAAATAGTCTCTAACCTTGTAAGAGGTTTCATCTCATTGAAGTAGAAAAATATAAACCATAATCATTTTTTGGAACAACTGTAACATTTTACATGCATTTCACTTAGTTTAAGAACCAAACCATTCAAGTCATCTTAACTGTACAAGTAATAACAAAATGTCTTCTGAGCTTTTCAGTCTCTTAAGAGATGAAAACCTTTAATTATATATTTTTTTTCTGCCTAACGTCCTATTCCTTAGAAAGATCTTTTGTGTTACCTTGTGTTCCTGATTAGAAGACAGGAACAAAGGCAATAATGAAAATAGCCAAGGAAAATATTTGAAACAATTATAAAACAATCGCCGACACTCCTGTATTCACTGGTTTTAATGAGAATATACGTTAAAGTATCACGTTTTTGTTTTCATTTAAAGAGCAATAATTAAACTTCAATTAACAGTGAAGAAGGGAACAGAAAACTGAAGACAGCTTGACTTTGAACAATCCAACATAAGTAAAATGGAGTTATCTTTTTTCTTTGTAGTTGCCAAAATAATAGAGAGCAACACCCAAAGGCAAGGAAACACCTAAGCCAAAGCAGTAAACGTTTGTCTATAAAATAATGGTGAGGGTCTGACTCGTTCAAAGTCAGGCTTGCAAAGAGGAAAAGTGTATTTGCTTTAGTGTGAACGATAAAAAAAATATAAAAATTCTTTATTGAAATTTTACATATCTAGACTAGGACTTCTTGTGTTGGAGAAGAGGAAAGGTATGAAAAAGTTCAAGATTGTTTGACTATTCCCCAAGATCATTCTACTTTATCAGATATAGCAATGCAAGTTGCCTTGGTTACTCTTAGTATCATGCTTGTTTACATTTAGAAGCATTATTTGTTGCTGGGTTATAAGCTGCAAACCCTTGAGTATTAATAAAGTCATCTCCTCAGTGATGAAAGTAGTTAAAATGTCAAACACTTAGCATAGTGCAAACTATTTTCTAGCTATATCACAATCTGTAGGTGTAGATTTTTTTCCCATTGTTCCATAGGACCCATTTTTGTTAACTTCTTTTTCATCATCTGGTGATCCTATAACATCCTATACCATCCTGCAATTGCTTATCTTTACTGGATTCTCTAATTTATGTTGGAAAGTTAGGAAGGAGAGAAGATTGAGTTACTGTTTCAGTTTTACCTTATTTTTTTATTAAATTAGAAACTGTAAATCAAAATAACATAACTTATCTTTATAATAAGAGGAGACAGATTTCATTTCTATATTCTTACCCTAGCTTTCTAGATAACTTTGGTACTTAGTGATCCCCAAATATTAAAATGAAGATAGGGAGCTTCTTGTTTAAATATTATTTAGGAATTCAAGACTACATTAATGCAAGGCCCTTAGTAGTATGTACATCATAAATGTGTATAAAGCTGGTGACAACTTTTTCTTATTCTCAGAAACTAGGATACGTGGTATCCTTGTAGTTGCATCAGGAAAAGGCTGTATTTGATTTAGCTTACTAAACCAACTCTGCTGTAAAATATTTCTACTTGATAATTTTCTTGAATGATCTGTACTTATCATTTACATTTCTAAAGGACAGAAATCAAAATAACTCTCACTAGATTAAAATAGAGCCTCCTACAGAGCTAAAATATTTTTCAGGTGATTCTAGTGGAAAAGGCATTTACTTCCTGTTCCGCTTTCCAGAACCTTCAGTATGTTTGTTCTTGTCTTTCCCTTAATCTTCTAATGTAGCATTTTACATCTTTCTGTTGATTCTTACCTAATGATGTCCCTTTCGAACTACAGCTGGGACTTTTGAGTATAATTTGCCAATCTGAAAATTATTCAAATTTGTGTTCCTTGGGTAATGAAAGGTGATTATTTTACAAACTTATATATAAAATGTAAATCTACATTTGATTGATTAGATATTTCGGGACTATAGATATTTTCAGAAGGAATATTACTGCCTACCACAATGAGTGCATAAGCATTCCTTCTACAGGTTATAACCTGTTACCCTTTCCTTAATTTTGAACAAAATATTTCTTCAATAAAATATAACTAGAAAAAATTTGGCTCCTGAAAGCATTTAATCCTGATTAAAAATTGTCATTTACTAGAAATCTTAAATATCAGACAGCAGCTCCTGAAGCAGTTCAGGCACTATCACTTTTTGTATATTCTCCTTACAATCTTCTCTTTTCAAGAGCATTTGATTGTTATTATTTTGGAATTATGGTTAATAGTTATTTGACTGCTATTTTTAAAGAATGCACCACCAATACTCCTTCTCGTCTTTTACCTTGTTTATGTGTAATCTATTTCTGAAAGAAACACGGCTATTTGAATTACATGAACTGCTTATTGAAGTGTGGAGAGGAAAAGAAGAAAAAAGATGCCCCTGTGTGTATGTCATGTTGAAAATTTACCTAAAAGCTATTTTCTTAACATCATATGTTTTTTCATTTTTTTTGGATTCTGATAAAATTTAGCCTCTCAACTCACACAATGCTAATGCTGTCTTATTTCATGCCTACTAAAAGCAAACAACAAATTAGTATATATTTTAAATTTTTTAATTGTTAAAATTATTATTTATTAAAAAACAATATTTTTTTTAAAAATTAGCCAAGGAAAATTGTTTGTTAGATGTTTAGAGTCATGTGCATACTGTATTGTTGAAGCCAGAAAGGGAAAAATCATGCTTTTCTTCTTCCTTGAGCCACTCTGATTTATTTCATATATTTCTGAAAGAATAAAATTCTGGCTTTGAAGCCTTTTGCTTGATATCCACAATGTCTCATTCTTTCTTTATTAATAGGAAAATTTGGAGAAAGGATGAGAATTCTCACTAGAAAAAGGAGGAGAGGAAAAGAGAAGTGAGAAATCTAGATATTTCTTTCTCATCTCAATCACAAGTTATTGATAATGATTGTGGATGTTAGATACAGTCTTCTAGAGTGATTAAACACATTTATAGAAAAAGTTAACCCCTCAAGTGATCACATAGAGAATGCTTATTTATTTAAAAAATGTAATAGCATCAAACAGGAAGTGTTATCTATTTATTTAGTACTGGTTTAGTATTTCTTAAATTCTGATGTGCTGTAGTCATACAAGAATGGTAAGAAACTAACATATTAATACCACATTCTAATATTCGCTTAATTCTTGCTGTGTTTGAGTTTTGCTTCAATTTTACATGCTATATTCTTCCACTATATAAGTTGAAAAAAGATTCCCTCTGGAAATATGCTATTTTTATCGGTAAGTGTAAAGAAGTTAGCTCTTAGACACAGACAATGGGATAGAAATCTTTCCCTAGAAGTAGCCTTTGACCACTTCTGGTTCATTTTTGTTAGCTGAAGCAAGTCACATGACCCATCTTGACATTGCAGAGTAGAGGTAAATCTCACCTACAGTAAGCTAATGCAGGACAGACTAATATGCCAAGATATGCAATACTTGAGATAAAGAGGAAAAAGAAGAGAACTATAATACAATCAGTCATACATGCCATCACATGTCTCTGCAGGAAGGAAACTATTATGTACCTTTGTTTCTAAAACTACTGAGATCTTTAAATCATGTCTTTTATGCTTCCATGTTACTGGAATTAGAGAACATCTTAATACTGAGACAACATAAAATCTCAAAAAAGCTGGACTAATCATTTCAATACTACATTTTGTTCTGCTAGGACATGAAACCATTTTATAGACAATACTTTATACTGGTAACTTTTTTTTTTTTCCAGAACTGGATTTTGTTAATATATGTGATTTTCCACCAGAATAAATGTCTTCATTTATCTGCATTTTGTGCAGACAGCATATTAAAGTAGATGTGGAGTTCGTCAGTAGCACTTTTTAAAAGTGCAAAAAATGTGGACTGGGAGCCAATATACATTTTTTTCCAACATCACCTTCTACATCTTCTTCTTCCTTCCTAGGAAATACACCCAATCAATAAAAAGGCTTAGATTTTTGGCTCTTGAACTTGAAAGTGGAAGTAGAATGTTATGGATGTCGGGGATTACTTTTTATGTTTTTTTTTTTATATAATAATGTAACATGCAACATCCCTATGAGTCCTGCAAGTGTTAACACTGTACTTCTTTAGGGATGTGATAGGAATGTTAGCCTTACTGGACTTAGTATTGTTTTCCACTTCCTTTTCTACCACCTAGCCTAAATTATAATACATAGTAATGGAATGAAAAATTAATGCCATATTAAGAAAGTCATTTAGGTTTTTGGGAATGTGGCTTCATGGTACAGTGATTGGTTAGAGTGCAAGAAATCCTGGGTTCAATTCCTCAGTACCACATAAACAGAAAAGAAAGTGGTGCTGTGCCTCAAGTGGTAGAGTGCAAGCCTTAAGCAAAAATAAAGAAAAAAGTAAAAGAAAAAGAAAAATCTCAGGAAGAGTTCCCTGGCCCTGAGTTCAAGCCCCAGGACTGGCAAAAAATTCTTTAGCTAGTAAATGCCAAATAAAGAACCTATATTTGAATATATAATTGCTCCTTCCAATAATGATGTAACAATAGTTCTTATGTACTTTATCTATATTAGAAGGCTGTGTTGAGAAAAAAAATTGTTAGTAAGTCACGGCAATTAATGGCAGGAATGTGCTTAGGTATCAGGTGAAGGTTAATCCTGGAAATTCAAAGATTCCAGGCTTTTGACTGGTCACTGCTAATCACAATGAGAAGGGTCGTCTAAGTGAGAATTGGAAATCTTTTTGGTCAGTATGGAACCAAAAAGGCACCAGCTAATTAATAGTTGTGATAGAAGTGAAGGAATAAATCCAGATGGAAGAAATAAATGAGAATTGTTAGTTTTTTGTTTTTTTTTAAGAGATAGCCAAGTAAGAACAGCACCATGCACGTGGAATTCAGGTAAGGAGCAGGTTTACTCTTCGTTCCGGCTGGCACCAGGCCATCTTGGTCCTCCACGTGGTGGGGAAAGGCCTGGGAAAGATTGCTGGGAGATCTGGGAAAGAGAAAGAGCTGGGAAATAGAAAAGAGCTAGAAAAGAGAGAAAAGAGCTAGAAAAGAGAGAAAAGAGCTAGAAAAGAGAGCATCTGAAAAAGAGGTGGGAAATGGAGAGCTAAGAAAGAGAAGAGAGCTGGGAAAGAGAAGAGAAGGAGAGAGCTGAGAAAGAGCTAGAAAAGAGCAGAGACAGGGCGTCTGGGCCTGGGCTAGTCTTTATCTAGGGTATGGGGACAGAAAGGTGTGGCCACATCAAATTTAGATTGACCTCAGTGAATGCAGATGTGACCTCTTCCAGGTGTCCTAGTTGCCTAGGTAACACAGGTACTGGATGGAGACTTTGCTGAGAGGAGGGTGGAGTTTGCTAGCCATCCAGGAGCGGACCTTATATTAATAATAACTAAATTATACCAGAAACTCTTCTAGGAAACCATATTTGTTTATTGAAGAACTAGTTATGAACCAAGCTTATTCCTCATTACCTTTAGCATTCTATATCACTTAGGCCAATTCTTAATCTCTGTGTGATAAATTGAATGCCATTCTATGTTGTTCTTTCCTATCTGATCTCCATTGCTTTCTAAAAATCTCAGTCTTTCTATATTTCTCTACTGACAATTATTTATACTAAGTCCACCGTCGCATACATCAGAAGATGCTAAAGTAAGAGTCCAATAGCTCATGAGTCATTAATGTAACAACATGGAAAAGGAGGACATATTTATTGTTACCTCAAATTTTCTGAAAAGCTGAAATGTCATCATTTGATTCAAATTTCCATTATTTGTCTACAAGTCATTACTTGCACATAAATACAAAGATGAGCCAGGTGCTGGTGGCTCACATCTGTCATCCTAGCTACTCAAGAGTTTGAGACCAGAGGATTGTGGTTCAAAGGTAGCCTGGTCAGGAAAGTACATGAGACACTTATCTTCAATTAGCCATCAGAAACCAGGAAGTGGTGCTGTGTCTAAACTGGTAGAGCACTCAATTTGAACTTAAGAGCTGAGGAACAGTGCCCAGGATCAGAGTTCAAGCCCCACGACGAACAAAAAAAGTCAAATATACTTTAAGTTTCCCTAAAAAGAACTACGAACTGAATAGTATCGTCCCAAGCAGAAAAAATTTTCCAATAAGATTCAGTGCACCTACTTTTGCTGAATTATTTAAGTTATGGCTTCTTTGCTGGATGTATTCTCTTCTTTTAAAAATTGTCAAATATTACCATTATAATAACCTTCATCTAATACTTCTTGGTTCAAAAGAGAAGTCCATAAAGTTCATGTCATTTAGCTTTCTTACTATCTCAGTTCAAAGCCAACTCAGGCAGGAGAATCTGTCAAATTCTTATCTCTAATTAAACACCAAAAAATCCGGAAGTGGACTTTTGGCTCAAGCAGTAGTGTACTAGCTTTGGGGGCAGGTGGGCAGGAAAGACAATTGTTCAGGGACAGAGTCCAGCATCTGAGTTCAAGCCCCAGAAGCAGCACAAACTAAAGAAACAAACAAGCAAACAAAAAAAAACCCCACATATTTCTTTGGGACTATCCTTAAAGCACTGGTTTGAAAAGAGGCTCCTATTGCTGATCATACTCACTGGATCCTGCTTTTTGTAGTCCTTATTGATATGGCAAACTCAGGACCAGAATAAAGGAATGGATATCTGACTTTTACAACAAGAGAAATATCTCAGGAGTTAAATATCCATGCATAAGACATTTTAAAACCTCCGTGTCTTTGTTTCTTTGCAGTAGAACATTGTACAACAATGTTATTTCCATTTTTTCTATGCTGGCCTTCAAATGGCATGTTGTTTCCTTTTGTAATACTCTCAACTAGAAGTCTACAGAAAGTTTTATGAGTAAAGAGCACACTCGAAAAAGTCAGGGACAGAGTTTCCTTCAAGCCATTGATTATTTTCTTGTACAGTAAAAGGAAAGCACAAATTAACTTGAACTTTGTCATTTTTCTATGTTCAATATCTCTCCTGGATTGAGCTTCTACTTCCTGTAAAAGTTCCTTCCTATTACTTCCGTAACAATCTACGGTGCTGCTCCAGGCAAAGTGAATGTTTTCTGGCTTCATTGAAATAGCACAAAGACATCTTTGGGCATGAGGTAACACGTGTTTCAGAGACATCTTAGCAACGAGAAAATATAGAATTTACATGTCTTATAAAACATTATCCATGTACATATGGCCATATAAGACTATGTTAAGTGAAATGAGCCCAAAAATAGGGACACCAATTGTTTTTTTTTTTCTTTCTTACTATTGTTTTTAATGTATCTAACATATATTCTGTGTTTTTTTTGTTTCTCTTCTATTTTCTTCTTCCATGGTATAACCCGTTTCCACTGTTTGATATCAGGGACCTTGCACATACATTTTTCTAATGTGGGGAGGGGAAGGGAAATAAAATGGTGAAACAAGGATACAGTATGACCTGTTTTAACAATGAGATGAACAAAACACTATTTTGAAAATGAACTTTACAACTTGGGGATAGGAGGGGAGAGTTGGGGTGATGGGGAGAAAAGGCATGGCAGGGAAAAGACAAAAGAAAAGGTAACAATGTTCGTTAGATAGTGTAGTCATTAACTTACTTATGTAACTTTAACCCTTCTGTCCACCATTTTCACAATAAAAAAACATGAAAAAGGAAAATATTATCCTGGAGTACATTATGTTCAAATTTCCTAAGTGCTCTGTAAATTAAGACCTATTTTAAGTGGGAAGAAGTTTCTCAGAAACATTTTTTGTCAGTGTTTGTGTTGTGCATTATTACCCAAGTGTACATAAGTTAACAGAAGGAGAAACAATAGGAATAGGACAAAGAGAAGTTCTGTATTTAAGTATAATGGTTCAATACTCTATAGAAGACTCTGCAAATAAGACAACTTTGAAAAAATAAAGTCAAGGCCAGCATGTAGATCTATGGGAGTGACATAGAGAAAGCATTTCTACTAAGTGGAACATGAAGGATGAGACCAATCTCTTTCTTCTACTACCTCTAAATCATGATAGCTAATCATTCAAATTTGTAAAAAGTAGAATGGAAGAATAATTCTGGATCCAAGCAATTCATATATAAGACCGTGGACTTAACTGGAAAAAAGGCCATGTTGAGAGAGCAGGAATTATACTAGCAATGAAATAGTGGCTAAGATTACATTTCTTTTTCTTTTTCTTTTCTTTCTTTGTGTGTGTGTGTGTGTGTGTGTGTGTGTGTGTGTGTGTGTGTTTGATGGTAGTGGGGACTGAACTCCGGGCCTGGGCACTGTCCCTCTATTCTTCAGCTCAAAAATTTTTTCTCTACCTTTGAGCCCCACACCACTTCCAGTTTTCTGGTGGTTAATTAGAGATAAATGCCTCAGAAACTTTCTACTCATGCTGGATTTGAACTGCAATGCTCAGATCTCAGCCTCCAAATTAGCTAGGATTATAGGTGTGAACCACTTGAACCCTGCTTAGGATCACATTTCTAACAGTGTATACTCAGCATATGTAATGTGTATGTTCATCTATCTTTACATGAACTCTAGTTAAAAATCTGGGAAACAGCTTAGATTTTACACTCACAAAAATGGTTGTAGTTCAAAAGGTGGTATCCCTGGAGAAATAAAACTTAAGAATGGAAAGGAGTCTGGGAAGTTCAGTTTGCATCTAGCTTGGGCAAAACAGTCTTTGAGACACTATAATTAACCAGCAAAAAGATGCATTAGAATAATGTCTCAAGTGAAGGAATACTAATTATGAGCAAGATTGCTGAAGAAGAGCTTGAGGTTTTTGCATACATATATACATACAAATACTCACATACACACAGAGGTACTTATATGTTCAAACACACATATGGAACAACTATCAGATTATGTAGAAAAGTTAGAAAATATGTCCTGAGTAAAAATAAAATCAAGTGATAATTTTTAATATTAGAAAGTCCTCAAGTGAAATTTCCCCAAAAAGCTTGAGAATATTACATAGGTGGGAACAGAGATAGTAAGAAAGTCAAGTCATCATTAATAAAGGGATCGGATCCAGGGAGGAATGAATCCAAGACCCCTTCCGGTGCATCTGAAAATGTTCATATCTTGTGTCAAATGTTAGAACATCTTTGATAATAGTTCCTAAACAGTCTGAGCCATCACTCTAGTGGAAAATATTATTGGAGAAGTTCAGAATTGCTAGACTGTATTTAGATTAAATAAATAAAAACTATGGTAGGACAATGTGATACAAGCCAGGAATTCTAGCACTCAGACTAAGACAGGTGATTAGAAAGTGGAATGACATAGTGATACTTTCAGTGGAATAGGTAGTATAATTTGGTCTCAATAAACAAACCAAGAAAGGAATAAAAAATAAGCCAGAAAGGAATACACAGTTGGAAGTTTGGGCTAATTTTGTCAATGTATTTTGAGAAATCAAGTTTCCTATTGAAATGCAACTCATATATAATCCTCAGTTGTGTTTAAATGTCGTCTTCATTACAGAACATTACTAGATGCAGAAGAGCTCATGATTCCCAACCAAGAATTTGATAAAGCAACCACATTCTGTTAGATTCCAAAGAAATGATGAAGGATTACAAAAGCTTAAGCCTAGAGAAATAGGAAAGTTCATTTTATGTAGGAGTTTGTAGACCTGGCTAAATAAGAATTTAGATTTAAAATAAATATTTTTGTTTGTAATTTAATATTCTATAGGTTACTATAAAATTGTTTTTAAGTAGAAGATTTAATTTACAAATTCACAAATGATTCTCGCTTTCTATTTGCCTAAAATATTCTTTCAAGTAAGGCATAATTAGAACTTAGACAACAGTTAATTCCAACAGTTCGTAAGTAACATGATAATGTGAATAATCTAGATAAAGTTGACAACAAATTTATGCTATTAATTTATAAATTTACCAAAAGAGCAACTTTTTGAGACTCTGGTGTAACATGGTATGAAGAGAGTAATTGTGTGACATCTTAACTTCTAGGCCTGGGCACTGTCCCTGAGCCTATTTTTGCTCAAGGCTACTGCTCTACCTCTTGAAACTCAGCGCCACTTGTGTCAGGCTTTTCGTGAGCAGTTATTGGAGATAAGAATCTAAGGAACCATCCTTCCTGGGTGGGATTTGAACCACAGTCTTTAGATCTTAATAGTCAGACATTCAGATCTCCTGAATATCTATGATAGATAAAATATATAACTATAAATAATATTTGCAAGTGTTCTGATCTCAAGGATAACACTGGGAGGAAAATGATACAGAAAAGTTTAGTGTAGTGTTCTTTCCACAATACGAAGGGCATCACATTAGCAGAATTGTAGTATTTTTTCACAATAGTTATATGCTTGTCATGTTGTGAATTTAAGGAATTTTAAGGTGCACATTACAAGTTGGAAATTGTTGGGCTAGGATGACTTTATGACATAAAAACTTGGGATCGATGGTTATAGACATAATGGCTTACTTTGATGAACAAATGTTTACTCTTGAGGAATTAATATAGGTATTTCATAGTTTTACCCTCTCCCAGACTGTGGCTATTTTTTCTGTTGAATTTAAATATGTAACGCTCCATTGAAAACTGCATTTATTGCAGAATTAAATAAAATGAAAACAGGTACTGTTTTGAATGTCTCTAGTGTGGCATGTTAAGAATTTGAAAATGAGTATTTATTAGTCATAGGAATGTTCAAGAACACATATACTCTGTCCTCTTAACAATTATTCCGTTTTAAAAGTTAGGAGTTTCAACAGAATTGAACTATTTTTGTTTTAGTATGAGACAATACTAAAACAATGTTTTTTTTTCAAAATAATGGCAAGTATATTCTGAAATATTATATAGTTTGATAATATTCAAGTTGATGACCCTCTGATAAAGAGGTAATTAATTCAAATTAGCAGCCAAAAATGTTCATTTCTTAAAAAGGTAATACACATATAATAATATTTACTATACCAATACAGTGAAATTATATTTTATACAGCTCATTTTTAATTTCATTTTATTGTCAAGGTGATATATAGAAGGGGTTGCAGTAATTATAAGGTAGTGAATACATAGCATGTGTAACTATTTACCCCCTCCCTCATTTTTGTCACAGTTTTCCTTCAGCTCAATACCCCTCATAAGTTGTAATGTAAATTTTCAACATGTTGTTTTGTGAGTATTGCTATTGCATTGGTTTGCCCTTTGTTCTTTGTCTTGCCATTTCATTGTTCCTCTTCCCTTGCTAAATAAAGATAAATGTATATACAATACACAGGATATTGAAATCAAATATAACAGGGATAAATCAAAGGTAAAACATAAAAGAAAAAAGAAATCTCATACTACATTAAAAACAACAACCACAAACAGAATATTCTGTTCCCATATCCAGAAGTCCATTTTGCTCATCATCATCTTATATGGTCATACATACATAGTTATTGAACAATTCTGCTCAACTGCTAGATTATGCTACACATTTCTTACTTATTACAAATGAGGAAACAATGCAATCTGTTTATTTGTGTCTTGTTTATTTTACTTCGTGGGATTTTTCCAAGACTTTCCAGTTCTGTATGAATTTGAAGTATAGAATTACACCGTGCATACATAAAACACACTTTGTCAGTTCATTCATCTGCTGAGTGGCATATTGGTTTAAAACATGACTGCTTATAAATATCACTTAGGGTCATTCAAAAATGAGAGATGCCACTTCCCTAGACATTATAAAAGCATGATTTCTAGTAACATAGGATTTTATGGTGGTATGAGTTTTGAGAAATCTGGATGAGTCTCATGTATATCTTGCACTGAATTAGGCAGGAAGATATCCAATATCATAGAGGATAAAAATGGTAGTGTCAAAAATATTTCCCTTGAGAAACATATAAGAAGCTGCCAGAAGTATAAAGTAGTTCAGATAATTTTGAAGAATTTAGAAATGCAAGCAGTATAGCCCAGTGGTAAAACTTTGGCCTTGCATGTGTGAAGCAATGGTGTGATCTCCCAAACATTACAAAGTACACACAAAGAACACCCACACAAAAACCACATAAACACACACATACACACCACATACCCACATTTGGAATATAGATATTATCCTATTCAACGGAGGAAATTATCACAAATAGTAAAAGTATGTTAATATATGAAATCTTAATATTGCTTGTACAATTTAAAAGTTTACTAGAAATAAAATAATCACAATATACTTGGATTTTAATAGATTAAGTAAATTGAAAATTAATAGAAGACATGAGAATCTTTGCAAATAAGTTTAAATAATAAACATTTTGAAACATGTATCCTTTTATTTTGACAAAAGAGTGATGTTACTGGTGTTTTAACTTAAGATTTAGTATATGATAGCGAGATGCCCTATATAACATTAGCGATGGCTATATCTCTAATCATTTCGTTCTGAATAGTTTTATAATAAGGTCACAGAGTTTTCCAGTATCTCTCGAATTACAAACCCTATTTACACTTCCCATCATAGCTAGAAAATGGATGCCACAAATCACAATGCCGGGCTCAAACTTTTTTTTTTAATTCAAGTAAAAATATTTCCAAAAAGTGGCCAAGTAATGAAGCTTTTCTTAATAAAGTATGTGCTTCATGAAAATACAGTAAGGATTTGTTACCTGGACAAATATGTTTATAACAATAAGAAAATAAATTTATTTAAAATCATAGCCATATAAAAATTAAGAAAACAATTTTTAAATAGTCACATGTTAAATATTATAAAAGTAAAATACATGTATCTGAATAATTTACATGTGTAAAATCATGCAAAAATAAATTAACTAAACCTACAACTCTGAAAAAAATGAATTACCCTAAAGAAACAAAAGAAATTATTTAAGCCCAAAATTTGAAATTTAGAAAATAAATTGCAGTGTACTCTTTAGTTGACTTAATTAAGTGTAAACCCTCTGTATATCGATTTTATAATAAAAACGCATTAACAAAGAAAGCAAAATTACCCATGGATCAATAGCAATAGCAAAAGCATCAGTAGTCCTTCTTTTGAGTGTACTAAAAAATCGATGGAAGAGATAATGTTCCTTCCCTACTAAATGTACTCATTACTTTACCTTATGTATGTAACTGTAACCCCTGTGTACATTTCCATTAAAATAAAATTAAATTGAAATGAAAATAAAACCAAGTGATATACCAATTAAGAATTCTTAGACACCATTGGTTAAAAACTTTGTAAAAAACTGCCCTAAATACCCAAGGAATATACTTTGATGATACTATTTAAATACTTCAACTTCAGCAGAAAAGCCAAAAGTTTAAAAACTGTTACAAAGTAAAGTAATAAATCAGAATATATTACTATTAATAATAATCATAAGATGAATTTATAGTGGTAGTCAAATATGTAAGAAATGATGCAATTTGCCATTAATTTGCACTTAATAAGTGAGAAAGAATTTTTTAGGTCTTTTTAAATTATCATATGATAAATGAAGGAACTGTTCTGTCACATCATATGATAATCAGATGAAGCTGATATTAGAGCAAAGAACAGATTGTATTAAGTTTTTGAATGTTCATGTATATACTTATTTTGGTTGTGGGAAATTGTGGGTATTTCAACTTGGAGTATATTTTTCTTGCTAGGCAGGCGTCATATCAGTGGTTAATTTTAGGATAGGGGTTTCCTTTCCACAAGAACATGCACCTGATCTGTCCTTTTAGCCATCTCATCATCAATGGCATCCGAGATGAACACCAACTTGTCCAGCCTGCTACCTTGACTGGCCTGGATCCACAATCAATCCAATCATAGTAACTAGATAGTGAAGTATGGTGAAAATGATCCAATGCACCAAGCTATAGATTGAGAAGGAATTCCACTGAACTTTTGGCCTGGGTTCTGTTCTCAAGCCTCCTAAGTATTTAAGAGTACAGATAGGAGCCCCTGGTGCCAAGCAGTAACAGTATAAAGCTATTAGACATATATATGACTTAGGCTTGTGATAATCTCAGGAAATGAATAAAAGAGCAGTGAAGCATAGAGGACAGCCAGAATTTTAACTAGGTACTCAGAGGATGAATAAGCTTAACTAGCTACTCCGGAGTCTGAAATCTCATGACCACTGTTCAAAGCCAGTCCAATCATGAAAATACAAGCGATTATCTAAAAAAAGAAAAAAAAAAAGAAGTGGCTGAACTGGTAGACCACTATCCTTGGGCACAGAAACTGAGGAATAATTCCCAAGCATATCAAGCATCAAGAATGATGAACGCATGCATGAGCACATGCACGTGTGCCTTTGCATTTTCGCATGCGCATGAACACACACACACACAAACACACACACACACACACACACAAATGAGTATTTCAATGTGAAGTTCTTTATTTTTTACCTTTGCTGTACTTTATTTCCCTGTACTGGCTCACAAATTAACAAAATCAGCTAAGGATATATTTACATAAAATTCATCATGTTTCTCTAAAATCTACACTCTTTTTGGAAGCCTGCTTTATTTGACCCAAAAGTAAATTAGTCAGGAAGTCAATTCATCACTCTCAAGTCTATAGTATTAGATGATTGCTTAAGTTCTTCCTAGCAATATGATTTTGTGAAATCCTGCATAAAGCAATATATTTCTTTCACTAGAAGTGAAGCCTCTTTCAAAAAATTAATAATAGGTTTTTCTCCTCTTGGCATGCATCTGTAGTTATATTATCTTCATATATTTCATGATCTGTGTATGACAAAGACTACCGTGAAAGTAAAAACACCCTTCTCAGCATTTTTATACCATTCATAGATATGAATGTGTTTAAATGTTACTGAAATTGCTTTGGAATAAATAATGTTCACCCTGACTATCTTGAGAAAATAGAATTGGTTTCTCAGCACTTTAGGTAAGAAAATCAGAGAAACAAACAAAATGAAAAGTTTGGAACAACTCAACACATACATTCAAATGAAACAAAACAAGACAGAAAACACAAATTAATTCAGTACTCAAGAACCTGCAGGAAATGCAAAGATTTTTTAAAAATCGGCTATGACAAGCTTATGAAAATCCTGACTACATGGGAGTGCACTGATGTGAGAACAGTGGCTAAAGCCTAGACTAGACAGAAAAAACTGTACAGAATACCATACACTTGTTATTCTAAATTCCAGGATGAATAACATAAAGTGGACTGAGGCCAAGGTCATACACAAGTAGGAAGCCAGTTTCTATCTGAAAAATTATCAGGATAATTTAGGGCTGGCACATGACAAAGTGGTAAGCACACCCATTTAGGGGGCACAAGACACTGAATTCAAACTGTAATATTAGGGGTATTAAAGAAAAAAGCTATGATTTTAAATAATTGGAAAAATTGTAACACTTCAGTATTTTAGTGGAGAAAAATCCATTTCAGAGATAGAATGAACCCACGTTCCAATGCTACTTTAGTGATAATGTTTAGTGGTACTTCAGACAAAACAGAGTTACCTTGTAAATGAGCATGGATGTGCATTAGGGTGATGGAAATACTCTACTTACACAGATGTAAATTAGATTTTTTGGGTAGATTGTAGTTCTTGATCTAAGAGCCTGGGTGATGTCCCTGAGCTTTTTCTCTCAAAGCTACCACTCTATCACTTTGAGCCACAGTTCCTATTCTTGTTTTCTGTTGGTTGTTTGGAGATAAGAGGCTTATGGACGTTTCTGCCGAGGATGGCTTTAAACCATGTTCATCAGATCTCAGCCTCCTGAGTAACCAGGATTCAAGGCATGAACCATCGATGTTTTTGATAATTTAGTAAATTTTATAGTTACAGAAGTTATAAATTATCATTGTAACCTGTGTAATATATGTATGTATGTATATATCAATACATATGGGAAGAAATAGTTTAACATATTTTTGTATCTACAGTATATATATGAAATCATCCTTCATTATAAAATAAAATGGAAACAAAAGTTAATGAGGAGCAAAACAAAGGGAATTTTTACATGTTTATTTTTGTTGAATGAAATATGTATCAGTTTGGAAAAAAAGTCATCTCTACTTTAACAAAATGGATAATTGCTATTAATTCCAATCCATCTATTTGCCCATATTGTGCATCCTCACACATGAATGTCAAAATCAAACCACAATTTTTTGTCTGTATTTAACTCACCTGTTATAATTTAGGGGATAGATGAAGTAATCAAATAAAGATTAAAATAATAGAAAGTGAGGCTATGAGTTAGAGCTGAAAAAGATTTTAAATATGATAATAGCTAATTAAAATGTATATTTCTTACTTTTACTCTGTTGTTATGTCTCTCATTCCCACATTAGGAAAGTACATAGAAGGTTCTCACTAAATTTATATAAGTATTAAAAATATATTGAAAGAATATGGGCATCGTGTGGTTTTAGCTTATTGAGACATGTATGGGAGAGTGTGTTTTTGAGGACTTGCAATACCTTGTCATGTAGATGAAAGGAAGGATGTGCTTATTCAAGAAAACTAGCTAGAGGATTGCTCTCAGAAAGATAGTGATGAATTCTTCCAAAAGGTTACAGTAAAATCACATTCACAACCTTGTTCATTATTGCACTATTCACCACAGACAAGTTATGGAAACAGCCAAGGTGCCTTTTGGCAGAGGGATGGTTGGAGAAATTGTGTCATATATACACAATTGGATTGCACCTATCCATTATGAGCACTGTTACATTATTTACAAAGAAAGTGATAGATCTAAAAATATGTTAAGTAAACGAAGTGAGAGCCAGACACACAAAGGACCCATGTTCTGTCACATATTTGGAAGCCAGACTTTTATGCAAGTTAAACAACAGTATTAACCAAAGTTTTCATTTTTCAGAGCAGTATTTAAAAGGTGTAATTTCTTATAAAATTGAACTTTTAATCTAACAAAATGAATACCAGGAAACTATTACTTGGAAGATGTGAAGGTAAGTCAAAGGGAAGGAATAAAGAGAGTTATGGAGGAAAAATGAAGACATAATAGTCAATGCAAATAATATGAAACTAGAAAAAATTAAAGTGGGGTGAGGTTTGGAAGGGTAGGGAAAAGTTATGTAAAGATCCATTATACTTAAAAAGTAATTTATTGAATGGAAATTCCCGTTTACACCTAGTAAAGATAATTAAAATATGATTAAAAACAATGGAGATATTTGATCTTAAACTGTGTTCTCTTAAACCATGAGTCAATATAATAGTTTCTTCCTCAGAAATTTTCTTTGCAGGTATTTTCCTCATAGTGACAGAAAAGTGATCAATGCAATGAATATCAATACATCACATTGCACATATAAAATCACAGTAAAAATGTTAGAATTCATCATATGATAAAATAACAGGTAGAATTTGCCAAATGCTAATTGATTGTTTTTCCAAGTACTTTACCTATGGTATATAATTTAATCCTCACAATAATTGCATAAAGTGGAACTCCTTACATTTTTAATTCTCAGATGATGATATTGAAGTCTTCAGAGTTGGAATTACTAGTACAGCATTGCACACATGGTGTTAGCCTGACGATCATCTCCCACTGTATCAATTAACCTCATTCTATTTTATGACTAAAATACCAGCACTTAGTCTACAAATTATAGGAAATTTCCCAGAATTATTGTTTTCACTTTCACAATATTTCACTTTATATTTGTTAGAAAATAGGGAACTGTAATATGAAAACTCAAAGTTCATAATCAATGCATACCTCCCTGGTGAAAGGAACTGCTCAAGTATAATATTCTTGATTTCTAGCTCAAAATAGTAGGAATCGTATTTTATCCCTTCACTCAACCCTGCACTGCCTGGGGACACTATCTCTGTTTAACACTGTCTTACTGAAAGAATGACCTCCCCAATTCCTGATGGAAACATTTTGCAGGTCTTATGGACTAATCATTTCCACATTGTAGCTCAACTAAGTTGTTTACCATTCAAGTATTTTGATTGCTTTTTATACCCAACAATTTGAGAGAAAGGTACTACTTTAAAATGCTATTAAAGCAAGACTGATATTAAAATCACCTTTGGCCCCAGATAAATATTTTATCTTTCCTATACTCAAAAATGCACTCTGACCTATCATTAATGTTAGGAATGAGAGGATAAAAATCATAGACACCAAGACCTAATTATGAATTAAAGACTCTCCAACTTGTGAATAATATTGGTTTAAAAAGACATAAAGGGCTGGAAGGTGGCTTAGTGGTAGAGTGCTTGCCTTGGATGCATGAATCCCTGGGTTCGATTCTTTAGCAGCACACAAGCATAAAGAAAAAAGCTGGAATTGACGCTGTGGCTCAAGTGGTAGAGCGCTAGACTGGAGATGAAGAGCTGAGGGACAGTGCCCAGAGTCCAGGCCCCACTACCGTACCCCTCCCCCCCAAAATAAAGACATCAATACTACCAATTTTTTCTTCACAATTTCTTATGATACTGAAGATTCAATTATAAACTATTAACACTTGAAAATAACTCATTTTCATGGGAGTAGAACACAAAACACAAGATTAATCCTAATCATATTAAAAGACATTTATTTATACTACAAATTCACTCTTATAACTACAAAGATTCTAAAAATAACTGAAGCACAGTGACACAAAAATTATTTAAATGCATCATCTACATTCAGAGGACTGTGCTAATAGAAAACAAAATTATACTAATAATTAGGTTACCCAATTCATTTACATTCTTTTAATCTATTTCTTTTAGTTTCGTAAAAACTGGCTTTTCATAAAATGATCCATAAAAAAGCCTATATACCCATTTACATTTTCAGATCTTAACAATATTTATTTCAGAAATGTCTTTAGCTGTATTGTCAATGAACTAAAATATTACTAAAATATTTAAATAAAATATTACTAAAAAACTAATAATTAGGTTACCCAATTCACTTACATACTTTTATTCTATTTCTTTTAGTTTCATAAAAACTGGCTTTTCATAAAATGATCCATAAAAAAGCCTATATACCCACTTACATTTTCAGATCTTAACAATATTTATTTCAGGAATGTCTTTAGCTGTATAGTCAATGAACTAAAATATTACTAAAATATTTAAATGGTTTTCAGAAATTGCAAGACTCGCACTGGGATGTTATTTATATTGGAAAAGATATTCGAAAAGCCTTATTTGTTAAAGTTGTGATCGTTACTCCCACAAAAGAACTACTAATGAAGAAATATTTGTATGTCCAAAACAACTTCAAATGCATCCACAATTTGGAGATGACACATGTTTTTGTTTTTTTTTAAATATATATCTAACAAGCATAGCCACAATACTAATTTTCAGTAAATATGATGCGATATTCAAACCTTAAAAATACGGGGTTTATTATCTTAGTGTGAATAGATATGATCTTACAAAGAAAGTTGTTTTCAACAGACATCTGGAAAGAGTTTACCCACCTTGAGTTTCACAGAAAAAAACGGAGAGAAATACCTATTTGTTCAAGTTGGTCAAAATCACTCCATGAATATTTCTTAAAAATATAACCAATTTAAGAAGTCAAACACATATTTTGTACTGACAGTCATCTTACAGCAATAAATTACTACCTAATTATATGTGTATCTTTTTGCCTAACATATATTAAGAACTGAAAATGATCTCTTTTATCTAACTTACGTTGTAAATGCTTTGATTATGATTATGTTATTAACAAATAAAATGTACAGAAGGGTGGTTCCACTGAAATGACACAACAGATCACTGATAAATAAAAAAAACATTGCAACACAGTTCTTTTCAGTCTCACCCTGTTCATATTGGCAAGCAACATTGCAACAACACACACACACACACAAACACACACACACATAAACACACATGTGTGCACACGTACACACACATATACATGCATGCCAAATTCAGGGTTTATTGTACAAAAAGTTCAAATAAAATATTAGTGTTTAGGACAAATGATAATTTACCTTATTACAAAATGATACATAATCCAGTCACCATTGAAGTTACATTTCATCTGCCCCTCCACATGTTACCACTTAATTTATTTTAGGTAATTCTTTAACTAATTCATTCCTTCTTTAGTTTAATACTAATACTAGATCTTGAACTCAGGGCCTAGCTCTGTCCCAGAATTTGTTATGTTTTTGTTTTAGTTTTCTCAAGTCTAGCATTTTTTTGCTTGTACCACAGCTCCATTTCTAGCTTTTGCTGGTTACTTTCAAACCAGAATCTAATGGACTTTTTTCCTTGGTCTGGTTTCAAACCACAATCATCAGATTTCATCTTTCTGATTAGCTAGGAATAAAGACATGAGCCACCAGTGTGGATCCTACTTTTTCCTATACTTATCTATTGCACATACTTAGATAGCAATTTAATATTGAGAGTATAGAAGCAAGATCTATAGTGATTATATTTTTCTGTCAGAAATTCAAGTTAGTAATGTACCTTTCTTCTTAAGACCACACACAAAAAATAATTAAGAAGAAATCTGATGATGATGATGATGATGATGATGATGTGTGTGTGTGTGTGTGTGTCTGTACTGTTGCAATATGTTTCACATATAAGCACTGTGCAGGGGTGTCCAGACATTCACAGTAATTGCGTGAATATCTGCCTTGAGCTACCATCTCATTGATAATGTCTAAGTGTCCACTCTAGGCTTCCCGATGAAGAGGGGTATACTCATCGTCATCCCTAGTATTCATAGGAGAGGCCTTTTTGGAATGTAGTCTCCACACTGTAGTAAGCGGCAAGAAAAACACTCTACCACTGAGCCATTTTCGAAGCCAAAGGATTAAGATTCTTGTTTGTAATTTGGTCAAAGCTATGTCTCTTTATGTATGCTACTAAAAATGTATTTACTAATTTCAAGTAAATACATAAATTCTATTTCCATCTCTTTTAACAAATAAAAAATAAAATTGTTTGCTTTGTAAATGGATCAGAAGAATGGAATTTTTGGCTAGCTAGGTCATTGCACATCTGTATCTCTCTTCCTCGCTCTCTTTCTTGATTCTCATAGACAATATGGTTGCTCCAAATTATGCTAATTTATTTTGCTTGTATATTTTTGGTTGCATCATTTCACTTTCTGCTCTATCATTTCCCAAATCAGCACACATAAACAGAACAACAGAAGTGGTTCTGTGGCTCATGTGGTAGAGCACTTGCCTTGATTTGAAGAGCTCAAGGACGGTGCCCAAGCCCAGAGTACAGGCCCCACAACTAATTTTTTAAAAAAAGAATCTAAATCCTTGATAATTCTTGGAACAGATCTGACTGAAATCAGTTGAATCACACTTTTCCTGCACAATGAAAGGAAAGGTCCAGGCTAGGATAGCAGCTAGAGAAGGCAGACAGATTGTATGTGTGACAAAACTTTGTGGAAAATGGTACAGAGGATTACTTACTGGAGATCCACTTGCACTGAAAGCATGATGCTGAACTATTGTTTGCTGATTCTGAACTATTGCTTTGATCATTATATTCTCCAAGAAGAAAAAATGAAATTTAATTGATATCAAAGGACTACTAATACATGTGGTCTCCTCATTAAGCATCTTCAATCATCAAAATCACCTGAAGAAAATAGATAGGCCTACTTTTTTTTTTTTTTGGTCCGGTCTTGGGGCCTGAACTCTGGCCTGGGCATTGTCCCTCAGCTCTTCAGCTCAAGGCTAGTGCTCTACCACTTGAGCCACACCGCCACTTCCGACTTTTTTCTTTTTGCTTATGTGGTGCTGAGGAATCGAACCCAGGCCCTCTGGCATGCAAGGCAAGTGCTCTACCACTGAGCCACCTTCCCAGCCCAGGCCTACTTTTTTAGATGGAAACAAGTGTTTTTAAAAAAACAAGAATTTAGGTAGTCATACAAAGGACTTCTATTTTACTACTGAATTATACATTTTTTTCTAATGTTGGTTACCAATAAATAATGGATCTATTAGAAAGCTGTTAAAGCTCATATATTGAATAGTAATTTCTCTTACACTATATCTTGGTATTTCCCAAATCATTTATGTAGTAGGCTTTGTTTCTTATTTTCTCCTTCCTAGAATAAGCTGCACATGAAGACACCACTGGCCCTCATTTTCAGTCTGTGCATTTGAATACGGAGGAAAATCTTTCCTCTGCTCTCTATCAATTCACTACTCTCCAGTTAGAATTATTTAAAATAGGAAAAATGGAAAAAGAGAAAATAAATCATGGTGAAAAAACATGCAGAAAATTCACCGGATTTTTCTGACCATTTCAACCAACGTGAACTATTGGGGAAATACATGGAAACCTCATTCCCACTGGTACTCAAAGTCTCTGGTTAGGCAATTCTGATGAAGACAAGGAACAAGATGAAAACGTGAGGAAGGTATCAATTGCAAGAAAATAATGGAGAAGAATCCATGCAAATTTCTTCTTTGGGATGCTGAAATTAATCGGCTTACTACAGTGCCGAGACTACTTGCCAAAAAGGCCACTCATATGTATACTAGAAATGAGGTAAGTATATCCCTCTTCATCGGGAAGCCTAGAGTGGACATTTAGACATTGTCCATGAGTTGGTAGCTCAAGGCAGATATTCATGCAAGAATTCTGAATGGCTTGGCACCACTGCACAGTGAGTATATGTGGAATAATACCAGAATTGATTCTTTCGTACTTAATCATGATGCAGATACCAATCCCCAAACTAAGGGCCTCTTGACCCCCTTAAATATTGTTTCTTGGGATAGAAATAGCAAAGAAACACTGTATCTTCTTCTGTTGAAACATGATATCAAACCGGGATTGAAGAACAACTTGGAAGAAATTGCATTTGATATTGCCAAAAGCACAAATATGTATCACTACCTATTTAAAGTTGTGGAAGGCTGTACAAATTGTTATTCTACGTAGTAATGGTTTGGTTAAGTTTCTTAAATTTCAAAAGTGCCAGTCCATCCTTTGTGGCCCAACAAAATATTTTCATAATACAAAACAACAGCAATATCTTAATTTAAAAATTTATGGATTCCGTGGTATTCTTCCACGTGAATTGCCTGACTTTGATGTCAAAATGTATTCGAGTTGTTTGTATGCATTTATAATGATTTCTGCAGAGTTTGTGATTTTTTTAATTTTATCTTATCTGTTGAAAAGAATAGTATAGAAATTAAAGATATTCCTGGTGCTTGTCTGAAAAAAAAGTATCTATGTTTGTATAAAGTCCATAATCTATTTCATTGTCTTCTAGATATAATACTTTGAAGTCTACATTGTTTTATAAAATATAGGTTCATTAATAAATGTGTCCTTTCAGATTACATTCCATATAGGAAAAGTTTAAGATTCCTTTTTCCTAAGTCCTTATATTATTTTATTTCTTTGGGATAAAAAGATAATGTTATCTAATTTCAAGTTTTGTAAAGGTTATGCTATGTAAGGGCCTTTGAATGTGAAGGTTTAATACACTGATGTCAAACTAACCTTTAATTCTGTGAATTACAGGTTTTGTTACGCTTGTATTTTTGTAATCAACTTTTTCAAAACTGTTTTCCATTTCTTGCATTTTAAGAATGAAAAATATGGAATAATTCACAAATTTTCATACCATCCCTGTGCAAGTGCTATGTTAATCTCTGTATTGTTGTAATTTGTGTAGACTTGCTGCTGAAGCATGGAGTATCCTCTTAATTTAAGTAGTTAACAATGTAACCTTTATACAGGCATATATCCTTGGTTGCCTATTTGTAAGAAGGAACCTTTATTGTTCCTAAATATGCTATTGATCTTATTTCTATAAATTTCTATGTATAGTGGAAAAAATTTATATTGTTTGGTGGATTGCTCACATTTGCCATTTTTTGTCAATGACTATTTTGTCGTTTTCATTTTAAATTTGACCATATTTTGAAGCCTTTATAGCTAAGTCCAAAGGTAATGGCTTTTCAAGTACTTATTTATCAACTGAGTTAGCTTTGTGGAGCTAATGGATTCAAAGTAAGCCTTGCTTAAAAGCTACTTCTAAACTTCTGCAGGTTAAAATTTCCTAAATGAGGTCTCCGTGGTACAAATGTCTTTCTGACCCATTACCCTTCTTCCATGTAGGAACAGACCAACCAGAATATCTTACCCTGACAGCATAGATTGTCTTACTGGAACAAAACTAATCTTAGTTACAAGGGTTCATAGAGAGATGAACACTTCAGACCTAATTGTTCAGAATAGAAGGTATTTTATCAAAATATAATTGTTAATTATTCCTATTATTTCAAAAGTAGCTAAAGCCAAGAAGGTGAAAAAATGTTCATATTCATGTTTACCTAATATCCTGGCCTGTCTACCATCCAACCAGGCAGGAACTTATACTAGTGACTTTCTATCACCAAATATTTCCATAGCTCCTGGAGAAGTCCATATGTTTTTCCTCGATATTAGGCCTTAAATTGGTAATGTTTTAATCAAAGTGTTTCCTCTTGCCTCCAGGCTGTAAATTTACAAATGGTAAAGTTTTAGGTCTAACTCTACCAAAAACTGAGGTAGAGATAATGGAATAATACTTTAAAACAGAGTTGCCTTTGATACCCTAACCACAACGGAACATTGCTTAACAATGTCTTATATTATATATACTTATATATTTTATATTTATATTTGCTGATCTTAAATTTCACACAGTGAATCTTACTAGAATTCATTGATAATTTGACAAATAAATTGAAAATTATTCCCATAAATAGATTGGAACATAAATAATTAGGTTTACAATATATATTAGAATATAAAACGTATCAATGCAATGTCTTCGGTATAAACTTGTGATACCTTCTAAGTGTTCTTGGTCTTCTGAATTCACATAGTAAAAAAAAAAAAGCAGTATTGTTTTCCTCTAAGCTAGAAGAGATGTTACACTGCTGATATGTTTATTGTGTTAACTCGTTAGTCCCAAAGTTTTTTTCCATATTTCTGAAGCGTTCTTACTGATTATACACAAATTTGGCTGATATGATGCCTAAAAGCTATTATTCTTCTGCAGTACCCATGGGTCTGAGGATATCAGGTCCCAGTTACCTGCATCATCAGATAACATGGGCAAACCTTCTCAGCCTGGCCCATGCAACATGCTAAGAGAAAGTAATTGAAGACCCATCTCAATTTCTTATTTCCTATAATATTTCAGTGCCCCAATTCCTTGCAGGAATTAGCAGTAAGCAATTGTGAAATGTAAGGCAACTTAAAATGAAAGATGAGCTCACAAGATATGACAGAAAGTACTGTAGTTCAAACTTTCAATTTACAGATGACCAGGCCATATGAGTAAACAAAATCCCAAATGTCACAAGATTATTTTTAATACGCCTCTCCTAATGATGAATGGAAGATTTCAGTCCAGCATAAGTAGGCCAAAAAATAATTCCTGAATGTTAGATCCATAATTGTTCTACCAAGGCTAGGAAAACTTGACTTAGAGTTCAAATATAATTTCAAAAAACATTAATTGAGAAGACCCTTAGTACTTCAAAACACTGGTACTTCAGTAAAACTTGGTTCTGTAGTCTAAAAATGCTGTCATTCTCAAACCAATGGTAACCTACATTTAATCTCTTGAAAGTATATTCCTTTTCAAATAAACTTTTTAAAATCATATTCACCAAAATAACACTTGACAAGTAGATGATAGTGACATTAAGTTTTTCAAGTGTAGGAATCAAGTTACAATAGAGTTGATTTGTTTACCCAGCACTAATGCCAAATAAGTTCAACCATTCATTAAAGTGTAGAAATAGTATCTCCCACCATTTGCAATGTTCAGTAGGTGCCTTCCAGAAATGTGTTAAATACATCAGCCTCCCATAATTCAAACCCAAATATTAGCTAATAAAGTAAATTTCATCATAAAAAAGGTACATTTTAAAAAGTCACTAATAGTTGCCTTATCATGTGTTGCCTTATCATATATTTTCCGTATCTGTCTAACATAGTAAGAAATATGACTTTAAGTCTTGAATATGGGTACTGATCAGAGATGTGACAAACATAAAATCTGTCTTCTATTGCTATCATATTCCTTTACAGTAATAAATTTTAGTTTTCTTCTTTTTCCAAAACTTATAGGTAGTAGAAAATATCATCCCATGTACAATAAAATAATCACACACCATTGTACAAAGCGATTTATAAAAACTGGTAGTTAGCTATAAATTCTAAGTGATTTTTAAACTTTCTTGTTGACTAAAGATTAATCTTCCAAAACGATGAGAATAAAATCATGTCTAGGTGCTTCACGTCTCCCGTCTTGCAAATTGTTATTGCAGATGAATGAATTATGGAAATATAAGCTGACATCATTTCAAGTATATGTGGGATTGAAACTCCATGGAATGTATATAAACCTTTCAAAGTATTAACAGACAGTTTAACAGAACGACTATCAGGAAGTTGAAACCAGAAAGGAATAATAGTAAAGACATAAAATGAATGAAAAATGGAACAAGGGGCAAGTACAGCTAGAATACTCAATGTACACATGTAATAAAGGAAGTCCTAAATCTGCAATAAATCTTGGAGAAAGGGTTGGTTGAGAATCATAGAAGGAGTGACTCTGATCCAGGAGCACTGGACAATTAGGTGGAAATATTTAATTGTTACACAAATGCACAACCTTTTGAAATTCAGTTAAAAACACAACTACAAACAAAAACACACAAAAATCACAACCAAACAGCAATCCCTAGAGAGTATGTATAAGAGCTCACAAAATTTTAAGCAGTTAATGAAGGGCAGTCATGGGAAAAGCAAACAAACTGTTCAAAGAGGGCAGCTTGGGGTATGGGAGAATTTTGAACAGATTTAAATAGATTGTCAAATGTTATAAATCATCTATATCTACTGCAAATATTTTCTTCTGTGAGTATTCTTTTTTTTAAGGGTGGGTCCAGTCGTGGGGCCTGAACTCTGGGCCTGGGCGCTGTCCCTCAGCTCTTCAGCTCAAGGCTAACGATCTACTACTTGAGCCACAGCTCCACTCCCGGCTATTTTCTTTTTGCTTATGTGATGCTGAGGAATCGAAGCTTGTGAAGATAGAATGGAAGAAACAAGGTCAAGAACCCATTACACCACTGGAGAGAGAACAGTCCTCTATGGTTTTTCTCATCTTTCTTCACTACTCTTTCCTCATACTTTTATTTAAATCAAGTGATTTTGAATTACATCTTCCCTTCTTTTTCAAAGAATTACTGTTTAGTAATTAAATGTCAATTCACAAATTTTGATGTCTTTTTTCAAAAGAACTTTGAATTTAAATTCCATTGCAACCTTGTTTCACACAGTGAGAGTATATTTCCTGGGTAAGGACAATTCTCAAGGGAATCTACAGGATTTACAGCAAGGTTTGTGAGGCTTGTTTGTTTACTGTGGAAATGAGCCATATTCACCCACATTGCTCCCTCTCAGCTAAGTCTCCACGGATTTCTTTGCATGAAAGCCTATTTTCCCAAACAATTTTAAATGCTCTTAATAGGCTAAGTTGTTAAAAAGTTGGAACAATTAAAATTTACCTGTCATAAATTTTAAAGCTCTTTTGAAATTCCTTTATCTGAATCATGAATTCATCAATCATAATCCCGCTTTTACCATCAAAAAGAGTTAACATGTTTTCATGATATAGTATCCATGAAACTACTATTTTCCAGTGCCTTTGTTATGCATATATATGACCATATAAGCTGATACTGAGCAAAATGAACTCCAAGATATGGAAAGAGAAATATTTATTTGCGGTTGTTGTTTTTGATGTACTATGTGATTTTTATTTTCTTTGAGATTTTCCCCTATGGTTTATCCTCTGCTGTGTTTGATTTTGGTACCCTGTGTATTTTGTATACATTTACCTTAATTAGGGAAGGGAACAGGACCAAAAAAAATGGTGAGGCAAAGGAAAAAGAGCAAACCAATGAAATAGCAATTTTCACAAAACAATAAGTTGGAAATGGACATTACAACGTCTGAGGGGTATTGTGATGAAGGAAAAACTGTGAGAAAAATGAGAGAGGGGATAACAAGTTTGAAAAGTTATGTATTCAGTACTTTCCAATGGCTGTAACCCCAGTGCACATCACTTTCACATTAAAATTAAATTTAAAAAATAAGCTGATGAAATAAAATTTCACTGTTTTGATATAGTAAATATTATTCTTTATGTAGTAACTTTTTAAAAATCAGTATTATTTGGCATCTAATTTGAATTAATTACCTCTTCTTTATCAGAGGGTCATCAACTTGAATGATATCCAACTAGACAATTTTTTCACAATTTACTTGCCAATATTTTGGAAATAGAATAAATTTAGTACTTTCTTATACTAAAACAGAAAACAGTTTAATTCTATGGAAACCCATAACTTTTAAAAGTAAATAAGTTGTTAAGAGGACAGAATGTATGTGTTCTTCAAAATTCCTATGACTAATAACTACTCATTTTCAAATTCTGAATATTCCATACCTGAGAGATTCACAATATACCTATTTGCATGTTATGTAATTCTGCAATAGATGCATTTTCCAATGGGGTGTTACAGACTGAGAAGTGAACAGAAAAAGAGCCACATTCTGATAAAGGATAAAACTATGAAACATGTTATAATTAATTCTTCAAGAGTAATCAGTTGTTTATCAGATTAAGCTATTATTTCATGACCGTCAATCACAAGATTTAGGTCATAAAGTCATCCTAGCCCACCAGTTTCCAATTTGTAGGGGGCATCTCAAAATTCCCTTAATTCACATCAAGAATAGATTATCTCCATTCTGAAAATACACTGCATCTCTGCTAATGTGATGCCCTCCGTGTTCTGGAAAGAATAACACTACAAACTGGGTTGCATCATTTTTCCTCCACTGGTATTCTTGGAAATATTATTTATATTTATACTTTTTTAAATATCATAGATAATCAGGATGCTAAGATTGTAAGATTACAGTTAAAAGCCTGTGAAGACTCAGGGTCTAGGTTGAAGGGGCAGAATGATGCAGGCTCCGGCCTCAGGATTATCTGAGGACTGTGTTTGAGTATTAGGAAAGCTCTTGGTATGCCGGGCTAGAGAGGGAAAATGTTCTCTCTCCCTATCTCAAAATACATGCCACAGACTCCTGGGAGCTGAGGAAGTAGCTCTTCTGATTGCTTAAGCATAGTTGAACAGCTGGTCAAGCATTTTCCTGAGATTGGAGAAGTGGTTTGAGCTTGCTCTAAAATAGTTTAGATAATAATATACCAAGACAGGGCTGGGAAGGTGGCTCACTGGTAGAGTGCTTGCCTTGCATGCTTGAGGCCCTACATTCGATTCCTCAGCACCACATAAGCAAAAAGAAAAAAGCCGGAAATGGTGATGTCGCTCCACTGGTAGAGCTCTAGCCTTGAGCTGAAGAGCTGAGGGACAGCGCCCAGGCCCAGAGTTAAGGCCCCATGATCAGACCCCCCAAAAATAATAATATACCAAGGCATGTATCTGTTGAAATTTTTGTGTTAATGTCTTCTGACCAAATATTGTCAAAGATCATGCTTGCTTGTCTTTAAATACCCACTAACAATAAAGCATACCATGCAGTGGCAATTGCTGTATGCACTCTGCATCCCCAGTGTCCTGGCGATTCCCCAAGGCACTAGATGATAAAACTGGCACCCAAACAGGGACCCTTCATTGTTGAATTCAGGAATGGATATTCAGGTAAGTACTTTTAATTACAGGGTGATAGGACAAGTTAAATCTACTCCGTACTTACATATGCTTAAACATTTACTTGCTGCTTTTGGTCTAAATATTTCTTCTTCTGACATAGAAATGTGTATTAATGTAGTTAGGGAATGGAATCCTTGGTTCCCCGATGAAGGAACATTAGATGTTGATAATTGGAAATGAGTAAAGAATAATGTAGAAAGAGCTGTTCGAGAAGGGGAAATGATTCCTTTTAGATTTTGGTCCATTTGGGCTATTTTACATACCCTTTTTAAAGCTTTGAATGAGGAAAGATTAATAGCAGACTTAAAGAAAGAGGCCACGCCTTCTATTGTAGGTTTACAATTGGAATCTGAGGTTGAGGACACAATAGATAGGATGCATTGCAATTAACAGAGAAAAAACAAGTAAAAAAGGCTGAAAAGGAACAAACTGAAAGTGTAAATAAAATGTCTGAGCAAATGGAATTGATATCAAAATTACAACATATGGAGTTGGAAATTAGCAGAGTGAAAGGACAACCTGAAAATGTGAAAGTAAAGCAGCCTTCGGCTCCTTCACTTGCCGATGCAATTTTTACAGCATTACTCCCTCACAAAACAGAGGGCTCAGACCATGAGTTTGATGATGAAATGCCTATTTTTTTCTTATCCTGTAATTCGACCACCCCCTATGAATGGTATATCTCAACCAGCCAGATATGAAGGTGCTGCTGTTGATGATATTGGTAAACTTAAGAAGGCAGTGATGGTGTATGGTCCTTGTAAGGTCAGCTCCAGGATGGCGAGAAAACTCCACCCTCCTTGCAGCAAAGTCTCCACACAGTACCTGCACTACCTAGGCAACTGGGACACCTGGAAGAGGTCACATCTGCATCCACTGAGGTCACATCTGAATTTGATGTGGCCACACCTCCTCTGACCATACCCTAGATAAGGCCTAACCCAGGCCCAGAGGCACTCTCCCGCTGCTCTTTTCTAGCTCTCTCACTGTTCTTTCCTAGCTCTCTGCTCTCTCTCTCTGTTCTCACTGTTCTTTTCTACCTCTCTGTTCTCTCTCTGCTCTCCCAGTGTTCTTTTCTAGCTCTCTCTATTCTCTCACTGCTCTTTCCAAGCTCTCTCTCTTCTCTTTCTTTCCTCTCTCTTTCCCAGGTCTCTCTTTCCTAGGCCTTTCCGAGCCATGTGGAGTGCCAACCTTGCCTGGTCCCAGCGGGTCTACTGAATAAATCTACACCTTACCTAAATACCACGTGCGTGGTGCTATTCTTACTCAGCTACCTTTTTTTAAAAACCTAACATAAATGGTGGCATGACTTGGATAAAGGGCTTAAAGTCAGGATAGTTGGGATTTCTCTGTTTTTTTTTCCCCTCTTTTTACTTTTTCTGTTTGTTTTTCCCTGTTTGCTCTGAGGAATACCCGCAGTTCTGATGGCCTTTTGCGAACCCATCTGTCTGCTGAAGACACAGCGCATTGATACAATTGCTGGCCTTCACATCCACGTCCACACCACTTCTCTACTGTGGTGAGTGACGCTACTCTATGATTCTCTGTTGCTCTCTCTAGAGGGCTCTGGGGGAAGTTGGGACGCCGCTTCTGCCTCGTCAGCTCTCCTTCACTCACCTGACTGACTCTCCTACTCATTAATGGGGTGCTGCAAATCATGCCTGAGCCGTGAAACCCCATTGAAATGTCTCCTGTGCTCCCTGGAAAGCTAGAGCGCCTCATTTTTATGCCATTCTCAGATGTAGACAGTTTTTGCTACTGCAATGGTAAATGGTCAGAATTCTGTTTATTTTCAGGCTCTCTTTGTTCTCTCTCGGCCATTCATGTCAACTTTCCCTATCTCTCCCTTTCTTTTTTCTACATTTTGGCTTGTGCCCTGAAGAGTGAGATGCAGGCTGGGTCCCAGGGACCTCTTCTAGGTTCTCTCTCAAAGGCTAGCCAATTGTAGTCTTGGTCTATTTGTTCAGGGTGTCTTTGCATTTTGTTTTTTTTTTTCAGAAATTCACCATCTTGGCCACATGGTGGCTTAAGGATTTGGCCCCATCTGGCCCTAAACCTTCCACCAAACTTACTATTCCATTCTGCTATTGTAAGGTGCCTTGCTAACAATTTGCTTTTTTCACAGGCCCTGGTAACTGAGGCCCAACCATGTGATGTGCTTTGCTAGCAAAGATGTCTAAACATTGTTGTCAAAATTTTAGGTTTTGAGTTTTGCCTTTTTTGTTTTGTGTTGTGTATTCTACTGACTACATGGTTTTAAAATACTGGTCATATCTGTGGTAAAATTCTCATCACATATAATGAGTTTTGTCTTTTCAGAATATTTGTTGGCAATTCTTGATAAGCCTTTTTGTTTTGTGTTGTGTATTTTACTGACTACATGGTTCTAAAATACTAGGCATATCTGTGCTGAAATTCTCATCACAGCTAATGAGTTCTGTCATTTCAGAATATTTGTCGGTCAATTCTTGATAAGAACCAGGTAAGCTCTACTTATTCTACTTGATCTCCTTGTTGCTTTAATTGGAAATAATAAAGGGGTTTTGTGGCAAAGACTGCAGTTCAAAGACAGCCCGGGCTGAAAAATCCCTAAGACTCCATCTCCCAACTAACCTGCAAAGAGCCAGGCTGCAAGCATGGCTCAAGACTCTTACCTCTAAGCAGCCAAACACTGGAAGTGCTATTTTAACTCAAAGTTGTAGAGTACTAGCCTTGAGAATAAGTGCTCACGGACCATGCCCAGCCCTTGAGTTCAAACCTCCTTGAATACCAACTGGGACAAGCCATCCCAGCAATGAGCACCTAGACACAGCCAGTCTGGGGAACAAGGGAACATGGAGAGGAGTAAGAGGAGATGACACATCAGCTACTTTGTGCCTGCCCTTTCAAAATTATCCAGAGCCAGGAGGTCAGTGGAAGTAAGAAGCCTGCCCATCCAATGTCTATACCTGTCTACTTATTAACTGAACAGGAATTTATATTCTTGCCTTTGTCACCTGACTTCTCTACCTAGTTGCCAGATATCAATAAAGCCTAGCCCAGGCCCAGAGGCGCTCTCTTGCTGCTCTTTTCTAGCTCTCAGTGTCGTATGTTATTATAACATCAGAAGACGGGCAGACAGCTGTCCTTAAACCTTATATTAAGGAAGTTCAAGTTAATATAATTGGTAGAGATGTACTGGAACAATGGGGAGCTCATATTGAATTTTAACATTTTTAGATGGAGCCCATAGAGATATTATGGAAATCTGAGGAACTTCTTTGGATTCAACAATGTCCTTTATCTAAAGAAAAATTAGAAGCAACTTATCAATTAGTGGAAGAACAGTTAACCAAAGGACATATTGAGCCGTCTATGTCACCATGGAATTTTACAATATTTGATATTAAAAAGAAGTCAGGGAAATGAAGATTGCGGACTGATTTACAAGGAGGTAAAGCATCCATGTACCCTATGGGGGCTTTTCAACCTGGTATACCGTCGCCTGCCATGCTTCCTAAAAGTTGGCCAATAGTAGTAATAGATTTACAAGATTGCTTTTCTACCATTCCTGTACATTTAAAAGATAATAAAAGATTTTCCTTTTCTTTACCACAAATAAATCATCAAACCCCTCATCAGCACTTCCAATGGAAGGTGTTGCCTCAAGGAATGATGAATTCTCCAACTATGTATCAGATATGTTGATAAGGCCTTAAAACCTGTGACAAAAATGGCCTCACATTTATATTTTTTATTATATGGATGATATTTTATTTGCAGGATCAAATGTGACAGAATTAGACATGGTGTTACAGTGTTTACCCTCCATATTTATAGATTTTGGATTAATAATAGCACCTGAAAAAATACAAAAAGATATGGAGGTAAAATATTTAGGATTTATTTTTGTTTTTTTGTTTTTTTTTATTTTGAAAATGCGGTACAGAGGGGTTGCAATTACATGGGCAAGAGAGTGAGTACATTTCTTATCAAGCATTGTAGCCTCTTAGTTTACCCTTCCCATCCCTTTCCATTTTCCTTCTCCCCCACCAAATCCACCCCCCCCAAGCTGTAAAGTTCGTTTTCGACATGACAACTTGTACTTCTCATTGTTGCAACAAGTCCACCTGTATCCTTATTTAAATGACTGGTTTTTCCCCTTCCCCTCCACAAATTATACTGACATCAAATAGTGTGAAAGCAGGGGTTATACAGTGGGTAAGGGACATACAAAGCAACAAAGAAACAATCTTATAAATGCGTTAGAAACAAATGCATGAAAGAAAAAAAAACATTTAAATACATAGCTTAGGATTCATTTTCTAACATCACCTTATCTGACCTTTTCTGCTTGACTCATACATATACTAGATATTGCAAATAAGCGAAATCATGGGACGTATGTTTCTTTGGGCTTGGCTTACTTCACTGAATATAATATTTTTCCAAGTCTTTCCATATCCTAACAAATGGGGCAATGTCATCCTCCATGCTCCTGGATTGGAAAGATTAACATCCTGATAATGATAATATTTCCCAAGGCTATCTACAAATTCAATGTGATACCTATCAAAATTCCAACGTCATTCTTCAAGGAAATAGAAGAGGAAATCCAAAAATTCATATGGTACAATAAATGACCCAGAATAGCAAAAATGCTCCTCAACGGAAAGAACACTGCTGGAGGAATATCAATACCAAATTTCAAACTCTACTATAAAGCCATAGTAATCAAAACAGCTTAGTACTGGCACAAGAATAGACCTCAGGACCAATGGAATAGAATTGAAAACCCATAAATGAACCTACAGACATACAACCATCTAATCTTTGATAAGAGAGCTCAAAAAATAAAATGGAAGAAAGACAGCCTCTTCAGTAAATGGTGCTGGAAAAATTGATTAACTACATGTAGAAAACTAAAGCTAGATCCTTGTATATCACCATACATTGAATCAACTCCAAATTGATAAAAGACCTCGGAGTCAAAGCAGACATTCTGAAAACATTACAGGATGGAATAGGAGAAACCCTAGGTCTCCTTGGTGCAGGCCGAAATTTTCTTAATAGAGACCTGGAAACACAAAAAATCAAAGAATGGTTGGACAAATGGGATTGCATGAAGTTGCAGAGCTTCTGCATGGCAAAGGACATAGTTAGCAAGATCAATAGAAAGCCCACGGATTGGGAGAAGATCTTCACTAGCCATACAATGGATAAGGGTCTAATATCTAAAATATACTTGGAACTCAAAAAATTAAACCCCTCAACAACAAATGCTCAAAGAAACAACTGCCCAATAAATAAGTGGGCTAATTACTTAAAGAGAAACTTGTCTGAAGAAGAAAGAAGGATGGCCAATAGGCACATGAAGAAATGCTCAACCTGCCTAGCCATAAAAGAAATGCAAATCCAAACAACTTTGAGATACCACCTCACCCCAGTTAGAATGGCTAAAATCAAGAACTCTAATAACAACAGATGCTGGAGGGGATGTGGACAGAAGGTAGCCTTACTTCATTGTTGGTGGGAGTATAAACTTGTTCAACCACTTTGGAAAGTAGTATGGAGTTTCTTCAAAAGACTCCACATCGAGCTCCCCTATGACTCAGCAATCCCACTTTTGGACATTTACCCAAATGTTTACAAATAAGACCACATTAAAGCTACCAGCACAACTATGTTTATTGCAGCATTATTTACCATACCTAAGATCTGGAACCAACCCAGATGCCCCTCAGTAGATGAATGGATCAAGAAAATGTTGTATATATACACAATGGAATTCTGTGTCTCCATCAGGATATGTTGTTTGTAGACAAACAGTGACACCTCAAAAAATATCTTTACGACGTGATCAATTACATACGTTAAATGATTTTCAAAAGTTAATAGGAGATATTATTTGCATGCGACCGGCCTTAGGAATTCCTACTTACTAATTACATAATTTGCTTTCATTGTTACAATTGGAGCCTGATTTACATAGCAAAAGAACTTTAACTAAGGAAGCTGAAAGAGAAGTACAATTTGTAGAACAGAGAATTAAAAAAATGTTTTTACATCGAGTAACGCTAAATCAACTCATAAATTTATGTATTTTAGATACATGGAAATACCCAACAAGAATTATACGACAAAATGAGATACCATTAGAATGGATTTATACGCAGCATAGATTTACAAAAAATATTATTCCTTATCAACAACAGTTGGCAATTATTATTCAACAGGCCAGGCAACGGGTATTTACCCTATCGTGGTATGATTTATTTGAAATTATCTTTCCTTTGCCAAAAGTCCAACTAAAATATTTGTTAAACCTGTCTGAAACGCTACAAATAGCATTAGTAAATTTTACTGGGCAATATTCCTATCATTTTCTCATAGGTAGATTGTGGGATTGCTTGCATAAACAACATCTTGTCATTAATAATATAATTACCAAGGTACCTATTTCCACTGCTCTTACCGTTTTTACAGATGGCTCCAAAACAAAAAGTGCTATTGGACAACAAATAAATATTGGGTACAAACAACTACTTAAGCATCAGTTCAACAAAATGAACTTTTTGCTATTATTGAGATGTTATAAGATTTTGTGGGAGATATTAATATTGTTACTGATTCTGCCTATGCTGTAGGAGTTGTGACTAATATAACTGGAATTACACATTCATCTAAACCCCAGCTAAACCAACTATTTAAACAACTACAAGCTTTACTGCAACAACGTAATGCCAAAGTGTAACTCACATTTGAGCTCACTCTTTGTTACCTGCTACCTTGTATATGGCAATAATCAGGTTGATAAATTAGTTAGTTTTGCTTCTGCTAAACAGGATCATGCTCATTTACATACAAATGCTAGCCATTTACATATACATTATAAAATACCTTATTCTCAAGCTAAACAAATTATAAAAAGGTGTCCTATCTGCAGACCCATGCATTTGAGAGTTGTACCTGCTGGAGTAAATCCTCGAGGATTACAACCTAACCAGCTCTGACAAATGGATATAATCCATGAATAAGCCTTTGGCCGTTTTTCCTTTGTACATGTTACAATAGATACGTATTCCAAATTTGTTTGGGCTTCTGCCCTTATGGGAGAAATTGTTAACCATGTAATAGAACACTTATTGGAAGCTTTTGCCATTATGGGAGTGCCTGCCAAAATAAAGACTGATAATGGACCAGCCTATAAAAGTATCAGATTTAAAAGATTTTGTGAACTTTATGATGTAGTACATATTACAGGAATAGAATACAACCCCCAAGGACAAGCCATTATTGAACGAGTTCATGGCATACTAAAACAACAAATTAAAAAATTAAAAAGGAGGAAAAGGTTGGATGAGGGTATGGATATTTTGTGGTTTTCCATGCAAAATCCTAAAATAATTTTACATCAAGCTCTTTATGTTCTTAATTTTTTAAATTTACCACAAGTAGATATTTTAACTAGAGCTGAGTGCTATTTTGAACAAATATCAGAAAAACATTATTTAAATGCTTATGTATGGATTAAGATTGCATTGGATGCAGAAAGGCAACTAGGAACATTATTACATAAGGGGTGAGGATAGGGTTTTGTGTCTACACAGGATGGCAAACAATACTAGCTTCCTGCCTGATGGATACAGATGCGGCCCAGTGAGGACAGCCCTGTATCCTTCAAGGAATCGGCCACCAGTTGAGGAAAAAGAACCCTTAGATATGTATTTTAATGTTTTTTTTTCTTTCATGCATGTGTTTCTAACGCATTTATAATATTATTTCTTTGTTGCTTTGTATGTCCCTCCCCCACAGTATAACCACTGCTTTCACTATATTTGATGTCAGTATAACTTTTGGAGGAGATGGGGAAAAATAAGTCGTTTAAGGATACTGGTGGACCTGTTGCAACAATGAGAAGTACAAGTTGTCATGTCCAAATCGAGCTTTACTGTGGAGAGCTGCGGGAGCCGACCAAAGATGGCAGGGCCACATGGCATGGCCATGACAAAAGATGGCGCTGGCTTCCGCCTTCCGCCTTCCCGACAGCGAGTGCTCTCTGTGAAAAACAACTCCTTATATGGCTATGGCTTGGCTACTGGCTTGCTTCCATGTTTGTGACCCTATTGGTATTTGCCACGTGTCACTTCGGGGTTGGCCATCCAGGAGGCTTATAACTGGAGTGCGGGTGCGGGGCGAGGAAGAAGCAATAAAAGCTAACAAACAAGGTTCCTGAATAAACTGCTTTGACAAGAATCCCGGGTCGTGTCTTCCTTGCTGGTCAAGGTAGATGCGACAGCTGGTGGCCCATACGGGGAACTAACTCCACAAGGGATTCAAAACTCCTGGCAGTCAGGGTGGTGCACCCGTAAGTTCCCAGGAAAAGGAAATCCGCGACAAGAGCAGGGTAAGTTCCCAGGTAAGTGGGAATCCACGATTAAAGCGGGCATAATACGGGGCTCTTCTCTGTAGATAAAGAGAGAGTGGAAACCCGGGAAGAAATACAGGCCTAAAGTAAAAGTAACAAAAAATATTTTTTTTTAATAACTAAGATGGGTGCCACGGCTTCACATCCAATTTTTCTGGCCTTGGAATAGCTGCTACACTTAAAAGGGCTAAAGTTAAAAAAGGATACTTTACAGAAGTTCCTTGAGGCTTGCAATATTGTAGCTCCTTGGTTCATAGTGTCCGGGAGCCTTACAGCAGCTTCGTGGGAAAAGTTAGTGAGGGATTTGGACTTTGCCTATAAACAGGGCACATTAAGGGCAGGAGTCCGCCCCATTTGGGCATTGATTAAGGGCTGTCTGGAGGATCAGAGCTGCTGTGAGATTGTAGAAAATGGACAGTCAGCACTGGTGCAGTTACAGGAGGAGAGGTCAGAGAACGCGATCAGTGAAGTGGGAGACAGTAAACAGGGCAAAAGGAGGCAACTATACCCAGAACTGTCTGAGCTAAAAAAGGAAAGAGAAAGTTCCAGTGAGTTAGAGGAGGAAGAAGTGAGAGCACTTATTCAACAGATGAAAAGGAGCAGTATAAAAAAGGGAGAACATAAGCTAAGCCAATCTGTGCTTAATGAGGACATAAAAAGAACTTCTGGTCAAGCCCCTTTAGATGACGTAGAAAGACCTTCCAGTCAAGCCCTTTTAGGTCCTCCTCCATATCTACATGGAGCCAATGGGCATACATTTTGCCCGGATACTTGGAGGACTGCTCGAGCAAAACTCGCCTTTCCAGTTTTTCAAGACAATAATCAACTGAGATTTCATGAGCCTCTAGAATTTAAAGTAATTAAGTCCTTGGCTGAGTCTGTTGGGACGTATGGAATTTCAGCCTCTTTTACCGTGGCTCAAGTGGAAGCTATAAAAAGATATTGCATGACTCCCTCTGATTGGGCGAGTCTAGCACGAGCATGTCTGAGTCCAGGCCAATACTTGGATTGGAGGGCATTTATGCTAAAATTTTGTAATGAACAGGCAGCCATTAATCAAGCAAACGGATGTCAGGCTTGGGACAGAGATATGCTCTTAGGACAAGGCCGCTTTGCTAATGCTCAGACAAGATATCCCCCTGAAGTGTATCAACAGATAAATGATGTTTGCATTAGGGCGTGAAAATCACTACCAAATAAGGGGAAAGTTAGTGGTAATCTCACCAAGATCCTGCAGGGGGCTACCGAGCCTTTTTTAGATTTTGTGGCCAGAATGGTGGAAGCAGCAGACAGAATTTTTGGGGATCCTGACATGGCTATGCCTCTTATAAAACAATTAGTCTATGAGCAATACACCAAAGAATGCAGAGTTGCCAGGTTTCCCCTTTTGTGTTTTTGATAATTAACAACATCTCTATATGTACAGATGATGTGTGTGCTTGTACTAATGAAACCTGCTATTATGCTACCTGCTGGAGTTCTCAATATTCGTTAGCTATAGTTGCACGCATTCCGCGTTGGGTGCCTGTGCCAGTAGATGCTTCTCAATCTGTAACCTTGTTTAGACATAAAAAAAAAATTGGCAATAATAATAATAATAATAATAATAATAATAATAATAATAATAATAATAATAATAATAATAAAACACCCTTCTTGGGTTGGGAAGTGGTCTCGATAAGAAAAAAAAAAGAGAGAGAGATTTTGGCTTCACTGCGGCCATTGTAACTGCTATAGCTGTGGCTGCTGTGGGTGCAACAGCTGCCGCTGTCGCCATGTCACATACTGTGCAGACGGCTCAGACTCTAAATAACTTGTCGGCTACTACAGCCAGAGCTTTGGATTTACAACAAGTGGCCATTGCACAATTAAAAGGAGGACTGATGCTGTTAAATAAAAGGTTTGACCTTGTACAGGAACAGGTTGATATCATGTGGCAGTTGGCACAGCTGGGATGTGTTCAAAAATATGAAGGGCTTTGTATTACTACTATTCAGTATTATAACTATACCCAAGCAGCAAATTTGTCTAAACAACTGTCAAGTTATCTTTTAGGCAACTGGACAGGGGAATTCGACCAATTGATGTTACAGCTACGATTGGCCATTGTCGCGGTAAACTCCACCCGGATGGATGATGCCCTGTTACAAGATGTTTCCTCCTGGATTTTGACAGCTGTGGATCATTTGAAGGAGTGGGCAGGAATAGGCTCCCTTATTGGTATCCTGGCATTGGAGATCTTGCTGTGCCTGTGGTGCATATACCGGATTAGGAGCTCACAGCGCAGGAGTATGGCTATGGTGGTCCAGGCCTTCACTGCCATTGAGGCCAGACAGTCCCCTCACGTGTGGCTTGCCACATTAAGAGAATAGCACAGGGTGTAAGGCAAATGCACTGCACATGGGCAAACGCACTGCACATGGGAATCACTTCCTGGCGTGAGCCCAAGAAGAGCATGTTGGGTTACAAGTGGGTTGATGCCCAAGATCCCACCTCTGCAAAAAAGGCATCGGACGGGCCTGGTCATCACTGGGGAAAGCACGCACCTCAGGCGAAGACCAGTGCAAGGTCCTCTCATTAATGTTTCAGACAGAGGCCCAACCTCTACTCTTACCTGTATCTCAATAAAACAAAAAAGGGGGAGCTGTGGAGAGCTGCTTGAGCCGACCAAAGATGGAGGGGCCACATGGCACGGCCATGACCAAACATGGCGCTGGCTTCTGCCTTCCCCCTTCCCGACAGCAAGTGCTCTCTGTGAAAAACAACTCCTTATATGGCTATGGCTTGGCTACTGGCTTGCTTCCGTGTTTGTGACCCTATTGGTATTTGCCACGTGGCACTTCAGGGTTGGCCATCCAGGAGGCTTATAACCGGAGTGCGTGTGGGGGGGGGGGGGAAGAAGCAAAAAAAGCTAACAAACAAGGTTCCTGAATAAACTGCTTTGACAAGAATCCCGGGTCGTGTCTTCCTTGCTGGTCGAGGTAGATGCAACAATTTACCACGCTGGTGCGCGGGGGCGGGGGGGAGCGGGAGAAGGATTGGGACTGGGTGAGGGGGAGGCTGGGAAGGGATGTGAAGGGTAAACAAAGGAGGAGGCTGCAATGCTTGGTAAGAAATATACACATTATCCTGTCCATGTAGTTGTAACCCCTCTGCACATTATGTTCACAAATAAAATAAAAATAAAAAAAAGAAACCCCCACTGCCCATCTGGGGGCAGGTTAAAAAGTTGACTGGAGAAGGACAAAAGATGTTACAATTCAATGATAAACCTGTCACTGCTGAGAACTTGTTCCTGGCCATGTGTGCCCTGCTTACTGTAAACTTTGTCCATGCTAATGCTAATGTAAGTTATTGGGCCTTTGTTCCTAACCCTCCTTCATTGGAACCTGTTGTTTGGGGATATAACCGTCTATATTCTTCCTGCGGTTTTATCTCCTCCTTGGAATAATTTCACACTTTGCAATAAGGATGATGGTAGCTTTTTAAATTTTACTTACTATACTCATTCCTTGCCTGTTTGTCTGGGGCCTCCTCCATGTTTAGTAATGAATTGGCAACGTTGGGTTTTACCTGGGAAACGCACTTCCAATTTTAAAACACAGTTTCAGCGATTAACTTCTTGGCCATTAATAGTAGCTGGGAAAGTGTCACTGATGGCAAGTTATCCTTACCTATGTGCCCTGATTTTACTTATATTGATTTAAAATATCAGCCTTTTGTGTGGCAAGAGTATAGAGGAACATTTGGAAAAATGTTCAATAATTTTATTAATTGAGGACCTTTGGACAGTTTATTAACACATGTTCAGAATGGAATATTACCAGATGTGATTTATCAAATGTTACTAGGATGCCGGAAGCCATTAATGGATCGCTTACTGAAGTTCGATTGATGGCCTGGGGAGATGGAGGCATTGCAGATGCTCTATGGGCTTTCATGGCTGCACCCACTGCTGTTCAGACTCATCTTTGGAAGGCCGCAGCGGCGCTGAAACCATGATGCTATCAAATGGATCGTTTTCAGGGACGGTGAACTCTGCATCCACTTATAATTTTACTTTGTACAAATCTTATGATTCAACTGCTTGTGTAGCTCTGCCTTATGCACTTTTAGTGGGAAATTTTACATTTTCTCCTAATATTTCTTGTTTTCATTGTCGCCTGTGTTCTTGCATTAATTCCTCTTAATTTTAATGACAGTATAGTACTATGATATTACAACAAAGAACTCATATTTGGCTACCTGTCAAATTAGGAAGACAATGGTCCCAAAATCCTTTGGATAGTGTTGTTATTGAATTTTTTACCAAAATACTAAAATGTACAAAGTGCATGATTGGAGCCATGGTAGCTGTCATCTTAAGCTTAATTGCTATTACCACTGTTGCTGCGGTGTCTGGAATTGCCCTACACACTTCCTTACAAATTAGCACTTTGTGGAAGAATGTCTCCGGGATTCACATGAATTGTGGGTCTCACAGGTAGAAATTGATGCTCTATCACAAACACAGATTAATATTCTTAAACAGATAGTGGGATGGTTAGGACACAAGTTATTGGTTGTGGAAAAACAGTTACTGTTAAAATGTAATTGGAATTTTACTACCTTTTTCATTACTAATGTAAAATATAATAAATCTATACATGATTAGAATGTAATACAGCAGTATTTATCTGGAAATTCTACTGCTGCTCAATTGATTGCACAATTACAATTTAATGTACATGAGAATTTTGGTAAACAATTTACAAATGATGATGATTCTAATATTGCTGATGCACTTATTAAACAATTAGAAGGGTTGGATACAAAAAAATACTACAAAGCATTTCACATATTGCTAGTGGTAGGGAAATTATGATTGTTAGTATTTTGATTGCATTGGACTGTTATGTTTTATTTTTATGAAACCAATGCAAACATCTATGATAACTCTGTGGAAAGTTTTACTTTAAAACAAAAGAAAAAAGAAGGAAATTGTGAGGACGCAGGGTCTATGTTGAAGGGGCAGAATGATGCAGGCTCCGGCCTCAGGATTATCTGAAGACCGTGTTTGAGTATTAGGAAAGCTCTTGGCATGCCGGGCTAGAGAGGGAAAATGTTCTCTCCCTATCTCAAAACACATGTCACAGACTCCTGGGAGCTGAGGAAGTAGCGCTTCTTCTTGCTTAAACATAGATTAACAGCTAGTCAAGCATTTTCCTGATTGGTTTGAGCTTGTAATAAAATAGTTGAGATAATAATATACCAAGACATTGCCGCATAGGTCAAGTAAAAATCTATCTGTTGAAATTTTTGTGTCAATGTCTTTCTGACCAAATATTGGCAAAGATCATGCTTCCTTGTTGTTAAATACTACTAACAATAAAGCACAGCACGCAGTGGCAATTGCTGTTTGCACTCTGCATCCCCAGTATCCTGGTGATTTCGTTACCCTTACCCAGGGACCCCAACGCACTAGACATTGGCAAAGGCCCACCCAGGCAGGAAGGTTCTCTAGATTCTCATCTCCAATAAACTTTTTAGGAAAAGCCAGACACAAGTGAGCTGAGGTTGAAGTGGTAGGGCATGGGCCTTGAGCATAAACAGGCTCAGACAGTGTCCAGTCCCTGAGTTCAAGGCCTAGGACAAACCAATAAAACAAATCACAAACCGAGCATTTTTCTCACTGTATACAGAGGCACGTAATTAAGGGAATTGCTTCCTGTCTTACATAGAGGTAGAAGAAAGAAGATGTCACACAATTATTCTCTTCATTCCATGTTATACCAAAGCCTCAAAAAATCGCCCTTTTTCTAAATTTATAAATTAATATCATCCATTTTTTGCCAACTCTGTCTACATTATTCACATTATCATTTTATACATGAAGTGTTGGTATTATCTACTGAGTTCTAATTATAAATCTCATGAAAGAATATTCTAGGCAAATAGCATGCAAGACACATTTGTAAATTTGTCAATTAAACCCTCTACTTAAAAAGAATTTTGTAGTATCCTATAGAATATGAAATTACAAACAAAACCAAAACATTTATTTTAAATATAAACTCTAATTTAGCAAGATCTACATAGTGCTACATTAGATTAACTTTGCTATTTTTCCAAGCTTAAGCTTTTGTAATCCTTTATCCTTTCCTTGGAATCTATCAGAATGATGATTCCTTACATTTTCAAATTTTGGATGGGAATCATGAGCCATTTTGCATCTAAGAATGTTCTGTAATGAAGAGAACATTTCAAACACAACTGAGGATTATATATGAGTTGCATTTCAATAGGAAACATGACTTCTCAAAACATAATGACAAAATTAGCCCAAACTTACAACTTTGTATTCCTTTCTTGTTCGGTTTGTTTTATTAAGACAAAATTATACTACCTGCTCCAGGGAAGGTATCACTGTGTAATTCCACTATCTAATCTCCTGTCTTAGTCTGAATGCTAGAATTCTAGCCTTGTATCACATTGCCCCTCCATAGTTTCTTGGTTTATTTAATCTAGATACAGACTAGCAATTCTGAATTTCTCCAGTAATATTATCCACCATACTGCTCAGAGTGTTCATGTACTCTTTTCAAAGATGTTCTAACATTTGACACAGGATATGAACATTTTCAGATGCACCTGCAGGAGTCTCTGATTCATTCCTCCATGGACCTGATCCCATTAATAATGATTACTTGATTCTCTTACTATCTCTGGTCCCTATCTATGTAATATTCTTAAACTTTTTGAAGAAGGTTCACTTGAGGACTTTCTAACATTAAAAATTATCACTTGATTCTAGTCTTACTCTGGACATATTTTCTATTGTTTTCTAACTTTTCCACATATTCTGAGAGTTACTTCATATGTGTATTTGTGTGTGCACATATACACACATACGTGTGTATATATGTGTATGATTGTATGTATGTATGCAAAAGCGTCAAGATCTTATTCAGCAATCTTGTTCATGACTGGTATTCCAATACTTGAGCCATGCTTCCAATCCAGCTTTTGGTTGGTTAATTATAGTTTCTCAAAGACTGTTCTGCCCAGGCTGGATGCAAACTGAACTTCCCAGACACCTTTACATTCTTAGGTTTTATTTCTCCAGTAGTATCAACTTTTAAATTACAAACATTTTCGTGAGTGTAAAGGCTAAGCTGTAGCCTAGATTTTTAACTTAAGAATTCATATAAAGATACATGAACATGCACATTATATATGCTGTGTGTACACTTTTAGAAGTGTGATCCTAAGCTGGATGGTGGTGAGATCTTCGGATAGGGTTCAAAGCCAGGCCGGGCAGGAATGTTCTGAAGACTCTTTTTCCAATTAACTACAAGAAAACTGAAAGTGGCACTGTTGCTCAAGTATAGAGCATTAGCCTTGAGTTGAATAGCAGAGGGACAGCTCCCAGGCCCAGTGTTCAATTGCCAAGACCACCACCAACAAAAAATACATAAGTAAAGGAAAGAAAATAAATGTGATCTTATCCACCAGTTCATGGCTAGTATAATCCCTGCTCTCTCAGGATGGACTTTTTTTTTCCAATTAAGTCCATGCTCATATCTGATTTGCATTGGAAACAGAATTATGCTTCCATTCTACTGTCTACAAAGTTGCATGATTAGCAAGCATGATTTAGAAAGTGAGTGGCCTCATACTTCCTGTTCCACATACAAGTAATGCTTTCTCTATATCACTCTGAAATCTACATACTGGACTTGGCTTTATTGTTTCAACATGGTCTTATTTTAAGAATCTTCTATAGTGTATTGAACCCTTATACTTAAACACAAAACTTCTCTTTCTCCTATTATTGCTATTGTTTCCTTACTGTTAACTCATGAACAGTTGAGAAATAATGCGCAGCACATACACTCACAAATAAAAAGATCTGAGAACCTTCTTCCCATTTAAAATTCACCTTAATTTATAGAGAACTTACAAAGTTTGAACTCAATATACTCATGGAAAATGTATTGAAAAGCAATATAAATTTCATATTTTCTCTTTACTAAGTTGTCTCTGAAACACGTGTAACCTCAGATAAAGGTGTTCTTGTGTTATTTTGGTGAAGCAAGAAAACATTCATTATACCTCCGGCAGCACCATAGATTGTTCCTGGAAGTAACTGCTACTGGATGTGGAAACTGATCCCAGGAGAGGAATGCAACATAGAGGATTGACAAAGTTCAAGTTAACTTGTGCTTTCCTTTTTACTGTACAAGAAAATCCCAAGGCTTGAAGGAAACTCTGTCTCCGAATTTTTCGTGTGTGTTTTTACTCATATATAACTTTTCTGTAAACTTCTAATTGAGAATATTACAAAAAGAAATAATGTGCCATTTTAAGGCCAGCATAGAACAAAAAGAAATAACATTGTTTTAAACATGTTCTACTGAGGGGACTGGGAAGTTGCCTCAGTGGTAAAGCACTGGCATTGCATGCATGAGGCCCAGGTTTGATTCGTCAGCACTATATAAGCAAAAATTAAGCCAGAAGTGGTGCTGTGGCTCAAGTGGTAGAGCGCTAACCTTGAATTGAAGAGCTGAGGGACAGCGCTCAGCCCAGAGTTCAGGCCCAACACTGGACCCTCCCAAAACCGTTCTACTGCTAAGAAACCAAGACATGGAGGTTTTAAAGTCTCTTATCGCTGGTATTTTTACCCCTGAGATGATTCTCTTGTTTCAGGACTCAGTTATCAATTCCTTTAGTTTGGTCCGGAATTCTCCAGAGCAATAAGGATTCCAAAAAAGCATCCAGTGAGTATGATCAGCAAAAGGAGGCTCTTCTCAGACCAGTACTCCTTTTAGGAAATTTTGGGTTTTTTTTGTTTGCTTGTTTTTTTTTTACTTTGTGTTGGCTATGATGCTTGAACTCATAGGCTGGGTACTGTCCCTGAACAGTTTTCTTTCCTGCTAACCTGCCCCCAAAGCTTGTACTCTACTGCTTGAACCAAAACTCCACTTGTGGCTTTTTTGCTGTGTAAATACAGATAAGATTTTGACAGACTATCCTGTCAGGGTTGGATTCGAACTAAGATAGTAAGAAAGCCAAGCAACATCAACTGTATAGACATCTCTCTTCAAAGATGAAATATTAGATGTTTATTGTAAAGCTAATATTTGACATTTTTTCCTTTTTTTATTGTGAGAATACCTTATAGAGGAGTTACAATTACACGGGCAAGATAACGTGTACATTTCTTATCACGCATTGTTGCCTCTTCATTGTTTTCCCTTCCCATCCCTTCCCATACTCCTCCTCTCTCCCCATATCATCCTCCCCCCCCCAACAAAGTTGTAAAGTTCGTTTTTTGACATAAAGACTTATACATCTCATTGTTGAAATGGGTCCACCTGTATTCCTAAACGATTTGTTTTAAGAGAATATGTCCAGCACAGATTCTATAAAATAACTCACCAAAAGTAGGTGCACTGAATAATTTTGGAATTAATTTTTTTGCTTGGGAAGATTATTGATCTTGTCATTCCTTCTGGGGAAACTTAAAGTCATATTTCACCTTTTTTGTTGGTTGTGGGGTTTGAATTCTGATCCTGGGCACTGTCCCTCTGCTCTTCACTTCAAGTTGTGCACATTAACACTTTAGCTACAGCACCACTTCCGGGTTTCTGGTGGTTAATTGAAGATTAGGGTCTCCTGGACTTTCCTGACAAGGCTGGCTTTGAACCACAATTCTGGTCTCAACCTCCTGAGTAGATAGGATTACAGGTGTAAACCACCAGCACCCATTTCATATTTGCATTTAGGTACACTGAATGACACTGTGTAGACAAAGAATGGAAATTTTAACCAAATGATGCCATTGCAGCTTTTCAGAAAAATTGAGGTAGCAGTAAATATGTCCTCCTTTTCCATTTTGTTACATTAATGACTCATGAGCTATGGGACCCTTACAATAGCATGCTGTGACATCTGTATAGGTGTATTTAGTATCAGGAAATGTTCATAGAGAAATATAGAAAGACTGAGATTTTTAGAAAAAAAAGGAGATAAGGTATGAAAGAACAGCATAGAAGGAGATACATTTTGGGAGTTCCAGGAAGATGACAGAGGAGAAGCTGGAGGCAAAACAAGCTCTCACATAAAAAGCAGTTTTAGAGTTCCAGTGAACAGTCCTAAGCCAGAGAATCACACCAAGTGTGCCATCACAGGACAGAGAGTTAGGCCAGAGAAGGAAAATCCAGGCAAGGAGACAAATCTGAGCTCTTGCCAGCAGCAGCTGCTGTGATGGCAGCGTCGGCAGCGACAGCGGCGGTACCCCCATACCTGAAACAGAGAGAGTCTGGGGACGAAAGAGCCAGAAGCAGCAAGTGAGCGGATTCTACTCAACACCAGCAAGAACCGACAAGGAGCAGACATCTTCATCCTGCAGTTCGCAGACCAGAGACGACCCAGGAAGCAAGACGGCATGAGTAGAACCCTGACATCCTCACTCCTTCTCAGGGATCAGAGGATTGAAGGCCACTCCTCCCCCCCACCCCAGTACTGGAGATCTCCATCTTGGATACCCACAAACTTGGCAGAGCTGCTAGCTCCAACTCAGGCCTTGGAATAAAACTAGCATCATTTAGCAGGTCACAAGAACTTAAAGGCGTGACCTGCCAGAATCAGCTCTACCAAGGGAAAAGTCACCCAGTTCGGGCGCCAGAAATAGGAGTGGCTTTCTTCATTGAGTAATCAGAGCCAGAGGCTGCCCCTCCCATTAGCAGCTTCAATATCAGTAAACAGAAGCCCTGAGAGTGGTTCCAGGCTGGACTGTGTGAGTTTCTCACAAACTAGTCCCTGGGAAAAGCTACTCTTTGCTGAAAGGCCTCAAGTCTACAAAGAACCTAGCCTCATCACAGCATCTCCAAATTGGAGGAAAAAGCCATCTCGCTCTTTTGTGATACTCAAAGCATACCCCACTCCCATTGAACTAACTTGGGAGGAGGATCAAAAAATCCTGGGTAAAGCAGAGTATTTTTCTGCCTGTCCAAACAAACTGACTTAAGAAACCAACCAAGCAGACCAGAGACTCCAACCAGAAGCTGATTACAGACACAAGGGAGATACAGGATTTTTCCCAATGCTCCTAAAAAAATCAAAGAACTTTTTTTTAAATCTTCTTCTTTTTTATATACCTTTTACGAAAAAAATTATTTTTCTTTTCTAAAACTTTTTTAATCTTTAATTGTTACCTTTTTTGAAAAAAATTATTTTCTAGTAACTTTTTCCCCCTTTTAATCTTTATTTTAGGTATACATGCGTGTGTGCATTTCTCTTTCTTTCTTTTTTCTTTTTATTTTTTTTTAATTTTAATTTTAATTTTTTGTGACATACTGTACAGAGGGGTTACAACTACATGGGCAAGATAATGAGTACATTTCCTATCAAGCATTGCAGCCTCCTCCTTTTTTACCCCTCACATCCCTTCCCAGCCTCACCAACCCCCCGACCCTATCCCCCCCACCCCCCGCACTAAAGTAAAGTTTGTTTTTAACATGACAACTTGTACTTCTCATAGTTGCATCGGGTCCACCTGTATGCTTAAACGACTTGTTTTTCCACATGTACTCCACAAATTATACCGACATCAAATATAGTGAAAGCAGGGGTTATACTGTGGGGGAGGGACAGAAAGAATGACATTTCCCCATTTGTTAGGAAATGGAAAGGCTCGGAAAAAATTATATTAAGTGAAGTAAGCCAAGCACAAAGAAACATAGGTCCCATGGTTTCCCTTATTTGCAATATCTAGTATATGTATGAGTCAAGCAGGAAAGGTCAGATAATGTGATGTTAGGAAAATGAACCCTTAGATATGCATTTAAATGTTTTTTTTTTATTTCATGCATTTGTTTCTAACTCATTTATAAGTTTATTGCTTTGTAGCTTTCTTTTTTTTCTTCTTTTAACAAAATTTTCTTTTTGCTTTTTGCTTAGCTCGACTGAACTTCTGATTTTTTTCTTCTTTCTTCCTTATCCTTCCTACCTTTTCCTCAATTTTGTTCTTTATGGGACTTAATTGTTGTTCTGCACATCCTCAGATATACCCGTAGTTTATTATTAGACCCTATCGCCCATTGTGTACACACTTAATCCACAAATTAATTACTCAATTCAAAACTTTTGAGACTTAAATTCCTTAATAGCTATACTACCTCTTTATACCAATATAACATTTTAATTATTTTTATTTTTAAGTTTTTCACATCTCCTTTATATCCCTCCCCTTCTCTCAATATATTCACGTTCTTTGAATAGTTTGCTCTCGGTCTGTATATTATTAATTTATATTTTTCTATTTTTTCTGGTCTCTTTTTCTCCCTTTCTTTTTCTTCTTGTTTTCTCTCTCTCTACTTCCATTCTATCCAACCTAATTCCTGCTTTGAGACTAGGACTTAGTTAAGTTAACTCTCCCTGTACCTTCCCATATCATTCTATTCCTCTTTTTTTCCCACATCTTTTTACCCACATCTCTCCCTAACCCTAATAATTTCTGGTTCACCAAATTCTTCTTTGCGGTTTGTAGCCCATTAATATAGAGTCATTTGATGTTGAATAGAGGTAACTGTTCAACTAGATTGTATCTGCAGACTGTTGACTATGCAAATTCAGCCTTTGGTTGATGCTTGCATTAAGTTAGTGTTCTAGCACAAAACTGGTATTACTTTCATCCCAAATGGGCAGAGTAAGCTAGAAAACCACAAGAAAATGGCAATTCCGGGTATCTTCACTCCCACTCATGATAATCAGGGGACAGAACAGATAATGAATAATCCATAGGAGAGTTCCCAAATAGTTCTACAAACACTGCTGGCAAAACTGATAAACAAAAAGATTGAAAACATACAAAGAACTCTGTATGAGCGTAATAGGTAGAGAGAGGAGGCAAACAATAGGTCAATGCAGGAAAAGATTAAATACCTACAAAGGACTCTGTATGAGCGTGATAGGGAGAGAGAGGAGGCAATCCAAAGGTTTCTAGAGGAATATCATGAGCGTGAGGAAGCTACTCAAAAACTGATACAGGATTTGCGTGAGCAGCTTGAGAATACTCAAAGAGAAAGGCAGGAATGGCGTTATCAGGCTGATTACACTCAAAGAGAACTACAGGAATCCCATGAATGGGAGGAAGCTAATCAAAGAGTAATACAGGAATTGAGAGAGCAGGAAGAGAATACACAAAGATCACTAAAGGCATTCATGGGCTCCACTAACAAAGAGCTGAGGGAAGTCAGGGAGACCACAAATGGAATGCTGAATGGAAACCAACAGAAGGAATGGGATTCCAAGGAAACCATAACCAATCAACTAAGTGATTAGAGAATGAACACTGAACACCAAATTAAGGAAGTAAAGAAGTTAATACAAGATCTAAAACAAAGCTTCAACAAAGAATTTGAAGCCATTAAAGCTGACCACTTAGAAGGAAAAGAAATAAAAAACTAAGTAGAAAGTCTTGACAGCAGTTTAGACCATGCAGAAGATCGAATTTCGGGGATTGAAGATAGCCTAGATATTATAGAGAAAGAACATACAACCAGTCAAGACAAGTCCAAGAAATATGATAGAACAACCCAACACTTGGAAGACACCATCAGAAGGCCTAATCTAAGGATAATGGGTGTTGAGGAGCACCTAGAAAAAGAAGTTAATGGTCTAGGAAATTTGTTTAACAGAATCCTAGCAGAGAATTTCTTAAACATGCAAAAAGATAGGCCTATTCAGATACAAAAAGCTTTTAGAAGTCCAAATAGACCAGATCAGAATAGGACATCCCACTGTCACATTATAATCCACACAGGATCAACACAGACAAAGGAAAAGATCCATAAAGCTGTTAAGGTGAAAAGATTAATCATTTATAATGGGAAACCAATTAGAATGACCTCAGATTTCTCAGCAGAGACAATCAAATCAAGAAGAGCCTGGAATGATGTATGCCATGCCCTAAAAACAAACAATCAACCAAGAATACTGTACCCAGCTAAACTCTCCTTCATAACTGAAGGCCAAATAAAAACCTTCCATAGCAAAGAAAAATTGAAACAATACATCTCCACCAAACCAGCCCTACAAAAATTCTTAAAGATGTCCCACACATAGAAAACCAACGAGACCAAAATAAAGGCCAAGAAACTGCAACCAAACTGAGAATCCAAGAACCATAGGAACAACCCAGGTTTTGCAACCCCCAAGAAGGTGGATGACATGGCAGGAACTCCCAAATACCTCTCAGTCATATCTCTTAACATTAACAGACTTAACTCTCCAATTAAGCGACATAGATTGTCTAGTTGGACTAAAAAACAAGATCCTCCTATCTGCTGCCTTCAGGAGTTACATCTTGCCCATAAAAACAAACACATTTTCAATGTCAAAGACTGGAGCAAAATCTACCAAGCAAATGGCCCTCATAAACAGGCAGGAGTTGCAATCCTAATATCAGATAAAATAGACTTCATATTAAAATTTGTGAGAAGAGATAAAGAAGGTTGCTACATACTAATTAAGGGATCTCTCCTTCAGGAGGATATTACAATTCTAAGTATCAAACTGCCAAACAATGGAGCACCCAAATTTATTCAAGAAACACTACTTTCCCTCAAATCCCACATAGATCCAAAGACATTAATTGTTGGGTATTTAACACCCCAATCTCCCAACTAGATAGATCAACTCGACAAAAACTCAACAGAGAAACTGCAGATATAAACAGCTGCAGAGATCAACTAGATTAAATAGACATCTACCAAACATTTCACCCAGCAGCATCAGAATACAAGTTTTTCTCAGCAGCACATGGAATATTTTCTAAAATAGAACACATTTTAGGCCACAAAGAAAGCTTGTCCAAATTCAGAAACATTGAAGTTATACCTTGCATTCTCTCTGACCACAAAGGAATAAAATTAGAATCAAGACCAAAAGCCACCAAAGAAAGTCCAGTAATACATGGAGGCTGAACAACACACTGCTGAATCAGGAATGATTCATGAAGTGATTAGAAAGGAAACTCAAATGCTCATGCTATTTAATAATAATGAGCACACAATTTACCAGCTCCTCTGGGACACAGCAAAGGCAGTATGCAGAGGCAAGTTTATAGCTCTGAGCTCCTACATCTACAAATTGGAGAGATCTGAAACTAAAAATTTAATGAGTCATCTGAACCTCCTTGAAAAAGAGCAGCATTATAAACCCCAATCCAGTAGATGGAAAGAAATAATTAAAATTAAATCAGAATTAAATGAATTTGAATCCAAAAAACTATAGAAAGAATCAACATAACAAAGAGGTGATTCTTCAAAAAAATTAACAAAATTGACAGACCCTTAGCAAATCTTATCAGAAAAGGAAGAGAACATACACAAATAAATAAACTCAGAGATGAGAATGGAAATATCGCCATGGAAACAACCAAGATTCAGAACATTATAAGGGAATACTTCTCAAAACTTTATGCTAATATGTTTGAGAAATTGAGAGAAATGGATATTTTCCTAGCAAATATTGACATGCCAAAACTAAACCAAGATGAGTTAAACCATCTTAACAGGCCCATATCAAGCACTGAAATAGAAACAGCAATAAGAGACCTCCCAGCTAAGAAAAGTCCAGGACCAGATGGATTTACAGCAGAATTTTACAAGGCCTTCAAAGCAGAGCTCACACCAATACTCCTCCAACTCTTCAATGAAATTGAAAGAGAAATTTCACGACAGAACACATTCTATGAATCCATCATAACCCTCATCCCAAACCAGGCAGGGACTCATTAAAGAAAGAGAATTATAGACCCATTTCTTTGATGAACATTGATGCAAAACTTCTCAACAAATTTTGGCCAATCGACTTCAACAATTCATCCAAAAAATAATACACCACGATGAAACAGGATTCATTTCAGGGATGCAAAGCTGGTTCAATATATGCAAATCAATTAATATTATTCATCACATCAACAGGAGCAAGTGTAAGAACGACATGGTTATTTCAATAGATGCAGAAAAAACATTCGACAAGATCCAACACCCCTTTATAATGAAGATTTTGGAAAAATTAGGAATCCATGGAACATTCCTCAATACAATAAAGGCTGTATATGACAAACCTACAGCCAACATTATAATTAATGGTGAAAAACTAAAGCCATTTACTCTTAACTCATGAATAAGTAAAGGATGTCCACTCTCTCCACTTCTCTTCAATCTAGTATTAGAATGGCTAGCTACAGCAATAAGACAAGGTGCAAACATAAAGGGAATCCAAATAGGGAAAGTAGAAATAAAATTCTCCCTCTTTGCAGATGACATGATCTTGTATTTAAAGAATCCCATAGACTCCACTCCAAAATTACTCAAGCTGATTCAAAACTTTGGCAAAGTAGCAGGGTATAAAATTAGTCCCTCAAAATCAAGGGCTTTTCTATATGCCAACAATGAAAATTGTGGCTGAAATTAGGCAAGTAACTCCATTTTTAATAACCCCTCAAAAAATAAAATACCTAGGAATTAACTTAATCAAAGAACTGAAGGACCTCTACGATGAAAACTTTAAAATCTGGAAAAAGGAAATCAAAACATAACTTACAAAATGGCAAAACCCCCATGCTCCTGGATTGGAAAGATTAACATCGTGAAAATGGCAATACTTCCCAAGGCTATCTATAAATTCAACGCAATACCTATCAAAATTCCAACCTCATTGTTCAAGGAAATAAAAGAGGCAATCCAAAATTTCATATGAAACAATAAAAGACCCCCGAATAGCAAAAACGCTCCTCAACGGAAAGAACACTGCTGGTGGAATATCAATACCAAAATTCAAACTCTACTATAAAGCCATAATAATCAAAACAGCTTGGTACTGGCATAAGAACAGACCTCAGGACGAATGGAATAGAATTGAAAACCCAGCAATGAACCTACAGACCTATAGCCAATTAATCGTCGATAAGGGAGCTAAAATAATAGAATGGAAGAAAGATAGCCTCTTCAGTAAATAGTGCTGGCAATATTGGTTAACTACTTGTAGAAATCTAAAACTAGATCCTTATATATCACCCTGCACCAGAATCAAGTCCAAATGGATCAAAGACCTCGGAGTCAAAGCAGACACTCTAAAAACATTACAGGATGCAATAGGAGAAAACCTATGCCTCCTTTACTCAAGCTGAAATTTTCTTAATAGAGACCCGGAAACACAACAAATCAAAGAAATGTTAGACAAATGGGATTGCATGAAGTTCCAGAGCTTCTGCATGGAAACGGACATAGCTAGCAAGATCAATAGAAAGCCCACGGATTGGGAGAAGATCTTCACTAGCAATACAACAGACAAGGGTCTCATATCTAAAACATACTTGGAACTCGAAAAATTAAATCCCCCAACAACAAATCCTCAAAGAAACAACTTTCCAATAAATAAGTGGGCTAAACACTTGAAGAGAAACTTGTCTGAAGAAGAAAGAAGGATGGCCAATAGACACATGAAGAAATGCTCAACCTCCCTAGCCATAAAAGAAATGCAAATCCAAACAACTTTGAGATACCACCTCAACCCAGTTAGAATGGCTAAAATCAAGAACTCTAATAACAACAGATGCTGGAGGGGATGTGGACAGAAGGAAACCTTACTTCATTGTTGGTTGGAGTATAAACTTGTTCAACCACTTTGGAAATCAGCATGGAGGTTTTTCAAAAGACTTCACATAGAGCTCCCCTATGACCCAGCAAAACCACTTCTGGGCATTTATTCAGATATTTACAAACAAGACCACACTAAATTTGCCAGCACAACTATGTTTATTGCAGCATTATTTACCATACCTAATATCTGGAACCAACCCAGATGCCCCTCAGTAGATGAATGGATCAAGAAAATGTGGTATATATACACAATGGAATTCTATGCCTCCATCAGAAAGAATGACATTTCCCCATTTGTTAAGAAATGGAAAGGCTTGGAAAAAATTATATTAAGTGAAGTAAGCCAGGCCCAAGGAAACATAGGTCCCATGGTTGTCCTTATTTGCAATATCTAGTATATGTATAAGTCAACCATGAAAGTTCAGATAATGTGATGTTAGGAAAATGAACCCTTAAATATGTATTTATTTTTTTTCTTTTATGCATTTGTTTCTAACTCATTTATAAGATTATTTCTTTGTTGCTTTGTATGTCCCTCTCCCACACTATAACCCCAACTTTCACTATATTTGATGTCAGTATAATTTGTGGAGGAGATGGGGGAAAACAAGTCTTTTAAGGATAAAGGTGGGCCCGATGCGACTATGAGTCGTACAAGTTGTCATGTCAAAAACGAACTTTACAACTTTGTTGCCAGGGGGAGTGGAGGATTAGGTAGGGGGGCGGGGGGGGGGAAGGCTGGGAAGGGATATGAAGGTTAAACAAAGGAGGAGGTTGCAATTTTTGATAAGTAATTTGCTCGTAATCTTGCCCATGTAATTGTAACCCCTCTGTACAATATGATCACAAAAAATTAAAATTAAAAAAATAAAAAATAATAAAAAGAAAAAAGAAAAAAATGCACACAAGTAAAAAAAAAGAAGGGTTTACATGTATCACGCAGAGATTAAGAACTAGCCTAAGAGATTTAGAATCCTAATGGCAACGAGGAAAATCCTAGTTGACAACTAGTTCTTCAATAACCAAAAATGGTTCTCTAGACCAGTTTCTGGTATACCTTATTTAGTATCATTTTTTCCTTCCATCTGGAGTTACTCCTTATTTTCTGTCACAACTATTAATTAGCTTCTGCCTTTTTGATGCCAAAACTGATCAAAAAGATTTCAAAATCACACTTAGACAACTTTTCACTTTGTGATTAGCAGTGATGACACAAAATCCTGGAATCCTTGAATTTCCAGAATTAATCTTCAGCTGACAATTAAGCATATTCCTGGTATTAATTGCTGTGACTTAATGAACAAAAATTTTTTAACACAGTATCCTAACATAAGTAAAATACATGAATTAGGGGCTATTATCAGGTGTCAGTACAGAAGTAGCAATTATATATTTCAAGTATGTGTTCTTTCTTTTCCATTTACTAATTTTTTTCCAGTCCAGGCTTAAACTCAGGGGTAGGGAATTATTCCTGAGCTTTTTTTTCTTCAAGGCTAGCACTCTACCACTTGAGGCACAGCATTCCTTCTAGTGTTTTTCTTTTTTCTGTTTTACTGAGGAATTGAACCCAGGGCTTCATGCATGCTAGGCAAACACCATACCATGAAGCCACATTCCCAGAGCCCTAAATGACTTTCTAAAGAAGACATTACATTTTCATTCCATAACTATGTATCATAAGTTTGGCCAGGTGCTAGAAAATGATGTACAAAGCAATACAATACAATAAGCCCAGTAAGGCTGGATTGACAATGAATTTCATGATCTAGCCAGGGCACAGTGGGGCTTACCTCAGGGAGCTGTTTCAACAGGCTGAGTGAGACAGCTCCTGACCCACAGCCCACCTCCAGAATGAGAGGGTCACCTTGTATTCCAGCCATATGGGGATGCTGGACCCCTTACTCCAGCACCTATTCAACCAGTTTTTATAAAAGAGAGAGAGAGAAATCAGAATTAAAATTAAGTTGGGTGCCAGTGGCTCAGATCTCTAATCCTAACTACACTGGAGGCTGACATATGAGGATCATGGTTCATAGACAGCCCCCACAGGAACGTCTTTCTTTTATTTCCAAAGAACCACCAGAAAACCAGAATTGGTCCTGTGGGCTCAAGTGGTAGAACACTAGCCTTTTGCTGAGGAGCTCAGGAACAGTGCCCATGCCTAGGGTTCAAGCCCCACAACTGACAAGAAGTGGACTTCCTACCACAAGAAGTGGATTGAATAGCACCCATTGTCCTAGGGAGCATGGTAGTCAAGTCAGGCCCAGCTTCCTGTGAAGTTGAAGTCATAAGGAGGTCACCTGACTTCTCTGTGCCTCGGTTTCCCCAGATGCAAAATTCAACACAGTGAAGGATCCCCTTCCTCATGGGGAGAGGGTAATGATGAAAGAGAGCCGTGTTTTGTTTCAAAATCCCCAGCTGTTGCATGATTAATAACTGGCCCCACCTGAGCCCTTTGGTGTATCTTCCTGTCATTTGCTCACAGAATTGCAGAACCTTCTCTGAATGCCACTCCCTCCATGCCAAGCCATGCTCCAGAGATTCCCTCTGTATAAATCCCGTGTTTCCTCAAACTGTCCTGTGAGGAGAATGAGTTCTGATGGTTGTGGCCCTACCCAGAGCTTCACCTGTGGTCAAGAATTGGCTGCTGTGGACTAAAAGTTTGGGATAATCCACCTAAATCTATTACTGAGCTTGGCGCTACATGTTTACCATCCCAACTACAGAGGACCAGGCCTGGTGGAGCATACCTGTCCCAGATAGGAGGACCTTGATCCTGTCCAACCAGAACATATATTGAGTCTCTGTTTCAGAAATGCCCAAGACAGAAAGGTGGCTCCTCAGAGTCAGGGTGAGGAAATAAGCAGGGGGTCATGGTGCCCCCAGAGGGTTGTCTGATCCCTGGTAGTGGTGATTTGGGGGCAGTCACTCACCTGTGCTGCTGGGAAAAGCTGCTGGAGGCTGCTCCAGGTGGGGCAAGCAGCAATGGCAGCATCATTGCAAACACATGGGCCAAGAGCAGAGAACCAGAGCCAGGGACCAGGTCAAGGCTTTAGGCGGGCTGGCAGTACAACATTGCCAGAGATTTGAAATCCAGCAACTTGGGAAGGTGGGGAGGGATCCCGGATGCGGGCAGGCATCTCAATTTCCTAGTATACTCCAAAGTTGCTTGAGTCTCTTCCTCACCACTCAGGCACCTCTACCTTCCTCAACTGCTGGTAGTGGTGTAAACTAACAGTGGGAATCCTGGGTGCTACTAGGCAGCATGGAATGTGGGCGTGGTCACCATTCTTGTATCCCATTGGTCAGAAATAACCATGAAAGAATGGGGGTGTGGCCGGAATTCTGTGATGCAAGCAGCATGGGCATAGTCAAGAAGATAGCAGCTCCCCCAGCCCTTTTCCCAGGGAACAATGTCCAATTCAGTTGGAGATGAGAGGGTGACCTGCTTTAGCTGGATGGCTGCACAGATTCTTCTGTATGTCTGTTTGTTGCCAGACCCGGACCTTGAACTCAGGATCTGGGCACAGTCTAGGCACTGCTTTTGCTCAAGGCTCGCCCTCCACACTGGAGCCACAGGGCTTCTGGCTTTGTTGACACTGAAGTTGGAGAGAAGTTCAAGGACTTTCCTGACTACGATGACTTTTACCATGATCTTCCCATCACAGCCTTGTAAGTATCAAGGAGGACTGCTTTGAATCCCTGGTTCCTGTCTAATCATTGGTCTTGCTGATATTCTTGGACAGAATGGTGAGTACCCTATTCCCAGGTTGAAGTGGTGGGAGCTGGAACTCACAGTTGGAATCCTGGTCCTGCCACCTCCAAATGGCTGGAGATCTTAACGAACTCATTCCTATCCATATGATTGAATGGGCAGTTCTTGAATGATTCTAGGATAAAATTATACACAATTATGTTATAGAACACTGATTGATTTTAGTTAATTCTTTATTAAGCAGTTAAACAATCACATTCATAAAATGTAGGCATAATGAAATGCTTAAGAATTGGGCCTCACATAGTGCAAAGGTACCATTTTTCTGCCAGGATTGGTATTGAAACTCAATGTCTTGGTAACTCTGTTGCACTGTGTGGGAATGGGAAGCTGGCCTCCTTAAAGTCAAGAAATTCAGGTGTGCTCCTTATGCCTAAAATAGATCTCCAACACTAGAAAACATCCTATTCATGTACAATTTAAATATATGATTTATATTTATATATATATATATGTTGACTCCATATTGCATTCAGTGTAGTTATTATATTTTTTTGTTTTATTCATATATTGACCATTTATTTTATTGACTATTATGGAACATAAAACATTGATTACATTGATTACATAGGATATAGGTCTGCATATGTATTCCACTTCATACCTGACACCCAGGACTTTCACAGAAAAGGAAAACGTGTCACCATCATCATCTTACTCCACGATTCATTTTTGGGAGTGCTGGCATCTGAACTCAAGACCTACAAGCCTTCAAGGCCCAATTAATGAATGGGTGAGTGTTAGCATGCCATCCTGTGGCAAATTCAGATGACATGCTGTTCCAGGACCTCAGATCAAGCCCTAGGGGTGACCAAAATAAGAAAAGATTGACATGCAGATGGCAGTACGCTAATAAATATAACTTTATAGCATGTCAGAGATGTCTATACATTATTCAGTTATATAGACTACATTCCTTCCAATTCCTGGGTATTAATTATGCCTCAATGTAATTAATTTTAATTAGTGTAATATAATTGTTTTCATCCTTAAACTATTAATGAAATCAGTGTCCTGAAATTATTGAGTTCCTTTAAGTAATAATATTCTTTTAATGTTTCATAAATATTGAATAAAATGAATCAGCCTCCTGAAATCATGCTGTCTAATTTTATAGGAGCATCATGCATGATCAACTCATTGAACCTTGACATTGATAATATTCCATTGTTAATCCTGTGGATGGGAACCATTTTCTTAGTAGCTCCTGCCATTGGTTGGTGTTAGGACAGGGATTCGAAATCAGGGCCTATGTTGCCACGTGGGCCTATGGCATCCCTGATAGTCTGGCAGCCTTCAGCAATGCAAGGTGAAGTACCATTTGCAACAGTGTCATTCAGGCCCATTAGGGTCACCATGCAAAGGAAGAAAACATAAAATGGCCATATTTTTTCTGTGCATTGCTTTCCCTGCAAGGCCTGGGGGTCTAGGATCCCAGGAGGAGCTGGAGATCTTGTGGCTGCAACCCAGCCTAACGTGATCAAAGGTTAGGCAGAGTTGCCACGACCTGAGTTCAAGCGCGATATTGAGAAAAGTAAAATAAAAAAAAATTTAGTTCCCTAGCTTGCAGTTCACACTCTTTATTCTTCCAGGCTTTGGATTTGAACTCAGTATCTGGGTAAATTGGCAGCAATGTGGATAAAGGGGATGATAACCGTATTTGAAGATAAGAAATTTAGGCCTGCCGGGCGCTAGTGGCTCACGCCTGTAATCCTAGCTACTCAGGAGGCTGAGATCTGAGGATCGCGGTTCAAAGCCAGCCCGGGTAGAAGAGACCGTGAGACTCCTATCTCCAATAAACCACCAGAAAACCGAAAGTGGCGTTGTAGCTCAAGTGGTAGAGCACTCACCTTGAGCTGAAGAGCTGAGGGACAGCGCCCAGGCCCAGAGTTCAAGCCCCACGACCGACAAAAAAAAAAAGAAAGAAAGAAAGTTAGGCCTGTTCACTAGTCCTGAATTCAAGCCCAGCCCTGGATACATACTATTTATATACATTGTAAAGATAGGATTTATATTTACCTGTAGATGTTCAGTCCATACATGTTTGGTGTGGTTGTTCTTGTATTTTTTGTTTTATTCATTTATTTACCATTGATTGTACTAAGATGAAACCCCTTAAATTTATTACATTGATGACATCCCATCATAGAGCATGTAGATTTATAGAAATATTCTCCATCATGCCAGGATTCTCAGGATCACCCAGGATATTCAGAGAAAAGGAAAATAAGTTTCACACTTAGCTTCTTACTCCACGATCCACTTGTTGGTAGTGCTGGGATCTTAACTCAGGACCTAGTAGGACCAATTGGCCAATAAGTCAAGGTGAACACATTAACTTGTGAGCAACTAATGAGCTAGGCCATTTCCAGGATCTGACATTGATTGCCAGGGTGGTCCTCTATAGTCATGAATTCATAATTTAAACATACGATCTATATTGACACACATGTGTGTAGAGAATCTTGTGTTCGGTGAATTTCTTCTCCTTATTTTGTCTCTATTTCATGGAGGTATTGTGTATTTTACTAAATATGGTGACAGGTATAACTTTGCTGACATGGATGACAACCTGTTCCTATGGTTATAGGGTGGCTTATGAATTTCTCTTGTTGGTTGAGACTCAGGACTTTCACAGAAGAGGAAAACGTGTGAAACAACTGGCTTCTGACATCAGAATGAAACTTTTGTGAGCACTGGGATTTGAATTCAGGTTTGGATAGCTCTGTTGCACTGAGGGAGAAGGGGAAGCTCACCATCCTTGAAGACTAGAATGTCAGGTCTGGTTTAGGGCCTGATTTGAAGCCCCAGCACTGGACAAAATAGCAAGCCCACCTTTTTTAAACATAGGATCTGTATTTACCTACAGGTGTGGTATGCATCTTGCATTCAGTGTAGTTACACTTTTTATTAATTTTCTATTTATCTTATTCATGGAGGTATTGTGAATTTTATTGAATATGGTGACAGATATAACTGTGCTTACATGGATGACAACCTATTCCCATGGCTATTGAGTTGCTTATTTAACATTTTCCATCCTCAATGAGACTCAGGACATTCACAGAACAGGAAAACATGAGCAACCCAGGCTTTTCACATTAGAATGAATCTTTTGGCAGTGCTGGAATTTGAACTCAAGGCCTAGCAGGCCCAATTGGTGAATGGGTCATGGTGAGCACACCAGCCTGTGAAGCACTAAGGAGGTAGGCCATTCCTGGGACCTGAGATGGAGTCCTGGTGGGGGCCAATACAGTCATAAATTCATAATTAAACAAAGGATCTATATTTCCAAACATGAGTGGGCGACATCTTGTATTTGGTGTAGTCATTCTCTTTATTTTGTGTCTTAGTCATTGATGTATTGTGTATTTTCTTTTTTGGGGGGTGGGTCCGTTCGTGGGTCCTGAACTCTGGGCCGGGATGCTGTCCCTCAGCTCTTCAGCTCAAGGCTAGTGCCCTACCACTTGAGCCACAGTGTCCACTTCCGGCTTTTTTCTTTTTGCTTATGTGGTACTGAGGAATCAATCCCAGGGCCTTGAGCATGCAAGGCAAATGCTCTACCACTGAGCCACCTTCCCAGCCCTTGTGTATTTTCTTGAGTATAGGTTGACAGATATAACTGTGGTGAACTGGATTACAACCTATTCCCATGAATATAGAGTTGCCTATACCTTCTCTATCCTAGCTGAGACCCAGAATTTGCACAGCACATGAAAACGGGTGCAATGACTGGCTTCTCACATCAGGGTGAATTTTGGTCAGTGCTGGGATTCGAACTCGAGGCCTAGGCAGCCCAACTGCCCATTGGGTCCACATGATCACACCAGACTGTGAGCCAGTAAGGAGCTGGGCTGTTCCCAGGAACTGAGATTGAGCCCCAGGGAGGCCAAAATAGTCCTCAATGCATCATTGAAACATGGTATGTATATTCACATCCGTGTGTGGACTGCATCGTATATTAAGTGTAGTTATTGTCTTTATTTTGTATGCTATTCATTTCTTGAGTATATGACAGGTACAACTTGGCTGACATGTATAACAAGTTATTCCCATGACCACAGGGTGGCCCATGCATTCTCCATCCTAGCTGAAGCCCAGGAGTTGCACAGGAAAGGAAAACAGGGAAACGATTTGCTTCTGACATCAAGATGAATCTTTTGGCAGGGCTGGGATCTGAACTCGTGGCCTAGCAGGCCTAATTGGTGAATGGGTCCACAAGAGCACACCAGCCTATGAGCCATGCAGAAGCTAGGCATTCCAAGTACAAAGAAATAATCTTATAAATATGTTAGAAACAATTGCAAGCAAGAAAAAAAAAAACATTTCAATAATTATCCTTGGGTTCATTTCACCTATTATATTGATCTGGTTTAATCAATTCTCTGCTTTCACAACCAGATTATTTGAGGAATACATAAAATAATTGCACTGAGAAGTGATTTAGAGAATTAATTCATATTGTTTATTTTTAATTTTTTGAGGTATGTACTTGGATTCAAATTCAGAGCCTTGCATTTGCCAGGCAGGCATCTGACCACTTGAACCATGTCACATACAGCAATTTTTGCTTTGTTGGTGTTTGAGATAGAATCTTGTATTTGTTTATTCCTAGGCTACCTGGATAGTGTACTTCCTAGTTTTATGTTCAACATAGGTAGGATGACAGCCACATATTGGTACACCCAGCTTTTATTGATTGAGCTGGAGGTCTCTTGTATGTTTTCCAGCTTGACCTTGAACTGCAACTATTGACATTTCCATTTTCAGAGTAGTTGGGATTATAGGTATAAAACACCTCATTTGACTTATGTTTACGAAAATTCTGAAAGTATGAGAAAATCTTCTAGAGTTACCAACCATATCCAGATTCTAGGTGATACACTAATGATTATTCTGTCAAAAACTTTTTGACATTATTCTGACAAAGGTTTTTATTTTTTATTTTTTTTTTGCAAAATGCCATACAGAGGGGTTACAATTACATGGGTAAGGTAATGAGTACATTTCTTATCAAGCATTTTTGCCTCCTCCTGATTCCACTTCTTATCCCTTCCGATCTCCCCTCTCCAACCCCCCAACACTCCGCCCCTGGCAAAAGTTGTAAAGTTCGTTATTGGACATAATAACTTGTATAGCTCATTGTTGCACTGGGTACAACGTATCCCAATTTAAAGGTTGGTTTTTGCCCATTCCCTCCACAAATTATACCAATATCAAATAAAATGGAAGCAGTGGTTATAACATGGGGGAGGGACATACAAAGCAACAAAGAAATAATCTTATAAATATGCCAGAAACAATTGCAAGAAAGAAAAAAAACATTTCAATACTTATCTTGGGGTTCATTTCACCTAACATTAGCTTATCTTACCTTTTCTGCTTGTCTCAAAAACATACTAGTTATTGCAAATAAGGGAAACCATGGGACCAATATTTTTGTGCCTGGCTTACTTCACTTAATTTTTTCCAAGTATTTCCATTTCCTAACAAATGGGACAATATCATCCTTTCTGATATAGGCATAGAATTGCATTGTGTATATCTACCACATTTTCTAGATCCATTCATCTAATGAGGGGCATCTGGGTTGGTTCCATATCTTATCTATGGTAAACAATGTTGCAATAAACATAGTTGTGCTGTCAACTTTAGTATGGTCTTGTTTGTGATCATTTGGCTAAATGCCCAAAAGTGGGATTGCTGGGAAATAGGGAGCTCTATGTGGAGTCTTTTGAGGAACCTCCATACTACTTTCCAAAGTGGTTGAACAAGTTTACACTCCCATGAACAATGCAGGAAGATTCCCTTCTTTCCCCAACTCCTCCAGTATCAGTTGTTATTAGAGTTCTTTATTATAGCTGTTCTAACTGGGCTGAGGTGGTATCTCAATGTTGGGTTGATTTGCATTTCTTTAAAGCTAGAGAGGTTGAGAATTTCTTCATATGTCTATCGGCAAGCCTTCTTTCCTCTTCAGAGAAGTTTCCCTTTAAGTCTTTAGCCCACTTATTCATTGGGCAGTTGTTTCTCTGAGGATTTGTTGTTGGGGGATTTAATTTTTTGAGTTCCAGTTATATTTTAGATATGAGACCCTTGCCCGTTGTATGGCTAGTGAAGATCATCTCCCGATCCGTGGACTTTCTATCGATCATGGTAGCTATGTTCTTTGCCTTGCAGAAGCTCTGCAATTTCATGCAATCCCATTTGTCCAAATTTTCTTTGATTTGTTGTATTTCTGGGTCTCTATTAAGAAAATTTTGGCCTGTGCCAAGGAGACCTAGTGTTTCTCCTATTGCATCCTGTAATGTTTTCAGAGTGTCTGCTTTGACTCCGAGGTCTTTGATCCATTTGGAGTAGATTCTTGTGCAGGGTGATATATAAGAATCTAGGTTTAGTTTTCTACCAAGTGATTAACCAATTTTGCCAGCACCATTTACTAAAGAGTCTATCTTTCTTCCATTCTAATTATTTAGCTTCCTTATCGAAAATTAGATGGCTATATATCTGTAGGTTCAATTCTATTCCATTCGTCCTGAGGTCTGTTCTTGTGCCATTACCAAGTTGTTTTGATTACTATAGTGTTGTAGTAGAGTTTGAAATTTGGTATTGATATTCCTACAGCACTTTTCCTTCTTTAAAGGATCTTTTATGCTATCCAGGGTCTTTTATTGTTCCATATGAATTTTTGGATTTTCTCTTCTATTCCTTGAAGAATCAATTTGGGATATTGATAGGTATTGCATTGAATTTGTAGATAGCCTTGAGAAGTACTGCCATTTCCATGATGTTGTTCCTTCCAATCCAGGAGCAGGGGAGTTTCTGCCACTTTCTGTGTTCTGTTTTGATTTCCTTTTTCAGATTTTTAAAGTTTTTATCATAGAGGTCCTTCAATTCTTTGGTTAAGTTAATTCCTAGGTATTTTATTTTTTGTGGAGCTATTATGAATGGAGTGGTTTTCCTGATTTCAGCCACACTTTTCTCATTCTTGGCATACAGAAAAGCCATTGATTTTTGAGGGTTAAATTTATACCCTGTTTCTTTGCCCAAGTTTTGAATAAGGTAGAATAATTTGGGAGTGGAGTCAGTGGGATTCTTTAAATACAAGACCATTCCATCTGCAAAAAGGGAGAGTTTTACATCATCTTTCCCTTTTTGGATCCATTTTATGTTTGCATCTTGTCTCTTTTTTGTATCTAGGCATTCTAATACTAGATTGAAGATGAGTGGTAAGAACGGACATCCTTGTCTCATTCCTGATTTAAGAGAAAATGGCTTTAGTTTTTCACCATTAAGTATAATGCTGGTTGTAGGTTTGTCATATACAGCCTTTACTGTATTGAGGAATGATCCCTGGATTCCTAGTTTTTCCAGAGTCTTCATTATCAATGGGTGTTGAATCTTGCCAAATGCCTTTTCTGCTTCTATTGAGATAACCATGTGTTTATTATCCTTGGTCTTGTTGATGTGATAAATTTTATTAATTGATTTGCGTATATTGAACCAGCTTTGCACCCCTGAAATCAATCCTGTTTGATCGTGGTGTTTGATTTTTTGCATGTATTGTTGAAGTCGATTGGCCAAAATTTTGTCAGAAATTTTGCATCAATGTTCATGAAAGAAATGGGTCAGCCGGGGGCTGGTGGCTCATGCCTGTAATCTTACCTACTCAGGAGGCTGAGATCTGAGGATCACGGTACAAAGCCAGCCCGGGCAGGAAAGACTGTGAGACTCCTATCTCCAATAAACCACAGGAAAAACGGAAGTGACGCTGTAGCTCAAGTGGTAGAGCCCTCGCATTGAGTTGAAGAACTGAAGGACAGTGCCCAGGCCCAGTGTTTAAGCCCCACGACTGACAAAAAAAAAAATGGGTCTACAGTTCTCTTTTTTGAAGAGTCCCTGACTGGTTTTGGGATAAGGGTTATGATGTCTTCATAGAATGAGTTCTATGTAGTAGTGCACTTTCTCTTTCAATTTCATTGAAGGGCTATTGGTGTCAGCTCTGCTTTAAAGGCCTTGTAGAATTCTGCTGCAAATCTTTCTGGTCCTGGGCTTTTCTTAGATGGGACTTCTCTTATTGTTGTTTCTATCTCAATGTTTTATATTGGGCCTGTTAAAATATTTTAACTCATCTTGGTTTAGTTTCAGCATGTCAATATTTGCTCGGAAAAGGTCCATTTCTTTCAAGTTCTCAATCTTACTAGCATAGTTTTGATAAGTATTCCCTTTTAATGTTCGGAATCTTGGTTGTTTCTCTGGTGATGTTTCCATTCTCATCTCTGAGTTTATTTCTTTGGGTGAGTCTGCTTCTTTTCCTGATAAGATTTGCTAAGGGTCTGTCAATTTTGTTAATTTTGTTGAAGAACCAACTCTTTGTTTTGTTGTTTCTTTCTCTGGTTTTCTTGGATCCTAATTAGTTTAATTCTGATTTAATTTTAATTATTTCTTTCCATCTCCTGGATTAGGGTTTATCTTGCTGCTCTTTTTCAAGGAGGTTCAGATGACTCATTAAATTGTTGGTTTTAGATCTCTCCAATTAGTTGATGTAGGATCTCAAAGCTATAAACTCGCCTCTGAGTACTGTCTTTGCTCTGTCCCAGAAGAGTTGGTAATTTGTGTGCTCATTTTTGTTGAATATCATGAACATTTGAATTTCCTTTCTAATCTCTTCCCTGACCCACTGATGATTCAACAGTGTGTTGTTTATCCTCCATGTGTTACAGGACTTTCTTTGGTGGTTTTTGGTGTTGAGTTCTAATTTTATTCCCTTGTGGTGTGAGCGAATGCAAGGTATAATTTAAATGTTTCTGAATTTGGACAAGATTGCTTTGTGGTCTATTTTGGAAAATGTTCTATTGCTGCAGAGAAAAACGTGTATTCTGATGCTGCTGGGTGAAATATTCAATAGATGTCTGTTAAATCTAGTTGATATATGCAGCTGTTTAGATTAGCAGTTTCAGACTTGAGCTGAAGAGGTGAGGGACAATGCCCAGTCCCAGAATTCAGGCCCCGCAACCGACCAAGAAAAATGCCTCTGCCACATCTGCCTTGCTTGTTTTGACTCCCCTCATGTTGGCATACTAGGAGGCAGCATAAGATGAAGCTCCAGAAACCTTTTTGGATAGAAAAAGAAACCCCTGCATGGGAAGTGAGGGGTGTTTTGGAAGAGATTTGGAACTGAACACAAGCAGGAGGGCTGATGGCTTCAGCCTCAGCTGTCTTCTGAATTATTGCTCAGTTATCAGCTGTAATTTTTTGCTCCAAAATCAATGTGGCAAAGTCTACAATTCTTATTGATTCGTTCATATACACTGATCTAGTTAGGCGTCCAGAATGACTTAAAATGCAGATTTCCTAATCAGAGAAATCTGTACCAGAGTAAATGGGCAGAAAGAACTTCATTTAATCAGGTTCAATTCATTTTTACTTGCTTATAATTTAAATGAGAGAACAATATCAAACTAACCAAGCTTTCACAAAATCAAAATATCCAAGCAACTACATTTTACAGGAAGTAAATATTGACAGCACAAATCAGAATTTCTGAATAGGTGGTGCTTTCAGAAAATAAGGAATTAGGGGTCAGGACACATGTCAGATACATTTCAAAACAGCATCAAAATGAAATTTACAGCTTGGGGTGGGGTAGAAGTTGGGAAAGTGCAAAGAGAAGAGATGGTACGGGAAAACAAAGGAGGGGGTAACAATACTCGACAGGAAATGGACTCATTACCTTACTCATATAACTCTAACCCCTCTGTACAGTATATATACAATAAAAATAAATATTAAAACATAAAAAAAATTAAATTCATTACCACAGGTGGCAAAAGTTACTTACTCTCAGCATGTAAGCACATTATCATTGTTTTCTGGTCCTTAGTAAAAAAGAAGGAAGAGTTTGATTTCCCTTCTCAATTTCAATCTTCAAATTTACATTTTTTTCTAAGGAAGTCATTTATCTCACACACCTGACAATACAGAATATGTCTTCAAACCAGGGCCTCCTGGGCATCTGGGAGCAAAATAGGAAGAGCAAAACAGGCTACAGGAAGCTTGATTGTTCAGGAATAAATCATGTTTGTACTTCTGCTTTTTCTTTTTAATTGTGAAAATACCGTACAGAGAGGTTACAATTACCTGAGCAAGGTAATGAGTACATTTCTTATCAAGAATTGTTGCCATGGAAAGACTTGATGGCACAGCTAAGCTAGTTTGGGAGTGCTTGTCCTTTCCAGCACCCAGGTGGGAAGATGGTTAGTTGGGAGGGGAGAAATGTCTTAGAGTTTCAGAAAAAGGCAAAAGAATTGTGCATGGTTGTTCTTCTCAGAAAATAACCTTTAAATAAGATACGTTTTTCTCTTCACAAAACAATTATACAATAGTCCCCTCCACTATAATTTCCCCTTCTGTAGTTAGTTACTGAAGAGCACATAGTCAGCAAAGATGGCGCTGAGAGGGAGTTGAGTGGGCAGAGCCGAATTTACCTTATGTTCAGTGCTTAACCAGCCTGTGAAAGCTTAGGTGTATGATAGGGTGTGACCTTGACAGTGATTGATTCATCTTCCTCCCCTGCCATGCCACCTGCTTTTCTTGGCTTTAAAAAGGGCTGCACTCTGTTAATAAATGAGTTTTCTTCCTGCTTGACTTGGCTCCCCGCTGTGTCTGATTGTCTCCCGGTTTGAGGGAGGCTGGAGAATGGGCAAGCACCACACTTACCTTTCCTCAGACCCCTCTGTCTTTCTTGTTTCCTGGGACAGACAAAGACCCAACAAGTTACCTGTGCTCCACTGTTCTGAAAAGATTAATGGAAAAACATTTCATAATTTGAAAGAGACCACATTCACATAATACCTTTATTTTATTTTTTTTGGGTTCTTTTGGAGCTAAAATTTCACTGTATATATCTTTGATTATTTTCCTGCCTAGGCTTCTGTTTCCTGGAATTTCAGGTATGCACTTCCACATCCATTTCACATTATTTTTTTTTATATTATATGGTTACAATTTTTCTATTTTTATTAGGTACTGTTATAATTGTCTTACTGTACCTAATTTATATCTGAAGTTTATTGTAACTATATTTGTTTAGGTAAAATCCTAAAATAGTCATCTCGGTATTTACAGTGTTGCTTCCAGAATTGTTTGAGTATACTAAAATCAGCATAGGCTCCAGTCCCATATAGAAAATAGCATACAAAGTAAGTTACACTTTAAATCACATCAAGGTTATATCTATTACCAACATACATGTAACAGTATGTAAATAGTTGATATATTGAATGTTTGGGGAAAATTTTTTTACTGAATATTTTAAATTTCTGGTTGACTGAACACCTAGATGTGGAAATTCTGGATACTGAGGGATAACTCTATAAAGTACTTCATGGATTTCAGGTATCCACTTGAAATATATATCCAGAGGCTAAACAGGAACTACTGTAAAGATCAAAATGAAACTTGAACCTCTTATTTAGCCATAATTATTCATTAAATAAAATGTGGATAAATTTGATTCGGTACCTCTTCCTCCTCCTCCTCCTCCTCCTCCTCCTCCTCCTCCTCCTCCTCCTCCTCCTCCTCCTCCTCCTCCTCCTCCTCCTCCTCCTCCTCCTCCTCCTCCTCCTCCTCCTCCTCCTCCTCCTCCTCTTCGTCTTCTTCTTCTTCTTCTTCTTCTTCTTCTTCTTCTTCTTCTTCTTCTTCTTCTTCTTCTTCTTCTTCTTCTTCTTCTTCTTCTTCTCCTCCTCCTCCTCCTCCTCCTCTTCTTCCTCTTCCTCCTCCTCTTCCTCCTCTTCCCCCTCTTCCTCCTCTTCCCCCTCTTCCTCCTCCTCCTCCTTCTTCTTCTTTGTCTTCTTCTTCTTCTTCTCCTTCTCCTTCTCCTTCTCCTTCTCCTTCTCCTTCTCCTTCTTCTTCTCCTTCTTCTTCTCCTTCTTCTTCTTCTTCTTCTTCTTCTTCTTCTTCTTCTTCTTCTTCTTCTTCTTCTTCTTCTTCTTCTTCTTCTTCTTCTTCTTCTTCTTCTTCTTCTTCTTCTTCTTCTTCTTCTTCTTCTTTCTTCCTCTTCTTCTTCCTCTTCTTCTTCCTCTTCCTCTCCTCCTCCTCCTCCTCCTCCTCCTCCTCCTCCTCCTCCTCCTCCTCCTCCTCCTCCTCCTCCTCCTCCTCCTCCTCCTCCTCCTCCTCCTCCTCCTCTTTTCTCAGTGCTGAAGATCAAGAGCAGAGCTTTGCATATAAAAGGCTTGGTCTCTAACACAGTTCTACATCCCAACCCTCTACAGCTAAAAATCTAGTTTGAGAATTTCACAATGTTTAATGTTCAACACCAATTTTCCTTTTCCTTTCTAAGCTCCAGAACAGGGAAAAGTGAGGTGGGGGAATAAATGGGACAGTCACCTAGGGAAAATTTTGCTGATTATCATATTTTTTATTCCTATGGCATTTAAAAATATATTCCCATATAATTTAAATCCTATTTTTAATATTTCTTCATAGGACCAAAGACCAACTAAAAGTTTTTTTTTGTTTTTATGTATAAAGTTCACAATGCTGTCTCTATAAGAATCTTTTTAAACATTCTTTTGACAATCTCCATAGAGGCAAAACCGAAGTCTATATATCAAATATTCTAATCATCATATGAAATAACTAGGAAGGGCAAATCAGTAGAAAGAATGAAAACTATGTCAAACACAATGAACAGGACAATTACCCATCAAACAGATGCTTGTCATCTTTGAGAACAGCAATCTGAAAATTTGCAGAATTACTGACAGGACAATGTTTGAATTCAAAGGAAAGAGGAAAACCCTTAAAATATTGAAAGACAAACATGCACCAATATGTCTTGCCTGTAATCCTACCTGCTCAGGAAGCACATTAGTGGATAAAGAAAAGCAAGAATGAACCGGATAACATCAAATGATAACCTTTCATAATTCAAAGGACACTATAACAGAAGTGAAAATATATCCAACAGATACAGGGCGGGCACTTATTTGTTAATCCTACAATGTTAATGCTACAATGATGCTGAGTCTTAAGTATTTTTATATCTTATAATTCTCTCTATATATATGATTCATGGGTCCGGTCATGGGGCTTGAACTCTGGGCCTGGGCGCTGTCCCTCATCTCTTCAACTCAAGGCTAGTGCTCTACCATTTGAGCCACAGTGCCACTTGCTGATTTTTTTCTTTTTGCTTATGTGGTGCCGAGGAATTGAACCCAGGGCCTAAAGCATTCAAGGCTAGTGCTCTACAAATTAGCCACCTTCCCAGCCCCTAATTCTATATATTTTTTCCTGAATACTATATTTCTTTTTTTTAATTGTGAAAATACTATACAGAGGGCTTATAATTACATGAGCAAAGTAATAAGTACATTTCTTATCAAGCATTCTTGCCTCCTCCTCTGTTTCCCTTTCACATCCATTCTCATCCAACCATGTGTCCCCAACTTTCCCCCCAGGCCAAAGTTGTAAAGTTCATTTTTCAACAAAACGACTTGTATAGGTCATTGTTGCAATGGGTCCATCTTATCCCTATTTAAACTATTTGTTTTTTCCTTCCCCTTCACAAATTATACCAACATCAAATATAGTGAAAACAGGGGTTATATTGTGGGGTAGGAACATACACAGCAACAAAGAAATCATCTTATAAATTTTAGAAACAATCACAAACCTAACATCAACTGATCTGACCGTTTCTGCTTGTCTCACAAATATACATTACTGCAAATAAGGGAAACCATGGGACCTATGTTTCATTGGGCCTGGCTTACTTCACTTAATTAAATTTTTTCCAAGTCCTTCTATTTCCTAGGAAATGGGGCAACGTCATTCTTTCTGATAGAGGCATAGAATTCCATTTTGTATATATACCACAGTTTCTTAATCCATTCATCTACTGAGGGGCATCTGAGTTGGTTCCATATCTTACCTATGGTAAATAATGCTGCAATAAACACAGTTGTGCTCGTAGCTTTAAAATAATCATGTTTGTATCATTTGGGTAAATGCTCAAAAGTGGGATTGCTGGGAAATAGGACAGCTCTATGTGGAGTCTTTTGAGGAATCTCCATATTACTTTCCAAAGTGGTTGAACAAGTTTAAACGCCCACCAACAATGAAGTAGGGTTCCCTTTTGTCCACATACCTTCCAGAATCTGTTGTTAGAGTTCTTGATATAGCCATACTAACAGGGGTGAGGTGGAATCTGAATGTTGTTTTGATTTGCATTTATTTTATAGCTAGTGAGGTTGAGCATTCCTTTATGTGTCTACTGGCCATCCTTCTTTCCTCTTCAGAGAAGTTTCTCTTTAAGATTTTAGCCCAATTATTTATTGAGCAGTTGTGTGTGTGAAGATTTGTTGTTAAGGGATTTAATTTTTTGATTTCTGGGAATATTTTAGATATGAGACCCTTGTCCGTTGTATGGCTAGTGAAGATCTTCTCCTAATCCTTGGGCATTCTATTGACCTTGCTATCTTCATCCTTTGCCATGCAGAAACTCTGCAATTTCATGCAATCCCATTTGTCCAACCTTTCTTTGATTTGTTGTGTTTCTGGGTCTCTTTTAAGAAAATTTCGGCCTGTGCCAAGGAGCCTTAGAGATTCTCCAATTCCATTCTGTAATGTTTTCAGAGTGTCTGCTTTGACTCCAGGTCTTTGATCCATTTGGAGTTGATTCTTTTGCAGGGTGATATATAAGGATGTAGCTTTAGTTTTCTACAAGTGATTAACCAATTTTGCCAGCACCATTTACTGAAGTGGCTGTCTTTCTTCCATTCTAATGTTCAGGTCCCTTATCGAATATTAGATGGCTATAAGTCTGTAGGCTCATTTTTGGATTTTCAATTATATTCCATTGCTCCTGAAGTCTGTTCTTGTGTCAGTATCAAGCTGTTTTGATTACAGTGCTGTTGTAGTAGAGTTTGAAATTTGGTATGGATATTCCTCCAGCACTATTCTTTCTGTTTTTAATCATTTTTGTTATTCAGGGTCTTTTATTGTTCCATATGAATTTTTGGATTGCCTCTTCTACTTCCTTGAACAATGAGGTTGGAATATTGATAGGTATCACATTGAATTTGTAGATAGCCTTGGCAAGTATTGCCATTTTCACGATGTGGATACTTCCAATCCAGGAGCATGGGAGATTTTTCCACTTTCTAAGTACTGTTTTGATATTCTTTTTCAGGTTTTTAAAGTTTTCATTAGCTGGGCACTGGTGGCTCACGCCTGTAATTCTAGCTACTCAGGAGGCTGAGATCTGAGGATCATGGTTCAAAGCTAGCTATGGAAGTTAAGTCCGTGAGACTCTAATCTCCAACAAACCACTATAAAACCAGAAGTGGTGCTGTGCCTCCAGTGATAGAGTGGTCTCCTTGAGCTGAAGACCTGTGGGACAGCACACAGGCCTAGAGATCAAGACCCATGACTGACCAAAAACAAAAAAGTTTCCATCATAAAGGTCCTTCATTTTTGGTTAATTCCTAGGTGTTTTATTTTGTTGGTGGGGACTATTATAGATGAAATTATTTTCCTGGTTTCAGCCACACTTTTCTCATTGTTGGATGAGAGAAAAGTCACTGTTTTTGAGGGTTAATTTTATAACCGGCATCTTTGCCAAAGTTTTGAATCACTATGAGTAATTTGGGAGTGGATTCCATGGGATTCTTTAAATACAAGATCATGTCATCTACAAAGAGGGAGATTTTTACTTAATCTTTCCCTATTTGGATCCATTTTATGTTTGCACCTTGTCTTATTGCTGTAACTTGGCATTCTAATACTAAATTGAAAAAACTGTACAGATTGGACATCCTTGTCCCCTTCTTTTTTTATTGTGAAAATACTTTACAGAGGGGTTACAATTACATGTGTAAGATAAGGAATACATTTCTTATCAAGCATCGTAATCTCCTCCTTTGTTTCCCCTTCCCATCCCTTCCCATCCTCCCCCACCTGAACCCAATACCCCCTCCCCCGCACCAAATTTGTAAAGTTCATTTTCTACATAAGGACTTGGATGTCTCATTGTTGCAATGGGTCGACCTATATCCCTATTTAAATGATTTTTTTCCCTTCCCCTCCACAATTATACCGACATCAAATACAGTGAAAGCAGGGGTTATACTGTGGGGGAGGGACACTCAAAGCAATAAAGAAATAATTTTACAAATGTGTTAGAAATAATCGCATTAAGGAAAAATTAACATTTGAATACATATGGTAGGGTTCATATCCCTAACAACAAATTATCTAACCTTTGTTTCTTCACTCAGACATATACTATATACTGCTATTAAGGGAAACCATGAGTCTTATGTTTCTTTGGGCCTGGCTTACTTCACTTAATATAATTTTTTCCAAGACTTTCCATTTCCTAACAAATGGGGCAAAGTCATTCTTTCTGATGGAGGCATAGAATTCCATTGTGTATATATACCACATTTCTTGATCCATTCATCTACTGAGGACATCTGGTTTGGTTCCATATCTTAGCTATAGTAAATAATGCTGCAATAAACATAGTCGTGCTGGTAGCTCTAGTGTGGGCTTGTTTGTGAACATTTAGGTAAATGCCCCACAGACCGAAATTTTCGTAATAGAGACACAGAAACACGACAAATCAAAAAGGTTGGACAAATGGGAATGCATGAAATTGCAGAGATTCTGCGTGGCAAAGGTCATAGCAAGATCAATAGAAGGCCCACGGATTGGGAGAAGATCTTCACTAGCCATACAATGGACAAGGGTCTAATATCTAAAATATACCTGGAAATCAAAAAATTAAATCCCCACCAACAAATCCTCAAAGAAACAACTGCCCAATAAATAAGTGGGCTAAAGCCTTAAAGAGAAACTTCTCTGAAGAGGAAAGAAGGATGGCCAATAGATATATTAAGAAATGCTCAACCTCCCTAGTCATAAAAAAATGCAAATCAAAACAACATTGAGATTCCACCTCACTCCAGATAGAATGGCTAAAATCAAGAATTGTAATAACAACAGCTGCTGGAAGGGATGTGGACAGAAGGGAACCTTACTTTTTGTTGGTTGTAGTGTAAATTTGTTCAACCACTTTGGAAAATAGTATGGAGGTTCCTAAAACGACTCCACATTGAGCTTCCCTATCACCCAGCAATCCGTTGTCCCCTTCTTGATTTAAGAGGAAATTGCTTCAGTTTTTCACCATTAAGTATAATGCTGGCTGTAGGTTTGTAATATACAACCATTATTCTATTGTGGAATGTTCCCTGGATTCCTAATTTTTCCAGAGCCTCCATCATAAAGGGATTGTTGGATATTGTCAAATGCTTTTTCTCAAACAATTAAGATAACCATGTGATTCTTGTCCTTGCTCTTGTTGTTGGGATGTATTATATTAATTGATTTGCATATATTGACCCAACTTTGCATCCCTAAAATAAATCTTGTTTGATCGTGGTGTATTATTTTTTGGATGAATTGTTGAAGTCAATTGACCAAAATTTTGTTGAGAAGTTTTGCATCAATGTTCATCAAAGAAATGTGTTTAAACTTCTCTTTTTTTGATGAGTCCCTGCCTGGTTTGGGGATGAGGGTTTTGATGTCCTCATTGAATAAGTTCTGTAGTGAACTTTCTTTTTCAATTTCATTGAATAGTTGGAGTAGTATTGGTGTGAGCTTTGCGTTGAAGGCCTTGTAGAATTCTGATGTAAATCTGTCTAGTCTTGGGATTTTTTTATATAGGACTTCTCTTATTGCTGTTTCTATTTTAATGCTTGATATGGGCCTGTTAAAATAGTTTAACTCATCTTTTTTTAGTTTCAGCAGCGTGTAGATATTTGCTATGTAAAGGTCCATTTTTGCTAAGTTCTCAAACCTATTAGCATAGTTTTGAGAAATATTCCCTTATAATGTTCTGAATCTTGGTTGTTTCTCTGGTGATGTTTCCATTCTCATCTCTGAGTTTATTTATTTGGGTGAGTTTTCTTCTTTTTCAAATAAGATTTGTTAAAGGTCTCTCAATTTTGTTAATGTTTTAGAAGAACCAACACTTTGTTTTGTTGATTCTTTCTATGTTTTTTGGAATCTAATTCATTTAATTCTTATTTAATTTTAATTAGTTCTTTCCATCTACTGGGTTGGTGTTTATCTTGCTCTTTTTCAAGGAGGTTCAGATGTGTCATTAAATTGTTGTTTTCATATATCTCCAACTTGCCTCTGAGTACTGACTTTTCTGTGTCCGAGAGGAGCTGATAATTTGTGTGTTCGTTTTTGTTGAATATCATGAGCACTTGAATTTCCTTTCTAATCTCTTACATCACTTACTCGTGACTCAACAGTGTGTTGTTCAGCATCCATGTGTTACAGGACTTTCTTTGGTGGCTTTTGGCGTTGAATTCTAATTTTATTTCCTGAGGTCTGAGAGAATGCAAAGTATAACTTCAATGTTTCTGAATTTGGACCTTTGCTTTGTGACCTAAAATGTGATCAATTTTTCAAAATGTTCTATATGCTGCTGAGACAAAGGTGTACTCTGATACTGCTCAGTGAAATATTCGTTAGATGTCTGTTAAAGCTAGATGATCCTTGCAGTTTTTAGATCTGCAGTTTATTGAGTTTTTGCCGAGTTGATCTATCTAGTGGGGATAGTGGTGTGTTAAAGTACCTAACAATTAATGTCTTTGGATCTATGTGAGCTTTCAGGGAAAGTAGTGTTTCTTGGATAAATTTGCATCTCTGTTGTTTGACAAATAGATATTTAGAATTGTAATATTTTCCTGAAGGAGTGATCCCATAATTAGTATGTAGCGACCTTCTTTTTCTCTTCTCACTAATTTTAATTTGAAATCTATTTTATCTGATTAGGATTGCAACTCCCACTTGTTTTTGAGGGTCATTTACTTGGTAGATTTTGTTCCAGTCCTTCACTTTCAAAATGTGTTTGTTTCTATGGGCAAAGTGTGACTCCTGAAGGCAGCAGATAGAAGGATTTTGCTTTTTAATCCATCTAGATAGTCTATGTCTTGACTGCAAGAATAAAATTAGGGATTTACTGTCTCACCTGATTATGTGATTGTTATTTCTTGATATTGAAACTCTCTTCTTGTAATTCTTATTGTATGTAATCCAACACTGTTTATTATTATGTATTAAATATGGGAAATCTAACTTCAAAGATGTCTAAAAAATTTTTCCTTTTGAGTCATAACATTGCCATTATCAAGGACACTCTGGTCATCATCATCTTCAACATAATTATTATTAGCATCATCAGTGCTAATTATTGAAAGTCTGGTATGTGTCTATGATTTTTTATTATTTGTATTTTGATTAATAATTTTAATATTACCACTGTGCATGCATCCATGTTAAATTTTTGAATAAATAAAGAAATAAAAAAACTAAACCATAACAGGTGGCTTGGCTATGTGATTACAACAAATTATTGAACCGATTTTTGAAGCATTGCATATTTCTAACCAGTATGAATTAACTTCCCCTCTCCCTGTCATTACACACAAATATTTCAGGGTTTGAACAGATTTTTTTCAAGTAATATACTATAAATATTACTATGACATCATGTGTATATCTAAAATTACCTTGAAAATAATATGTTCTACTTTCTATTGAAATATTAGTCATGTTACTCTAGGAAACTTTTGGAAAAATAGACTATATCTTTGAAATGAAAAGGGTAAAAATAGTAGCATAACCGTTTTAGAGGGAGTGTATATATTCAGAAATATATGTTTGTGTTTGTGTGTGTGTGTGTGTGTGTATAAATGTTATGTGTAGAAAGTCATATATTTTTAGAGGGAATTTGTTGTCATATATATATATATTCATTTATTTATGTATAGAATCATGTGCATTATAGTGAAACAAACATCTTAAAACATAATTAAAATTAAAAAAAAATCATCAAAGCAAATGCTGGTAACTCTTGCCTATAAATCTAGCTCCTCTGGTGGCTGAGATCTAACAATTGTTTTCACATCTAGCCCAAACAGAAAAGTACATGTTAGATTCTTATTTTCCTATTAACCATTCAAAAACAGAAATTAGCCCTGTGCTTCAAGTTGTGCAGTGCTGGCCTTGAGCACAAAAAAACTTAGGGACAATGCCCAGTACTTGCAAAAAACAACAACAACAACATGTCTCACATTAATTTCACAAAAACATTTTTTAACTGCTGTGAACATTTCTTAGAGACATGAATACATGCCCCTGGAAATTTTTTAGTAAAAACTATAGAATATTTATGTCTATGTTAAAGACATGACTATTTAGATTGTTTAAGATATTTAGGTAATTTTTAGGAATTAAGGATAATGATAGATAGGTAATAATTGGGAGTGGTCTTTTTATTCTGTTTTATGATACTGATAAAATGATATCTGTAATGATTATATAAAATAGCTCTTGCTTGGTATTTGAATTATAAGAAGTGATAAACATTTTTGAAGTTTTTTTGTGAAAATACTGTACCAAGGGGTTATGATTACATGGGCAAGTTAATGAGTGTATTTCTTTTCAAACATTGTTGCTTCCTCCTTTGTTTCCTATTCCCATCCCTTTCACCTCCCCCCACACTGATCCCCAATGCCTCCCTCCCAAATTCCCCGGCCAAAGTTGTAAAGTTCATTTTTCGACATAACAAAAAATAACTCCAGATTTCACTGTATTTGTTGCTGGTATAATTTGTAGAGGGGAACGGAAAAAACAATTTGTTTGAATACGAATAGAGGTGGAACCATTGCAGCAGTGAAATGTACATGTTGTTATGTAGAAAAATGATCTTTACAACTTTGGTGGGGGGGGAGAGAATTAGGTAAGGGGAGTCTAGGAAGTGATGGGATGGGGAAACAAAGGAGGAAGCAACAATCTTTGATAAGAAATATTCTCATTATCTTGTCCATGTAATTGTAAACAATCTGTATGGCATTTTCACAATAAAAAATACCTCTCAGTCCTATCTCTCAACATTACCGGATTAGCTCTCCAAATAAGAGAGGTAGACTGTCTAGTTGTATTAAAAAGCAAAATCCTTCTATCTGCTGCCTTCAGGAGTCACACCTTGCCAATAAAAACAAACACATTTTGAAAGTGAAAGACTGGAACAAAATCTACCAAGCAAATGACCCCCATAAACAGGTGGGATTTGTAATCATAATATCAGATAAAATAGACTTCAAATTAAAATTAGTGAGAAGAGAAAAAGAGGGTCGCTACATACTAATTAAGGGATTGCTCATTCAGGATGATATTACAATTCTAAATATCTATTTACCAAACAATGGAGCATGTAAATTTACCCAAGAAACACTACTTTCCCTCAAAGATCACATAGATCAAAAGACATTAATTGTTGGGGACTTTAACACATCACTATGCCCACTAGATAGATCAACTCGGCAAAAACTCAATAAACTGCAGATCTAAACAACTGTAAGGATCAACTAGATTTAACAGATATCTAGCGAATATTTCACACAGCAGTATCAGAATACACGTTTTTTCTCAGAAGCACATAGAAGATTTTCAAAAACTGACCACATTTTAGGTCACAAAACAAAAGTCCAAATTCAGAAACATTGAAGTTATACTTTGCATTCTCTCAGACCACAGGAAATAAAATTTTATTCCAATGCCAAAAGCCAAAGTCCTGTAACACATGGAGGCTGAACAACATACTGTTGAATCACGGGTAAGTCATGTAAGAGATTAGAAAGGAAATTCAATTGTTCATGATATTCAACGAAAACGAACAAACAAATGACCAGCTCCTCTGGGACACAGAAAAGTCAGTACTCAGAGGCAAGTTGGAGATATATGAAACCAACAATTTAATGACACAGCTGAACCTCCTTGAAAAAGAGCAGCAAGATATACCCCAAGCCAGTAGATGGAAAGAAATAATTAAAATTAAATAAGAATTAAATGAATTAGATTCCGCCCCAAAAAAACATAGAAAGAATCAACAAAGCAAAGAGTTGGTTCTTCGAAAATATTAAAAAAATTGACAGACCCTTAACAAATCTTATCAGAAAAAGAAGAAAACTCACCCAAATAAATAAACTCAGAGTTCAGAATGAACATCACCAAAGAATCAAACAAGATTCAGAACATTATAAGGAAATACTTCTCAAAACTATGCTAATAAGTTTGAGAACTTGGCAGAAATGGACCTTTTAATAGCAAATATCAACATGCCGAAACTATACCAAGATGAGTTAAACTATTTTAACAGGCCCATATCAAGCATTAAAATAGAAACAGCAATAAGAGAAGTCCTATATAAAAAAATCCCAAGACCAGACAGATTTACATCAGAATTCTACAAGGCCTTCAAAGCAGAGCTCACACCAATACTACTCCAACTCTTCAATGAAATTGAAAGAGAAAGTTCACTACAGAACTTATTCAATGAGGCCATCAAAAGCCTCATCCCCAAACCAGGCAGAGACTCATCAAAAAAGAGAAGTTTAAACACATTTCTTTGATGAACATTGATGCAAAACTTCTCAACAAAATTTTGGTCAATTGACTTCAACAATTCATCCAAAAAATAATACACCATGATCAAACAGGATTCATTTCAGGGATGCAAAGTTGGGTCAATATATGCAAATCAATTAATATAATACATCGCAAAAACAAGAGCAAGGATAAGAACCATACGGTTATCTCAATTGATTGAGAAAAAACATTTGACAACATCCAACAAACCCTTTATGATGAAGGCTCTGGAAAAATTATGAAACCAGGGAACATTCCTCAATAGAATAAAGGCTGTATATGACATACCTACAGCCAGCATTATACTTAATGGTGAAAAACTAAAGCCATTTTCTCTTAAATCAAGAAGGGGAAAACGGATTTCTGGGTCAGAGGGAAGCTCTATGTCGAGACTTTGAGGAACCTCCATATTACTTTCCAAAGTGGTTGAAAAAATTTACACTCCCACCAACAATGTAGTAAGGTTCCCTTCTGTACACATCCCCTCATGCATCTGTTGTTATTAGAGTTCTTGATTTTAGCCATTCTAACTAGAGTGAGGTGATATCTCAATGTTGTTTTGATTTGCATTTTTTTTTTTTGCTAGGGAGGCATTTTTCATGTGTATATTGGCCATCCTTCTTTCCTCTTCAGAGAAGTTTCTCTTTAAGGCTTTAGCCCACTTATTTATTGGGCAGTTGTTTCTTTGAAGATTTGTGGTTGGGGGATTTAATTTTTTGAGGTCTAGGTATATTTTAGATTTGAGAACCTTGTCCGTTGTATGGCTAGGGAAGATATTCTCCCAATCCGTGGGCGTTCTATTGATCTTGCAAGCTATGACCTTTGCCATGCAGAAGCTCGGCATTTTCATGCAATCCCATTTTTCCAACCCTTCTTTGATTTGTTGTGTTTCTGTGTCTCTATTAAGAAAATTTCGCTTTTTTTCTCTCTCTGTTCGTTTCTAGCTCTTGCTGCTCTTTTCTTGCTCTCTTGCTCTCTCTCTTTCCCAGCCACGTGGAGTGCCAACCTTGCCTGGTCCCAGCAGGTCTACCCCTTACCTGAATACCACGTGAATGCTACTGTTCTTACCCCTCTCTCTGCTCTCTTCTCTCTCTTTCCTCTCTTCCCAGCTCTCTCTCATTCCCAGGCCTTTCCCAGCCACGTGGAGTGCCACCCTTGCCTGGTCCCAGCAGGTCTACTGAATAAACCCCTTATCTGAAAAAAAAAAAAAAAAAAAAAAAAAAAAAAAAAAAAAAAGAAAATTTCAGCCTATGCAGTATTTACCCAAATGTTCACAAACAAGACCACACTAAAGCTACCAGCATGTATATGTTTATTGTAGCATTATTTACTATAGGTAAGATATGGAACCAACCTGATGCCCCTCAGTAGATGAGTGGGTCAAGAAAATGTGGTATATATAAACAAAGGAATTCTACGCCTCCATCACAAAGAATGACATTGCCCAGTTTGTTAGGAAATGGAAAGGCTTGGAAAAGATTGTATTAAGTGAAGTAAGCCAGGCCCAAAGAAACATAGGTCCTATGGTTTCCTTTATTAGCAATATCTAGTATATGTCTGAGTCAAGCAGAAAAGGTCAGATAATTTGATATTAGGGAAATGAACCCTAAGGTATGTATAGAAATGTTATTTTTTCTTTCATGCAATTGTTTCTAACACATTTGCAAGATTATTTCTTTGTTGTTTGTTCCCACCCCCACAGTATAACCACTGCTTTCACTGTATTTGATGTCGGAATAATTGTGGAGGGGAAGGGGAAAAACAGATCATTTAAATAGGGATACAGGTGGACGCATTGCAACAATGACATTACCAGTCGTGATGTCAAAAATGAACTTTACAACTGTGGTGCGGGGCGCGGGGGGGGGGGCGAGAATTGGGTGGGGGTGGGGTAGAATAGGAAGGGATGAGAAGGGGAAACAAGGGAGGAGACTACAAGCTTGATAAGAAATGTATTCATTATCTTGCCCATGTAATTGTAACCCCTCTGTATAATAAACGAAGGGTACAAGAATGTCCACTCTCTCCAGTTTTTTTTCAATTTAGTATTAGAATGCAAAGCTACAACATTAAGACAAGGTGCATACATACAATGGATCCAAATAGGCAATGATGAAGTAAAATTCTCCCTCTTTGTAGATGACATGATGTTGTATTTAAAGAATCCCATGGAATCCACTCCCAAATTACTCATAGTGATTCAAAACTTAGGCAAAATAGCCGGGTAATTTTATAACCGGCTTTTCTCTAATCCAACAATGAGAAACGTGTGGCGGAAACCAGGAAAACAATTCCATCTATAAAATAAAACACCTAGGAATTAACCAAAAAGTGACGGACCTTTATGATGGAAACTTTTTTATTTTGTCACTCATGGGTCTTGAGCTCTGGGCCTGGGTGCTCTCCCACATGTATTCAGCTCAAGGGGAGAGCTCTATCACTGGAGCACAGAACCACTTCCGGTTTTCTAGTGGTTTATTGGAGATAAGAGTCTCACGGACTTTCCTCCCTGCCTAGGTTTGAACCATGATCCTCAGATCTCAGCCTCCTGAGTAGCTAGGATTACAGGCGTGAGCCATCAGTGCCCAGCTGATGAAAACTTTAAAAACCTGAAACAGGAAATCAAAATACTACTTTGAAAGTGGAAAAAGCTCCCATGCTCCTGGATTGGAAGGATCCACATCATGAAAATGGCAATACTTGCCAAGGCTATCTACAAATTCAATATTCCAACCTCATTGTTCAAGGAAGTAGAAGAGGCAATCCAAAAATTCATATGGAACAATAAAAGACCCCGAATAACAAAAATGATCAAAAACAGAAAGAAAAGTGATAGAAGAATATCAATACCAAATTTCAAACTCTAATACAACACCACTGTAATCCAAACAGCTTATTACCGACACAAGAACAGACTTCAGGACCAATGGAATATAACTGAAAATCCAAAAATGAACCTACAGACCTATAGCCATCTAATCTTCGATAAGGGAACTAAAAATTGGAATGGTAGAAAGACAGCCTCTTCAGTAAATGGTTCTGGCAAAATTGGTTAATCACTTGTAGAAAACTAAAACTAGATCCTTATATAACACCATGCAAAAGAATCAACTCCAAAAGATAAAAGACATGGAGTCAAAGTGGACACTCTGAAAATATTAAAGGATGGAATTGGAGAAACTATAAGGCTCCTCGTTACAGGCCGAAAATTTCTTAAAAGAGACCCAGAAACACAACAAATCAAAGAAAGGTTGGACAAATGGAATTGCATGAAAATGCAGTTTCTTCATGGCAAAGGATGAAGCTAGCAAGATCAATAGAAAGCCCACGGATTGGGAGAAGATATTCACTAGCCATAAAACAGACAAGGTTCTCATATCTAAAATATAGCAGGAACTCAAAAAATTAAATCCCCTACCAACAAATCTTCACAGAAACAACTGCCCAATAAATAAGTGGGCTAAAACCTTAAAGAGAAACTTCTCTAAAAAGGAAAGAAGGATGGCCAGTAGACACATGAAGTAATGCTCAACCTCCCTAGCTACAAAATAAATGCAAATCAAAACAACATTCAGATTCCACCTCACCCCAATTATGGCTGTAATCAAGAACTCTAACAACAGATTCTGGATGGTAAGTCGACAGAAGGGAACCCTACTGCATTGTTGTTGGGAGTGTAAAGTTGTTCAACAACTTTTGAAAGTAGTATGGAGATTCCTCAAAAGACTCCACATAGAGCTTCCCTATTTCCCAGCAATCACACTTCTGAACATTTATCCAAATGATACAAACATGATTATTTTAAAGCTACCAGCACGACTGTGTTTATTGCAGCATTATTTACCATAGATAAGATATGAAACCAACCCAGATGCCCCTCAGTAGATGAATGGATCAAGAAAATAAGGTATATATACAAAATGGAATTCTATGCCTCTATCAGAAAGAGTGACATTGCCCTATTTCTTAGGAAATTGAACGACTTGGAAAAAATTTACTTAAGTGAGGTAAGCCAGGCCCAATTAAACATAGGTCCCATGGTTTCCTTTGTTTGCAATAACATATATTTGTGAGACAAGCAGAAACCATCAGATAAGTAGATATTAGGTGAAATGAACCCCAATATAACATTTATAAGATAATTTCTTTGTTGCTTTGCAAGTCCCTCCCCAACAGTATAACCCCTGTTTTAACTGTATTTTATGTTGGTATAATTTGTGGAGAGGAAGGGAAAAAACAAATCGTTTAAATAGGGATACAGATGGACCCATTGCAACAATGAGCTATACAAGTCATTATTTTGAAAAATGAACTTTTCAATTTTGGCCTTGGGGGGGGGTAGGGGAACACCTGGTGGGGGGATGAGAATGTGAAATGGCAACTGGAGAGGAGGCAACAATTCTTGATAAGAAATGTACTCATTACTTTGCTCGTGTAATTGTAAGCCCTCTGTACAGTATTTTCACAATTAAAAAAAGAAATATAGTATTCAGAAAAAAATATATAGAATGATGGCTAGAAAGGTGGCTTAATTGCAGAGCACTTGCCTTGCATTCTTGAGGCCCTGGGTTCGATTCCTCGGCACCACATAAGCAAAAAGAAAAAATCAGCAAGAGGCACTGTGGCTCAAGTGGTAGAGCACTAGCCTTGAGCTAAAGAGCTGAGAGACAGCGCCCAGGCCCAGAGTTCAAGCCCAATGACTGGACTCCCCAAATAATATATAGAGATAATTATAAGATATAAAATACTTAAGACTTGGATCATTGTAGCATTATCAAATGTGTCCCCTGTATCTGGTGGATATATTTTCACTTCTGTTATAGTGTCCTTTGAATTATGAAAGGTTATCATTTGATGTTATCCGGTTCATTCTTGCTTTTCTTTAGCCACTAATGAGCATCCTGAGCATCTAGGATAACAGGCATGACATATTGGTGCATGTTTGCCTTTCACTATTTTAAGGGTTTTCCCCTTTCGTTTGAATTCAAATATTGTCCTGTCAGTAATTCTGCCCATTCTCAAACTGTTGTTCTCAAATATGATAAGCATCTGTTTGATGGGTAATTGTCCTGTTCATTGTGTTTGACATAGTTTTCATTGTTTCTATTGATTTGCCCTTTCTAATTATTTCATATGATGATTAGAATATTTAATATATAGACTTCAGGTTTGCCTCTATGGAGATTGTAGAAGTCATGACAAAAGACAGCATTGGGAACTTTATACATAAAAACGAAAAAATTTAGTTGGACAAACAACTCTTGAATCCATTTTGACATCAAAGTCAGGCAATTCACGTGGAATATACCATGGAATCTATGAATTTTTAAATTAAGATATAGCTGTTATTTTGTATTATGAAAATAATTTGTAGGGACAAAAGGATGGACTGGCACTTTTGAAATGTAAGAAACTTAACCAAACCATTACTACGTAGGAAATAAATAGTACAGCCTTCCACAACTTCAAAGAGGTAATGATTCACAGTTATCCTTTTGGCAATATCAAATGTAGTTTCTTCCAACTTGTTCCTCAGACCCGGTTTAATACAATGGTTCAACAGAAGGAGATACAGAGTATCTTGCCTATTTCTATTCCCAGCAGCAAAAGGCAAGGGGGGGGGGGGTCAAGAGTCCTTTAGTTTGGGGATTGATATCTCCTTCATTATGAAGTAAGAAAGATCCATTCTGGTATTATTCAACATATAAGCACTGTGCAGGAGTGCCAAGCCATTCAAAGTTATTGCATGAATATCTGCCTTGAGCTACCAACTCATGGACAATGTCTAAATGTCCACTCTAGGCTTCCCAATGAAGAGGGGTATACTTATCTCATCCTAGTATACATATGCATGGCCTTTTTGCAAAGTAGTCTCAGCACTGTAGTAAGCCGATTAATTTTGGCATCCCAAAGAAGAAATTTGCATGGAATCTTCTCCATTATTTTCTTGCAATTGATACCATTCCTCACGTTTTAATCTTGTTCCTTGTCTTTATCAGAATTGCCTAACCAGAAACTTTTATACCAGTGGGAATGAGGTGTCCATGTATTTCCCCAACAATTAACATTGGTTGAAATGTTCAGAAAAATCCGGTGAATTTTCTGCATATGTTTTTTCACCATGATTTATTTTCTCTTTTTCCATTTTTACTATTTTAAATTATTCTAACTGGAGAGTAGTGAATTGATAGAGAGCAGAGGAAAGATTTTCCTCCGTATTCAAATGCACAGACTGAAAATGAGGACCAGTGGTGTCTTCATGTGTAGCTTATTCTAGGAATGAGAAAATAGGAAACAATGCCTTCTATGTAAAGGATTTGGGAAATACCATGGTATAGTATAAGAGAACTTACTATTCAATATATGAGCTTTAAGAGCTTTCTAATAGATCCATTATTTATTGGTACCCAACATTAGAAAAAAATGTATAATTCAGTAGTAAAATAGAAGCCCTTTGCGTGACTACTTAAATTCCTTGTTTTTTAAAAGACACTTGTTTTCATCTAAAAAAGTAGGCCTATCTATTGTCTTCAGGTGATTTTGATGATTGAAGATGCTTAATGAGGAGCCAACATGCATTAGTAGTCCTTTGATATAATTAAATTTCATTTTTTCTTCTTGGATAATATAATGATCAAAGCAATAGTTCAGAATCAGCAAACAATAGTTCAGCATCATATTTCCAATGCAAATGGATCACCAGTAACTAATCCTCGATACCATTTTCCACAAAGTTTTGTCACAGGTACAATCTGTCCGTCTTTTCTAGCTGCTTTCCTAGCCTGGACCTTTTCTTTCATTGTGCAGGAAATGGGTGATTCAACCGATTTCAGTCAGATCTGTTCCTAGACTTATCAAGGATTTAGATTCGTTTTTTAAAAATTAGTTGTGGGGCCTGGACTCTGGGCTTAGGCACCGTCCTTGAGCTCTTCAAATCAAGGCAAACGCTCTACCACATGAGCCACAAAATCACTTCTGTGGTTCTGTTTATGTGGTGCCGATTTGGGAAATGGCAGAGCAGAAAGTGAAATGATGCAACCAAAAATATAAAAGGAAAATAAATTGGGATAATTATGGAGCAACCATGTAATCTATGAGAATCATGAAAGAGAGAGAGGAAGAGAGATACAGATGTGCAATGACCTAACTAGCCACAAAATACATGCTTCTGATCAATTTACAAAGCAAACAATTTTATTTTTTATTTGTTAAAAAAGATGGAAGTAGAATTTATGTATTTACTGGAATTAAGTAAATATATTTATATTGGCCTATATAAAGAGACATAGCTTTGACCAAATTACAGACAAGAATCTTAATCCTTGGGTTGGGAAGGTGGCTCAGTGGTAGAGTGCTTTTATTGCAGTTTACTACAGTGCAGAGTCAACTTTCCAAACAGGCCCCTCATATCAATACTAGGGATGAGGGTGAGTATACCCTCTTCATTGGGAAGCATAGAGTGGGCACTTAGACATTGTCCATGAGTTGGTATCTCAAGGCAGATATTAATGACATAACTGTGAATGGCTGGACACCCCTGCACAGTGCTTATATGTGAAACATATTGCAACAGCACACACACACACACACACACACACACACACACACACACACACACACACACATAAACATCATATTTCTACTTAAGTATTTTTTGTGTATGGTCTTAAGAAGAAATTTACATTAGTAACTTCAATTTCTGACAGAACAATATAATAACTATACAACTTGCTTATATACTCTCAATATTAAAATTGCTATCTAAGTATGTGCAATAGATAAGCATAGGAAAAAGTAGGAGCCACACTGGTGGCTCATGTCTTTATTCCTAGCTAATCAGAAAGACGAAGTCTGATGATTGTGGTTTGAAACCAGACCAAGAAAAAAAGTCCATTAGATTCTCGTTTGAAAGTAACCAGCAAAAGCTAGAAATGGAGCTGTGGTACAAGCAGTAAACTGCTACCCTTGAGAAAACAAAAACAAAAACATAACAAATTCTGGGACAGAGCTAGGCCCTGAGTTCAAGCTCTAGTATTAGTATTTAATTAATGAAGGAATGAATTAGTTAATTAATTACCTAAAATAAATTAAGTGGTCACATGTGGAGGGGCAGGTAAAATGTAACAACCATGGTGAAGGTATTATGTATTATTTTGTAATGAGGCAAATTATCATTTGTCCTAATCACTAATGTTTTATTTGAACTTTTTGTACAATAAACCCTGAATTTGGCATGCGTGTATATGTGTGTACATGTGCACACATGTGTGTTTATGTGTGTGTGTGTGTGTGTGTGTGTGTGTGTGTGTGTGTGTGTGCTGTTGCAATGTTGCTTGCCAATATGAACAGGGTGAGGCTGAAAAGAGGTGTGTTGCAATGTTTTTTATTTATCAGTGTTGTGTCCTGTCATTTCAGTGGAACCACCCTTCTGTACATTTCATTTGTTTATAACATCATCATAATCAAAGCATTTACAACAATATGTTAGATAAAAGAGATCATTTTCAGCTCTTAGTATATGTTAGGTAAAAAGATACACATATAATTAGGCAGTAAGTTATTGCTGTAAGATGACTGTCAGTACAAAATATTTATTTGACCTCTTAAATTGGTTATATTTTTAAGAAATACTCATGGAGTGATTTTGACCGACTTGACCAAATAGTTATTTCTCTTTGATTATTTCTGGGAAACTCAAGGTGGATAAACACTTTCCGGATTTCTGTTGAAAATAACTTTCTTTGTAAGATCGTATCTATTCACACTAAGATAATAAACCCCGTATATTTAAGGTTTGAATATCCCATCATATTGACTGAAAATCAGTATTGTGGCTATGCTTGTTAGATATATATTTCAAATAAAACCATAAACATGTGTCACCTCCAGATTGTGGATGCATTTGAAGTTGTTTTGTACATACAAAGATTTCTTCATTAATAGTTCTTTTGTGGGAGTAACTGTCACAACTTTAACAAATAAGGCATTTTGAATATCATTTACAATATAAATAACATCCCAGAGTGAGTCTTGCAAATTTGAAAAACAATTAGCTATTTTAGTATTATTTTAGTTCATTGACTATACAACTAAAGACATTTCTGAAATAAATATTATTAAGATCTGAAAATGTAAGTGGGTATATAGGCTTTTTATGCTTCATTTTATGATAAGCCAGTTTTTATGAAACTAAAAGAAATAGAATAAAATAATGTAAGTGAATTGAGTAACCTAATTATTAGTATAATTTTGCTTTCTATTAGCACAGTCCTTTGAATGTAGATGATGCAGTTAAATTATTTTTTGTGTCACTGTGCTTTAGTTATTTTTAGAATCTTTGTAGTTATCGGAGTGAATTTGTAGTATAAATAAAGGCCTTTTAAAATGATTAGGATTAATCTTGTGTTTTGTGTTCTACTCCAAAGAAAATAAGTTATTTTCAAGTGTTAATAGTTTATAATTGAATCTTCAGTATCATAAGAAATTTTGAAATAATTTGGTAGTATTGATGTCTTTTTTTAGGGGATGGGGCCCAGTAGTGGTGCCTGAACTCTGGGTGCTGTCCCTCAGCTCTTCAGCTCAAGTCTAACGCTCTATCACTTGAGCCACAGCGTCAGTTCTAGCTTTTTTCTTTTTGCTTGGGTGGTGCTGAGGAATTGAACCCAGGGCCTCATGCATGCAAGGCAAGCGCTCTACCACTGAACCACCTTTCCAGACCTTCATGTATTTTTAAATCAATAGTAGTTCACAAGTTGGAGAGTCTTTAATTCATACTTAGCTCTTGGTGTCTATGATTTTTAACCTCTGATTCCTAACATTAATGATAGGTCAGAGTGCATTTTTGGGTATAGGAAAGGTAAAATATTTATCTATGGTCAAAGTTGATTTTTATATCAGACTTGCTTTAATAGCATTTCTCTCAAAATGTTGGGTATAAAAAGCAATCAAAATACTTCTAATGGTAAACAACTTAGTTGAGCTACAATGTGGAAATGATTGGTCCATAAGACCTGCATAATGCTTCCATCAGGAATTGGGGAGGTCATTCTTTCAGTAAGACAGTGTTAAACAGAGATAGGTTCCCCAGGCCGTGCAGTGTTGAGTGAAGGGATAAAATATGATTTCTACTATTTTGAGCTAGATATCAAGAATGTTATACTATAGCAGTTCCTTTCACCAGGTAAGTATGCATTGATTATGAATTTTGAGTTTTCATATTACAGTTTCCTATTTTCTAACAAAGATAAAGTGAAATATTATGAGTGTACACAATAATTATGGGAAATTTTCCTAGAATTAATAGATTAAGTGCTGGTATTTTAGACTTAAAATAGTATGAGGTTAATTGATACAGTGGGAGATGAACCACAGGCTAACACTTACAAGGTGTGCAATGCTGTACTAGTAATTCCAACTCTGAAGACTTCAATATCATCATCTGAGAATTAAAAATGTAAGGAGTTCCACTTTATGCGATTATTGTGAGGATTAAATTATATACCATAAGTAAAGTACTTGGAAAAACAATCAATTAGCATTTGGCAAATTCTACCTGTTATTTTATCATACGATGAATTCTAACATTTTTACTGTGATTTTATATGTGCAATGTGATGTATTGATATTCATTGCATTGATCACTTGTCTGTCACTATGAGGAAAATACCTGCAAAAAGAATTTCTGAGGAGGAAACTATTATATTGACTCATGGTTTAAGAGAACACAGTTTAAGATTAAATATCTCCATTATTTTCAATTATATTTTTATTATCTTAACTAGGTGTACACGGGAATTTTCATTGAAAAAGTTAGTTTTTTAAGTAAAATTGATCTTTATATAACTTTTCCCTACCCTTGCAAACCTCACAGAACTTTAATTTTTTTAGTTTCATATTATTTTCATTGAATATAATATCTTCAGTCTTACTCCATAACTCTCTTTATTCTTTCCCTTTGACTTCCCCTCACATCTTCCAAGTGATAGTTTTCTTGGACTCACTTTTTTGGATTAAAAGTTCAATTTTGTAGGAAATTACGCCTTTTAAAAACTGCTGTGAAAAATGAAAACTTTGGTTAATACTGTTGTTTAACTTGCATAAAATTCTGGCTTCCAAGTACGCGACAGAACATGGGTCCTTTCTGTGTCTGGCTCTGACTTCGTTTACTTAACATATTTTTAGATCTATCCATTTCTTTGCAAATAATGTAACAGTCCTCATAATGGATAGGTGCAATCCAATTGTGTATATATGACACACTTACTCCAACCATCCCTTCGCCAAAGGTCATCTTGGCTGTTTCCATAACTTGGCTATGGTGAATAGTGCAGTAATGAGCATGGTTGTGAAAGTGATTTAACTGTAACTTTTTGGAAGAATTCATCACTATCTTTCTGGGAGCAATCCTCTAGCCAGTTTTCCAGAATAAACACATCCTTCCCTTCATCTCCATCACAACGTATTGCAAGTAATCAAAAACACACTAACCCATACAGGACTCAATAAGCTAAGACCACACTGTGCCCATATTCTTTCAATATATTTTTAATAATTACATAAATTTAGTGAGAAACTTCTATGTACTTTCCTAATGTGAGAATGAGATACATAACAACAGAGTAAAAATAAGAAATATGCAATTAATTAGCTATTATCATATTTAAAATCTTTTTCACCTCTAACTCATAGACTCACTTACTATTATTTTAATCTTTATTTGATTACTTCATCTATCCCCTAAATTATAACAGACGAGTTAAATACAGACAAAAAGTGTGGTTTGATTTTGACACTCATGTGTGAGGATGCACAACATGGGCAAATAGATGGATAGGAATTAATAGCAATTACCCATTTTGTTAAAGTAGAGAAGGTTTTCCCAAACTGATTCATATTTCATTCAACAAAAAAACCTGTAACAATTCCCTTTGTTTTGTTCCTCATTCACTTTTGTTTCCATTTTATTTTATAATGAAGGATTATTTCATATATGTACTGTAGATACAAAAATATGTTAAACTATTTCTATACATATGTATTGATATATACATACATACATATATTACACAGGTTACAATGATAATTTATAACTTCTGTAACTATACAATTTACTAAATTATTAAAAACATCGACGGTTCATGCCTGGAATTCTGGTTACTCCGGAGGCTGAGATCTGATGAACATGGTTTAAAGCCATCCTGGGCAGGAAAGTCCATGAGCCTCTTATCTCCAAACAACCAACAGACAATCAGAATTGGAACTGTGGCTCAAAGTAATAGAGGGGTAGCCTTGAGAAAAAAGCTCAGGGACCTCACCCAGGCTCTTAGTTCAAGAACTACAATCTACCCAAAAAAATCTATTTAATTTACACCTGTGTAAGTAGAGTATTTCCATCATCCAAATGCACATCCATGCTCATTTGCAAGGTAACTCTGTTTTGTCTGAAGTACCACTAAACAATATCACTTAAGTAGAAAGCATTGGAACTTGGGTTCATTCTATATCGTTCATGAATTTTTCTCAACTCAAATACTCAATTGTTACACTTATTCCAATTATTTAAAATCATACCTTTTTTTTCTTTAATACCCCTAATATTACAGTTTGAATTCAGTGTCTTGTGCCCCCTAAATGGGTGTTCTTATCACTTTGTCATGTGCCAGTCCTAAATTGTCCTGATTATTTTTCAGATAGAAACTGGCTTCCTACTGTGTATGATTTTGGCCTCAGTCCATTTGATGTTATTCTTCCTTGAATTTAGAATAATAAGTACATGGTATTATGTACAGATCTTTCTGTCTAGTCTGGGCTTTAGCCACTGTTCTCACAACAGTTCACTTCCAAGTCGTCAGGATTTTCATAAGCTTGTCATAGCTGATTGTATTTAAATCTTTGCATTTCCTGCAGGTTCTTGAGTACTGAATTAATTTGTGTTTTCTTGTCTTGTTTTGTTTCATTTGAATGTATGTGTTGAGTTTTTCCTCACTTTTCCTTTTGTTTGTTTCTTTCCCTGAAGTTCTTACCTAAAGTGCTGAGAAACCAATTCTTCTTTCTCAAGATAGTCAGGATGAACATTATTTATTCCAAACAACTTCAGTTACATTTAAACACCTTCATATCCATGAATGATATAAAAATGCTAAGCACTGAGAAGGTTGTTTTGTTTTTACTTTCATGGTAGTCTTTGTCATACACAGATCATGAAATATATGAAGATAATATAAGTACAGATGCATGTCAGGAGGAGAAGAACCTATTATTAATTGTTTGACAGAGGCTTCACTTCTAGGGAAAGAAATATATTGCTTGATGCAGGATTTCACAAAATCATATTGCTAGGAAGAAACTAAGCAATCATCTAATACTATGGACTTAAGAGTGATGAATTGACTTCCAGAATAATTTACTTTGGTGTCAAATAAAAGCAGGCTTCCAAAAAGAGAGTAGATTTTAGAGAAACATGCTGAATTTTATGTAAATAGGTCCTTAGCTGATTTTGTTAATTTGTGGACTAATGCAGGGAAATAAAGTACAGCAAAGTAAAAAATTAAAGAACTTCACATTGAAATACTCATTTGTGTGTGTGTTCATGTGCATGCGAGTATGCAAACGCACATGTGCATGTGCTTATGCATGCATTCATCATTATTGAGGCTTGATAGTCCCTGGCAACTATTCCTCAGCTTCTGTGCCCAACGATAGTGGGCTACCACTTCAGCCACTTCTGTTTTTTTTTAGATAATCACTTGTATATTAATGATTGGAATGGCTTTGAACACTGGTCATCAGATCTCAGACTCCTGAGTAGCTAGCTAAGCTTATTCAGCCTCTGAGTAGCTAATCAAAATTCTGCCTGTCCTCTATGCTTCACTGCTCTTTTATTCATTTCCTGAGGTAATCACAAGCCTAAGTCTTATATATGTCTAATTGCTTTAAAAATACTGTTACTGCTTGGCAGCAGAGGCTCCCATCTGTACTCTTAACTACTTAGGAGGCTTGAGAACAGAACCCAGGCCAAAAGTTTAGTGGAATTCCTTCTCAATCTATAGCTGGGTGCATTGGATCATTTCCACCATCCTTCACTATCTAGTTACTATGATTGGAAGGACTGGGGATCCAGGCCAGTCACGATAGCAGGCTAGACAAGTTGGTGTTCATCTCAGATGCCATTGATGATGGGAAGGCTAAAGGACAGATCAGGTGCAAGTTCTTGTGGAAAGGAAACACCTATTCTAAAATTAGCCAATGATACGACGCCAGCCTAGCTAGAAAAATATACCCAGAGTTGAAATACCACAATTTCCCACAACCAAAATAAGTATATATGTGAACATTCAAAAACTTAGTACATTAAAATACATATCTAAATGTTCATTCTCTTAACATCACATTATCTTACCTTTTCCGCTTGAATCACACATATACTAGATATTGCAAATAAGGGAAACCATAGGACCTATGTTTCTTTGGGCCTGGCTTACTTCACTTAATATAATTTTTTCCAAGTTTTTCCATTTCCTAACAAATATTTTTTTCTTTCATACATGTGTTTCTAACACATTTATAAGATTACTTATTTGTTGCTTTGTATGTCCCTCCCCCACAGTATAACCCCTGCTTTCCCTATATTTGATATCATTATAACTTGTGGAGGAGATGGGGAAAAACAAGTCGTTTAAGGATACAGGTGGACCTTTTGCAACAATGAGAAGTACAAGTTGTCATGTCCAAAACGAGCTTTACAACGTTGGTGCCGGGGGGGGGGGAGCGGGGGGAGGGGAAGGATTGGGATTGGGATTGGGAGGGGGGAGACTGGGAAGGGATGTGAAGGGTAAACAAAGGAGGAGGCTGCAATGCTTGGTAAGAAATGTACACATTATCCTGCCCATGTAATTGTAACCCCTCTGTACAGTATGTTCACAAGTAAAATTAAATTAAATTTAAAAATTAGGAAAATCTGTTCTTTGCTTTAATATCAGCTTTATCTGATTATCATATGATGTGAAAGAATAGTTTCTTCATTAAACTTATGATAATTTAAGAAGACCTAGAAAATTCTTTCTCACTTATTAAGTGGAAATGAATAGCAAATTGCCTCATTTCTTACATATTTGCCTACCACTATAAATTCATCTTATGATTATTATTAATAGTAATACATTCTGATTTTTTACTTTACTTTTTAACAGTTTTTAAACTTTTTGCTTTTCTGCTGAAGTTGAAGTATTTAATTAGTATCATCAAACGATATTCCTTGGGTATTTAGGGCAGTTTTTTTATAAAGTTTTTAACCAATAGCTTCTAAGAATTCTTAATTGGTATATCATTTGATTTATATTTCATTTCAATTTATTTTTATTTTAATGGTAATGTACACAGGGGTTACAGGTACATGAATAAGGTAAGGTTATGAGTACATTTCTTAGGGAAGGAACTTTGTTATCTCTTCCATTGATTTTTTAGTACACTCTAAACAAGAATTAGTTATGCTTTTGCTGTTGCTAGTGATCCATAGGTACTTTTGCTTTCTTTCTTAATGCATTTTTATTATAAAATTGATATAGCGAGGATTTACACTTAATTAAGTCTACTTAAGAGCACACTTCATTTTATTTTCTAAATTTGAAATTTTGGGCTTAAATGTTTTCTTTTGTGTCTTTAGTGTAATTCATTTATTTCAGAGTTGTAGGATTAGTTAATTTATTTTTGCATGATTTTTACACATGCAAATTATTCACACACATATATTTTGCTTTTATAATATTTAACATGTGACTATTTAAAAATTGTTTTCTTAATTTTTATATGGTTAATGATTTGAAATAAATTTATTTTCTTATAATTATAAACATATTTGTCCAGGTAACAAATACTGTTTTTCAAGAAGCACATAATGTATTAAGAAAGGCTTCATTGGGCTGGGATGGTGGCTCAGTGGTAGAGCGCTTGCCTCGCATGCATGAGGCCCTGGCTTCGATTCCTCAGCACCACACAAGCAAACAGAAAAAAGCCGGAAGTGGCACTGTGGCTCAAGTGGTAGAGCGCTAGCCTTGAGCTGAAGAGCTGAGAGACAGCGCCCAGGCCCAGAGTTCAGGCTCCACGACTGGACCCTCCCCCCCCCCAAAAAAAAAAGCAAGGCTTCATTACTTGGTCACTTTTTGGAAGTATTTTTACTTGAATTAATAAAATAGTTTGAGTTCAGCATGGTGATTTTTGACATCCATTTTCTAGCTATGGTGGGAAGTGTAAATAGGGTTTGTAATTCAGGAGATACTGAGAAACTCTGTCACCTTATTATAAAACTATTCAGAGTGAATTGATTAGAGATATAGCCGTCGCTAGTGTTATATAGGGCACCTCCCTATCATATTCTAAATCTTGGGTTAAAACACCAGTAACATCAATCGTTTGTCAAAATAAAAGGACACATGTTTCAAAATGTTAATTATTTAAACTTAATTGCAAATATTCTCTTTTATTCTATTAATTTTCAATTTACCTAATCTATTAAAATCCAAGTATATTGTGATTATTTTATTTCTACTGAACTTTTAAATTGTATGAGCAATATTATGATTTCATATATTAACATACTTTTACTATTTGTGATATTTTCCACCCTTTAATATGATAATATCAATATTCCAAATGTGTGTATGTGGCGTGTTTATGTGGTTTTTGTGTGTGTGTGCTTTGTGTGTACTTTATAATGCTTGGGAGATCACACCATTGCTTCACATATGCAAAGCCAATGGTTTACCACTGAGCAATACTGCCTAGTTATAAAACAAATAGTGTTTTAAACCATGAGTTTCAATCTTTCATTCCTAGTATGCTTTTTCAAAATTATATATAATAAAATGTGATCCATATTCTATCCACGCTAGCAATTTTTATTGTTACATAGAATATTCCCACTGCCTTTCCACTTCCAAACTCTTGTGTTTGTTCTTGATAAAGGTTTTATTTTGCTTCTTTTCTCTCTTCATTGTTTTTCCCTTTAGAGTTTAGCTAATCTTTCTCTTATTGCTTTGTGAATTAATTGTCATATTCCTATTACAATTTCCTTACATTGTAACAGGTATATACAATGCTTTATTGTCTATTTTCTTTTTTTCCCATTTTCACTGACTTTTGGTCCAAACTATTAGATGCATTAAAAAGAAACTTGACTCAGGACACTTTACTTTTCTCCTTCTCTTCTCTGAAGTCATTTTGTTTTTTGAAACACAATAGCAATAACATATAGCTCCTATGTGGTCCATCATTCTTTCCCCTCTCACTCTCCTCTGTTGTACAGCTCAAGTTGTTATCATTCAGATTTATTATGCTACAGCATTATCTAAATCTTAAATCATTCCTAAATTAATTTTAGTTGTTTCAAGTATCCTCTAAAGACATTTCTCTATATATAATATCTGGGGTCTTGTGTTTTTCCAAGGTGAAATTATGATTGACTATCAAACATCTAGATATCTCTGTAGAATATTGGTCCACCTGCTCAATAAACTCGTATGTAAATTCAAGGAAAACAGGTCAGTCAGAACAATCTTGTAAAATTGTGTAGCTTCAGGCTTCATACTAGCTTTGAATCTTTTTACCATGTTTAGTAGTGAAGACAACATAGTTCTACTACAATAGCAGACACATAGAAGAATGTAAGATTTGTCAAAAATAAATTCTCAATTTTATGGTCAACAGATTTTGAAAACGATCCTATGATTTTATGAAATAAAAATAGAATCTTAAATGGGTATATTGGCACTATTGTCTCTCGAGATTTAAAGAATGATCTTAGACTACTACCTCAATCCATTTTTGTTTTTGTTTTTTTTTTTTTTTTGTCATTCATGGGGCTTGAACTCTGGGCTTAGGCGCTGTCTGTGTGCTATTCCGCTCAACGAGAGTGACCTACCGCTTGAGTCACAGCACCAGATCTGGTTTTTCTAGTGGTTTATTGGATATAAGAGTCTCATGGACATTCCTGCCCGGGCTGGCTTTAAACTGTGATCCTCAGATCTGAGGATTTACTGATAGTGAGCCTCAGGCACCCGTCCAACCTCCATCCTTATACAAAAATTTAAAATAAAAAATGATTATCAAACTAAATGTGAGATGTGAAAACCTATAAAACACAAATGTAAAATTTCATGACATTGCATCAGTAAAGGTTTCTAAAAATTTGACATGGAAAGCATTAGTGGCTAAAGAAATGCAAGAATAAACTGGATTATATTAAGCGATAGCCGTTCATAATTCAAAGGAGACTATAACTGAAGTGAAAACATATCCAACAGATACAGGGAACATATTTGTTAATGCTACAGTGTTAATGCTACAATGATTCTGAATAGTAAGTATTTTTATATCTTCTAATGCTATATAAATTTTTACCTGAATAAGATATTTCTTTGAAGAACATATGTAAATTAATAGTCAATAGGAGCAGCATATGAAATAAGTTCCTCTTTATTATCTAAGAAAAAAGACAAAGAAAACTCACTAGTATTACCTTAATATAAAAATACAGAAACAGGAACTCAATTTTCCATTTTTCCTAACATTCCACAGAAATTAGAGAATCCAGTAAAGATATAGCAATCCAAGGATGGTATAGGATGTTATAGAACCACTAGCTGGTGAAAAAGAAGATAACAATAATGAATTTCCTGATACAATGGGAAACAATATCTGCAACTTCAGATTGTGATATAGCTAGAAAGTAGTTTCCACTAGGCCGTCTTTGATATTTTAGGTTTCGTTACACAGCAACATTCCTCTCAGGAAATGATTTTATTAATACTCAAGGGTTTGCAGCTTATATCCCAGCAACAAATAATACTTCTAAATGTAAACAAATATGATACTAGGAGTAACCAAGGCTACTTCCATTGCTATAGCTGATAAATAATAATGATCTGGGGAATACTCAGTCTTGAACTTTTTCATACCTTTCTTCTTCTCCACCATGAGAAGTCCAAGGCAAGATACGTAAAACATTATCAGACGATTTTTAAGTGTTTTATTGTTCAAACTGAAGGAAGTACATTTTCACACATTGGGGGCCTGACTTTCAAAAAGACAGACCTTCACAATTATTTTATAGACAAAAGTTTACTGCTTTGGATTAGATGTTTTCTAGCCTTTCGGTTTTGTTCTCTATTATTTTGGCAACTACATTTAAAAACATGATAAATCTATCATGTGTATGTTGGATTGTTCAAAGTCAAGCCATCTCCAAACAAAGTGAAAATACTGTACAAAGGGATTACAATTACATGGGCAAGGTAATGAGTACATTTATAATCATGCATTGTAGCCTATGCATTTGTTTCCCCTTCCCATGCCTTCTGATCTTCACCCCCCCCACAAAATCCTCCCCCCCAACCCCACACCAAAATTGTAAAGTTCGTTTTCGACATAACGACTTGTACATCTCATTATTTCTTTTCCTTCTAATTGGTCAGCTTTGATGGCTTAAAATTCTTTGTTGAAGCTTTCTTTTAGATCTTGTATGAACTTCACTTCCTTAATTTGGTGTTCAGTGTTTATTCTCAAATCACTTAGTTGATTGGTTATGGTTTCCTTGAACACCCATTCCTTCTGTTGGGTTCCATTCAGCATTCCCTTTGTGGTCTCCCTGACATACTTCAGCTCTTTGGTAATGGATTCCATGAATGCCTTTAGTGATTTGGTGTATTCTCATCCTGTTCTCTCAATTCCTGTATTACTCTTTGATTAGCTTCCTCACTTTCACACAATTCTTGTAGTTCTCTTTGAGTGTAATCAGCCTGCTCATGCCATTCCTTCCTTTCTCTTTGAGTGTTCTCAAGCTGCTCACGAAATTCCTGTATCAGCTTTTGAGTAGCTTCCTCATGTTCATGATATTCCTGTATTTACCTTTGGTTTGCCTCCTCTCTCTCCCTATCACGCTCATACAGAGTCCTTTGTGAGTTTTCAGTCTTTTCATTTACCATGTTTACCAGCAATGTTTGTAGAGCTATTTGGGAAGTCTCCTCTGGATTATTCATTATCTGTTCTGTCCCTTGATTATCATGAGTGGGAGTTGAGATACCCGGACTTGCCATTTTTCTGGCTTACTCTGCCCATTTGGGATGAAAGTAACACCAGTTTTGTGCTAGAACACTATATTAAGGCAAGCATCAACCAAAGTCTGTAGTTGCACAGTCAAAAGTCCACAGATACAATCTAGTTCAACATGAAACAACTATATATTAATGGGCTACAAATTGCAAAGAAGAATTAGGCAAACCAGAAATTATTAGTTTTAGGGAGAGATGTTGGTAAAAATAGGAATAGAGGGATGTGGGAAGGCACAGGGAGAGTTAAATTAACTAAGTTCTAATCTCAAAGCCAGAAATAGGTTGGATAGAATGAAAGTTGAGAGAAAGAGGAAAAAAAGAAGAAAGAGTAAGAGAAAAAAGAGACAAGAAAAAATAGAAAAGAAAAAAATTATAAATTAAAATGTGCCATGCTTAAAAATTATGCAAATTTAAAACAAAATATTCTGAGAGGAACGTGGATAAAATGAGAGAAGGGGACAGATATAAAGGAGATATGAAAAACTTAAAAAAATGCTTAAAATATTATATAGGTATAAAGAAGTAGTACTGCTATTAAGGAATTTAAGTCTAAGAGGTTTGAATTGAATCATAAATTTCTGGATTAAATGTGTACACAATGGGGGATAAGGTCTAATAATCGACTATGGGTACATCTGAGGATGTGCAGAACATCAATTAAGTCACACAAAGAATAACGAAAGAGAAGAAAGGGTGAAAATAATGAGAAAGAAAAGAAAAAAGATCAAAAGTTCAGTAGAGCTAAACAAAAAACAAAAAAAATAAAATTTTTAAAAAGAAAAAAAGAAAGAAAAATGCACACACACATATACCCCTAAAATAAAAATTGTAAGAGGAAGCAAAAAAAGTTACTAGAAAATAATTTTTTAAACATAAAAATTATAAAAAAGTTTTAGAAAAAAAAATTTTATACAATGGACCAAAAAAAAGTTCTTGACTTTTTTTTTTTTTGAGGGGGGGGCAGGATAAGAAGATCCTGTATCTTCCGTTTGTCCATAACCACTCTCTTGTTGGAGTGTCTGGTCTGCTTGTGGTGTTTGATTTTCTTGTGACTTGGTTGGTTTCTTAAGTCAGACTGTTTGAACAGACCTCAAAATGCTTTGCTTTACCCAGGATTTTGTGTTCTTCCACCCAGGCTAGTTCAATGGGAAGGAGATCTGCTTTGAGTATCAGAAAAGAGGGAGATAGCTGTTTGGTTTGGAAATGCTGTGATGAGGCTAGGTTCTGGGTAGAGTTGAGGCCTTTCAGCAAACAGTAGCATTTCACAGAGGGGCTAGCTTGTGAGACACTCACAGAGTCCAGCCTGGAGCCATATTCAGGGTTTATGTTTACTGACTTTCCATTGATTGACAAGGCTGCTGTATGGAGGTGAAGCCCCTGGCTCTGTTTACCCAGTGAAGAAAGCCACTCCTTGGGCTGGTGACACCGGCTGGGTGACTTTTCCCTGGGTGGAGCTGAGTGTGGCAGGTCAGGTTATGTTCTTGTAACCTGCTAAATGACTCTACTTTTCTTCCAAGCCCTGAGTTGGAGCTAGCTGCTCAGCTGGGCTTTTGTCAGTATCAAAGTTGGAGATCTCCAGTAGTGTGGGGGGAGGGGTGGCTTTCCCTCCTCTGCTCCCTGAGAAGGAGTGAGGATGTGAGACTTCTACTCACACCAAGTCTTGGTTCCTGTGTCCTCTCTGGTCTGCAAACTACAGGATGAAGATGCCTGCTCCTTTTCAGTTCTTGCTGGTATTGAGTAGAATCCGTTCGCCCGCCGTGTCTGGCTCCTTCATTTGGGACTCTCTGTCCTGCAGGTATGGCGGCAATGGCCGCCCTCACTGCAGCTCCAGCCGCAGCCGCGGCTGCTGGCAAGTGCTCAGATCTATCTCCTTGCCTGGATTTTCCCTCTCTGGCCTAACTCTCTGTACTGTGATGGCAGACTTGGTATGATTCTCTGGCTTAGGATTGTTCACTGGAACACTAAAACTGCTTAATATGCGAGAACTTGTTTAGCCTCCAGCTTCTCCTCTGCCATCTTCCTGGAACTCCTCCAAACAAAGATTTCTGTTCCCTTCTTCACTGCTAATTAAAGTTGAATTCTTGCTCTTTAAATGATGACAAAACGTGTTACTTTAACGAATATTCCAATTGCATCAGGTGAACTCAGGAGTGTCTGTGATTGCTTTTTAAATTGTTTCCAAGTATTTTCCTCCACTATTTTAATTATTGCCTTTGTTCTGATCTTCTAATCAGGAACACAGAGTTACACAAAAAGATCTTCTAAAGATATAGGATGTTAGGCAGAAAAAAAATATATGTATAATTAAAGATTTTCATCTATTAAGATACTGAAAAGCTCAGAAGACACCTTGCTGTTACTGGCATGGTTATGATGACTTGAATGTTTTGGTTCTTAAATTAAGTGAAATGCATGTAAAATGTTACAGTTGTTCCAAACAATGATTATGGCTTATACTTTTCTGCTCCAATGAGACGAAACCTCTGTCAAGGTTGGAGGGCATATCGATTTTCTGCTAGAAGTGTTAATGTTAGAAAGTCAAGGGAGATTCCTAAAACAGCACTGCCTATTACTTATCAGTTCATTATACTTATGGCATATAAGTATATAAACATACAAATATGAATTGAGTGAGAAATGTCTGATTTACACAATTGATTCAGTGTCAACTAAAAGCAGAAAACACTTCTTGACATTTATATAAACTAGTATATCTAGTGAGGATTTAAAAAATTTTAGAATATATATTTTAACGTTTATGTCAAATTATTTGTTTATTTTTAACTGTTTATTTTTAATTGTTGTCAGTCGTGGGGCTTGAAATCAGTGCCTGAACATTGTCCCTCAGCTCTTCATCTCAAGACTAGTGCTCTACCACCTGAACCACTGCCAGTTTTCTGGTGGCTCATTGGTGATAAGAGTCTAACAGACTTTCCTGCCTAGGTTGGCTTTGAACCAAGATTCTCAGTTCTCAGACTCCTTAGCAGATAGGGTTGCAAACATGAACCACTGGCTCCTCGCTACACTATTATTATTTACACATTTATGAAGAATGGAGAGGTAATCACATTCATTTATATGTTGTGTCATGACCAAGCTACATCATAATCATTAATTTCTGTATGTAACATTCCTTTTTAGTGAGACTTCTAAAAATCTTATCTTTTGGCAGTGATGAAATATCTCTTCTTAAGTATAATCACTTTGCTTCTTGTGCTATACAATTAATATATTTACTTTTGGTGTTGGAAGTCTGTTAATTAAACTTATATAAAACAAGAAATTAATATGAAAGAAATTCATGGTTCTATTACTTGCTTTAGGAAAACAATTATGTCTGTTGTTTTCAACTATATTTCTGTGGGAATGTGTAAAATTAATTGATTTAACTATTAAAATCGATAACAGTTACATTATATCAAGTTGATTCAAACTTGAATGTGAAAAATTGCACACTTAACCCAAATATACCTCCACTTTCTTCTACCACATATTAAAATACCAGTAAAGCAAAGCTTGGTGTTAGCAGCTCATGTGTAGAATCCTAGATACTCAGTATCCTAAGACCTGAAGATTTTAGTTCAATGTCTGTCTAAGGAGACAAAAATGTGAAAACTTATCTCCAATTGTCCAGCAAGAAGGAGAAGTTGAGTATATGGCTCAAGGAATAGAATGTCATCAGCCATGAGCAAAAAATGCAAGGGAGACTATCAAAAATTGAGTTCAAACCTTAACAATGGCATATACACACAAAACAACAAAAAAGTAGTATGAACATGAATAATGATGTCAAAATAGTAGAGAAGATCATGAGAAATATTGTGTAAACATCTGGAAGACAGAAATCATTTGACAGGGTTTTAATTCATGAGAGGGAAAAGTCGCAGTCTCATTAGTACAATCTCATTGTACTGATTGTGTTGAAATCTGGCTAATGGGTAACCCGTGAAATAGTAGATTGGATGACCTGACATAGCAGACATTGCCAGTAATTAAGCGCCATGTCACTCTGGTGAAATCTAAAATTGTGCTTGTTGATTTAAATAAAACCTCATGAAAGAGAGTGTTTGGTTCACATATATAAGGATCTTTATTTTGAGGCTTCAGACCAGTGCTTTTGTTTATCACCACTCCTGCTTTACATTCACTCCCTTGTACATCTAAACCTTACTAAACTGCACCAAGCCAAGGCTTTGAACTAGAGCCCCCTGCCTTAATCCCTCCTTTCTCCTGCTACAACACATTTCACATGCTATCTCTGTCTTAGCATTAGTTGCTGTCATCCTAATCCCCACCAGAAAACTCTTTTATTCATGCAAACTTACAATAAATAACCTAGTTAGAAAAAGGAGTAAGGATTTAGCATTGGCTGAGGCTCTCATCTGTAGGTTTGTTCCCTAATAAATCTGTGCTATACTATCACTTTTGTCTCCATGGCTTTTGAGTCTGACAAGTGATTGATTAGGTTTGATGTAATCCAATTTATCCAGACTTACTTTGGAAGATTTGACCTGTGCCAAGGAGCCCTCGTGTTTCCCCTAACTCTTCCTGTAACATTTCCAAGTATCTGGACATTGAGGTTTTGGTCCATTTGGAATAGATTCTGGTGCAGGAGGATATATAAGGAACTAAATTCATTTTTCTGTGTATAGCCAATTCTACCGGCACACTTTTTTGAAGAGGCTGTTTTTCTACCCTCCTGTGATTCTGGCTTCCTTATCAATGATTATGTTCCCATAGGAGTGGATTCATTTCTGGGCCTTCAATTCAGTTGCATTGATGGAATTCTGTGCTTTCATTGAAAGAATGGCATTACACCATTCCAGAGGAAATGGAAAGACTGGAAATTAGCTAGATTTAAATAAATATATGTTGCATGGTTTTCCTCATTTGTAATAACTAGATATGTCCATAAATCTACAAATTATCAATAGATAGTAAAGGACAAATAATTACAATTGGACATGATTAACTAACAGCACTGTAACCATTCACATGGCAAGAACAAGGGAAGCTATTCTTAAGAGAGAATCAAAATGGCTCAATAGCTATGTGCATATGACCATATAAAGTGATGATTATTGCAATGAACTCTAAGAATCAATAGTACATGTGAAATACATATATCTGTATATAATTTTAATAGATGTCATAAAATTAACCGACTTCTCTGTAATCTCAAAAGCAAAATTTTAAGTTCAGAAGATAAAATTGAAGAAAGTTTTCAACACATATACTAAAATACAAAAGGGAAAATGTAAGAGAGAAAAGATAAGATGAAAATTAGAGTAGCTATCTATTGAAGAATTCATAAACATTTTCCAAAACTATACAAGAGAGTTGGGGTACAGCTCAGTCGTAGGACTAGACTAATATATACAAAGACATGGATTCAATATTCAAGAAGGCCAAATAATAAGTTAATATATAGCAACAATAAAATAATTCTTTGAAATAAATACTTTCATATTAGAGAGGCCTGAATCCTACCAGTAAGAAAAAAATACTTTCAATTCTTGTATCCAATGACATGAAACTACAAGAATGAAGAGGAAATGGTTTTCCTTTTCTATCCTTTCCTTTCCTTTTCTGCTTTCTTCTTTTCTTTTTTCCTTTGGCACTACTGGTGCAAGAAGCTAAAGCTCTGACACTTTAGATTATTTTTCAGAGGATGTCTTGCTTTTGGCCAAGCCTTCCTTGAGCAATAATCTCTTAACTATGGCTTCCACAAACGGGAGAAAACAGGGAAATTACACTATATCTAGCTTTCTTTGTTTTTGTTGTCTTTCACGAATTTACTATTAGATCTGGCCCTGGATATCAGTCGTCTAAAATTCTGCCTTCTAATTAGCAAGGTATATTTCATCTCAGGTTGGACTCAGACAATTTTTCAATGTAAACATTCAATATAGACTTCTGTTTTCTACATATCATTAAACTCAATCGAGGTTAGGATAGATCTTTATGATGTTATAAGAAGAAAACAGAGAAAAAATACAATCCTCAACAGAAAGAACAGTGCTGGAAGAATACCAATACCAAATTTCAAACTTTACCATAAAGCCATAGTAAAATCAACAGCTTGGTACTGGCACAAGAACAGACCTCAGGACCAATGGAATAGAATTGAAAACCCAGAAATGAACCTACAGACCTATAGCCATATAAACTTCCATAAGGGAGCTAAAAAATATAATGGAAGAAAGACAGCCTCTTCAGTAAATGGTGCTGGCAAAATTGGTTAACTACTTGTAGAAAACTAATGCTAGATCCTTTTATATCACCCTGCACCAGAATCAACTCCAAATGGATCAAAGTCCTCAGAGTCAAAGGAGACACTCTGAAAACATTTCAGGATGGAATAGGAAAAAACCTAGCTCTCTTTGGCACGGGCTGAAATTTTCTTAATAGAGACTCAGAAACACAAGAAATCAAAGAAAGAAAGCCCACAGATTGGGAGAAGATCTTCACTAGCCATACAACGGACAAGTGTCTCATATCTAAAATATACCTGGAACTCAAAAAATTAAATCCCCCAACAACAAATCTTCAAAGAAACAACTGCCCAATAAATAAGTGGGCTAAAGACATGAAGAGAAACTTCTCTGAAGAGGAAAGAAGGATGGCCAATACACACATGAAAAAATGCTCAACCGCTCTAGCCATAAAAGAAATGCAAATCAATACAACATTGAGATAACAACTCATCTCAGTTAGAATGGCTATAATCAAGAACTCTAATAACAACAGATGCTGGAGGGGATGTGGACAGAAGGAAACCTTACTGCATTGTTGGTGGTAGTATAAATTTGTTCAACCACTTTTGAAAGTAGTATTGAGGTTCCATAAATGACTCCACATAGAGCTCACCTATGGCCCAGCAATCCGACTTTTGGGCATTTACCCAAATGTTCACAAAAAAGACCACACTAAAGCTACCAGCATGACTATGTTTATTGAAGCCTTGTTTACCATAGCTAAGCTATGGAACTAACCATGATGACTCTCAGTAGATGAATGGATCAAGAAAATGTGGTATATATACACAATGGAATTCTATAAGTGAAGTAAGCCAGTGCCAAAGAAACATAGGTCCCATGGTTTCCCTTATTTTCCATAACTAATATATGTCTTTCAAGCAGAAAAAGTCAGATAAGTTGATGTTAGGGAAATGAACCTAAGATAAGGATTCAAATGTTATTTTTCTTTCACGCAATTGTTTCTAACACATTTATAAAATTATTTCTTTGTTGCTTTGTATGTCCCTCCCCCATGGTATAACCCATGCTTTCATTGTATTTGATGTTGTTATAATTTGTACAGGAGAAGGGAAAAAACAAATCGATTAAATAGGGATACAGATGGACCCATTGATAGAATGAGACGTACAAGTCGTTATGTCGAAAACGAACTTTACAAATATGGTGGTTTGGAGCAGGGTTTGTTTGGGGGGGAGAGGGAGGATAGATGGGAAGGGGAAACAAAGGAGGAGGCTACAATGTTTGATAAGAAATGTACTCAACCTCTTGTGCATGTAATTGTAACCCTTCTGTACAGTATTTTCACAATAAAAAACACAAATAAAAGAACACAGAGAAATCCCTTGAATATTTTCCAGTTTATTTATATATTTCTAGTATGACATCACAAGTAATACACTAATACTTCAAAAGTACCTTATACAGACTTCAGTTATTTAAATTATTTTGTTTAAATATTAAGTCTATCATAGTTTTATCAACTCTATATGAATATACCATATTTACAGATACGTTTCTTACCAAAAATAAGTCTTTCTCGTTCTTCACTTTTATAATTAAACACACTACTTCTCTTTGTTCCAACTGAAACCTGTTTTATCCTGGCAACCAATGCATTTTTTTCCTCTGATTTCTCGATCATGCAATAAATAAGCTTTTAGGATTGCCTTCTTATCTTTGGTAGATTATTCCCAGGTATTGCATGCCTTAATATTGTATTGTGTTCACTCGAGTTGCTTTTTGGTTCTGTCATTATAAAATTTAGCATAATTTGTTTCCCATTCACCTGAAAAAAGCCTGAATTGATTTCCATTTTTTTGACTAAAGGAAATAATGCTGCTATAAACCTCTGTGTTTTGGCTTTTGGGTGAAAGTTACATTTTATTTCTATGAGACAATGTGTGAAGAGATCAATTCCTGTGCTATACTGTGAGTGGTTGCATATTTTATATTCTAGCAACCTGACAAAATTTGTTCAGAAGTGGTTTTCCTATTTGACATCCTGACAGTTTCCAGTTTCTCTGCTTCTTGATAGCATTTAGTATGGTCATTATTGTATTATGGGAAGTTATTCTCATACATGTTTATGATGTAATTTTAGTTTCAATGTACATTTATTTGATGACTGATGATGTTTTTCTTGTGCTTATTTTCCACAAGATGTATTGTTTTGGTTTGTAATTGATGTTCTTTTTTAACATTAGGTTTTGAGAGTTCTAGGCAGAGTCTAGACTTCAGTCATTCTTCAGGTATAGGATTTGCAAATATTTTATCCTTGACTACGGGTACACTTCATCTTCATTATATTCATCATCATCATCTACATCATCATCACTGTTAGTACTACTATTATTATTTTTGTACATGTACGTATCCTCTTGGGGTTTGAACTCAGGGTCCTTGAGATTTCTTGCAATTTGTTAACAATTTACCATTTGACTCATGCCAAACTTCTGCCTTTTTTGCCATTAATCAGAGGTACGATTCTCAGGGACTTCATTTTGTTGGCTGCCTTCAAATAGCAATACTCAAATCACAGCCTCCCAAGTAGCTAAGATGAGATACATGAGCCCCATACTCCCAACTTCTATTCACTACTTGCATATGAGCTTTCACAGACTAAACTATTTTACACTTTTATTGATTTCTACTACATTAAGCTTTCTTTTCCTATAATTTTAATGCCAAATTTAAGAATTCTTCATTTCAAAAATTGTCAAGACATCTTTCTGTGCTTTACATTTATATCACTATCTTTGTTTTATATGCCTCGTTTTAATCCTGATTGAAGTTAATCTTTGAATAAATTATGTTTAAATCAATGTTCACTTTTTAATTCTCCCCAATACTCTCTACCCTATCACCACTTATTAAGGAGAATGTCATTCCACAAATGTTTGGTTTTACACTCATTAAATTTACCTTGATAATATGTATATGGCTCTAATCTGGTGCCCTACAGACCCATTGAGTTGTATAATCTTTCCTCTACAATTTGTATAACAATTTTACACTAACCGTGTTAATATTGTACAGAGATATATATTCCAGTTTATTTTTCTTTGTCAATGAGTCAAAAAGTGCTGATCAAGTGTTTTCAAAAATTGTCATAAAATTATAAATAAAACTGTGAAACTGGATACTGGTGGCTCATGCTTATAATCTTAGCTGCATAGGAGGCTGAGATCTGAAAATTACTGTTCAAAGCCAGCTGGAACGGGAATGTGTGTGTGAATCTGATCTCCAATTAACCACCAGACAACCAGAAGTGACACAGTTGCTCAATGGGTAGAGGCCTCACTGAGGGACAGTGCCCAGGCCAGATTTCAAGCCCCATGAATGACCAAAAATAGCGGTGTGGGGGACAATTAATATCTTTGTTCAATTATATCCTCCAATCCACAAAAACTATATGTCTCCATTTATTTAGATTTTTGCTTTTATATTCAGAATTGTATAATTTTCAATGACAGTGGGTGAATAGCACTGAAATACATTTTGACGATGTGTGAAGCTAGCACAAAGCTATTCTAAGAAAACAGTTGAAAATTTTAGGGGCAATGGTAATGGAGAAAGACAGAAAAGGTTAATAAGGCCCTTGATCAATATGTGAGTGTAAAATATTTCAGTAAGATTACTTCTTACAAATAATATACACCAACTAATAAATATCTTCCAAAGGCATTGGTATTCAAGTATGACACAAATGATATAAACAGATTTTGTGTTGAAATGAAAGAAAGATAGATGAGAAAACGTAGCAATTGTGTAAATTAAGAAATTTGGTCAATATTTTGAGGGCTCATGGCTCACTGGATTAAAAGTCTGTTGGTATCTAAGATAATACTTAAATGTTAGACATGAGCCTATCTGTAGAGTGCTTAAATCTATTGTTTTTGAGTCAGTATTCTTTTTGCTGTTGTTGTTTACATGGACTTACTTTGGAAAGACTAATATTACATGGGAGAAATGTGTAAAATAGAGTACATTATCTAATTATATGAGGTTTTTAAATTGGCCCATCTGTAGATGTAGAATATGAAATAATTGCTGCTCAAGTGGAGGGTAAGTTGAAATTATGACAGGAAATGACTACTAATACATATTGTATTATTTTGAGAGGGTAGTGATGATAAAATGTTCTAGAACTGAAGGTGATATTCATAGTCCAACTCTTTAACTTTCTAAGAATTGTACTTTATTGAAGAAATACAGATTGCATTTGCCTTAAACTTAGGAAAAATTTTAGATTAGTAGTGGGTGAATATGAGTGATAATTTAGAATTTAATATCACACAATTCTCAAAGGTATAGGTTTAGTATGTTGATGAATAAGACTATCAATAAAATATGATGTGATATATCTTCTGAGTGACTACATATGACATTGTGAATCAGTGAATATTCTACAAAATTATGTAAATTGCGGGATGAAATAGAATTGAGAGGGATGAGAGATAATGATCATCATGATGCAATATATTGGACTGGGAATGTGGCTTAATGTAGACTTAGTGGTATTGTTTTATATGCATGTGTATACTTGTGTAATACCCTCAATGGGCATGTCAATATGTTATTATATGTTATTGTAAAAGGTTTTGCTATGCATATTCCTGTACATGTGTCTCATGGGACATATGTTGAAATATATTTTGTATGTAAAGTTTTGATTCAAAATGTTGTATCATAGCGGCAACTTTATGTGTAATATCTAAAAGATTGCCTCTATGTTTAACAAACTGACAATATCACTTTAAGTGCCAACAACCAATGTATAAGGATTCCAATTTCTAGATAGTGGTTGTTCAGTGCTCTCTTATTGTTTCTTTTTCCACTAATCACTATATGTATGCAATGTCTAGGTATGTTATGACCTTTCAATATGTTCTTTGGTTGTTTGTATATTAGTATAGAGATACTTATTTGGATTTTTTGCTATATGTTACTTCCCCAGCCCTCGGCCCCTCTATAGAAGATTGGTAAGGGTCCATCTCTTGCAGATTCCTCTTGCAGGTCCCATAGGGCACCTTACCTCCCCCCAATAAGGGGAGTAGAGTGGGGGCCTAGGACTGTCAAGGGCACCCAATTCATAGGGGGTAACATTCACCCTCGTTTTGACTTCTACTGTGCATGTCTTGCTGCGTTCTTGGTGGAATTTGACCCATTCCATTTCTTTCATACTTCCCAAGTCCTCCTTTACTCCCTCTAGGCCTAATGCTGCCTCCTTCTCCTTCTTCTGTGAAATAGCATTACCCATACTAAGGGTTTCACGTACCTTGAGAGAGTGTTTAGCTTCAGCCAGTATCTTTTCCTTTCGAGCCCCACGTTGGGAGCCAGATGTCGGGTCTTTGTCTGTCCCACGAAAGACGGATGGCGTCCAAGGAAAGGTTAGTGTGGCCGCTCACCTGTTCCCCAGCCTCCCTTAGCCCAAGAGACAATCACACACAGCGGGAATTCAAATCAAGCAACTACTCATTTATTAACACAGAGCAAGCCCTTTCTAAAGCAAAAGACTGCGTGGGAGGGGAGGAAATGGAACCAACCAATCACTGTAAAGGTCACACCTTATAATGCGCCTAAGTTTCCATAAGCTGTTTACACACTGAACATAAACAAATCAGGCTCTGCCCACTCAACTTCACCTCAGGGCAATCTTTGTTGCCTGTGTGGCCACACTGTCCTCATAAGTCCTGTGTCGTGTCCTTTATGAACTCATAATCTGTTTTAAACCTTATAATATTTCATTTAGGATATGTGATATCAGAAATCCACTGTGACATCATGACCATTGTGACATCATACAGACAGACATAGTGAACATTGTGATATCATAATCCTCCTAGGACTTCAAGAAATTTGCAAGGACACCTGCCTTTGTAGATACCACAATCCATTCATGAACTCATATTTTCTGTGATTTCATGACAAATGAGAACCTTTATGCCATTTGGATATCACCAACCAATTGTGACATCATAGACCTACTGTGACCCATTACCTGTATGGCATCACCAACTAATTATAACATCAAAACTTTTGTGATGTCACATTGTGACATGATGATCATGACATCTGTCAGTGTGATGTCACAGTTGTCATGATGTCAGTGGATTTCTGGTATTTCATGATACATAAAATATGAGGTTGAAAAATAATGAGGGCAGATAGGTCTAAGATATCACAATGTTAACATAACACAAAAGTTATGAGGACAGATGTTAGTGATATCACATTGTGTTAGTGATATCACAATGGCACTGTGATATCACAATGTGATTATGACTTCAAAATGGTTATGTAGGTTATGTAGGTACAAAAATGTGTTTCTGATATCAACTCTCATGCCACATTTGAAATACAATGAAATCACAGAATAAGCATTCACAATGTGTCTATGATGCCACAATGAGAATTGTTGTCATAATGGGATTATGTCATTGAGTTTGGTGATATCACAATGAGTTGATGCTCTCATAATGAAAATGTGATGTCACACTGTTGAGGATGTCACAAACACTTTTTGATGTTATAAGGGCATGTCTGACCTCAATTGTCAGTTAACAACAAGGATATGGTACACAAAGGGACTGTGCTGTTAAAAGGGCATGGATTTTTCAAAGGAGCTAAGAGGTCATAATAGACTTGAGATGTCACAAAGGAATCATGATGTCACAATGACAATATTGTCACAATGGGTTTGTGATGTTGTGCTGATGATGACGTCAAAATGGGATTGTGATGTCACAACGAGTTTGAAATATCACAATCAAATTTCCAATTTCAATTGCTACTAGTTCACAAGGAGGATACTGTAATAATCAGCAGGGCCCCAATAATCTGTAGGGTCTGATAATCAGCCAGGCACCATTTCCTGGGTAGCTGGAAAGGACAAAGTATGCCACCAAAGAAGGTGGAGCATTCTGTGGGAGGGGCTTGTGCATTAATCAACAGGTGTTTAGCTGTTAAGAAGTGATTGGGCTGTAGGCAGTTTGGGATGTGACAGTTGAAAGCTGTTAGGCAGTTGGAGTAGAGAAGGGTTACATACTTTATATAAGCTACTTGTTCAGAGAAATAGAAGGAAAGAGAAAAAAGGAAAAGTCCTGGAAGGAAGGAAGTGGTGTGATAGCAGAAGGGCAAAGAACCTTGGAGGAGAGGAAGTTGTGGGGGGGCAGGAGGTGAAGGATGGAAACTGACGACCCAGGCAAAGCAGTTCATACATGTGGAGAGTGGAGAGGCCTGAAGAGAAGAAGGAACTGGTAGAAGGGAAAAATGGAAAGACATCGAAGGATGTATAGTTCTGTAGCCAAGGAGAGACAAAGGGAAGGGGGAAAAAGGCTTGCCCTCCCCTTTGTTTGGAGCTTTGGCTAACATAATTTTGGGGGTTGGTGGTTTGGAGAACATTTATTATGTTAAATGTGTCTCAATGGATTCTCTTGAAATACAGAGTCCCTAATTTTCAGAAACCCCATCGAGATAATCCATTTGGATAGCATCAGGCCTTGTCCCAAGGGAAAAATCCTCATAGGTGAAAGTGTCAACCCTCGGTTTTAAGAGTCTACCTCAAGTGTTTGTCTCCAGAGGACCAACATTGACAAAAGTCATTTAGGTTCCTTTAGGGGTGCGTCTAGGAAAACTTGCCAACCTGTTTTGGGGACCCCCTCTGGAGGTCATTTGTGGCTTCTGGGAACTCCTTGAGAGGTCATGTAGGGCTTCCTTGGGAAGCAATCTGGAACCTCATCAAGAGTACATCTGCTACTTCCTTGAGAAGCCATCTGAAACCTACCCTGGAGGTCGTCTGGGGCCTTCTCCAGGGGCCATCTTGGACTTTCTCCAGAGGTCATCTGGGGCTTCCTCAGGAGGCAACCCGAGAACTCTTCAAAATAGGCGTTAGGACTTCCTTAAGAGGCAAACTAGGACCACCTCCTGAGGTCATCTTGAACTTCTTTGGGAGGTCAGCTTGGGTTACCTTGATGAGAAATGTATGACCGTCTTCAGACATCACCTGGGACTTTCTTGAGAAGCCATATAGGACCTTCTCTGGAGATCATGTGTGGCTTTCTCAAGAGGGTTATCTGGACCTTCCTCTGCGGTTCCCATATAGCTCTTTGAGTGGTCATCTGGGAGCTATTGGAGAGGTAATCTCAGCCTCATTGAGAGGACATCTTGGACCTCTTTGGAGGTCATCTGACACTTCCTTGGGGAGTTATTTGGAACCTCCATGAAAGATTATCTAGGGCCTCCTAGGGACGACATATGTGACATTTTCCAAGGGTCATCTGCGGCCTCCACAAGAGGCAATCTGGGACATTCTCTATGACATCTGGGAACTCTTGTATTGGTCAACATTGAGACATATGGGACATGTAAGTTAAGCGTCTGTGGCTATTGGTCTTTTTGTGTATGCTGATAGTTTTACCTGTGTCCTGTATGCATCTCTGTTTACTCCTTTCCTCAGGATTGGAGAACAAGGCCATATCCACGTTGCCATATCCAAAAAATATTCTCCCCCAGGGTTATAGAGTCCCTCAGAGGAAGATGCATTGATGTACTCTCTCCTATTCTTTGCCACCAGAACCTGTCATGTTAAGTCATCCTATACCAAAAGTGGTTACTTTTATCAGCCTGAGGTGGTACAACGTGGTATGTTACCATTATTACCCTTGAAAGAGGAACAAGGAGGAGATGGGGGGGCAGGACCCCATTTGAATATATGTTCCCTTTACAACTAGTGACCTGTATAACTGGAAACAGCAAACTCCATCCTTTTCAGAAAAAAAAAAAAACAGGGGCTCATTATTTCATTACAGACAGTACTTTTCACACACAAGCACATCCGGAATGAGTGTCAGCAAATTTTACAGGTGCTTTTCACCTGGTAGAAAAGGGAATGAATCCTGCTTGGTGATTTGAAAGTAGTACTTGGACCAGACAGTAGCCCCAATATTGAACCAGACCATTTAGAGCAAGTCTTTCTACAGACTTAGCCAAGCTGAGACTAACAGTGTTCGAGGTATGGAAGTGCTTACCTATTATTGCTAGGTTTGATTAGCAGGGATACTGCAGTGGCTAGAAAGCCAAGTCATCAAACTAAGGTGAGTGAGATGGTACAATTCCCCAGTGAGTACCCTAATGCTTTTCTGGACCTTCTCCCAGAAGACTATAGGACAAATAGGCCTATAGATTTTGAAGCCCTATAGAATCAAAGAGCCCTAAATATGGTCTTTATTACCCAGTCAGCCCCAGATATTAGAAGAAAGCTTCAAAAGTTAGAAAAATTTGAGAGAAAGTGTATTCTAAGTTGGAAGTGGTTACCCAGTTGGTGTTTGATAACAGAGATACCCTGGATAAAAAAGACTCTAAGATTTGGGCATTTACCCAAATGCTTACAAACAAGACCACACTAAAGCTGCCAGCACAACCATGTTTACTGCAGCATTATTTACCATAGCTAAGATATGGAAACAACCCAGATGCCCTTCAGTAGATGAATGGATCAAGAAAATGTGGTATATATACACAATGGAATTCTATGCCCCCATCAAAAATAATGACATTGCCCCATTTGTTAGGAAATGGAAAAACTTGGAAAAAATTATATTAAGTGAAGTAAGCCAGGCCCAAAGAAACATAGGTCCCATGGTTTCCCTTATTAGCAATATCTAGTATATGTATGAGTCAAGCGGAAAAGGTCAGATAATGTGATGTTTGGAAAATGAACTCTTAGATATGTATTTTAATGTTTTTTTCTTTCATGCATGTGTTTCTAACGCATTTATAAGATTATTTCTTTGTTGCTTTGTATGGCCCTGCCCCACAGTATAACCCCCGCTTTCACTATATTTGATGTCAGTATAACTTGTGGAGGAGATGGGGAAAAACAGGTCGTTTAAGGATACAGGTGGACCTGTTGCAGCAATGAGAAGTACAAGTTGTCATGTCAAAAACGAGCTTTAAAACGTCGGTGCCGCCGGGGGGGGGGGGAAGATTGGGTGGGGGAAGCTGGGAAGGGATGTGAAGGGTAAACAAAGTAAGAGGCTGCAATGCTTGGTAAGAAATGTATGCATTATCCTGCCCATGTAATTGTAACCCCTCTGTACAGTATGTTCACAAATAAAGTAAAATAAAATAAAATTAAAAAAAGAAGACTCTAAGAAAGGGGGTTGAATTCTGATAGGAGCACCAGAATAGGGATCAAGTAACCCTTGGCAAAGACAGTACAATTCATTTGAAATGGCACTAGGGAACCTCTAGGACTACATCGGTGAGCTTATTGCAAGCAAAATGGACATTGGGAAAAGGAATGTCCAAGGAGGAGAGAGATAGAAAACGACAGGTTATGTAATCACATTAAACACCTGGAAAATGTGTTCATAGCTCTGGAGTAACATGCAAAGGAGCTTGGGGCTTGGAATTCCAACTGTGTTCAATTTAAAAAGCAGCCCTCTGAACTTAAGAAGAAATGTGGCAAAGAAGAATTCACACACTGCTATCTCAAAACACAGGCTTATAAAAGACTGAATCTCCAATATGTGCCCGTCAAAAGTTAAAAGCACATAGAAGAGCACATTGAAAAAAACAGAATAATTTGACGTGAAGAAAATATTTGAAGATATAAACTAGTGACAGTCAAAAATGAGAAGAAAATCCTCAAAAGGAACCTAGAAAACACTCAGAATCAAATGAAATTCAAGTTCATTTGTCTGGATGAGTATGAGGCAAATTAGGGGATCAGAGGCCAACAGAAGCACAAGACAGCAATACTGCCATCCTTGCTAACCACAAGAGAGGCAAAGAAGAGATCCTGATGCTGCATTAAAAAAATCGTGGACATGAAAAAGGAGCTGGGCCTGATATAAGAATGTATTAGGCTGAAGTACATGTCAGTTATAAGCTTTGAAGAGTGTCACCAGAAATTCAAAGCATTAGAGAAAGAAGGAAAGAATAGTTAGCAGAGAAGACTGGGAAGTGCTGTGTCATAGAAGATGAGGCCGAGAAAAGTAAAAAGGAAAATATCAGGTTCAAGAAACAGATTGTTCCTCTTCAGAAAGAGTTAAAGGACCACATGCTCTGATAGGGAATGCTGGGGAAAGGGAAAAGCATTAGGAAGAAAAACAGAACAGCTAAACAAACAGTTGAAAGATCTGTCACAAAAATACACTGAAGTGGAAAACTAGAAAGAGAAACTACTAGAGTAAAAACTCCAAAAGACTGCTGAGATCTTCATTATAAATGTAATGCAGAAGCATCGTGTCCCAATGGAACAGGTGGAGGTGGGAAAAAATACCTCGCAATAGCACCTTTGCGAACTTAAGGGAGCAGCTGAAGAGCAAGCAAAGGTGTTGTGAGAAGGAGCAGCAACCAAGAGGTTAAAAGCACAGTCAAAGGAACTCTCCTGTGACCCTGCCAAAACAGTTAGAGGTTAAGGAGCACATTGAGAAGGAGAGTGGGATCTTGAAAGCAAGTTTGAGAGAAAAGGAGGAGAATAAAATGGAAGAAGTCTCCAAGGTTCAGAGTACTGTACAGGAGGTAAAGAAACTAGAGACCCTAAGATACAGGGAAACATCTGAGCTGATCAGGTAACTTGGGAGATCACTCTAAAACCAGTGGGGTCTCTAGAGCTGCTAGTCGTTAAAATTAAAGGAACAAGCAAAAAGAATTGTAATAAGTGTATAAGTGTTCACACTGAACTTGTAAAAAATTCATACAGGCTCAAGCTTTCTGTCAGTTTACATGTAGATATTTGCACCCTGGTAAATTTTCCAAGGCTACTACCTAAAACTCTTCTGAAAACCAGTGGGGCATTAGCCTGACAATACTTTGTAAGGTTTGTAGGTAATTTCCAACAGGTAAATGCTGAAAAGCTGGAACCTATGGAAAGAATTCATACGTGAGGAACCTCAGATGGTGAATTTTGGAAAGTGGACTTCACAGAGGTAAAGCCTGGAAAGTATGGGTATTGTTATCTATTAGTAATAGTGGACACTTTTTCAGGCTGAGCTGAGGCATGAAATAATTCCTTGATTTGGCTTAACCTTAGCTGTGGGGTCCAAAGATGGCCCTGCATTCATGGCCCAAGTTCTCAATTATTAACTAACACTCTAGGAATAAATTAGAAGTTACAATCCATTTATAGAACTCAGAGTTCAAGGCATTAGAAAGAATGGATATGCCCTCAAAGAAACTAACTAAATTAAATACAGAGACTGTCCATGGCTAAGTGAGCCTCCTCCACTTTGCTCTCCTTCGACCAAGATGTAGCCTTTATGTTAAAGGATTTAATCCCTTTGAAATATTTTAGGGTGTACCACGCACTTTAGTTCCTAAATTTGGGAAGGCTATATTAACAGAAATATCTATCTACAATCTGCAGGCTTTACAACATATTCTTTTATGGACCTATCCTTTGGTAACCAAGGCCCACCGGCCACCTAAGAAAAACTCCACCTGAAGGGGAGGGGCCAAGCTGGCTATGGAACAGCAGGGAAACACCACATCTCTCCCTAACGAAATGCAGAGTTTGGATTTCACTGGTCCATTTCTGCAAGTGACCCACAAAAAAAAGGCGATTACTCAGAGAGATACCGGAAGTGAAAAAAGAAAAGGGAAAAACCTACACAGACAGTAAAATAGGAAGACTCTTTCCCCAACCCTTGTTGGTGATGGGGCTCCCCACTGAGCAGCTTAAGTGGTGGAGTTTTGTGCCAGGTTGCTTTAGTGGCCTGGCTCTGGACCCTCCGAGGACCACACACCCACAAGCATCCTAAGCCTTACAGAAGACTTCCCAGGTCCAGTGCCAACCCAGAGAATACAAACCGAAACCTCAGAAGAGCCAGCATGAAGATTCCCCTCACCCTCCCTGACATGGCGCCTCTGCCTGGCTGGTGAAAGCAGGCCAACCCAGTCAGGAGCAGCAGCAGCTGTCAGCAGTGGGGAACGACCCTAGACTCACATTGTGGCACCTCTGTCCTGCTGGTGTAAACAGCCTAGCCTAACCTGTAGCAGCAGCAACAGCTGGCAGTAGTGGCAAACCATCAAGACTCTGGGCACAATGCCTCTTGGCACTAGCCCACAGGAATAGCCCAGAGCAGCCCGGTGCGACAGTAATAACTGGCACGGGGACAGCTGCAGTGAACAACTCCAGACCCATGGTGCTTTGTGCCTCTCCATACTGGCCCACATAAGCAACCCAGCCCAGCCTGAGGCAACAGCACTGGTTAACACCTGACTCCTGGTGGGTTGGAGGGCCTCCCCATATCAGCTTTCATGAGCAGCCCAGCGCAGCCCATGGTGGCAAAGGTGGTGAACAACCTCAGACATGACGCAGGGTGTGGTGCTGAACAACCCCAGGAAAGCTTTCCTGCCTGGTCTGGCTTTGAACCTGAATACACAGATCTGAGCCTCCTGAGTAGCTACAATTACAGGCATTTACAAGGGTCTAACTCTTGCCAACCCCTACATTTTTTCTACAATAGATCACTTTTTAGTTCATGAAAGGAATTTAAGCAACTACAAGAGGATCGACGTAATACCCTGTATTCTATCTGACCATAGTGCAATCAAACTTGTTCTCAATAACAATGCATAAAGTAGAAAAAGCTTAAACACATGGAAATTAAAGTGCACTATGTTGAACAAGACGTGGGTCACAGAAGAAGTTAAAAAAGAAATTAAAAAGTTCCTACAATTCAGTGAAAATGAAGAAACATAACAAAGAAATCTATGGGTCCCAGTGAAAGCAATCCTGAGGGGCAAATGTATTGCTCTCAGTACACATATCAAGAAAACAGAGACCAAGTAAACAATCTTATGATACAACTGAAACTGCTAGAGAAACAAGAAAAAATTGAACCTAAATTTGCTAGCCAGAAAGAGATAACCGAAATAAGAGCTGAAGTTAATGAGATAAAGACTGAGAAAATTATAAATAAATTAATACAACAAAAAATGTTTTTAAGAAAAAAATCAATAAGACTGATGGACCACTGGCAAGATAAACTAACAAAATAAGAGAGGAACCAAACTCAATATTATCAGAGATACCAAAGGAAAAATTACAACAAACATCCAAGACATTCAAACAATCATAAGGAAATAATTCCAAACTCTACTTACAAAGGAAGGAAAACCTAGCAGACATGGATGAATTTCTACACAAATACAAATTGCTATTTGCCCTTTCCTGGTGGGGGCAGCAGTTCAGTAAATAAAGTTATTTCCTGCCTTAATAGTGTATGGTATCCTCTTCATAGGCTACCGAATGAAACCTACCTATTTAATATTCCTTACATATGATGCTGTAACTCAGATGGGGTTTTTGAGTTGGAAATGTTAGAATTTCCTAACCACTCCTTTTCTGTGAATTAAACTGCCCTGAGACACCACGGGAGACTTTTTACCAAAACCATTGCTGGCCTTCACATCCACATCCACACCACTTCTCTTCTCTGGTGAGTGAAACTACTCTCTATGGCTCTCTGTTGCTCAATCTCTGTTCAGATGTGGCACCATGCCAGAGAGTTCCTATGGCCTTCGGCGGAAAGGCTGGTCGCCCCCGAACCCGAGGTTGCTTGGTTTTGGGGTCTTAGCCATTTCTCTCTACAGTGTTCTAGGGGAAGTAGGGACATCGCTTCTGCCCGGTCAGCTCTCCTTCACTCACCAGACTGACTCTCCTACACATTTAATGGGGTGCTACGAGTCATGCCTGAGCCATGAAACCCCTTGAAATGACTCAGGCTCTCCCTGGATAGCCAGAGCACCTAATTTTTTATGCTTTTCTCATATTTAGACAATTTGTGCCTCAGCAATGGTAAATGATCAGAAGTCTGTTCACTTTCAGGATCTCTTTGCTCTCTGCTAATCATGTCCAACTTTCTATATCTCTCCCTTTCTTTTCTACAACTCTTTGTATTATGCCATGAAGGGTGTGACAGGTCCCATTCTACTTTCCCGCTAAAAGGCTAGCCTAACTAGGCTTGATTTTTTTTTAATTTAATTTTATTTTATTTGAGAACATACTGTACAGAGGGGCTACAATTACATGGGCAGGATAATGCATACATTTCTTACCAAGCATTGCATCCTCCTCCTTTGTTTACCATTCACCTCCCTTCCCAGCCTCCCCCCTCCCCCCACCCAATTATACCCCCCTCCCCCCCCCCCACACTGACATTGTAAAGTTGGTTTTGACATGACATTTTGTACTTCTCATTGTTGCAACAGGTCCACCTGAATCCTTATACGACTTGTTTGTCCCCATCTCCTCCACATGGCCTACATCCTAAATTCAGCCAATGACAAATGCTGGAAGGGATAAAAGAAAGAAACATTACTACATTGCTAGTGGGAATGTATACTAATACCACCACTTTGAAAAGCAGTCTGGAGGTACCTAAGATAGCTAAATATCCACCTTCCTATGATCTGGCCATACCACTCCTTGATATCTACTCTGAACAACAGAAACCAGTATACAAAGACACACACACACACACACACACACACACACACACACACACACACACACACACAGGTCTATGATTATTGCAGCACTGTTCACAATTGCCAATATTTGGAAACAACCCAGATGAGCCATACGTGATAAGTGCATCCAAAAATTGTGGGGCCTATATACAATAGAATACCATGTAGCCTTTAAAAAGGACAAAATGATGGTATTTGCAGGGAAATAGATGGAACTAGAACAAATTATTTGAGTGAGGTAAGCCAAGAACAATGAGACAAACGGCATAGGGTCTACCAGATACGTGGATGCTAAAGTCAAAATGCAAGAAGGTATGACACAGTGAACAGAACTCGAGAAACAACGGGCAACCACTCATTTTGTTGTATCACCATTAATGACTTCAGGTTCTTGACTATGTAGACGGTAGAAATATGCACCCAAAGGAGGGAAGCCAGGAGGAGAAACACAGTAAGTGGTAAATGGAACAACATACAACAAAGGGGTCCATCAGCTGCACTGGACATAGAAGAAAAATAACTAAGCAACCCAAACACAGTGATGGGAAGAGATGAATGAGAGGGAAAGAAGACAAGAGGGAATAGCCTACATAAGCAAAAGGAAAAAAATGTAAATATCACCTGAGGTGGGAAAAATAATTTGGATTTTAAGAGCTCATAGAATTAACAAATTTTGGACCATGATAACAATAATTTGCCTTGTCAAGGTTAAAATGTGTTTGTGACTTTAACTAAGTATCACAATTCCATAATACTGTGAAATATGTGAAATATATGTAATCACCTACCTCAATTTTTACAAAAATGTGTGAGAATGGAAGGGTTAGGAGGGATGAGTGACAATGTTGTCAGACACCTTGTATTTGTGTACTGTTTTGTAGAATGGGAACTTCTTTGTTCAACTATTTAAAGATAATAATAATAAAAAGTATTTAAAAAATAAACATTAGGATGAAAATAAAATTTAAATTTAAAATAAGAAATTAAATCCAGTTGGAAGGAAAATTTCTTTGAGGAGAGTAGTTTAGTTTATTCTATAGCAAGTCTTACTTCAGAAATAAATGAAAAAACTAGACCCCAGGTAAGTGAAATAAAGTAAGAAATGGAGTTGAAGAAAGAAAATAGGAAACTCCACCCACTCTTTCTTGCCTGGACAGCTGGTGTGGGTAAAAATTCATCATGCTCCTGAATTGAAACCGAAGTGGCTAGGACCTTACTTGGTGGTGCTAACTTCACAGTCGCCTATTGAATTAGCACGAAAACAGCATTGGATCCATCAGTCTCAAGTGGAATAAGTAGTGGACCAATATACAGAGAAGCTGCAAGAAGGACTGTTAAGGATATGACTTACTAAGTGTTAATTAGTGCTAACTAGTGTGTTTCTATAATTTACTTGTTTTCTATTAAATTTACCTTTTAAGCCTGTTCATTGGGTCGAGAGAAGGGAATTTTTAGGATTTGTTAAGAAGGAATCAAGGATTTGATTGGACATGAAAAAACAGTGGGGGATATATAAAGCAGCATGGTCCTAATAATGAGCAGGGCCCACTAATCAATGTTGCCCCATAACTTGGCCCAATGGAGTGCATGGGGCATGCCACACAAAGTGAGCATTGCATGCTGCTAGAGGGGGTAGGATGTCATCCTCACATGATGAGCTGTGAAGAATTGATTGGGGAACAGGCAGTTTGTGAAGTAATGGTTGAAAACTGTTAGGTAGGAGACCCACTGGAGTGATGGAGGGGTTCAACCTATATATAGGTTATATGGTCAGAGTAATGGAATTGGAGAAAATCAAGAAATGAAGGAAGGTAGGAAGGAAGTGGTGAGACAGCAGGAGGGGAAAGACCTGGGAGAAGTGGAATTTGAGGGAGAACAGGAGGGGAAGGAAGCCAATTGGCCACCTGTCCAGAGAAGTGTAGTTGAGAGGCCTAGAGAGAAAAAAGAAGTGATGGAAGGAAAAAAGGGAAATGCAGGAAAAGTCTATAAAAAAGGAGGGAATAAGGGAAAAGGATAAAGCCTTACCTATTGAAGTTTTGAGGTTAGAAATGATAATTTGGGGGGTTGGTGTTTTGCAAACGAATTAACTATGCCTATTGGATGTCTGAGGTTTGGTGGTTGGGGTTGGGCTGTCACTGAGTGTACAGCCCAGGACAAGGTAAATGCAGGCCCATTTCTAGTGTAAATAAAGTTATCTTCAATGTGCCTCATTGGATTGTCTTGTGTTTTATGCATCATAAGTGTGCAAGTTCACAAGTTAATAGGCTCAAAGGCTAGGAGTTTTGTAAAATGTTGTGACGTAATAATAGGTTTGAAAAACCTAAAGGAACAGTGATATCACAATGGCAACATGATGTCACAATATCGAGTGATAATAATATTTTCATGTTATACTTAGTTGGTGATGTTATAATGGTGATGAGGTCACAATAGGTTTATGATATTAAAATATTCACAATAGGTTTTTTTTTAATTGTTAAAATACTTTAGAGAGGGGTTACAATTACAGGGAAACGATAATGAGTACATTTCTTATCAAACATTGTAGCCTTCTCCTTTCTTTCCCATTCCCATACATTCCCATACTTACCTGGCAGGGGAAATATCACGATCACACAATAGGCTTATGAAAACAGTTATGATGTCAGTTATGATGTCAGTTCCACCCAGGAGAAAGTCATCCAGCCCAGGCAGTAAAAACTCTGCCCACAGAAGAGTGACTTTTACACCAGGTAAACACAGCCAGAGACCGCCTCTCCCTACAACAGCCTAGACAAACAATTGAAATTCAGTAAACTTAAAGCGCTAGAAAAGCTCCACGCTGGGCTCTGTGGGTGTCCCAGGAGTTAGCCACTCAGGGTAAAGCTACTGTTTTCTGAAAGACCTAAACCATACCCAGAACCTAGGTGCATCACAGCATCTCCAAACTAAAGGAAACAGCCATCTCCATGTTTTGTGATTCTCTAAGCAGATCTCCCTCCCACTGAACTAGCATGGGAGGAGGATCAAAAAACATGCCTAACACAAAGCAGTTTCTGCCTGCCCAAACAGACAAGAAACCAATCAAGCCATAGGAAAACCAAACACCACAAGCAGACCCAAGACTCTAACAAGAGACTCGTTATGGACACGGAAGTTACATGGTTTTCCCATTCACCCCCGAAAAAAACAAAAAATCAAGGAACTCTTTTCTGAAACTTGTCTTAAATTTTTATTTATTTTATTTATTTTTTTAATTTTAATTTTTATTTATTTTATTTTATTTGTGAACATACTGTACAGAGGGGTTACAATTACATGGGCAGTATAATACATACATTTCTTACCAAGCATTGCAGCCTCCTCCTTTGTTTACCCTTCACATCGATTTCCAGTCACCCCCCTCCCCCCGACCCAACCATCTGCCCCCACACACACACTGACGTAGTAAAGCTCGTTTTCAATCGGACAACTTATACTTCTCATTATTGGAACAGGTCCACCTGTATCCTTAAACGACTTGTTTTTCCCCATCTCCTCCACAGGTTATACGGACATCAAATATAGTAAAAGCCGTGGTTATACTGAGGGGGAGGGACATAAAGAGCCACAAAGAAATAATCTTATAAATGCATGAGAAACACATGCATGAAAGAAAAAAAAAACTTTTAAATACATATCTAAGGGTTCCTTTTCCTAACATCACATTATCTGACCTTTTCCGCTTGACTCATATATATACTACATATTGCAAATAAGGGAAAGAATGGGACCTATGTTTCTTTGGGCCTGGCTTACTTCACTTAATATAATGTTTTCCATGTTTTTCCATTTCCTAACAAATGGGGCAATGTCATTCTTTTTGATGGAGGCATAGAATTCCATTGTGTATATATACCACAGTTTCTTGATCCATTCATCTACTGAGGGGCATCTGGGTTGTTTGCATACCTTAGCTATGATAAATAATGCTGCAATAAACATAGTTGTGCTGGCAGCTTTAGTGTGGTCTTGTTTGTAAACATTTTGGTAAATGCATAAAAGTGGTTTTGCTGGGTCATAAGGGAGCTCTATGTGAAGTCTTTTCAGGAACCTCCATACTGCTTTCCAAAGTGATTGAACAAGTTTACATTCCCACCAACAATGAAGTAAGGTTCCCTACTGTCCACAACCCCTACATCATCTGTTGTTGTTAGAGTTCTTGATTTTTGCCATTCTAACTGGAGTGAGGTGGTATTTCAATGTTGTTTTGATTGGCATTTCTTTTATGGCTAGAGAGGTTGAGCATTTCTTCATGAGTCTATTGGCCATCCTTCTTTCTTGTTCAGAGAAGTTTCTCTTTAAGACTTTAGCCCATGTATTTATTGGACAGTGGTTTCTTTGAGGATTTGTTGTTGGGGGATTAAATTTTTTGAGTTCCAAGTATATTTTAGATATGAGACTCTTGTCTGTTGTATGGCTAGTGAAGATCTTCTCCCAATCCGTGGGCTTTCTATTGATCTTGCTCGGTATGTCCTTTGCCATTCCGAAGCTCTTCAACTTTATGCAATCCCAATTATCCAACCTTTCTTTGATTTGTTTTGTTTCCGGGTTTCTATTCAAATAATTTCAGCCTGAGCCAAGGACACCTAGGGTTTCTCCTATTCCATCCTGTAATGTTTTCAGAGTTCTTGCTTTGACTTCGAGGTCTTTGATTCATTTGGATTTGATTCTGGTGCAGGGTGATATATAAGGATCTAGCTTTAGTTTTCTACATGTAGTTAACCAATTTTGCCAGCACCATTTACTGAAGAGGCTGTCTTTCTTCCATTCTATTTCTTTAGCTTCCTTATCGAAGATTAGATGGCTATAGGTCTGTAGGTTCATTTCGGGGTGTTCAGTTCTATTCCATTGGTCCTGAGGTCTGTTCTTATGATAATACCAAGCTGTTTTGATTACTATGGCTATTAAGTAGAGTTTGAAATTTGGTATTGATATTCCTCCAGCAGTGTTCTTTCTGTTGAGGATCATTTTTGCTATTTGGGGTCTCTTATTGTTCCATATGAATTTATGGATTGCCTCTCCTCTTTCCTTGAAGAATGACGTTGGAATTTTGATTGGTATCGCATTGAATTTGTAGATAAACTTGGGAAGTATTGCCATTTTCACAATGTTAATCTTTCCAATTCAGGAGCATGGGAGGTATAACCATTTTTTAACTTCTGTGTTGATTTCCATTTTCAAGACTTTGAAGTTTTCATCATAGAGGTCCTTCACTTCTTTGGTTAAGATAATTCCAGGGAATTTTATTTTTTGTGGGACTATTAGAAATGGAGTTATTTTCCTAATTTCAGCCACACTTTTCTCATTGTTGGAATACAGAAAAGCCATTGATTTTGGGGGGTTAATTTTATACCTTTCTACTTTGCCAAAGTTTTGAATCAGCTTGAATAATTTTGGAGTGGAGTCTATGGGATTCTTTAAATACAAGATCATGTCGTCTGCAAAGAGTGAGAGTTTTATTTCTTCTTTCCCTACTTGGATACCCTTTATGTCTGCCTCTTGTCTTATTTCTGTAGCTGGGCATTCTAATACTAGATTGAAGAGAAGTGGAGAGATTGGACATCCCTGTCTTGTTCCTGAGTTAAGAGGGAACGGCTTTAGTTTTTCACCATTAAGTATAATGCTGGCTGTAGGTTTGTGATATACAGCCTTTATTGTATTGAGGAATGTTCAAGGGATTCCTAATTTTTCAAAAACCTTCATCATAAAGGTGTTATGGATCTTGTCGAATGCTTTTTCTGCATCTATTGAGATAACCATGTGGTTCTTATTCTTACTCCTGTTGATGTGATTAATAATACTAATTGATTTGCGTGTATTGAACCAGCTTTGCATCCCTGAAATGAATCCTGTTTGATCGTGATGTATGATTTTTTGGATGAATTGTTGAAGTCGATTGGCCAAAAACTTGCTTCTGAGTACTGCCTTTGCTGTGTCCCAGAGGAACTTGTAGTTTGTGTGTTCATTTTTGTTGAATAGCATGAACATTTGAATTTCCTTTCTAATCTCTTCCATGACCCACTCATGATTCAGCAGTGAGTTGTTCAGTCTCCATATGATACCGGAATTTCTTTGGTGGCTTTTGTTGTTGAGTTCTAATTTTATTCCCTTGTGGTCAAAGAGAATGCAAGGTAAAACTTCAATGTTTCTGAATTTACAGAGGTTTGCTTTGTGGCCTAAAATGTGGTCTATTTTAGAAAATGTTCCATGTGCTGCTGAGAAAAACGTATATTCTGATGCTGTTGGGTGAAATGTTCGGTAGATATCTGTAAAATATAGTTGATCTATGCAGCTGTTTATGTCTGTGGTTTCTCTGTTGAGTTTTTGCCGAGTTGATCAATCTAGTGGGGAGAGTGGTATGTTAAAATCCCCAACAATTAATGTCTTTGAATCTATATGGGATTTGAGGGAAAGTAGTGTTTCTTGGAAAAATTTGGGTGCTCCATTGTTTGTCGAGTAGATATTTAGAATTGTAATATCATCTTGAAGGAGAGATCCCTTAATTAGTATGTAGCGACCTTTTTTTATCTCTTCTCACAAACTTTAATTTGAAGTCTATTTTATCTGATATTAGTATTGCAACTCCTGCCTGTTTATGGGGCCATTTGCTTGGTAGATTTTGTTCCAGCCTTTAAACATTGAAAATGTGTTTGTTTTTATGGGCAAGATGAGACTCCTGAAGGCATCAGATATTAGGGTCTTTTTTTTTAATCCAACTAGACAGTCTATGTCGCTTAACTGGAGAGTTCACTCCGTTAACGTTAAAAGATAGGACTGAGAGGTATTGGGATTTCCTGCCTTGTTATCCTCCTCCTTGTGGGCTGTGAAAACTGGGTTCTTCTTATGGTTCTTGGATTCTCAGTTTGGGTGCCGTTTCTTGGCCTTTATTGTGGTCTTGTTTGTTTTCTATGTGTAGGACATCTTCAAGAATCTTTTGTAGGGCTGATTTGGTGGAGATGTATTGTTCCAAATTTTCTTTGCTATGGAAGGTTTTTATTTGGCCTTCAGTTATGGAGGAGAGTTTAGCTGGGTACAGTATTCTTGGTTGATAGTTGTTTGTTTTTAGGGCATGTCATACATCATTCCAGGCTCTTCTTGCTTTGATTGTCTCTGCTGAGAAATCTGAGGGGATTCTAATTGGTTTCCCTTTATAGGTGATTAATCTTTTCTCCTTGACAGCTTTAAGGATGTTTTCCCTGGTCTGTGTTGATCCTGTGTGGATTATAATGTGATGGTGGGATGTCCTATTTTGGTCTGGTCTGTTTGGAGTTCTAAAAGCTTCTTGTATCTGAATAGGCCTATCTTTTTGCACGTTTGGGATGTTCTCTGCTAGGATCCTGTTAAAGAAATTTCCTAGGCCATTAACTTCTGTTTCTAGGTGCTCCTCTACACCCATTACCCTTAGATTAGGCCTTCTGATGGTGTCTTCCAAGTGTTGAATAGATCTATCATATTTCTTGGAGTTGTCTTGAATGGTTGTATGTTCTTTCTCTATAATATCTAGGCTGTCTTCAATCCCTGATTATCAATCTTCTGCATGGTCTATCCTGCTGTCAAGACTTTCTACTTTGTTTTTTATCTCTTTTCCGTCTAATTGGTCAGCTTTGATGGCTTCAAATTCTTTGTTGTAGCTTTGTTTTAGATCTTGTATGAACTTCTTTACCTCCTTAATTTGATGTTCAGTATATTCTCAGATCAGTTAGTTGATTGGTTACTGTTTCCTTGGACTCCCATTCCTTCTGTTGGTTTCCATTCAGCATTCCCTTAGTGGACTCCCTGACTTAATTCAGCTCTTTGGTAATGGATTCCATGTATGTCTTTAGTGATCTTTGTATATTCTCTTCCTGCTCTCTCAATTCATGTATTACTCCTTGATTAGCTTCCTCCCGTTTGTGGGACTCCTGTAGTTCTCTTTGAGTGTTCTCAGCCTGCTCACGACATTCCTGCCTTTCTCTTTGAGTATTCCCCAGCTGCTCATGCAAATCCTGTATCAATTTTTAAGTAGCTTCCTCATGCTTATGATATTCCTGTATAAACTTTTGGATTGCCTCCTCTCTCTCCCTATCACGCTCACACAAAATCCTTTGTATGCTTTCAATCTTTTCATTTATCATGTTTGCCAGCAGTGTTTGTAGAGCTATTTGGGAATTCTCTTCTGGATTATTCATTATCTGTTCTGTCCCCTGATTATCAAGATTGGGAATCGAGATAGCCGGATTTCCCATTTTTCTTGTGTTTTTCCGGCTTTCTCTGCCCACTTGAGATGAAAATGACATCAGTTTGGTGCTAGAACACTATCTTAAGGCAAGCATCAACCCAAGTCTGAATTTGCACAGTCAATAGTCTACAGATACAATCTAGTTCAACAGATACATCTATTCAACATCAAACAACTATATGCTAATGGGCTACGAACCGCAAAGAAGAATTTGCAAGACCAGAAATTATTAGGGTTAGGGAGAGATGTGGATAAAAAATAGGAATATATTTATGTGGGGGGGGGGCTCAGGGAGAGTAACTAAGTCCTAATCTCAAAGCAGGAAATAGGTTGAGTAGGATGAAAGTATAGAGGGAATAAAAAAAGAAGAAAGGGAAAGGGAAAAGAAAAGAGACCAGAAAAATTAGAAAAGTAAAAATTTATAAAATAATTTAGAATCGATAACAATGTATTTAAAGAAGAACGTGTATATATTGAGAGAAGGGGAGAGATATAATGGAGATGTGAAAAACTTAAAAATAAAAATGCTTCAAATATTATATAGGTATAAAGAGGTAGTACTGCTATTAAGGAATTTAAGTCTTAATGGTTTTGAATTGAGTGATAAGTTTGTGGATTGAGTGTGTACACAATGGGAGATAGGGTCTAATAATCAACTATGGGTTTATCTGAGGATGTGCAGGACAAGAATTAAGTCACATAAAGAAGAATAAAAGAGAGGAAAAGATGAAAAGGATAAAAAAAGGAAGAAAAAAGATGAAAAGTTCAGTAGAGCTAAACAAAAAACAAAAAGATAATTTAAAAAGAATAAAAAAAGAATAAAATTCGTGAGAAGAGAAAAAGAAGGTCGCTACATACTAATTAAAGGATCTCTCCTTCAGGAGGATATTACAATTCTATATAACTATTCGCCAAACAATGGAGCACCCAAATTTATCAAAGAAACACTACTTTCCCTCAAATCCCATATAGATCCAAAGACATTAATTGTTGGGGATTTTAACACACCACTCTCCCCATTAGATAGATCAACTCGGCAAAAACAACAGACAAACCGCAGATCTAAACAGCTGCATAGAGCAACTAGACTTAACAGACATTTACCTAACATTTCACCCAGCAGAATCAGAATACACGTTCTTCTCAGCAGCACATGGAACGTTTTCTAAAATAGACCACATTTTAGGCCACAAAGCAAACTTGTCTAAATTCAGAAACATTGAAGTTATACCTTGCATTCTCTTTGACCACAAGGGAATAAAATTAGAACTCAATGCCAAAAGCCACCAAAGAAAGTCCGGTATCACATGGAGGCTGAACAATACACTGCTGAATCATGAGTGGGTCATGGAAGAGATTAGAAAAGAAATTCAAATGTTCATGATATTCAACAAAAATCAACACACAAATTACCAGCTCCTCTGGGACACAGCAAAGGCAGTACTCAGAGGCATGTTTATATCTCTGAGCTCCTACATCTACAAATTGGAGAGATCTGAAACTAACAATTTAATGACACATCTAAACCTCCTTGAAAAAGAGCAGCAAGATAAACCCCAATCCAGTAGATGGAAAGAAATAATCAAAATTAAATCAGAATTAAATGAATTAGAATCCAAAAAAACTATAGAAAGAATCAAGAAAACAAAGAGTTGTTTCTTCGAAAAACTTAACAAAATTGACAGACCCTTAGAAAACCTTATCAGAAAAAGGAGAGAACATACCCAAATTAATAAACTCAGAGATGAGAATGGAAACCTCACAGCGGAAACAACCAAGATTCAGAACATTATAAGGGAATACTTCTCAAAACTTTATGCTAATAAGTTTGAGAATTTGACAGAAATGGTCCATTTCCTAGCAAATATTGTATTACCAAAACTAAACCAAGATTAGTTAATAGGCCCATATCAAGCATTGAAATAGAAAGAGCAATAAGAGACCTCCCAGCTAAGAAAAGTCCAGGACCAGATGGTTTTACAGCGGAATTTTACAAGGCCTTCAAAACAGAGCTCACACCAATACTCCTCCAACTCTTCAATGAAATTGAAAGAGAAAGCTCACTACCGAACACATTCTATGAAACCATCATAACCCTCATCCCAATACCAGGCAGGGACTCATCAAAGAAAGAGAACTATAGACCCATTTCTTTGATGAACATTGATGCAAAACTTCTCAACAAAATTTTGGCCAATCGACTTCAACTATTCATCCAAAAAAATCATACACCATGATCAAACAGGATTCATTTCAGGGATGCAAAGCTGGTTCAATGTACGCAAATCAATTAATATTATTCATCACACCAACAGGAGCAACAATAAGAACCACATGGTAATCTCAATAGATGCAGAAAAAGCATTCGACAAGATCGAACACCCCTTTATGATGAAGGTTTTGGAAAAATTAGAAATCCATGGAACATTCCTCAATACAATAAAGGCTGTATATGACAAACCTACAGCCAGCATTATACTCAATGGTGAAAAACTAAAGCCATTTCCTCTTAACTCAGGAATAAGACAAGGATGCCCACTTTCTTCACTTCTCTTCAATCTAGTATTAGAATGCCTATATACAGCAATAAGACAAGATGCAGACATAAAGGGGATATAAATAGGGAAAGAAGAAACAAAACTCTCCTTCTTTGCAGATGACATGATCTTGTATTTAAAGAATCCCATAGACTCCACTCCCAAATTACTCAAGCTGATTCAAAATTTTGGCAAAGTAGCAGGTTATAAAATTAACACCCAAAAATCACTGGCTTTTCTGTATGCCAACAATGAGATAAGTGTGGCTGAAATTAGGAAAGCAACTCCATATGTAATAGCCCCACAAAAAATAAAATACCTAGGAATTAACTTAACTAAAGAAGTGAAGGACCTCTGTGATGAAAACTTTAAAATCTTTAAAAAGGAAATCAACACAGAACTTAAAAAATGGCAAAACCTCCAATGCTCCTGGATTGGCAAGATTAACATCGTGAAAATGGCAAGACTTCCCAAGGCTATCCACAAATTCAACGCAATACCTATAAAAAATTCCACTCTCATTCTTCAAGGAAATAGAAGAGGCAATCCAAAAATTCATATGGAACAATAAAAGACCCCGGATAGCAAAAACGCTCCTCAACGGAAAGAACACTGCTGGAGGAATATCAATACCAAATATCAAACTCTACTATAAAGCCATAGTAATCAAAACAGCTTGGTATTGGCATAAGAACAGACCTCAGGACCAATGGAATAGAATTGAAAACCCAGAAATGAACCTACAGACCTATAGCCATCTAATGTTCGATAAGGAAGCTAAAACAATAGAATGGAGGAAAGATAGCCTCTTCAGTAATTGGTGCTGGCAAAATTGGTTAACAATATGTAGAAAACTAAAGCTAGATCCTTATATATCACCCTGCACCAGAATCAACTCCAAATGGATCAAAGACCTTGAACTCAAAGCAGACACTCTGAAAACATTACAGGATGGAATAGGAGAAACCCTAGGTTTCCTTGGCTCAGGCCGAAATTTTCTGAATAGAGACCCAGAAACAGAACAAATCATAGAAAGGTTGGACAAATGGGATTGCATAAGGTTTCAGAGCTTCTACAGGGCAAATGACATAGCTAGCAAGATCAATAGAAAGCCCACCGATTGGGAGAACATCTTTACTAGCCATACAACGGACAAGAGTCTCATATCTAAAATATACTTGGAACTCAAAAAATTAAACCACCCAAAAACAAATCCTCAAAGAAACAACTGCCCAATAAATAAGTGGGCGAAAAACTTAAAGAGAAACTTCTCTGAAGAAGGAAGAAGGATGGCCAATAGACACATGAAGAAATGTTCAACAACCCTAGCCATAAAAGAAATGCAAATCAAAACAACATTGAGATATCACCTCACTCCAGTTAGAACAGCAGAAATGAAGAACTCTAACAACAACAGATGCTGAAGGGGATGTGGACAGAAAGGAAACTTACTTCATTGTTGGTGGGAATGTAAACTTTTTCAACCACTTTGGAAAGCAGTATGGAGGTTCCTCAAAAGACTTCACATAGATCTCCCCTATGATCCAGCAATCCCACTTTTGGGCATTTACCCAAATGTTTACAAACAAGACCACACTAAAGCTACCAGCACAACTATGTTTACTGTAGCATTATTTACCATAGCTAAGATATGGAACCAACCCAGATGCCCCTCAGTAGATGAATGGATCAAGAAAATGTGGTATATATACACAATGGAATTCTATGCCTCCATGAGAAAGAATGACATTTCCCCATTTGGTAGGAAATGGAAAGGTTTGGAAAAAATTATATTAAGTGAAGTAAGCCTGGCCCAAAGAAACATAGGTCGCATGGTTTCCCTTATTTGCAATAGCTAGTATAGGTATGAGTCAAGCGGAAAAGGTCAGATAATGTGATGTTAGGAAAATGAACCCTTAAATATGTATTTTAATGTTTTCGTTTCTTTCATGCATGTGTTTCTAACGCATTTATAAGATTATTTCTTTGTTGCTTTGTATGTCCCTCCCCCACAGTGTAACCCCCGCTTTAACTATATTTGATGTCAGTATAACATGTGGAGGAGATGGGGACAAACAAGTCGTTTAAGGATTCAGGTGGACCTGTTGCAACAATGAGAAGTACAAAATGTCATGTCAAAACCAGCTTTACAATGTCGGTGTGTGTGGGGGGAGGGGGGTATGATTGGGTGGGGGGGAGGGGGGAGGCTGGGAAGGGAGGTGAAGGGTAAACAAAGGAGGAGGCTGCATTTCTTGGTAAGAAATGTATGCATTATCCTGCCCATGTAATTATAACCCCTCTGTACAGTATGTTCTCAAATAAAATAAAATAATATAAAATAAAATAAAAAATGCATGAAGAAAAAAAAAGAATAAAAAAAAGGGAAAGAAAACAAAAAAGAAAGAATAATGCACACTCATCTATCCCTAAAATAAAAATTATAAGGGGAAAAAAAGTTACTGGAAAACAAATTTTTTTTTCAAAAAAGGCAAAAATTAAAGATTAAGAAAAGTTTTAGAAAAGAAAAAATATTTATATAAAATACCAAAAAAAATTAAAAAGAAGAAGAAGAAGAAGAAGAAGAAGAAGGAGGAGGAGGAGGAGGAGGAGGAGGAGGAGGAGGAGGAGGAGGAGGAGGAGGAGGAGGAGGAAGAGGAGGAGGAGGAGGAGGAGGAGGAGGAGGAGGAGGAGGAGGAGGAGGAGGAGGAGGAGGAGGAGGAGGAGGAGGAGGAGGAGAAGGAGAAGGAGAAGGAGAAGGAGAAGGAGAAGGAGAAGAAGAAGGAGAAGAAGAAGGAGAAGAAGAAGAAGAAGAAGAAGAAGAAGAAGAAGAAGAAGAAGAAGAAGAAGAAGAAGAAGAAGAAGAAGAAGAAGAAGAAGAAGAAGAAGAAGAAGAAGAAGAAGAAGGAAGAAGAAGAAGAAGAAGAAGAAGAAGAAGAAGAAGAAGAAGAAGAAGAAGAAGAAGAAGAAGAAGAAGAAGAAGAAGAAGAAAAAGAAGAAAAAGAAGAAGAAAAAAAAGAAGAAGAAGAAAAGTTTTTTGCTTTTTTGGGGGAGGGGTGGGAAAAATCCTGTATCTCCCTTGTGTCTGTAACCACCCTCTTGTTGGAGTCTCTGGTCTCCTTGTGGTCCTGTGGCTTGGTTGGTTTCTTAAGTCAGTTTGTTCGAACAGGCAGAAAAATGCTCTGCTTTATCCAGGATTTGGCGATACTCCTCCCTGGCTAGTTTTTTGGGAGGCAGATCTGCTTTGAGTATTGCAAAAGAGGGGGATGCAGTGATGTGGCTAGGTTCTGGGTAGAGCTGAGTCTTTTCAACAAATGGTAGCTTTTCCCGGGGCTAGTTTGTGAAAAACTGACAGAGCCCAGCTTGGAGCCATTCTCAGGGTTTCTGCTTACTTATTTTCAATTGATTGTTGAGGCTGCTAGTGGGAGGGGCAGCTTCTGGCTCTGATTACCCAGTGAAGAAAGCCACTCCTAGGGCTGGTGCCCTACCTGGGTGACTTTTCCCTGGGTGGAGCTGAGTCTGGCAGGTCATGCCGCCGTTAAGTTCTTCTGACCTTCTAAATGACTGATTTTATTCCAAGGCCTGGGTTGGAGCTATAGCTCCTCTGAGCTTTGTAGGTATCCAAGATGGAGATCTCTGGTGCTGGGGGTGGGGTGTGGCCTTCCTTCCTCTGCTCCCTGAGAAGGAGTGAGGACATCAGGCTTCTACTCACGCTGAGTCTTGGTTCCTGGGTTGTCTCTTGTCTGTGAACTACAGGATGATGATGTCCGCTTCTTGTAGGTTCTTGTTGGTGTTGTGTAGAATCCGCTTACCCGCTGAGTCTGGCTCCTTTGTCCCGGACACTCTGTGGCTCAGGTATGGCTCCTGTGATCGCCCGCCGCCGCCACAGCTGCTGCGGCGTTGGCGGCTGCTGGCAAGAGATCAGAAGTGTCTCCTTGCCTGGGTTTCCCTTCTCTCGCCTAGCTCTCTGTCCTGTGATGGCACACTTCATTTAATTCTCTGGCTTAGGACTGTTCACTGGAACTCTAAAACTGCTTTCTATGGGAGAGCTTGCTTAGATTCCAGCTTCACCTCCACCATCTTCCCGGAACATTCTATTTGTATATTTTTATCTAAACTATTTTAGAGCAAGCTCAAACCACTTCCCCATAATCATGAAAATGCTTGACTAGCTGATCTTCTATGCTTAAGTAAACAGAAGAGCTACTTCCTCAGCTCCCAGGAGTCTGACATGAGCTTTGAGATAAAGAGAGAGAACATGTTCCCTCTCTAGCTGGGCATGCCAAGAGCTTTCCACATACACAAACACAGTCCTCAGATAATCCTGAGGCCTGAGCCTGCATCATTCTGCCCCTCCAACACAGACTCTGAGTCTTCACACAGATTGTCTCACCAACTCTTCTATTATTTTAAGCAAAAACAAACAAAGCAAAGCAAACAAAATAAACTTTATGGTTAATTAAGCTGCTATTAAAGATTCCAGACAGAATTATACTGTTAAATGATGTTAATAAATATGTTTTGTTGATACTGATCTCACATGTGTCACAAAAATATCCATGGATTCAAAACTAGAAACTCTGAAGTATAAAGTATATTAATTAGGTGAGTTTCATTAGGTAGCCAATGAAGAGCACACCACTCGGTATTCAGTCAGGTAAAGAACTTTATTTACTGAACTGCTGCCTATGCCATACATGGTGGAAAGGCATGTAAAAAAAAATGGGGCCACCCAACCTCGGGCAAGAATCTATCTATGTAAAGGACTGGACCAGATGATGTGTGGCAGTTTGGGGGTAACTCTGGCCACACTGGATGTGGATGTGACTTCAAGTTCCGGGACTCACCTCTGGTCAGATGGAAAGTGCGACCAGAGGCTGACCAGGTTATGACTTAACAGGATGGGGAGATGGATGCCTCCAGGTGTGCCAGATACTTGGCAACACATAAAGGGTTGAAACTTAGCCAAGAAGTGGGAAGGTGTCTGCATAGGGTCTGCATGACCTGGGGCAGACCTAAAACCAAATAGAGGGAGTAACTCTGACGTATGACTCCTGACTCCAAACAATTCATTCTCAATCATTTTCTTTCTTTCTTTCTTTCTTTCTTTCTTTCTTTCTTTCTTTCTTTCTTTCTTTCTTTCTTTCTTTCTTTCTTTCTTTCTTTCTTTCTTTCTTTCTTTCTTTCTTTCTTTCTTTCCTCCTTCCTTCCTTCCTTTCGTTCTTTCTTCCTTTCTTCTTTCTTCCTTCCTTTCTTTTCTCCTTCCCCCTCTCTCTCTTTTGTTTTTTTTTGGTCGGTCGTGAGGTTTAAACACTGGGCTTGGGCATTGTCCCTCAGCTCTTGAGCTCAAGGCCAGTGCTCTACCGCTTGAGCCACAGTGCCACTTCTGGATTTGAGTGGTTTATTGGAGATAAGGATTTCACGGACTTTCCTGCCCAGGCTGGTTTTGAACCGCAGTCCTCAGATCTCAGCCTCCTCAGTAGCTAGGATTACAGGTGTGAGCCACCGGTGCCTATCTCTCTCCCTCCTTCACTCACCCTCCCTCTTTCCCCTACCTCAGTGTTCTCAACTCTCAAATAATGAACACTTGGTGAGTTGAACTCACCGGCTGGGAGAGCAGCTCAATTGGCATATGTGAAATTTATTTAATGTTTCCTTATACCTCTACCACAGGTCACTGGAATCAAATAATGAACACTCTGTAGCATGGCATCTCAAGCCATTTGGAGGAGGAAAGCAAGCCCGCTCACTGCATTCTCTGAGGTCCACCCTGGGAAGTTGGGGAAGAATCCTCCCTCCTCTTGCTAAATCTCAGCCCACGTTCTGCATCAGTAGAGGTGACTGCCTCCAAGAGTCCCAGTTACTTAAGTGACACAGATACTAGGCAGAGACTTAGCCTCTTGTGGTGCTGAGATTAATGGCATGATTCAACATGATCCACTATTCGTTGAGATTGGGACTTCTTAAATTTTTGATTAGGCTATGTTCAAATTGTGATATATATATTTCTGATTGCTAATCATGATTATAGATGTGAACCAGCACATCAAACCATTCAAAGTTCTTTATCCCACATGGAAGACATGAAGTTTATTTTACCAAATGACATACAAGTTGACAGACAACAAAGTAAGTCCTTAATTCTGGTCAAGATGTGTTATTTATGTGAAAAATTACTTAGCAAAATATCTCTCTACTGTGATTATACTTTCAAACTTACCTTACACTTTAATATCAAATCACGTATATTAGCCAATGATTCATTCAAATTACCTGGAGCTCACACAATTCACTAAAATGGTAGAATTTGAGAGGATCACAGTTCTGAATCAGTCTACGAAGGAAAGTATCACCCATATCAACCTACTAGGTAGGGATATTGGAATGCAATCATGAACCCTGCTTTTTGGGATAGGTGCAAAAATTGCTACTCTATGATTAAAGTAACTTAAACTAGAAAGGATTGGTGGAGTGACTCTAGTGATGGAATACTTGTCTGGCAAACACAACATCAAAACTCAAATCAACTCCCTAAAGATTAAATAAGAAAAGGAAAGAAAGAACAACTCATACTGAGCATCTGTTCAATGTAACGATTTACAATAAATTATTGTAGTTATCAATGCCATCATTTATTTCTAGGAGCACACACATTTTGTGTCAAGACTAAATAAAAAAAATAACACCATATGTATAAAGCTTTGGTAAAACACAGGTCTAGCTTACAATGGTGAACACTTAAGTTTGTGCGTGCAGTGGTGTTGCAGTGTTATTAAGGTTTGTGGAAGTCCATCTTTTTGATGAACTTAACATGATGAAATTACCTAACCATACATAAACATACACTTCACTGGACAGATACTGCTGATATATATATATATATATATATTATATGTACATATATATGTGTATATATATATACATATATATGTATATAATATATATATATATTGCACACACATGTATGCATTTATATTTTAAGTGACATGTAAATAAAAATAAAAAAATTATAATGAATAAATTTAGTCTACCGATAACTTTTCCCAAGTATTACTTTGCCTGAACCAGTTCATGTCTTAAAGTCTCCAATGCTATATCACACTTACATGTTGTTGGTCCCCTTCAGCTTTTTTATGATATTGTTTTTTCTTGGTTTTTCAGGTGAAAAGCCTGCCAAAAATACACTTTCATGACATTCCTTTCTTTAGAAAATGAGAAGCATGTTGTGTTATCTGGCTCTATATGTATCATCAAAAATTATTTTTTTATAATTTCAAGTACATATTGTCTTAGATCTCACTCATTCTCTTCCAATAGTACCTATGGGAAGGAGAAAATGAAGGATTATTCTGTTACTTTGGGAGTTTCTGTTATTAATAACTGCAATAAATATGAAAATTAAACTCTGAAATTATTTAGAGAGGTAACTTGAATTTTACCATTCTACACACTCATGTTACTCCCCCAACTAAATCACAGACCTTAAAATAAGTAACATTTTTAGCTGGGTGCCAGTGGCTCATGCCTGTAATCCTACCTACTTAGGAGCTGAGATCTGAGGACAGTAGTTCAAAGCCAGCCCTGGCAGTAAATCCATGACACTCTTACTTCCAATTAACCACCAGAAAACCAGAAGTGGCACTATGGCTTAAGTGGTAACGTGCTAGCCTTGATCTGAAGAGCTCAGGGACAGCGCCCAGACCCAGAATTCAAGCCTCTTGACCAAGAAAATTAAAAAGAAAAAAGGGGGAAAAAGTAATATTTTAAACCTAATGTGCATATATACACAAAATTTGTCTCGAAATAAAACTATAACAGCCCCTGGACTGGCAAAAAAGAGATTAAAGAGAAATTGCCTTCAATAATTCATTTAGATGATCTACTCTGAGGGCAGGCTACTGGAATTCACATCACTAATTGAAAAGGTAGAATTAGAGATGATCACAATCAGAACCAATGTGCAAGGAAAGTAATGAGTCTCATATCATCCTAACTGTTCACATGTTGGAATGCATTTGTGATCCCCGCTACTTGGCAGACATAGGTGAGGAACTTAAACTGTGTTCAGCCCTCAGCAAAATGGATAACCTATGAGCAAAAGTAAATAAATCAAAAAAGGATTATTCTAATGGTAGAAAACTTGTTCAGCAAACAAAATATCTAAATTCATCCTCATTTCCTAAAAGAGGAAGGAAAAGGGAAGAAAGGAAGGAAGGAAGGAAGGAAGGAAGGAAGGAAGGAAGGAAGGAAGGAAGGAAGGAAGGAAAAAGAAAGAAAGAAAGAAAGAAAGAAAGGAAGGAAGGAAGGAAGGAAGGAAGGAAGGAAGGAAGGAAGGAAGGAAGAAAGGAAGAAAGGAAGGAAGGAAGGAAGGTGGGAAGGTAGGAAGGAAGGAAGGAAGGAAGGAAGGAAGAAAGAAAGAAAGAAAGAAAGAAAGAAAGAAAGAAAGAAAGAAAGAAAGAAAGAAAGAAAGAAAGAAAAAAGAGACAGAAAGAAAGAAAGAAAGAAAAGAAAAGAAAAGAAAGAAAGGGAAGAAGAAAGAAAGGGAAAAGGAGAGGTATAAATAAAAACCTCAGCATGCGTTAGATATTAACAATAACCCTAAATCATTTTAGCTATAAATGCCATTATTTAATTCTGGGCAGAGACATTTTGTATCAAGCCTAAAAAAATTCATAGCATACCACATACAAAGCTTGGATTAAATACAGGTCTGCCTTACACTGTTAGACCAATAGGGATGTATGTCTAGTGCTGTTGCAGGCATGTTAAGGCGTGTGGGAGTTTATCATCCTAATGATCTTGCAATGATGAAATTGAGTAACTACACAATTCCCTTTGTAGATCCCTGCTGAGACCTATATTAAGTCGAAGATTAACAAAGAACAATATATACAATGAAATATATTGAACAAGCAGGTATTGTGACCAAAATTATTTTTACCTGATTCAGTGTATTTTTAAATTCTATATCACATGTACAAGTTCTTCATTCCCTTCTGTCTCATTATGATGTCTTTCCTTGGTTTTGTTTTGTTTTCAGAACCATGGTATAAGAGAGCAATTCTTATATATATATATTTTTTTCTTTTTGCTTATGTGGTGCTGAGGAATCGAACCCAAGGCCTCAAGCTTGCAAGGCAAGCGCTCTACCATTGAGCCACCTTCCCAGCCCCACAATTCTTATATTTTTGTCTTCTAGTCTTCAGAAAGTCTGCAGTTAAATATGCTTAAGTTCCTTTCATTAGAAAATTTGAAACACATTGGCTAGGGTCTTTATCATGATTTTGTTATGATCTCAAATACGTTTTTATTTCTAGCATTCTACCTGTATAATCTCACTTCAACATTTTCCAAAGGGCACTTTAGTGGAAGGAGGATATTCAAAGTGGATTCTGGTAGAGAATTTCTGTTACTAAAACCTCTGGTGTGGGGAAATCTGTGGGGAACACAAGTAGCAAAGATGGCCCTGAGAGGAAGTTGAGTGGGCAGAGATGGATTGGTTTAGGTTCAGTGTGTAAACAACTCATGGAAGTTTAGGTGCCTGATAAGGTATGGCCTTTCAGTGATTGGTTGGTTCCATTTCCTCCCCCCCACACACACAGTCTTTTGCTTTAAAAAGGGGATGCTCCCTGTTAATAAACGAGTTCCTGCTTGACTTGCCTCCCTGTTGCGTCTGATTGTCTCCTGGGCTAAGGGAGGCTGGGGAACGTGCCAGCGGCCGCACTTACCTCTCCTCGGACCCCGTCTGTCCAAAGACGGATGAAGACCCAACATCTGGCGCCCAACGTGGGGCTCAAAGGAAAAGATACCGGCCGAGGCTAAGCGGTCTTTCGGGGTCAGTGAAACCCTAAGTATGGGTAATGCTTTATCACAAAAGAAGGAGGAGGAGGAGGCAACACTAGGCCTAGAAAGAGTACAGGAAGACTTGGAAAGTGAAAAGGAAAAGGAAAAGGTCAAATTCGACCGGGAACGCACTATCTGTGCATGCAGGGGCAGAGGCAGCTACTCAGGTGCCCCGGACGGTCCTAGGCCCCCTCCCTATTCCCCCGATTGGAAGGGAGGTATGGTGCCCTATGAGACCTGTGAGAGGGACTTCCAAGTCTCAGACCCCTACCACATGGAAGGGCCGAGGGCTGGGGAAGTAACCTACTCTGAGACCTCCTCTAGAAAGGAAGGGCCACCCAAGAGCCCTGGAAAGGAAGGGCCACCCAAGAGCCCACAGGCATTCGCTTCCCTAAGAGTATCCGGTCAATGTGGCAGCATGGGCTAACAGGCCCTTGGAATGGTATCCATGGGAAGTTAAGGATCTTAAAGAGCTCCGCCAGGCAGTGGCAGAGGATGGCCCAAACTCTCCCTGGGCCACAGCACATACAGGAGAAAGGACTAAACATTCGCAAGCACATTTTCTTCAATGCTTTACCACCTTGGGTCTACTAGCACAAGTTAAAACCCATAATGGACCCTGTTCTGTCAGTAAAGCAATGTCAGAGTTTTTTGACAAATGGCAAATTAATCATAGTACAGGAATTCCCTATAATCCCCAAGGCCAAGCAATCATAAAAAGAAATCAACAATGTCTTAAGACACAATTAAAACAAAAAGGGGGAGTTACCCCCTATATACAGTTAACATTTTCAATTTTTCAAAAGGGACAACTGATTGTGGACAACTAAACCCTAAGCCCCGAGTGAAAGTCAGGTGGAAGGACCCCCTGACACAACAATGGAGAGGACCTGACCCCCTAGTTACCATGGACAGGGGATTTAGATGCATTTGTCCCATAGAGGAAACAGCCCCCATTTGGATTCCTGCTAGGAACCTTAGGTTTTTACCCATTTCCTCTATACAGGAGGATGCCTAAAGATAAACTAAACATCCTCAAGGGCAACCAGCCCTTGAGAAGCTCTTGTGTTCTTTAACAATTGCAGATGGTGATACTCTAGCTGATGGCTGTCCTGACCCTCCCAGTCCAGGCAATGGCTACGGAATCCACATCAACCTCAACGGGTGACCTGGGCAGTGATCAGCACTGGCAATGCAGAAATCATCAATAGCATCACAAGAAAAGCTGTCCCTTCGACCTGGTGGCCTGAACTTCATTTTGATCACTACCCTATGTCATTACGTATGGACTGTTTAAAACATATTTTTGTAGGAGCTATCTATTTTAATGTTACCTGCTCTAATTGTTCTTTTACTAATTGCTTGTACAGCCACCTTTTGTTATGTGTCCTGTAAATATGTCTAAAACCTGCTCTAGAACAAGCCCCATCTCTGGAATCTTAATGTGGCAAAGACTGCTATCCCATCCCTAAGGTTAAAGGGCTAATGACATTGCTTGACCTGGGAATGCTTTTACTGATGCTTTTTCTATGCCTTCCTTGCATTATACGTGCACTGCAAAACTCTTATGAGCCAGCCAGTTACATAAAATCAAGCTCCAAGTGAATAAATTTCCCCGAGAATAACCGCAGCCAGAGACGGGTAAGAGGGGATGCCAGTCTGACCAACCTAAGACAGGGCCTTCAGCTTTGTTCTGAAGAAGTTCCCGATGACGGGTAAGACAGACAAGGCGATCTACCAAACCTAAGACAGGCGGGTTCGCTTCTTCAAACAGAGACGGGGTATTGGGAGCTGGCAGTAAAGTTTAAAGGTCATCTTGACCTCTGTGCTCGCTTGAAGGCACGTACAAAGAACTGGCTTACTTGAAAGACAGCAGGTGCCCAGGATTGCTTTGCTATGTCTGCATAGTTTGTTTTAAATTTTACTATTTGGGACATTTCAAACTCTAACTGTGGTGGGGCTGATGTTTATTATTGTGCTAGGTGGGGATCAGAGATAACTAGGAAGGGCTCTTCATACTTGCCTCCAACCCCATGCATGGCCAAATGTAATCCTGTTAAAATAACTTTTACAGAGGAGCAGAAAAGGATAACTAACTGGGAGGTGGATCTGCCATTAAAACAAAAAGGGTGAATATGTGGGGAAATCTGTGGGGAACACAAGTAGCAAAGATGGCCCTGAGAGGAAGTTGAGTGGGCAGAAATGGATTTGTTTAGGTTCAGTGTGTAAACAACTCATGGAAGTTTAGGTGCCTGATAAGGTATGGCCTTTCAGTGATTGGTTGGTTCCATTTCCTCCCCTCCCACACAGTCTTTTGCTTTAAAAAGGGGATGCTCCCTGTTAATAAACGAGTTCCTGCTTGACTTGACTCTCTGCTGCGTCTGATTGTCTCCTGGGCTAAGGGAGGCTGGGGAACGTGCCAGCGGCCGCACTTACCTCTCCTCGGACCCCGTCCGTCCAAAGACGAACGAAGACCCAACACTCTGGTACATAGTAAAGTAAGCAAGTCCAAAATTATTCATTAGAGATGATTTGAAAATCATTTTTTTGGATCTTAATATGCTTTACTCAACCAAACCAAAGGATTTAAAATAACTAATATTTTTAAGTTAATGGACACAAATGTGCACGAAAATTCTAGAAATAAAATGATCACTCATGAAACTGTACTGATACTTCAAAGAATGCTTTCCAGTTAGAGGAATCATCTTCACACATTTTCACACAATGTGTATCTGCCTGGTAACAGAACCCCAAACTAGATTAAGGCATCTAATAGCTGTCTAATTTTTGTTGTCTTTTGGCAATATTGCTTTCTTATCATATTGATTAGTATGAATTCTGTAACCATTATAAAATCACATTTGTAATAAAAGTTATTAGGTGGGACCTTCATGGATAAGGTGGTGTGGGGTTTGTGGTGGAGCCCTGTCTGGTTCAAGGGAGGAGTTGGTATTGTCACAGCCTCTGTGGTAGAGCAGGGCGGGGCTTTGAGTGTGAAAGCCAGTCTGTGCAGGGCTTTGAGACAGCAGGGAGGGGACAGGAAAGACTAGACTTGTTAGGAGCAGTCTCTTGTGGAGTAGGTGGGACTTTAGCATGGAGACTGGCAGGTGGATGGGGATTCAGTGGAAGAAGGCAGGGTCACTGGGGAAGAGGCTGTTTGGGGCAGAGATTTGAAAGGGAAGAACAAGGCTACAAAGGAGGAATTTACTTAGAGGAGGGGTTGTGATGTAGCACTGTGAGCTCTGGTGGGATATGTAGGGTGAGGTTTCCCATAAGGCAGGGAAGAGAATGAAGGCAAGAGACTGACTGAAGATGGGGATTGTGGTGCAGGAATGTGGAGCTTTGAGGGAGAGGCTTTTCAGGGTCTGTGAGACCGCATAGCGGTACTGGGAAGAAGTGGGCCAGGAACCGGCGTGGTTTCTGGTGGAGAATGGCAGGCCTTTGGGAAGTGTGTTAGGGTGGAGGTCGGGTTTCTGGCAGAGCAGGATATAGTAATAATGTATGGAGGAATTTTTTCAGGACCAGAGCTTTGTGATAGCAGGGATAGGATCCAGTGGACTAGACACTTAGGACAGGGTTTCTGGTGTAGCCAGTCACCACTTCGAAAAGAGGAGTAAGGTTGGGTGGGGATTTCAGTGTTGCAAAGCAGGACATTAGACTTTGGACAGGGTTTCCAGTGGGGCAAGGCAACCTTCAAAAAGGGACTATGATGGAAAAGGGATTTACAGTTGAGCGTGGTGAGGCTTCCAGAGGGAGGCCAACAGATACAATGGTTTGCAGTGGAGCAATATGAGTGTCGAGAGATGGGATAGTGTGTTGGGTGTTGTCTAGTGGGGGTTTTCTAGAGCAGGTCAGGGCTTGGAGCCATGGGATTAATTGGAAGATGGACTTTGAGAAGGAGTGGACGGTCTACAAAGGTGTAGGGTAATTATGAACAGGGTAACTGGTTGAGTAGAATGTGGATCTGCAGGAGGATCCAATGAGGGGAGGATTCATCTCAGAAACAATACAGCCATTGAGAGAGTAGATATGGAGGCAGAGCAGCCTGTGGTGAAGCAGGGCTGTCTTTCCAGGCAGGAGATGGTCTGTGTGAGAAGCTTCTGGTTAACCAAGGCAGGCTACAAGGGCAGTTATAGAAAGGTGGAGGGTTTTTGGTTTTGCATGAATGGCTTTGTGGGAAGAGGCAGGTTCAGGACTGGGTTTAAGACATTAGGCCTCTTAGAAGTAGACTAGTTATGGATGGAGTTTCTGATGAAACCAGGAGGGGTCGAGGGAGAAGTCTGCATGGGAGTGGGGTATGAAAGGGACGATAGGAGCTTGGAGGTAATTGAATATGGGAGCAATGGGACAATGAGGGAATAGAATAGTTAGGGACAGGGTATCTGGTGGATGAAGTTAGGATTAGAGGGAGGAGCCTGATGTAGGCGGGGTTCTTGGTGCAGCAAGGCCGATCATAGGAAGAGATGTGGATGTGGCCTGGTTTCTGGTGGTGCAGAACAGGGATTCCAGGAAGGGGTGGAGTGGAAGAAGGCTTTCCCTATAGCAGAGGAGGATTTTCAGGAAGGATTCTGGTTGTAGTCATGACTTTGAAAGATTATAGCAAGACTACCAGGGGATAGGTTAGTTAAGGTTGGGCTTTTTAAGGAAGAGGCTGGCTGCAAGTAGGTTTCCAGTGGATCCATTCAAGTTTTATGGGAATGGGAGATAGGAAAGGGACAAGACAATGAAGAGTGGGGCTACAAAAAATAAACAATTACTCTAATAGGAACAACATTTTCAGTCAGTGTAGAATTATATTACTCTTATATATGTGACAGATATTGGAGAAAGTAAGCAAGTAATAATTCCTAGTGAAATTTTTCTTTATTCCAGTTGAGTGAAAATAAAACCACAGGTCAAATCAGGCTCAGAGTCCCACAGTAGACTAAGACACATGAAGCACTGGACTTGATTCCCCACCACAACCTTTAAGGACTACAAATAAAAAATATAAAATATCTCACTTGGTCATAATGGACACTCTATTATCTTAAAATTGTGAATGAATAGAACTTTTACTCTGACCGATTAAGAAATCCTAAAACTAAGTGATAATGTTTCAGCTTTATATAATATTGGGAAATATACGAAAATAATTAGGAAAATATAAAATTGTACTCAGAATGTTTGTTGTCCAGCATCAATTTTAATCTAAAAGAATTAAAAACCAGAAAATTGGCATGCAGTGAGATTGCAGCATGGTTTTTTTTCAGTCATCAAAATGGTGACATAAGGAATGTGTCTTCATCATTGGTTGCATAGATGTTAAAACATATCTAAAAATGTGAAGCACTACACAGACACTGAAGAAACTCAGAAGGATCTGTGAAATGAGGTTGGAATAAAATTAATGACTAATTACAGTAGGAATTGACCTTCACTAGGCCCATAAATATTTTCCAGAAGAAAAGACTACATTGAAAAATAAACAGTGAAAAGGAAGCAGGCAGGCAGACCTTGAAGTAAACATTATCCAATGAACTACATCTATTGAAGCATGATTGCAATAATCTTTTACCTAAGTTACAGTACTGACCTATGTTCTTCCCTTATGCCACATAACAAAGCCACGAAGACGCAGTAATAATTTTCAAGACACTAGACTTTATAGAAGGAATTCAATGAATGTATTTCTAGAAAGTAAAGGTAGATGTCTGAGATAAAGAGTAAAGCAAATATCCCCAATTTTTAGCCCTTCGAGGTGAGAGGGGTACAAGCCGAAGCACAAGGAGAATGAACAGAAGTACAGTAATGCATACCAGTAGTTCCCAAGATGCAATGATGAATGTAACATGGGAGGAAATCAACATGAGCATCACAGGAATTAGCACTGGAGAGTAGAGAGAAGAACAGTGAAAATCCATGGAGAATTAGAAAGGATGCCCTTGCATATTTGGCAGAAGTGTGTATTGCATGGCATTGAGGTATAAAATATGTGTAGGTATTATAGGAAACTATTTGTGCTCATATGGTGCCTCAAGTAGTGATAAACTTATGATTTACAGCACATTGAATAATCATGAAGGTCTTGTTTCAGTAGTGCAGAGTTAAACATTGATAAATAGTTTTTAAACACATAACACCCTATAAAACCAAGACAAGAAGATTCAAATTATATATAAGTGACTTGACTGCAACAATGGAGTTCAAAAAATCAAATCACATAATGTGGATGCAAAAGATTACATTATTAAGGTAATCTTTAAACAACACACATTTTACGTGAATAGTCCTGATTATAAATTATTTGTTTTCCATACAGATTTTGGATGAACAAAAACAACAAAAACAAAACCAAACCAAACAAAGCAAATGACACTTGGCAATAGAGCTAGATGCCAGAATCTCATCTCATGAGACTAAGATTGGAAGAACATGGTTCACAGATGGCTGAGGTAGCAATCCATGAGACATTTATGTTCAATTGTTCAATCAAACACAGAGTGAAACCTTGGTGAAAATAATACAGATTCAGTCAGTCATGAGTGAAAAAAACATGCAAGATCTTGAGGCTCCAAGTCAAGTTTCATTACTGCAAACACACACACACACACACACACACACACACACACACACACACACACACACACAGCGAATATTAAGAGTGTAAGAAAATGAACCTATCTGCCAGGACTATCCTAAGCATATATTAATTAATAAAAATGAGGGAAACCATAGAGCCTATGTTTCTTTGTGTCTGGCTTCCTTCACATAATGATTTTTTTCCAAGTCTTTCCATTTTCTTAAGAAAGGGGCTGTGCCATTCTTTCTGATAGAAGCATGAAATTCCATTGTGTGTGTGTGTGTATATATATATATATATATATATATATATATATATATATATATATATATATATGTATACACCACATTTTCCTGATCCATTCATGTATTGAGTGTATTGAGGGGCATCTGGACTGGTTGCATATCTTAGATATTGTAATAATGCTGCAAAAAACATACCTGTGCTTGTAGTTTTAGTGTTTTATTTTTTGGAGTCTGGTCATGGGGCATGAACTATGGGCATGGACGCTGTCCTTTAGCTCTTCAGCTCAAGTTTAGCACTCTACCACTTGAGCCACAGTGCCACTTCTGGCATTTTTCTTTTTGCTTATGTGGTACTGAAGAATCGAACCCAGGGCTTCTTGCATGCAAAGCAAATACTACCAATGTGCCACCTTCCCAGCCCGAGCAAGATATTTTAACTTATTTTCTACAAGTAAATTAATATTAAGCAAAGCTAATTAAAATAAAATAAAATAAAATAAAATAAAATAAAATAAAATAATAATAAAATAATTCTCTTCAGAGGATGAGTATAGTACTCTTGGATATCTTGGAGGAAAAGACTTTAGACTCATTACAACTGATGACTTTCATTGAAATTACAGGCTAAACTTCCTTCTTCATGAAACAAAACTTCAGTTCTTTCATATTAGAATTACAAAAATCAGAATACCTGCATGATGATTTGTTATTGTCTGCTATTTTCAATTCCATTTTTCATCCATTAAGTATCTAGAGATAATTTTGACAAATGCCCATGAGTGGGATTGCTGGCTCCAGAGCTATGTACATTTGACCATACAAAATGATGCTAATTGAAATGAACTCCAAGACATGGAAACAAGTACTTTTTTTCAGATATCAACCTTGATGTCGGAAAGTAGTGTATCTAGATCTTATTTTATTTTGTCTTTGATTTATCCCTGGACATCTCTGTCTTGATTCTGGTACCTTCTATTTTGTATATACATGTTCTGATTTGGAGAAGGAAAGGGAAATAACATAATGATGAAAGAAGTGATCCATTGCAACCATGATATTCACAATACTATACTGGCAATGAACTTTACAACTTTGGGGTAGGGGGGTAAGTGTGGGGGTGGGAAAGGATAGGAGAACAATGGTGTGGGTAACAATATTCAACATGGAATGTACCTTACTCATGTAACTGTAACCACTCTGTACAGTACCTTTTAATAAAATACAATTTAAAAAAGTGAACCTACCCTAGGAAAAAAATAGCCTTTCAAAATAACCCATCTGTAATAGTACTTGTGAGGGATTCTAGAGTCAAACTGTTATACCTGGAAAGGGATATATTGGGAAGCCATCTCAAACGGCAATCAAAAGGCTGAGAGCTGTGCTCTGGAAAGGTCAAACAGTTAAGGGAAGACAGGGGTATGGGTTATTAACTCAAAAGTATTTAAGTTAGAGCTGTTGTACATTAAAAGTTTAAGAATTTGGAGACAAGATGGATGTCTGTGCTATGGTTGTAATGACTATTGTTCCCTTCTGCTCCCTAAAAATAAGGGATTCAATTATCACTATGTATACAAACAATACCTCAGTTAATACTTGTAACCACAAGCTAGATTGATGCCTTAGTTTGTGGACATACCTGTAGCCACTCACTACCTCACCCCTGTAGTAGAATGAATATAAAGCATGTTAAGCAGGATTTGAGGATCCAGAAGATAGCAATGAGGCTTTGGGTCCTCTGGTGTCTCTTTCCTATCACTTCCTGTGATTTCTCAGTTCTTTGGCAAGGTATCCCATCATCTTTGCTGTTCTATGTTTGTGGTTAGTGACAGTACTGATATTTTGAACACCTCAAAACAAACGATGGAAAAACACTTCCTCAAAGAAAATTTACAAGTCTATAGGAGCACCTGAAAAGGTACCAAACATCAGCAGTCTCCCTATGATCCTCTAGCAAGAAAGTATAATTCAGGAATATCTTAACTTCTGATAATATAAGCGATAGACAATTGTACCATTTTTACATTTGGTATTTGATACTGCATAAATTTTCAGAAATGCATATACATTGTGAAATAATGTTATTTTTTATTTTGGGGAGGTTTTTAAATTTTTTATTTATTTTTTATTGTGAAAATAATATACAGATAGGTTACAATTACATGGGCAAGGTAATGAGTACATTTCTTTTTTTATTTTTTTATTTTTTTATTTTTTATTTTTTTATTTTATTGTGAAATTACTGTACAGAGGGGTTACAATTACATGGGCAAGAGAGTGAGTACATTTCTTATCAAGCATTGTATTTATTTCATAGTTCACAAACCTCGTCACTGGAGTAATGAGCCTAATGTCTTATCTCAGTTGCCTGATTCCGACTTAGATGAGTGTGAATTGCATAATTATGAACATTTCTCCATGAAACTTAACAGAATGAAATTTGAGGGTCAGGCCACTTCATACCTCTAAAGATTTTACATATATTACAGTAATACACACCTAAAAGGCTCAGTACTCACAGCAAATTGGTGTGTTATAATTGTCTTCAGATCAGAAATACTCTAGAATTTAAAGTAGAATGATGGGCTGTACATTTTCAATACAAGAGTGATGATCACCCCCTGCAATTATTCTCAGTGGAAAATCCTTCCTATACATTTTATTGACTTAGCTTCTACTCTGTGCTATACCATTATCAGGGAGGGTCACACTGTATCGAGCTACAATAGTGCAGCAACCTTAGCTGCCTTTGAGTTTTACCTCTAATCTTAATACCAAGGTAAGTTCCGCAACTACAATCACATCATTAGTGGACACCTGAACTTTCCAAGCTTGTTTAAAAATTCAGCTATCATTTCTCATTGCCAGTGTTAAAGATCTCATTCCATTAGATTTATTGTGTTTCTTCTTGTATTTCCAACACTGCCTTAGATGTTGGTTTTTGATATAGAGCTTTTAGTTTGCATTTGATTTATGGAAGTGTTAGTGATGCCAGTTGAACTGCATATATTATAATGTACGTAATTTGATGTTTTGACATATGAATTTAATTTTGGCAATTGAGGAAGTCAATCCACATCACTCACAAAAGTTTCTTTATATGTACTGGTATTGCTTTATTGTGAAATTCCTAAAAGCCAGTCATTGGAGCACATGTCCTAATCCCATCACTTCTGTCACTGAGACGAGGCTTGAAAGGTCCAGACGACTTGGCACTTCATAGTGAGAAGGTTTCTACAATGAAGGATGAGAGAATAGAAAAAAGAGCAAATGAATCTTCCAACTGTTTTGTTACATGTTCTTTATACACTTAGCCATTAAGACACCATAATAGTATTTTTATGACTTCTTACCTACTCTTTTCCTGTTCTGAGATGTTTTATTTATGGATCTCTAAGAAATCATATAAGAATCACATAATAAATATATAAATCATATAAGAAATCTTAATAAATGGTTTGTTAAGGATATATAACCTAAAAGGAATAATTATAGGAGAGTACTAAGGACATAAAATGTAATGCACACTTAAAATTGTCTCTTTATTTAAAACTTCAGCAGTTGTAGTTTATTTATTCTGATAACAAAGATTATAAACTAAGTTACAATAGTATTCCAAATGGAACACAGAACTAGAAAAATTAAGGGTAGCACAAAAAAATGCTACTGATACCACTAATAGAGTAAGAATAAAATTTAGGCAAAACTTCAGAGTAAAAGCCACAGGACAGCCCCAACATTACTTTCATTGTTTCATATGAAGAAAAGACTTTTTTTTAGTAAAGACATATTTTCACAGATATTAGTATCAATTGGGCATATATGTCTTAAGGCCTTCAGGAAGGATGCTGGGACCATGTTGATGGAAGTTGACTTCTCTGGGACCTAGTACAAATGTGCAGACACCATTCCAAGAACTGCACATGCATTAGGGTAATTTTAGTGCTCATGATAGTTCTTCCATTTAGGAAATGAATTATTTTATGAAAAACAGAAGTAGGAAAGAAGGCCAAACAAATTTCCCAAGTACCTAATACTGATCAGCTGTCGACCCATAATTCAAATCCAGGTTTCCACCAGGCATATCTGAGGATATTCTGTAAGTTTCATATTCATTACCTTTCAAGATGTATGGAGCAGATGAACCTACATTATCTTCCTAATTATGGTTATAATGGCAATAACATTGCTACAAAATATACATATTTTTAAATGAAAAGGGTGTGCGTAATGACATTCTAGGTGATCTTTACACCAAATAAAGCCTAAGCAAAAAAGAAAAGTAAGGGGCTGGGAGGTGGCTCAGTGCTAGAGCGCTTGCCTTCAATGCATGAGGTCCTGGGTTCATTTCCTCAGCACCACATAAGCAAAAAGAAAAAAGCTGGAAGTGGCGCTGTGGCTCAAGTGGTAGAGCACTAGCCTTGAGCTGAAGAGCTGAGGGACAGCACCAATGCCCAGAATTCAGGCCCATGACTGGACCCGTCCTCCCAAAAACAGAAAAATAAAAGAACCTAGGCCCCAAATTTAAGTCATAGTACTGGCACTCATATACCATATATGTATATATATATATATATATATATATATGTATATATATGTATGTATATATATGTATGTATATATATATATATATAGTTCCTAAAATGTATAGTGAGTTAATTTGTCGAAACCTGGTCATAGATTAAATATGAGGTGTGAAAAATTACATAAGTCTGAAATGACTCCAAGGTATTTTGAAAAGATAGCTGGAAGATTTATCACTTAATTAAATAGTAATGAGGGATTGGTTTGTAGATAGAGATCAAAGCTCACTTTGGGATCTTTTGAGTTTGCTAAAATCAGTAGTTAGGAGTTGTCAGTAGACAGGATGCTATTAAGGACTTTAATTAAAGAAAACAGAACTGGAGAAAAAATACAGAAATAATTACTGTACTCAGTGGTAACAACCATGTGAAGGAATATTACAGAGCTAAGTCCTGGGATACACAAATATGTAAAACATGACAAATGAAAAAAACAGTAATGAGTATGTAATGCAGACTTATATGGGTAGGTATTTTTAATGTTTAAGGGCTATGAAGTGATTGTGTGATGACCTAAAATTTAAGAAATTGGTAAGGTCAACTATCCTTTGGGTCAACCATAGCTGATAGTTTAAGTGAAACGGGGCCACAATAGTGTGTCTTGATTTACCAAAGTGAAAATAGGCTAATATTTGGAAAGCCACTTTTTGGACATGTGGTTGGAGTGGCAATTACTGCAGTTTGTTCAACTGTCAATAGAAAACTACAGGTTTAGCACAATGATAGAAATCTTTCAGGGATCTGGTAGATTTAACCTCTGTCTTTCTGTCTTCAATTTCCCTTTTATTCTGAGAGCTAAAATATCAATACTGGAAGCCTGTCTAAATTGTGCCTTTGGCAATTAACAGATAGTCAGTCTATCACATGCCCAAATAAAAGAGAATGGGAACAGGTCTACATTGAGCACTCACAGTAGACGGATCTCTGGACTTTCTCAGGAAGAGCCTTATGCCATTGTGGAATGGATAGGGCTGAATACTATGCAAAATAGACACCATAGATTGAAAGTATTCTGCTAAGTTGACACTTGAGATATCGGATGTTTTAACTGCATTTTATTGATTTTTATGAATCAGTTAATCAGATTCTTCATAACATATGATGTTACTAGACTGTAAAATGCATGCTTATTGCATTTCCTTTGTATAACATATAGTATGTTTTGAAATTTGGTATAAAATATTCGTCTTTTCATTTATTTATTTTTAATATGGATTACTCTATTTCTCAAGAGTAGAGAAATGCCCTGGAACTTTGTAATTTGATGTCATATATAATTTATTTTTTTAATTCTTATTTATTGTATATTGCAGCACCGGCTATATGTAATTTAAACTGTAGTTTTCTTCAAGTGTATCATCCTACACTGAAGTTTTTTTTTCTTACAAGCTTTCTAATAAATATATAATCTATTCAATTTTGAAAAGTACTGCTGTACCTCCCACTTATTTGTGGCATTTCTGAAATCCAAGTTCCTCTATGTTTCAGGGTGGATACTTTTGCCTGTAACAGTTTTGTTATTGAATACATAGCATCTGGCTACTTAGGGAACAAAGGATGTGAAGCTACAGTATACCGATAAAGAACGTCCAGGTCAATTGAAGGGCAACTCATATACTCTCTGTGTTGGTGAATAGGAGCAAGAAAAGAAATTCTTATACATGAAGGTGACTGGGAGTGTGTGCACATAAGTATTCACTTACTTATCTGTTGTTATAGTTTTACATATTCACTATTATTAAACGATTTGTTATATATATTTAAATATATATATATGATCTATTTCATATACATACATATATATATATATATATGTATATGTATATATATATATATATGATCACAATTTCCAAAATCCAGAGAACCACATCCATGGGCATCGCTTTCCTATGTTGTTCTCTGGGTAATAAGAATGAAACCTGGTATTGTACTGTGGTAGAGAAATAACTCAGAGATTCAATCATTTTTCTTTCAATATGTTGCCTGTTCCTACATCTAAAATTAGGAAGTCTGTTAATACAATACATAATACATGATATAATATATTTAATATATAATACAATGTATAATATATTCTATATTATAATATATTATATCATAACTGACAGTATTATATATTTATAAGGAAAAATACAACAAACCTATCAATGTCCATACTTTCCTAGCCATGATTAGGTTCAGTAGAGTTAGGTGCATTATATCTCAACAGGAAAAGTGTACTGAAGTTCTGATGACCTTCAGCTAGATAAGGAGAATTTCTGTAAAAGGAGCCTCTCTTCAATTATGAGAAAAGATAAGTTTGGAAGTTTTTTCTTTTGTTTTATTTTTTTGTTTTTATTTAGGCCGGACAATGGGCCTGAACTCTGGGCCTGAGCACTGTCCCTCACCTCTTCAATTCAAGGCTAGTTCTCTACCACTCGAGCCATAGCAGCATTTCTGTCTTTTTCTGCTTATGTGGCACTGAAAAATCGAACCCACGGTCTCATGCATGCAAGGCAAGCACTCTACCACTGATCCATATTCCCAGTCCATGTTTAGAAGTTTTTGAGAAGAGGAATTTGGCATTTGCTTTGCATCCTTGATTAGTAAAAAATAGATATCATTTTGCTCCAAATTTTGTCTCCTTTTATGATCGCTAAACAGTTACACATGATCATCATTCCATCGCATATCTTTAAGTCGTTTTATTTCTTTTATCGTTATTGTTTCTTGTTGTTTTGCTGATCCTAAAGCTTGCACTCAGGGCCTAGGCATTGTCCCTGAGCTCAAGGTTCATGCTCTACCACTTGAACCACAGCACCACTTCTGGCTTTTTCTGCCTGGGCTTGCTTTGAATCATAATATTCATATCTCAGCCTCTCGGGTAGCTAGGATTACTGGTGTGAGCCACCAGTGCCCAGAAAGTCACTCTCTTTTAGATATTATTCTAAAAGCCTCCTATCCAAGGTCACTCCTAAGATAGTAAATGGACCTATGCCAATAGTACCTTCATACTCTCATCTCCTGTTATGGCTATGGGGTATCTTTCCATTTTATCCTGAACCTACTTCACTGTTCTCTTCCTAATCCGTGATTCTAGATGTATTACTAATAATTACCTAATTTTGTTGCTATAAACCCTAAATTACTTACCTATTAATTTAATTTAATTTTTTCAATATGTTTGTTGTACTGTACAAATCTGAGCTTATATTCACCTCTTGAATCTACCACTTGGCATGACCATAGCCTGGGCCTATTCTACCTTAAATGCAAGAGGTTAGCCGAAGAACAGCCTATAGTATTACTGCCTAGGAGTCAGGACAGGTAGCTGAGTGCCTGAAAGAAGCAATGCATTCCTGACATGAGAAGGGGTGAGAGAGAAAACAGCCTAGAGAGCAAACTGGCAGTCACAACATTTAAGTACTTCTTCTTTGGGGAAACTGACCTCCTGCAAAGTGGCAGTGAGATAACTTACCTAGTGTATTTTTTTATGAAGGAAGTTTTCATGTCTCACTACATAACTCCCTTGTAATCAAAGAGAGGGTCATTCTTTTGTTTCCTCCGTAGGCCCAGTCTCAGTTTATCTCCATCTTAGACTTTGCTCAGGCTCTATTCCAACCAGAAGGTCCTGGATGAGGAGGAAAGTGTGATCTCTTGGTTTCTGACTGGCCCTTTGGGTATTGAGGCCACTTTTAGTTTTCAACCTGTTCCTTCTGACAATGGGAAAGCTCATTCTCTGAATTGTGCCCTAGTATCAAACCTCTTCAGAGAAAGTCAAGGAATGACAGATTCTGCCTGAGGGAGTGAGTTTCTCCATTTCCAAAGAGGTCAATTAATATCAGATTGTGAGACCCAGGTGGAAGTTCTTTACCAGATCCTCCAAGCTGGAGTGGATGTTAGCTCAGATTCCAAGCCATCCTCATATTTCTCCAGCTCTTTCTCATGAACCAAAAGGTTACAGGTGTTTAGTTCAGAAACAAGGAGAAATGAGAGTAGCAGAAGAACCATTGTCAGTGTGAGGAATTAGAAACTTTTGGTGAAAAAAAAGGGCTCAGAAAATCTAGAATCAGGGAGCTGGGAAGGTGGCTGAGTGGTAGGGAGCTTGCCTTGCATGCCTGAGCCCCTGGGTTTGATTCCTCAGCACCACATAAGCAAAAAGAAAAACGCTGGAAATGGCACTGTGGCTCAAATGGTAGAGCACTAGCCTTGAGCTGAAAAGCTGAGGGACAGCGCCCAGACCCAGAGTTCAGGCCCCACAACCGGACCTCCCCCCCCCACAAAAAAAAGAAAATCTAGTATCACTCACATCATTTGGGAATCACATCATAAGATTAGGGAATAAAAGTAAAAAATTACTACCTAAATTACTAACTCCACTACTCTACATTACAAGTGTTCTGTCAAAAGTTAGCTGTCCTAGCTCTATTTTGATCAGGAAAACGGAGCACATTCTTTCCTCACAAAGTTCTACTGAGTATCTTTATCCATATCCCAGGTTGTTCTTACTCTCTACTTCTCTGTTACTTTCCTTTGCTGGATTCAATCAATGAAACTTGAAAGTGGTAGCATCTTCAGACATGTAATTACACTTTCTTCTAATCCATTTGTTATAAAGTAAAACAAATTATGGGGAAACGTATATCTATGGTACATTTTCTTCTATGGCATATTTATTTGATGTTATTAAGTATTATTTTAATAGTTTCATTGTTAAAACTTGAGGAAAATGTTTTACTATTAGCAGTAATTAGTTTCACATGTTTTTGTATTTTTCCATGTATGTGTATTTGTTCAACTTCTAACAGCATTTTTTTCCCTAACCTTTGCCTTCTTAAAATTGGTTCAAATTATAAACTATATATGATGGTCCTCTATGTGTTCATTGATATATTTAAATTTTGATCTAATATCCACATATTATAGGATATCTTCAACCTATTGTAACTGGTCTGAAAATCAATATGGACATTCCTCATTAAAGCAGAAACACCATTCCACAAAACTTAATGAAAGTAGGATTAGGTATATATTCAAAATATTTAGCAATGATACAGTAGAAACATTCACTTCTCATATACCAGAACATGTTCACAGCAATGAATAGCACATTTTCTTCATTCCCTCTTTCTGGTGCATCTAGGTTGATTACACAGCTTGGTTGCTGTGAATATTGCTGCCATGAACATGGATGTTCATGTTGATTTATATTCCTTCAATATGTATCCAAATGCGGTAAAGGACATCAACATATCTGTCTTTTTGATATTGTGTAAACTTCCATTAAGATATTCCTATGGTTTGCACTAGTTTACAATGCCACAAAACCAAATATAGTTCCTGATTTATTTCAACCTATCCAGCATTTTATTTATTTGAGTGGTGATAGCTATTCTGGTGTGTAAGATAGGATCTCAGTGACTTTCCTCTTTATTTTCCTTCTTATTTTCTATTTGGATATGAATCTCAAACATTTCATTTATTTATTAAAGACTTACATTTGTACTTCATTCCTAATTAGTGTCTTTCTTTTTCTTTTGGTATTTGATCGATTTTTAAGATTTATAACATTTGATTTTTTCCCATTACAAATACTCATTTTAGTAAAAAGATTTTTTTTCATTACAGTTGTGCACAATTAACTAAAAACAACAGATTGTACGTTTTTATCACTGGATGTTTTTGTTTGTATTTACAGCCAGGAAATTGTTTCAATAAAGATGCTGAACTTCCTTCACTGATATACTGAAAGTGTAGTATCTCATATTGGCCTAAACTAATCTCAGAATTAACAGGCACAGCCTGGGCCACCATAGTCTGGTCTAAGTAAAACCACTAACACAGCACAAACTGCATTTAAAGAGAGCAAAGTGCTTCATAAAAGTTAAAAGAAAGACATCACCTTCATGAAGCAAATATTAAAGTTCATAAGCAGACCTTTAGGAATCTGAATATCAAGAAGATCAAAGGATAAAAGTATTTAGAAGGACAACTTTAGAACTCAAAATTGGGGAGGTGGGACTAACAATAGATACCAAAACTCAATGCTGAAGGGCAAGAGTATTTCACCCCAAACCTCAGCTGGGTCTGACTCTCTCACACAACACACACACACACACACACACACACACACACACACACACACACACACACACACACACACACACACACACACACACACACACCCCTAGTGAGAAGTCTTTGCCAAAGTACAGGCATTCTAGACTTAGACTCCGAATACTCTGAAAGTATCCATTGTGAAGACCTCTACTGAAAGTACCCATTGTAAGTAGACTTTTACTGAAAGTTAGAACTCAGGTTCCTGGAAAAAACGTGAAATGTCACAATAACGTTCTGCCCATAACTCCCCTAGCAATAGCCATCAGAGGATGACAGGAAGTACCTAAAGCTACAGATTTTTTTTTAATCTTTTAATTTTTTTTTACTTTTTAATTGTGAAAACATTGTACAGAGGGGTTACAATTACATGGGAAAGATAATGAGTACATTTCTTATCAAGCATTGTAGCCTCCTCCTTTGTTTCAACCTCCCATCACTTCCCATCCTCCCCCCACACTCATCGAATCCTCCCCCCCTTCCCCCCCACCAAAGTTGTAAAGTTCGTTTTTCCCCATAAGAACTTGTACATCTCATTGTTGCAATGGGTCCACCTGTATCCCTATTTAACGATTTTGTTTTTTTTTCCTTCTCCTCCACAAATTATTGTTTATTGCTTAGCCTGCACTCGATAGCCAATAAGATTGTTATAAGATTACCCAGTTAACTGAAGGGTCGTGGCTCTCAATTCTGACCCACTGAAATGGTGACAGTTGTGAGTCCAGGCTCGAGCTTGCAATAAATGACTCTAATGTGGTCACATGAGACTGGCTTCGTGGTGGTCTTTGGGGATCGTTATCTAAGCACAAGACTAGTGTACACAGAGAACCCCAGGGGCAGCTGTACTGGGACAAAGAAGCTTTTTTCCTCTTCTTTTTAGATAATCAATCACGATGTTGCAGTTGGCTCCACAGCTGCTCCACACCTGAGCAGGAGGAAGTAAAGGATGCCTTAGACTGCAGGACAGCTTTGTGTACCCCTGGATTTCTGTGTAAGAATGCAGTTTGTGATCCTCTAGGCAGGAGTCACCAAGCTGAAATGGGGGTATGCTTTGCCTGGAGGATGGCACCCTGTGAGCCCTGCATTCATGGTGAAGCAGCCTGGAAAGCCCTGTGAACATCTCTGGGATGGCCTCTCAGTGGCTTGGAGAAGTTGACTCCTGTAGTTGGACATGGCAGGAGGCAGGAGGAGAGCAGGAATCCAGAAGATGGGAGAGGCACAGAAGCAAATGCACCTCTCCATTGAGACTCCTCGGCCATTCTAAGGAGGTTCACAACCCACACGTGGCAGCCACTGCACAGGTCCGCAAAGGCCCTACTTGTCTGGAGCAGTGCCTGATCCTGATCCAGAGCTGGAACTTCCCAAGTAGCCCTGAGCTTGGTTGGGCTGGAGCAGATCCTACCAGCCATGCTTCCTCTGCCCTTCTGTGTATAGCCTCCTAGCAACTGCCCAGGCTACAGCACCCACAACAGGCCACCTCATTGGGGCATGCTGAGGCTGTGCTGACAATTCCTGGTGTCTGCTTCAAGGCAAGATCCAGACCTAGCCCACAGCAGAGCTGGCCCTCACTTCCAAGGGCATCGAAGGAGACATGACAACCACAGGCCCAACCTTGCTGTCCTCACTGCCCCTAGAGTTTACCTATAAGTCCCTGCCTTTGTTCTTGAAATTCTTCAGGCATTGGTTGTCTTATTTTTCATTATCTATTTGGGTGGGACTGGATACTTCTTCCTCTCCTCACCAAACAGGCCCTAGCAAATTCACCCCAAATTCTACACCTCACAGACACTCCCCAGAACCCATCTGCCTTTAGGGCTGCTGCTGCATGATCTGTTAGCCAACTGCCTCTTCCTCCCTTCACAGCCTCTGTCAGGGCCTCCCCACCATCCTTTCCCCACCGCTCTTAGCCCCAACCAAAGCTCGGCCTCCCCTGTGGCCTCTTCCCTCTCCACACAGACCCCATTCCCAAGCCCAGTAGGGCCACTGCTCTAGGGAAAAGAACTGTGGGCCTGGCACAGCAGAATCAAAGGTGTCACAGTGTGAAGCCTGCTGAGAATTGGAGGCAGCATAGGTCTCTGATAACTGTCTTTCACTTCACTTACACATGTATTAATGAATTAATTTGGTATTTAATATTGGACCTCAGAACTTCTTATTAAGCTTTTGCAGAATAGCTAGGAGAATTATAGTCCCAAATTCGTATTGTCTCTTGTTTAATTCTTCCGAGATTCAGAGATATTTTAAGTAGATATAACCATCAGAAATTCTCATTTACATGACAGAGTGTTATTCAGAAAATATTTGCTTATGCATCTGTTATCAATTATTTCCAAGACTAGAAACTTTTAAAGTTCCAAATATTATAGGAAGATCTTTGATTCATGTTGAATGGATGTGAGTAGGTTGAGCTGTTGCATACATTCGTGTGTATGTGTGTGTGTGTGTGTGTGTGTGTGTGTCCGCGCGCGCGCACGCACACGCGTGCACGCGTGTGTATGGGGCTTATATGTATCATTGAAATCAAGGACAAGGAACTTTTTTCCTTTTTCTCAGATATGCATTATGGTGTTTCTTTGTTGGTGGTAAGCTCTGATTTCTTGCTTTTGCCTGATGTGCACATTCCAGCTCAATTTTTCAATTAAACCTTCTTATTTAATATTGAGCATATAGTGCTCTGATATTGCTTTGTCTTTAATTTGTCATCTAGGATCTTCTTTTCCTCTTTAACTATTAACATTCAATATAAATTTTACCTCCTGACTGTTTTTCCCCTTTAATTTTCATCTTGAATTAAGAATTATAAGTCCTTTGATCTCTGTATTAATGAAAAAAACCATTTTGAATTTTCTGTTTAATGTAATAATACGTGGACACATTTGTTAGCAACAAGATCTTAAAATTTATTTTTTAGTTTTAGTTTTAAAAACCCTCCTCCATGTTTTTAGTATGGGGAGACAAACACTTCCTAGTATCAATGATAACAGTTTTATTCATTAAAATATCAGATAATTCATAATTTTGAATATGTCTAGTGGCAAATGAATACATTTGCTCAATAGATTTGCTTGATAGACCTGTGCACAAACATACCACTCATAAGGGCTGAGAAGGTGGATCAGTTGTAGACAGCTTACCTTGAATGCACAAGACCCTGGGTTTGATTCCTCAGCACCACCTAAGCAGAAAAAGGTAGAAGTGGTACTGTGGCTCAAGTGGTAGAGCACTAGACTTGAGCTGAAGTGTTGAGGGATGGCAACCAGGCCCAGAGTTCAGCACCAGCCACAAATTAAATCAATAAATAAAACTTATACTCAAGTACATAAATTTCAAAGATTTATTATCATTTTAGTTAGGGGCAGGGTGCCTAGATATAGCAGACCTTTGTCACAAAGCTTTAAGGAGGATTCAACACCTGACAAGTACTAAAAACAAAAAGTAAAACTTTAGCTCTGACAACAACATATAGAATCGCCACTCAAAGAGAAAGAGGTACTAAGAATGAAATACTTTTTATAACATTTCTTAAGAGATTCTGGTTCTACATTAATTATCATATAATGTGACCTTCAAAAACTCCAGGTGAACCTGAGTCTTAAGGACCTCTACAAAAACTGGAATAGAGAATCATCAACCTGGATTTTTCAAATGGTATTTGTTAAGGTAGTGTACATACAGATCACCATTTAATAAGTCGCTAATGAGTTCACTTCTTGTTGACAATCCCATCACTTTGTTCTCTCTCTGATTTTCCATCCTGTCCCTGTCCACAAGTTTAGCTCATTGTGAATATAATATCTACAGAGTGCAACTGCTGCATTGGTTTCCCTGTTCTCCTTGAATTTCTGTGGCTCCTTCAATGTCCATAAAAGGATAAACAAGAACAGAAATATCCCTGTTGTTTCCAATTCCTGGAATTCATTTCAATATAAATACCAGTAGTTTTATGAGAGTGTCAGACTCTGTCCACCCATCCTGAACACTTATACTTCCTGCACCTAGTCATAACTCCCACTGGATTCATAGGTCCACAAAGTAATTCTTTTCATTTTCCACACAGGAAGAACCTGAGTGTCAGAAAGATTAAGTTACTTACTGGAAATACTGGGCTGAGCATAGTGGCTCAGATCTGAAGACCATAGTTTGAAACTAACTCAGGTTGACATATCCATTACATGTTTATCTCCAGTTTGAGGCAAGCTGGACATCAAAGTATCCCATCCTAGCTACAAGAGTCTGGATATCCCGAGCTACAAAGAGAAGTTGGAAGAGCATCAGCAAATGCTCTTGCCCTATTCTAGAGAGTGGCTTGATGCCAGCTTAGGGTATAACTTCACCATTGAAGGGGAGTAAAACAGGAGTGGTTATTAAAAAAGCACTGGTCTGAAGCCACAAAATAAGGACCCCAGTCTGTGTGGACGAAAATGTCTCTAGCATGAGGTTCTTTTTAAATTAACAGGCACGATTTTCGATTTTTGCAGAGTGGGATGGTGTATAGTTTCAGGCAATGTCTACTATGTCAGGTAATCCAGTCTGCTCTTTCACATGTTACCCAATAGCCAGGTTTCAACACAAATGACTTCAATGAGATTGTTAAAATTATACTGTGACTTTTACCTCTAATGAATCAAAATTCTGGCAAATGATTTCTGACTTCCAGATATTCACAAAACATTTCTCATGATTTTTCTACTAGTTTTGTCTTTATTATTGATGTTTATACTACTTTTTTGTTGTTTTATTTTGTGTATATACCATTTTTAGGCTTGAACTCAATGTTTAATGGTCTCTGTTGTATTTTTTGCTCATGGCTTATGACACGCCATTCCTTGAGCCACATCATCACCTTCTGCTTCCTGCTGGATAATTGGAGATAAGTTTTCACGTTTTTGTCTGTTTGGACTGGTATTGAACTAAAATATTCAGGTCTTAGCATCCTGAGTTTCTATGATTCTACACATGAAAAGCTAACACCAAACTTTCCTATACTGTTATTTTAATTATGTGTTAGAAGAAAGTGGAAGTATATTTGTGCTGTGTGCAATTTTCAAATACAAGTTTGAATCAATTTGATATAATATAATTATTATCAATTTTAAGTTAAATCAAAGAATATTACACATTCCAAAGAAATATAATTGAAAAAGTGCATAATCATTTTCTTTAAACATGTAATGGAACTATGAATTTCTCTCACTTTACAATTCATGTTTGATATAACTTTAATTAGCAGACTACCATGAGTAAAAGTAAATATATTAATTTTATACTACAAGAAGCAAAGTTATTATAGTTAAGAATAGATATTTCATCATAGCCAGAAGATAAGTTTTTGAGCATTCTCACTATAAAGAAGTGTTACATGCAGAATTTAATGGATATGATGTAGATTGATCATTAAACAACATATAAATGAATGGGATTACCACTCCATACTTCATAAATGTGTAAAAAATAATTATATAGCTAGGCGCCAATGGCTCATGCTTGTAACCCTAGCTACTAAGGAGGCTGACAAGTGAGAATCATATTTATTTTTTATTTTTTATTTTTTATTGTGAGCATACTGTACAGAGGGCTTATAATTACATGGGCAAGATAATGAGTACATTTCTTATCAAGCATTGCAGCCTCCTCCTTTGTTTACCCTTCACATCCCTTTCCAGCCTCCCCCGCCCCAACACCCAATCCTCCCCCTCCACCAAAGTGGTAAAGTTCGTTTTCGACATGACAACTTTTACTTCTCATTGTTGTCACGGGTCCACCTGTATCCTTAAATGACTTGTTTTTCCCCTTCTCCTCCACAAATTATACCGACATCAAATATAGTGAAAGAAGAGGTTTTATTGTGGGGGAGGGACATACAAAGCAACAAAGAAATAATCTTATAAATGTGTTAGAAACAAATGCATGAAAGAAAAAAAAACATTTAAAATACATATCTTGTAATACCTGTTTGGTCAAGTTGGTCAAAATCACTCTATGAGTATATCTTAAAAGTATATCCAATTTAAGAGGTCAAATACATATTTTGTACTGACAGTCATCTTACAGCAATAACTTACTACCTAATTATATGTGTATCTTCTTACCTAACATATACTAAGAGCTGAAAGTGATCTCTTTTATCTAACTTAATGATGTAAATATTTTGATTATGATGATGTTATTATTTGACAAATAAAATGAGCAGAATGGTGGTTCCACTGAAATGACAGGACCTAACACTGATGAATAACAACATTGCAACACAGCTTTTTTAGCCTCACTCTGTCCACATTGGCAAGCAACATTGCAACCGCACACACACACACACACACACACACACACACACACACACACACACATGTGTGCACATGTACACACACATATACATGCATGCCAAACTCAGGGCTTGTTGTACAAACAAGTTCAAATAAAATATTAGTGATTAGGAGAAATGATAATTTGACTTATTACAAAATAATACATAATCTAGACACCACGGTTGTTACATTTTTCCTGTCTCTCCACATGTGACCACTTAATTAATTTTTAGTTCATTCATTCATTCATTCTTTCATTCATTAGTTTGGTGCTAATACTAGAGCTTGAACTCAGGGCCTGGCTCTGTCCCAGAATTTGTTATTTTTTTTTTGTTTTAGTTTTCTCAAGGCTAGCATTTTACTGCTTATACTACAGGGCCATTTCTAGATTTTGTTGGTTACTTTCAAACGATATTCTAATGGACGTTTTTTGTCTGGTTTCAAAGCACAATCATCAGAATTCATCTTTCTGATAAGGTAGGATTAAAGACCTGAGCCACCTGTGTAATGCACATACTTAGATATTAATTTAAAACTGAGAACATAGAAGCAAGATGTACAGTGATGATATTATCCTATCAGAAATTCAAGTTAGTAATGTAAATTTCTTCTTAAGATCATACACAAAAAATACTTAAGAAGAAATCTGATGATGATGATGATGATGTGTGTGTGTGTGTGTGTGTGTGTGTGCTGTTGCAATATGTTCCACAAATAAGCACTGTGCAGGGGTGTCCAGCCATTCATAGTTATGTCATGAATATCTGCCTTGAGATACCAACTCATGGACATAGTTTAGGTGTCCACTCTAGGCTTCCCGATGAAGAGGGGTATACTCATCCTCATCCCTAGTATTCATATGATTGGCCTTTTTGGAAAGTAGTCTCTGCACTGTAGTAAGCTGCAAGGCAAGCACACTACCACTGAGCCACCTTCCCAGCCCAAGGATTAAGATTCTTCTCTTTATGTAGGCGACTAAAAACGTATTTACTAATTTCTATATATAAATATTATTTCCGTCTCTTTTAAAAAATAAAAAAATTGTTTGCTCTGTAAATTGATTAGAAGCATGGATTTTGTGGCTAGTTAGGTCATTGCACATCTGTATCTCTTTTCCTCTTTCTCTTTCATGGTTCTCATAGACAATATGGTTGCTCATAATTATCCTAATTTATTTTGCTTTTATATTTTTTGGTTGCACCACACAAATAGAAAAATCCAGAAGTGTTTCTGTGGCTCAAGTGGTAGAGTGCTTGCCTTGATTTGAAGAGCTAAAGGACAGTGCCCAGGCCCAGAGTTCAGGTCCCACAACTAATTTAATAAAAAAAAATCTAAATACTTGATAATTCTGCTAACAGATCTGACTGAAATCAGGTGAATTACACTTTTCCTGTACAATGAAGGAATAGGTCCAGGCTAGGAAATCAACTAGAGAAGGCAGGCATATTGTATCTGTGACAAAACTTTGTGGAAAATGGAATCGCGGATTACTTACTGGTGATTCACTTGCAGTTGAACCATGATTCTGAACTATTCCTTCTGATTGTGAACTATTGTTTTGATCATTATATTCTCCAAGAAGAAAAAGTGAAATTTAATTGATAGCAAAGGGCTACTAATACATTTTGACTTCTCATTAAGCATCTTCAATCATCAAAATCACCTGAAGACAATAGATAGGCCTATTTGTAGATGAAAACAAGTGTATTTTAGAAAAACAAGAATTGGGGATTTCTGGGAAGATGGTGGAAGATAAGCTGGATTCTAAGTAAGCTCTCGCATAGAAAGCAGTTTTAGAGTTCCAGTGAACAGTCCTAAGCCAGAGAATTACACGAAGTGTGCCATCACAGGAGAGAGAGCTAGGCCAGAGAGGGGAAACCCAGGCAAGGAGACACTTCTGAGCTCTTGCCAGCAGCCACCGGGGGGGGGGGGGGCGGCAGCTCTGGCGATGGCGGGGAAGCACAAGAGCCTACCTAAGCCACAGAAAGTACAGGACGAAGGAGCCAGACACAGCAGGTGAGCAGATTCTACTCAACACCAGCAAGAACCAACAAAGAGCAGACATCTTCATCCTGCAGTTTGCAGACCAGAGAAGACCCAAGAACCAAGACTCAGCGTGAGTAGAAGCCTGACATCCTCACTCCTCAGGAAAGAGAGGAGGGAAGGCCACCCCCTCCAGCACCAGAGATCTACATCTTGGATACCTACAAAGCTCAGAGGAGCTGTTAGCTCCAACTCAGGCCTTGGAATAAAACGAGTCATTTAGCAGGTCACAAGAACTAACGGCAGCATGACCTGCCAGACTCAGCTCCACCCAGGGAAAAGTCACCCAGCTTGGGCGCCAGCCCTTGGAGTGGCTTTCTCCACTGGTTAATCAGAGCCAGAGGCTGCCCCTCCCTCTAGCAGCCTGGACAGTCAATTGAAATTCATTAAACAGAAGCCCTGAGAATGGCTCCAGGCTGGGCTCTGTGAGTTTTCACAAACTAGCCCCCGGGAAAAGCTACTGTTTGTTGAAAGGCCTCAACTCTACCCAGAACCTAGCCTCAGCACTGCATCCCCCTCTTTTCTGATACTCAAAGCAGATCTGCCTCCCAATGAACCAGCCTGGGAAGAGGATCGCCAAATCCTGGGTAAAGCAGAGCATTTTTCTGCCTGTTCGAACAAACAGACTTAAGAAACCAACCAAGCCACAGGACCACAAGCAGACCAGAGACTCCAACAAGAGGCTGGTTATGGACACAAGGGAGATACAGGACTTTTCCCACTACTCCAAAAAAAAAAAAATCAAAGAACTTTTTTTTCTTTCTTCTTCTTTTTTTTCATTTTTTATTTTTGGTACCTTCTATAAAATTTTTTTTTGTCTAAAACTTTTTTTTAAATCTTCAATCTTTACTTTTTTGAAAAAAAATTGTTTTCCAGAAACATTTTTTTCCTCTTATAATTTTTATTTTACGAATAAGTGAGTGTGCGTTTTTCTTTCTTTTTTGGTTTTCTTTCTCTTTTTTTGTCTTTTTTAATTATCTTTTTGTTTTTTTCTTAGCTCTACTGAACTTCTCATCTTTTTCTTCTTCCTTTCTTATCCTCTTCACCTCTCTTCTCTTTCGTTCTTCTTTTTTTTTTTTATTTAATTTTATTTTATTTGAGAACATACTGTACAGAGGGGCTACAATTACATGAGCAGGATAATGCATACATTTCTTACCAAGCATTGCAGCTTCCTCCTTTGTTTACCCTTCACCTCCCTTCCCAGTCTCCCCCTTTCCCCCACCCAATTATACCCCCCTCCCCCACCACACCGACATTGTAAGGCTGGTTTTGACATGACATTTTGTACTTCTCATTGTTGCAACAGGTCCACCTGAATCCTTAAACGACTTGTTTGTCCCCATCTCCTCCACATGTTATACTGACATCAAATATAGTGAAAGCGGGGGTTACACTGTGGGGGAAGGACATACAAAGCAACAAAGAAATAATCTTATAAATGCGTTAGAAACAAATGCATGAAAGAAATGAAAACATTAAAATACATATTTAAGGGTTCATTTTCATAACATCACATTATCTGACATTCTTGTCCTGCACATCCTCAGATAAACCCGTAGTTGACTATTAGACCCTACCCACATTGTGTACACACTTAATCCAAAAATTTATTACTCAAGTCAAAACCTCTAAGACTTAAATTCCTTAATAGCAGTACTACGTCTTTATTCCTATATAATATTTTAAGCATTTTTCTTTTTAAGTTTTTCACATCTCTTTTATATCCCTCTCATTCTCTCAATAAATTCTCGTTCTTATCTAAATAGATTGTTATGGTTCTACATAATTTTATTAATTTTTACCTTTCTATTTTTTCTGGTCTTTTCTTTTCCCTTTCCCTTTCTTCTTTTATTCTCTCTCTCTACTTTCATCCTACCCAACCTATTTCCTGCTTTCAGGTTAGGACTTAGTTAAGTCTCCCTGAGCCTCCCCACATCAATCTATTTCTATTTTTTACCCACATCTCTCCCTAACCCTAATAATTTCTGGTCTTCCAAATTCTTCTTTGCAGTTCGTAGCCCATTAATGTATACTTGTTTGATGGTGAATAGATGTATATGTTGAACTAGATTGTATCTGTAGACTATTGACTATGCAAATTCAGACTTGGGTTGATGCTTGCCTTAAGATAGTGTTCTAGCACAAAACTGGTGCTATTTTCATCTCAAATGGGCAGAGTAAGCCAGAAAAACACAAGAAAAATGGCAAATCCGGGTATCTCAATTCCCAATCTTGATAATCGGGGGACAGAACACATAATGAATAATCCGGAGGAGAATTTCCAAATAGCTCTACAAACACTGCTGGCAAACATGATAAATGGAAAGATTGAAAGCATACAAAGGACTCTGTATGAGCGTGTAGGGGGAGAGAGTAGGCAATCCAAAAGTTTATACAAGAATATCATAAGCGTGAGGAAGCTACTCAAAAACTGATATAGGATTTGCCTAAGCAGCTTGAGAACACTCAAATAGAAAGGCAGGAACAGCGTTAGCAGGCTGAGAACACTCAAAGAGAACTACAGGAGTCCCACGAACGGAAGGAAGCTAAAAAAAGAGTAATACATGAATTGAAAGAGCAGGAAGAGAATACACAAAGATCACTAAAGTCATTCATGGAATCCATTACCAAAGAGCTGAATTAAGTCAGGGATACCACAAAGGGAATGCTGAATGGAAACCAACAGAAGGAATGGGAGTCCAAGGAAACCATAACCAATCAACTAACTGATCTGAGAATAAACACTGAACATCAAATTAAGGAGGTAAAGAAGTTCATAAAAGATCTAAAATAAAGCTTCAACAAAGAATTTGAAGCCATCAAAGCTGACCAATTAGAAGGAAAAGAAATAAAAAACAAAGTAGAAAGTCTTGACAGCAGGTTAGACCATGCAGAAGATCGAATCTCAGGGATTGAAGACAGCCTATATATTATAGAGAAAGAACATACAACCATCCAAGACAAGTCCAAGAAATATGATAGATCTATTCAACACTTGGAAGACACCATCAGAAGGCCTAATCTAAGGATGATATCTGTAGAGGAGCACCTAGAAACAGAAGTTAATGGCCTAGAAAATTTGTTTAACAGGATCCTAGCAGAGAACTTCCCAAACGTGCAAAAAGATAGGCCTATTCAGATACAAGAAGCTTTTAGAACTCCAAACAGACCAGACCAGAATAGGACATCCCACTGTCTCATTATAATCCACAGGATCAACACAGACCAAGGAAAAGATCCTTAAAGCTGTCAAGGAGAAAAGATTAATCACCTATAAAGGGAAACCAATTAGAATCACCTCAGATTTCTCAGCAGAGACAATCAAAGTAAGAAGAGCCTAAAAACAAACAACTATCAACCAAGAATACTGCACCCAGCTAAACTCTCCTTCATAACTGAAGGCCAAATAAAAACCTTCCATAACAAAGAAAAATTGGCACAATACATCTCCACCAAAAGATTCTTAAAAATGTCCTTCACATAGAAAACCAACAAGACCACAAAAAAGGCCAAGAAACTGCACCCAAACTGAGAATCCAAGAACCATAGGAAGAACCCAGTTTTTGCAGCCCCCAAGAAGGTAGATAACATGGGAGGAACTCCCAAATACCTCTCAGTCCTTTCTCTTAAGGTTAACGGACTGAACTCTCCAATTAAGCGACACACACTGTCTAGTTGGATTAAAAAACAAGATCCTTCTATCTACTGCCTTCAGGAGTCAAATCTTGCCCGTATAAACAAACACATTTTCAATGTTAAAGGTTAGAACAAAATCTACCAAGCAAACAACCCCTATAAACAGGCGGGAGTTGCAATTCTAATATCAGATAAAATAGACTTCAAATTAAAATTATTGAGAAGAGATAAAGAAGGTCGCTACATACTAATTAAGGGATCTCTCCTTCAAGATGATATCTATTCACCAAACAATGGAGCACCCACATTTATCCAAGAAACACTACTTTCCTTCAAATCACATATAAATCCAAAGACATTAATTGTTGGGGATTTTCACACACCACTCTCCCCACTAGATAGATCAATTCGGTAAAAACTCAACAGAGAAACCACAGAGCTAAACAGCTGCATATATCAATTAGATTTAACAGATATGTACCGAATATTTCACCCAGCAGCATCAGAATACACGTTTTTCTCACCAGCACAAGAAACATTTTCCAAAATAGACCACATTTTAGGCCACAAAGAAGACTTGTATAAACTCAGAAACATTGAATTTATACCTTGCATTTTCTCTGACCACAAGGGAATAAAATTAGAACTCGACACCAAAAGCCACCAACGAAAGTCCGGTATCACATGGAGACTGAACAACACACTACTGAATCACGAGTGGGTCATGGAAGAGATTAGAAAGGAAATTCAAATATTCATGCTATTCAACAAAAATGAACACACAAATAACCAGCTCCTCTGGGACACAGCGGTTCTCAGAGGCTATTTTATAGCTCTGAGCTCAGCCAGATAAACGCCAATCCAGTAGACGGAAAGAAATAATTAAAATTCAATCAGAATTAAATGAATTAGAATCCAAAAAAACTGCAGAATAAATCAATGAAACAAAGAGTTGGTTCTTTGAAAAAATTAATAAAATTGACAGTACCTTAGCAAATCTATCAAAAAAAAGAAGGGAACACACCCAAATAAATAAACTCGAAGATGAGAATGGAAACATCACCACGGAAACAACCAAGATTCAGAAGATTATAAGGGAATACTTCTCAAAAGTTTATGCTAATAAGATTGAGAACTTGACAGAAATGGACCTTTTCCTAGAAAATATTGACATGACAAAACTAAACGAAGATGAATTAAACAAGCTTAACAGGCCCATATCAAGCATTGAAATAGAAACATCAATAAGAGACCTCCCAGATAAGAAAAGTCCAGGACCAGATGGTTTTACAGCAGAATTCTACAAGGCCTTCAAAGCAGAGCTCACATCAATTCTCCTCCAACTCTTCAATGAAATTGAAAGAGAAAGTTCAATACCGAACACATTCTATGAATCCATCATAACCCTCATCCCAAAACCAGGCAGGGACTCATCAAAGTAAGAGAACTATAGACCCATTTCTTTGATGAACATTGATGCAAAACTTCCAAACAAAATTTTGGCCAACCAACTTCAACAATTCATCCAAAAAATCAAACACCACGATCAAACAGGATTCATTTCAGGGATGCAAAGCTGGTTCAATATACGCAAATCAATTAATATTATTCATCACATCAACAGGGGCAAGAGAAAGTACCACATGGTTATCTCAATAGATGCAGAAAAAGTATTCGACAACACCCCTTTATGATGAAGGTTTTGGAAAAATTAGGAATCCATGGAACATCCTCAATACAATAAATACTGTATATGATAAACCTACAGCCAGCATTATACTTAATGGTGAAAAACTAAAGCCATTTCCTCTTAACTCAGGAACAAGACAAGGATGTCCACTCTCTCCACTTCTCTTCAATCTAGTATTAGAATGCCTAGCTACAGCAATAAGACAAGATGCAGACATAAAGGAGATCCATATAGGGAAAGAAGAAACAAAACTCTCCCTCTTTGCAGATGACATGATCTAGTATTTAATGAATCCCATAGACTCAACTCCCAAATTACTCAAGCTGATTCAAAACTTTGGCAAAGTAGCAGGTTATAAAATTAACCCTCAAAAATCAATGGCTTTCCTATATGCCAACAATGAGAAAAGTGTGTCTGAAATTAGGAAAGCAACTCCATTTTTAATAGCCCCACAAAAAATAAAATACCTAGGAATTAACTTTACCAAAGAAGTGAAGAACTCTATGGTGAAAACTTTAAAATCTTGAAAAAGGAAATCAACACAGAACTTAAAAAACGGCAAAACCTCCCATGCTCCTGGATTAGAAAGATTTACATCGTGAAAATGGCAATACTTCCCAAGGCTATCTACAAATTCAACGCGATACCTATCAAAATTCCAACCTCATTCTTCAAGGAAATAGAAGAGGCAATCCAAAAATTCATATGGAACAATAAAAGACCCTGAATAGCAAAAACGCTCCTCAACGGAAAGAACACTGCTGGCGGAATATCAATACCAAATTTCAAACTCTACTATAAAGCCATAGTAATCAAAACAGCTTGGTATTGGCTTACGAACAGACCTCAGGACCAATGGAATAGAATTGAAAACCCAGAAATGACCCTACAGACCTATCACCATCTAATCTTCGATAAGGGAGCTAAAACAATAGAATGGAAGAAAGACAGCCTCTTCAGTAAATGGTGCTGGCAAAATTGGTTAACTACTTGTAGAAAAATAAAGCTAGATCCTTATATATCACCCTGCACCAGAATCAACTCCAAATGGAAGAAAGACCTCGAAGTCAAAGCAGGGGAATAGGAGAAACCCTATGTCTCCTTGGCTCAATCCGAAATTTTCTGAATAGAGACCCGAAACACAACAAATCAAAGAAAGGTTGGACAAATGGCATTGCATAAAGTTGCAGAGCTTCTGCATGGCAAAGGACATAGCTAGCAAGATCAATAGAAAGCCCACGGATTGGGAGAAGATCTTCACTAGCCATACAACAGACAAGGGTCTTATATCTAAAATATACTTGGAACTCAAAAAATTAAATCCCCCAACAACAAATCCTCAAAGAAACAACTGCCTAATATATAAGTGGGCGAAAGACTTAAAGAGAAACTTCTCCGAATAAGAAAGAAGGATGGCCAATAGACACATGAAGAAATGCTCAACATACCTACCCATAAAAGAAATGCAAATCAAAACAATATTGAGATAACACCTCACTCCAGTTAGAATGGCAAAAATCAAGAACTCTAACAACAACAGATGCTGGAGGGGATGTGTACAGAAGGGAACGTTACTTCATTGTTGGTGGGAATGTAAACTTGTTCAACCACTTTGGAAAGCAGTATGGAGGTTCCTGAAAAGACTTCACATAGAGCTCCCCTATGACCCAGCAATCCCACTTTTGGGCATTTACCCAAATGTTTACAAACAAGACCACACTAAAGCTACCAGCACAACTATGTTTATTGCAACATTATTTACCATAGCTAAGATATGGAACCAACCCAGATGTTCCTCAGTAGATGAATGGATCAAGAAAATGTGGTGTATATACACAATGGAATTCTATGCCTCCATCAGAAAGAATGACATTTCCCCATTTGTTAGGAAATGGAAAGACTTGCAAATATTTATATTAAGTGAAGTAAGCCAAGCCCAATGAATCATAGGCCCCACGGTTTCCCTTATTTTCAATATCTAGTATATGTATGAGTCAATCAGAGAAGGTCGGATAAGGTGATATTAGGAAAATGAACCTTTAGACATGTATTTAAAAGTTTTTTTTCTTTCATGCAGTTGTTTCTAACACATATAAAAGATTATTTCTTTGTTGCTTTGTATGTTCCTCCACCACAGGATAACCCCTGCTTTCAGTGTATTTGATGTCGGTATAATTTGAAGAGGGGATGGGGAAAAACAATTCGTTTAAATAAGGATACAGATGGATCCGTTGCAACAATGAGAAGTACAAGTTGTCATGTCGAAAACGAACTTTACAACTTTGGTGTGGGGGTAAGTTTGGGTGGGAAGTAGGGGGAGGCTGGGAAGGGTTGTGAAGGGTAAACAAAGGAGGAGGCTACAATGCTTGATAAGAAATATAGTCATTATCTTGCCCATGTAATTTTAACCCTTCTGTACAGTATGTTCTCAATAAAAATTTAAAAAAAATTCAGAATGGTATAGCTATTAAAAAAAAAAACAACAAGAATTTAGGTAGTCATACAAAGGACTTCTATTTTACTACTGCATTATACATTTTTTCTAATGTTGGATACCAACTTTACAAAGCTATTAGAAAGCTCTTAAAGCCTTTATATTGAATAGTGATTTCTTTTACACTATAACATGGTATTTCCCAAATCATTGACATAGAAGGCATTGTTTCCTATTTTCTCATTCCTAGAATAAGCTGCACATGAAGACCCCACTGGTCCTCATTTTCAGTCTGTACTTTTGAATACTGAGGAAAATCATTTCTCTGCTCTCTATCAATTCTCTACTATCCAGTTAAAATAATTCAAAATAGTAAAAATGGAAAAAGAGAAATTAAATCATGGTGAAACAACATATGCAGGAAATTCACCAGATTTTTCTGACCAGTTCAACCATTGTGAAATCTTGGTGAAATACATGGACATCTCATTCCCACTTGCACTCAAAATCTCTGGTTAGGCAATTCTGACGAAGACCAGGAACAAGATGAAAAAGTGAGAAATGGTATCAATTGCAAGAAAAAAATGGAGTAGGATCCAAGCAAATTTATTATTTGGGATGCTGAAATTAATCGGCTTACTATGGCTTGTAGACTACTTTCCAAAAAGGCCACCCAGATGAATACTAGGGATGAAGATGATTATACCCCTCTTCATTGGGAAGCCTAGAGTGGCCACTTAGACTTTGTCCATGAGTTGGTAGCTCAAGGCAGATATTCATGCAATAACTCTGAATGGCTCACAACCCTGCACAGTGCTTATATGTGCAATAATACTAGAGTGGCTTCTTTCTTAATTCATCATGATGCAGATACCAATACCCAAACTAAAGGCCTCTTGATTGCCTTGCATCTTGCTGCTGGGAATAGAAATAGAAAAGATACTCTGTTGAACCATTATATCAAACCAGGTCTGAAGATCAACTTGGATGAAACTGCATTTAATATTGCCACAAAAGGATAAGTATGTATCACTACCACTTTGAAGTTGTGGAAGGCTGTACAAATTGTTCTCCTAAGTTGTAATGGTTTGGTTAAGTTTCTTAAATTTCAAAAATGCCAGTCCATCCTTTGTGTCCCTTAAATTTTTTTTTCACAATACAAAGCAACAGCAATATCTTACTTTAAAAATTCATGGATTCCATGGTATTCTTTCAAGAGAATTGCCTGACTTTTATGTCAAAATGTATTAAAGAGTTGTTTGTATACATCTATAATGATTTCTGCAGTTTGTGATTTTTTAAAATCAGAAATAATTTTAACTTCTCTGTTGAAATGAATAGTATAGAAACTAAAGTTTTCCTTGTAGTTTTCTGAAAAAAAGTATGTCTGTGTTTGTATAATATCCATAATCTATTTCATTCGCTCCTAGATATAATACTTGGAATTCTACATTGTTATATAATGTATAGGTTCATTAATAAATGTGTCCTTTCAGACTGCATTCCATATAGAAGAAGTTTAAGATTTCTTTTTTTCCTAGGTCCTTATATTATTTTATTTCCTTGGGATAAAATTACAATGTTATCTAATTTCAAGTTTTGTAAAGGTTATGCTATGTAAAGGCCTTTCTAAGGTGAAGAATTAATACACTGATGTGAATCTAACCTTTAATTCTATAAATTACATGTATTGTTACACTTGTTTTTTTGTAATTAACTTTTTAATAACTGTTTTTCATTTCTTGCATCAGAAGAAAGAAAAAATATGGAATACTTCACAAATTTTCATATCATCTTTGTGCATGTGCCATGTTAATCTCTGTATTGAAATTTGGGTAGACCTGCTTCTGAAGCATGTACTACCCTCTAAATTTAAGTACTTAATGATGCAATCTTTATACAGGCATCTATCCATGGTTCCCTATTTGTAACAAGGAACCCTTATTGTTCCTAAAAATGCTATTGATCTTATTTCTCTAAAATTCTGTGTATAGTGGAAAATACATATCGTTTGGTCGATTACTCACATTTACAATTTTTTGTCAATGTCTATTTTGTCATTTTCATTTTAAATTTAATCATACTTTGAAACCTTTTCAGCTAAGTCCAAAGGTGATGGCTTTTCAAGTACTTATTTATCAACTCAGTTAGCTTTGTAGAGCTAATGGATTCAAAGTAAGACTTGCTTAAGAGCTACTTCTAAACTACTGCAGCTTAAAATTTCCCAAATGAGGTCTTGCTGGGACAAATGTTTACCTGAACCTTTACCCTTCTTCCATGTAGGAACAGACCAACCAGAATATCTTACCCTGACAGCATAGATTGTTTTACTGGAACAAAACTAATCTTAGTTACAAGGAATCATAGAGAGATGAACAGTTCAGACAGAATTTTTCAGAATGGAAGATATTTTATCAAAATATAAGTGTTTATTATACTTATCATTTCAAAAGTAGCTAAAGCCAAGAAGGTGAAAAAATTGTTCATATGCATGATTACCTACTGTTCTAGCCTGTGCATCATCCAATCTGGCAGGAATTTACACTACTGATTTTCTATCACCAAATATTTCCATAGCTCCTGAAGAAGGCCATATGTTTCTCCTTGATATTAGGCCTGAAATTGGTAATGTTTTAATCATAGTGTTTCTTCTTGCCTCTAGGCTGTAAATCTACAAATGGTAAAGCTTTAAGTCTAACTCTACCAAAAACTGAGGTAGAGATAATGGAATAATACTTTAAAACAGAGTTGCTGGGGCTGGGAAGGTGGCTCAGTGGTAGAGCACTTGGTTTGCATGCTTGAGGCCCTGGGTTGGATTCCTCAGCACCACATAAGAAAAAAGCCGGAAGTGGCGCTGTGGCTCAAGTGGTAGAGTGCTAGACTTGAGCTTAAGAGCTGAGGGACAGCACCCAGGCCCAGAATTCAGGCCCCACGACCGGACCCAAAAAAAACCCCCCAAAACAGAGTTGCTTTTGATTCCCTAACCACAACACAATAATGCAAAACAATTTTTATTTTATATGTACTTATATATTTTATATTTATATGTGCTGATTTTAAATTTTACACAGAGAATCTTTCTAGAAAATAATTGAAGACTCATCTCAATTTCTCATTTCCTACATTATTTCTGGACCCCAATTCCTTACAAGAATTAGCAGAAATCAATTGTGAAATGCAAGGCAACTTAAAATGAAAGATGAGATCACAAATCTGAGAGAAAGTACTGTAATTCAAACTTTCAATTTACTGATGACCAGCCCATATGAGTGAACAAAATCACAAATGAACAAGATTATTTTTAGTACCCCTCTCCTAATGATTAATGAAAGATTTCAGTGCAGCCAAAAAAATAGTTTCTGTAGGGCTGGGAAGGTGGCTCAGTGGTAGAGCACTTGCCTTGCATGCCTGAGGACCTGGGTTCGATTCCTCAGCACCACATAAGCAAAAAGAAAAAAAGCCGGAAGTGGGGCTGTGGCTCAAGTGGTAGAGCTCTAGCCTTGAGCTGAAGAGCTGAGGGACAGTGCCCAGGCCTAAAGATCAGTCCCCACGACTGGACTCCCCCCCAAAAATAGTTTCTGTAATGATAGATCCATAATTGGTCTACCAAGGCAAGGAATACTTGATTTAGAGGTCAAATATCATTTAGAAAAACATTAACTGTGAAGATCCTTAGTGCTTCAATACACTGGTATTTCAGTAAACTAGGTTCTGTAGTATAAAAAATGTTGTCATTCTCAAACCAATGATAACATACATTTAATCTCCTGAAAGTATATTCATTTTCAACTAAACTATTTAAAATCACATTTGCCAAAATAACCCTTGACAAGTAGATGATAGTGACGTTACAATGTTTTCAAGTGTAGGGAGCAAGTTAAAAGAGTTGATTTACGTACCCAGCACTAATACCAAACAAGTTAAACCATTCTTTAAAGTGTAGAAATAGTACCCCTCACAATTTGTGTTGTTTAGTGGGTGCCTTCCAGAAATGTGTTAAATAGATCAGCCTCCCATATTTCAAACCCAAATATTAGATAACAAAGTAAATTTCATCAAATAAGAAGGTACATTTTAAAAAGTCACTAATAACTGCCCTATCATGTGTTGTTTTATGTTTTCCCAATCTGTCTAACATAGTAAGAAATATGATTTTAAATCTTGAATATGGGTACTGATGAGAGATGTGACAAACATAAAATCTGTCTTCTATTTCTGTCATATTCCTCTAAGAAGTAAATTTTAGTTTTCTTCTTTTCCAAAACTTATAGGTAGTAGAAAAAATTATCCTATGCAAAATAAAATAATCACACACCATTGTCCAAAGCTATTTATAAAAAAAAACTGGTAGTTAGGAATAAATTCTAAGCCATTTTTAAACTTTCTTATTGGTTAAAGATTAATCTTCCAAATGAATGAGAATAAAATCATGTCTAAGTGCTTAACATCTCCAGTCTTGCAAATTGTTATTGCAGATGAATGAATTATGGAAATATAAGCTGACAACAGTTCAAGTGTATGTGGGAGTGAAACTCCATGGAATGTATATAAACCTTTCAAAGTATTAACAGGCAGTTTAACAGAATGACTATCAGGAAATGGAAACCAGAGAGGAACAATAGTCAAGAAATAGAATGAATGAAAAATGGAACAAGGGGCAAGTACAGCTAGAATACGCAATGTACATATGTAATAAAGGAAGTGGTAAATCTGAACTAAATCTTGGAGAAAGGGTTGCTTGAGATTTATAGAAGGAGTGACTCTGATCCAGGAGCATTAGACAATTAGATGGACATATTTAATTGTAAAACACTTGCACAACCTTTTGAAATTCACTTAAAAACAACAATAAAACACACAAAAATCACAACCAAACAGCCATCTCTAGAGCATATGAATATGCCCTCTCAAAATTTTAAGCAGTTAATGAAGGGCGGTCTTTGGAAAAGCAAAGAAAGCTGTTCAAAGAGGGACGTTTGGGGTAGGGGAGAATTTTGAACAGATTTAAAAAGATTGTCTAAGGTTATAAATCACCTATATCTACTGCAAATATTTTCTTCTGTGAGTGCTCTTTGTCTGAACTGGATACTCCAGTCCTGAGGCACACTTGATAGCTTGTGAAGAAAGAATGGAAGAAGCAAGATCAAGAACCTATTACTCCACTGGAGAGAAAATAGTACTCTATGTTTTCTCTCAATCTCTTCACTACTCCATTTTCATACTTTTAATAAAGTCATGTGATTTTGAAATTTCTTTCCTTCTTGGTTCTCACAAAATAATTGTTCAAAATAATTCATTAAATATTATTTGCCATTATTTTCTATCATGCTCTTTACTTGTTCAAGCGAGTCCATTAAACTTCCCCTTTTCATTTGGTTGCCACGAAAACCCAACAACTATGTTAATGAGGACCAACACTAATGCAAAACTTTGTCTCCAAAAATCCAGTCCAAGAACCTATAATCACAACTATTTGGCTATAATTTTTTTTTCTTTTTTCTTTTACCTTGAAATTTTCTTGTGTCTAAAGTGCCCACAAAAATAATTACTCCACCACTTTTTGGTTCAATCACTTCTAACCTCAACGATATATTTTGCTAACAAGATATTTAGAGGAAACCTAAGAATACTCCACTATTATCTTCTCTCTTAAGACTTTTATCTTCTCTCTTAAGACTCTCCTTAGATACCATATCAGGAACAGTGAAGTTATTCTTTGCAAAATTATTTAAATAGATTATTTTCCTCTTGGTCTTGTATTTGCTCAACATGATGTATGGAGAAGAATAGAGTTAAATCACCGATTCCTTGGATGACATTGTCTGTTACAAAGGCAATATTTCTATGTCCTACTTTTATGTCCTCCTCTTAGCTCTTGCTTGATTTCCAATCAATCACAACTTCTTGGCTTCAAGTCTAGTGAAGCTGAAGGACTATAAGACGTCCCCCACTGCTACATCTTCATGGTTTCTCTTTGAAAACTCTTTTATTTGGAGGTGGAATTTATTGTCATGTCTTCGTTCAATTTGTTCTTCATTACACTGAGCCAAATAGGCTCTGTAAAATCACTTAACGTAGCAAAAACATTAAGACAATCTATATCAAAAAGTTTTAGTCTCCTCCACTGCTGACACCAAAATGCTTAGCTAGGGTATGTAATAACGTGTTTTCTTACCTTTTCAATTTGCTCAATTATTTTCTGATCCCCAAACTTTTTGGCTTATGTAATAAAAGAAATCTTCACTATCTCATGTTAATAAGGATATTATTTTTTAAGCTACTATGAAATGTGAAATCATTGGTTTGAAGTATCCAATCAGATTTTTTTCTGTGTTTCAGTGCTTCACGTGCAAAGACATTGTGGAAAGTATTTAAAAAAAAAAGTGTAAACTCAATACGTTCTTTCATTGTGAAGGGCACTTTCTTCCTAAATCTTTTGACTCAAATTATCTTTTTAAGAGAATTACTGTTTAGTAATTAAAGGTCAGTTCACAAATTGTGATGTCTTATTTAAAATAAAAACTTTGAATTTAAATTCCATTACAACCTTGTTTCACGCAGTAAGAGTATATTTCCTGGGTAAGGACAATTCTCATGGGAACCTACAGGATTTACAGCAAGGTTTGTGAGGTTTGTTTGTTTACTGTGAAAATGAGCCATCTTACCCACATTGCTCCTTCTCAGCTATGTCTCCATGAATTTCTTTGCATGAAAGCTTATTTTCTCAGGCAATTTTAAATTTTCTTAATAGGCTAAGTTAAAATTTTGAACAATTAAAATTCACCTGTCATAATTTTAAAACTATTTTGAAATTCCTTTATCAGAATTGCGAATTTACCAATGCTAATTCCACCTTTACCATCAAAAACAGTTAACATGTTGTTTTCATGATATAGTATCCATGAAACTATTATTTTCCAGTGACTTTGTTAGGCATATATATGAACATGATGCTGAGCAAAATGAACTCTAAGATATGGAAAGAGATATTTATTTGTAGTTGTTGTTTTTAATGTACTATGTGATTTCTATTTTCCTTGGGTTTTCCCCTATGGTTTATCTCCTACTGTGTTTCATTTTGGTACCCTGTGTATTGTGTATACATTTACCTTAATTAGGGAAGGGAAGAGGAACAACAAAATGGCGAGACAAAGGACAAAAGGCAAACCAATGCATAGCAATACTCAGAAGACAATATGTTGGAAATGTACATTACAACTTGTGAAGGGTTTTGGGGTGAATGAAAACTGTGAGAAAAATGAGAGAGAGGATAATAAGTTTGAAAAGTTATGTATTCACTGCCTTACAATTGCTAACGCAGTGCACATCACTTTCACATTAAAATTAAATTTAAAATATAAGCTGCATGAAATAAAATTTCACTGTATTGGTATAGTAAATATTGTTCTTTATGTAGTAACTTTAAAAAAATCAGTACTATTTGGCATCTAATTTGAATGAATTACCCCTTCTTTATGGGAGGGCCATCAACTTGAAAGTTATCCAACTAGACAATTTTTTCACAATATACTTGCCAATATTTTCAAAAAAGAATTAACTAGTACTTTCTCATACCAAAACCGAAAACCGTTTAATTCTATGGAAACCCAAAACTTTTAAAAGTAAATAAGTTGTTAAGAGGACAGAATATGTATGTTCTACAAAATTCCTATGACTAATAACTACTCACTTTCAAATTCTGAACATTCCATACCTGAGAGATTCAAAATAGTACCTGTTTCCATGTTATGTAATTCTGCAATAGATGCATTTTCCAATGGGGTGTTACAGATTGAGAAGTGAACAGAAAAATAGCCACATTCTGGTATAGGATAAAACTGTAAAGCATCGGTTATAATTAATTCTTCAAGAGTAAGCAATTGTTTATCAGATTAAGCTATTGTTTCTATGACCATCAATCCCAAAATTTATGCCATAAAGTCATCCTAGACCAACAGTTTCCAACTTGTAGGGTGCACCTCAAAATTCTCTTAATTCACATCACAAATAGCTTATCTCTATTGGGAAAAAATAATACACCTCTGCTAATGTGATGCCCTCCGTGTTCTGGAAAGAACACCACAATAAACTGGGTTGCATCATTTTTCCTCCACTGGTATTCTTGCAAATATTTATATTTATACTTTTTTTAACTATCATAGATATTCAGTACGCTAAGATCAGAAGATTACAGTTCAAAGCCCACCCAGGCAGGAAAGTTCCCTAGATTCCTATCTCCAATAAACTTCTCAGCAAAAGCCAGACACAAGTGGTACTGAGGTTGAAGTAGTAAGGCACAAGCCTCTACAACTGAGCCACATTCCCAGCCCCTGCTTGGTTTATTTAATCTAGATACAGATTAGCAATTCTGAACTTCTCCCGTGATATTATCCACTGGACTTCTCAGACTGTTTATGTACTATTTTCAAAGATGTTCTAACATTTGACACAGGGTGTGAACATTTTCAATGCATCTGCCGGGTCTCTGATTCATTCCTCCATAGATCCAATCCCTTTAATATTGATTACTTGACTCTCTTACTATCTCTGGTCTTTACCTATGTAATATTCTCAAACTTTTTTGAAGAAAGTTCATTTGAGGATTTTCTCATTTTAAAAATTATTACTTGATTCTAGTTTTACTCAGGACATCTTTCCTATTGTTTTCTAACTTTTCTACATATTCTGAGAGTTGCTTCAGAAGCACATATAAGTGCCTCTGTGCTTATGTGTATGTTTATATGTATGTTTGCAAAAGCCTCAAGCTCTTATTCATCATTCTTTCTCATGACTGTTATTCCATCACCTGAGCCATTTTTCCAATCCAGCTTTTGGCTGGTTAATTATAGATAGTGTCTCAAACACTGTTCTGCCCAGGCTGGATGCAAACTGAACTTCCCAGACTCCTTTACATTCTTAGGTTTCATTTATCCAGTAGAATCAACTTTTAAACTACAAACATTTTTTGAGTGTAATGTCTAAGCTGTAGTCCAGATTTTTAACTCAAGATTTCATATAAAGATAGATGAATATACAAATTACATATGCTGAGTGTACACTGTTAGAAATGTGATCCTAAGCTGGGTGGTGTTGAGATCTGAGGATTGGGGTTCAAAGCCAGCCCCAGTAGGAAAGTCCCGGAGACTCTTTTCTCCAATTTACTGCAAGAAAATTGGAAGCGGCACTGTGGCTCAAGTGGTAGAGCATTAGCCTTGAGCGGAATAGCAGAGGGACAGTGCCCAGGCCCAGAGTTCCAGTGCCAAGACCACCACCAACAAAAATATATAAGTAAAGGAAAGAAAAAAAGGTGATCTTATCCACCAGTTCATGGCTAGTATAATCCCTGCTCTCTCAAGATGGACTTTTTTTTTCAAATTAAGACCATGCTTTTATATCTGACTTGCATTTGAAACATAATTATTCTTCCATTCTACTTTCTACAATGTTGTGTCATTAGCAAGCGTGATTTAGAATCTACTTCGTGTTCCACATAAGCGTAATACTTTCTCTATGTCACTTTCATAAATCTACATACTGGACTTGGCTTTATTGTTTCAACGTGGTCTTATTTGTAGAGTCTTCTGTAGTGTATTGAACCCTTATACTTAAACACAGAATTTCTCTTTCTCTTATTATTCCTATAGTTAACATGAGTTAACAAATTCATGTACACTTGGGAAATAATGTGCAGCACATACACTCACAAAAAAAATGATCTGAGAACCTTCTCCCCTTTAAAATTCGCCTTAATTTAAGGAGAATCTACAAATTTTGAACTCAATATACTCATGGATAATGTATTTATAAGAAATATAAATTTCATATTTTCTCTTTACTAAGTTGTCTGTGAAACACGTGTTAACACAGGTCCAAAGGTGTCCTTGTGTTATTTCGGTGAAGCCAGAAAACATTCATTATACCTCAAGCAGCACCATAGATTGTTCCTGAAAGTAACTGTTACTGGATGTGGAAACTGATCCTAGGAGAGGAATGGAACATAGAAATTTGACAAAGTTAAAATTAACTTGTGATTTCCTTTTTACTGTAAAAGAAGAGAATCCGAAGGCTTGAAGGAAACTCTGTCCCTGACTTTTTCTAGTGTGTTTTTACTCATATATAACTTTTCTGTAAACTTCTATTTGAGAGAATTACAAAAAGATATAATGTGCCATTTGATGGCTCGCATAGAACAAAAGGAAATAACGTTGTTTTAAATATGATCTACTGCAGGGGCTGGGAAGGTGGCTCAGTGGTAGAGCACTTGCCTTGCTTGCCTGAGGCCCTAGGTTAGATTCCTCAGCACCACATAAGCAAAAATAAGCCAGAAGTGGTGCTGTGGCTCAATTGGTAGATCACTAGCCTTGAGTTGAAGAGCTGAGGTAAAGCACCCACGCCCAGAGTTCAGGGCCACGACTGGACCCCCCCTCCAAAAAAAATTCTACTGCAAAGAAACAAAGACATGTTAGTTTAAAAGTGTTTTATGAATGGATATTTCACCCCTGAGATGATTCTTTTTCTTTTTTTTTTGTCGGCCATGGGGCTTGAACTCTGGGCCTTGGCACTGTCCCTCAGCTCTTCAGCTCAAGGCGAGCACTCTACCACTTGAGCTACAGCGCCACTTCCGGTTTTCTGGTAGTTTATTGGAGATAGGAGTCTCACGGTCTCTCCTGCCCGGGCTGGCTTTGAACCGCTATCCTCAGATCTCAGCCTCCTGAGTAGCTAGGATTACAGGCGTGAGCCACCAGTGCCTGGCCCCTGAGATGATTCTTTTGTTGCATTAGTCAGTTATCAATTCCTTTAGTTTGGTCCTGAGTTCTCTAGAGCAATAAGGATTCCAAAAAAGCATCTAGTGCGTATGATCAGCAAAAGGAGTCACTTTTCAGACCAGTACTCCTTTAAGGAAGGTCCCAATGAAATATCTGTTTTTTTTTTTTAGCTTGTGTTGGTTCTGCGGCTTGAACCCAGAGGTTGGACCCTGTCCCTGAACAATTTTCTTTCCTGCTCACCTACCCGCAAAACTAGTACTCTACTGCTTGAACCAAAACTCCACTTGTGTATTTTTTGCTGTGTAATTACAGATAAGAGTTTGACAGACTCTCCTACCTGGTTTGGCTTTAAACAAAGATAGTAAGAAAGCCAAGTGACATCAACTGTATAGACTTCTCTTTTCAAAAAGAAAATTTAGATGAAGTTTATTGTAAAGGTAATATTTGAAAATTTTTTCTTTCTTTATTAATATGAGCATACCTTACAGAGGAGTTAATTACATGGGCAAGATAACGAGTGCATTTCATATCAATCATTGTTGCCTCCTCTTTGTTTCCCCTTCCCATCTCTTCCCATATACCCCCTCCCCACACTTGATCCTCCCCCCCCCACCAAAGTTTTAATGTTCGTTTTTCGACATAACAACTTGTACATCTCATTATTTCAATGGGTCCACCTGTATCCCTGGTATAACGATTTGTTTTTGGAGAATATGTCCAACAAATAATCCATAACATAACTCAGCAAAAGTAGGTGCACTGAATCATTTTGGAATTATTTTCTTTTGCTTGGGAAGATTATTGATCTTGTCCTTCCTTTTGGGGAAACTTAAAGTCATATTTCACCTTTTTTGATGGTTGTGGGGCTTGAACTCTGATCCTGGGTGCTTAGCTACAGCACCACCTTCGGGTTTCTGGTGGTTAATTGAAGGTTAGGCTCTCATGGACTGTCCTGACAAGGCTGGCTTTGAACCACAATACTCTGGTGTCAACCTCCTGAGTAGCTAAGATTAAAGTAGTAAACCATCAGTTCCTGGCTCATATTTGCATTTATGTGCACTGAATGACACTGTGTAGAAAAAAATGGAAATTTTAACCAAATGATGACATTGCAGCATTTCAGAAAAATTGAAGTGGCAATAAATATGTCCTCCTTTTCCATTTTGTAACATTAATGACTTATGAGCTATGGGACTCTTACATTAGCATCCTCTGCCATCTGTATAGGTGTATTTAGTTTCAGGAAATGTTCATAGAGAAATGTAGAAATAATAAGATTTTTAGAAAGCAAAGGAGATAAGGTATGAAAGAATAGCATAGAAGGAGATACATTTTTCAAACAGAGATTAAGAGCTAGCCTAAGAGATTTAGAATGCTAAAGGCAATGAGGAAAAGCCTAGTTGACAACTAGTTCTACAATAACCAAAAATGGTTCTCAAGAACAGTTTCTGGTATACCTTAATTACTATCATTTATTCCTTCCATCTGGAGTTATTCTTTATTTTCTGTCACAACTTTTAATTAGCCTCTGACTTTTTGGTGCCATAATTGACCAAAAAGCTTTCAAGATTACACCTAGCCTACCCTTCATTTGTCATTATCAGTGATGACACAAATCCTGGAATCGTTGAATTTCCAGAATTAAACTTTAACTGACATCTAAGCACATTCCTGGCATTAATTGCTGTGACTTAATGAACAAAACTTTTTTCAACACAGTATCCTCATATAAGTAAAGTACATGAATCAGGTGTCAGTATGGAAGGACCAATTATATATTCCAAGTATGGGTTATTTATTTTGCATTTACTGTTTTTTTGTTTGTTTTTTTTTTAATTTGTTTTTTTCTTTTTGCCAGTCGAGAGGCTTAAACTGAGGGGTAGGGAATTTTCCTGAGCTTTTTTTTTTCTTGCTCAATGCTAGCTCTCTATCACTTGAGGCACAGCACCACTTCCAGTGGGGTTTTTTATGCATTACTAAGGAATTGAACCCAGGGTTTCATGGATGGTAGGTAATCACCGTACCATGAAGCCACATTCCCAGAGCCCTAAATAACTTTCTTAAGATGGCAATACATTTTCATTACGTAACTACGTATCATAATTTTGGCCAGGTGCTAGAAAATGATGTAGAAAACAATACAATACAATAAGTCTAGTAAGGCTGGATGGACAATGAAGAACTGTCACTGTCTAGCCAGGGAACAGAGGGGCTTATCTCATGGAGCTGTTTCAACAAGCTGAGCGAGACAGCTCCTGACCCAGAGCCAACCTCCAGAATGAGAGGGCCTCCTTGGGTTCCAGCCACATGGGGATGCTGGGCCCCCTGCTCCAGCACCTATTCAAACAGTTCTTGTGAGAGATAGAGAAAAAAAGTCAAAATTACAATTAAGTCTGGTGCCAGTGGCTCAGAATTCTAATCCTAACTACTCAGGACGCTGAGATGTGAGGATCATGGTTCATAAACAGCCCAGGCAGGACCGTCTGTGAGACTCTTACTCCAAAGAACCACCATAAAATCAGAAGTAGTGCTCTGGGCTGAAGTGGTAAAGCACTAGCCTTTTGCTGAGGCTCTCAGGAACATCACCTATGCCTAGAGTTCCAGCCCCATGACTGACAAGAAGTGGACTTCCTACAACAAGAAGTGGATTGAATAGCACCCATTGTCCTAGGGAGCAAGTTAGCGAAGTCAGGCAGAGCTTCCTGGGAAGTTGAAGTCATAACTAGGTCACCTGGCTTCTCTCTGCCTTGGTTTCACCAGCTACAAAACTCAACAGAGTGAAGGATCCTCTTCCTCATGGGTATAGGGTAATTATGAAAGAGAGCAATGTTTTGTTTCATAATCCCACATCTGTTACAAAATTAACAAGCCCCACCTGAGCCCTTTCCGGCTACCTTCCTGTTATTTGCTCACAGAATTGCGGAGAACCTAATCTAAAGGCTGCTCCCTCTGTACCTAGCCATGCTCCGGAGATCCCTCTGTATAAATCCCTTGTTTCCTCATAACTCCTCTGAGGAGAATGAGGTCTAATGGTTGTGACCCTACCCAGAGCTTCACCTGTGGTCAAGAATCGACTGCTGTGATTTTTTTTTTTTTTTGCCTGCTCAAACTGACTTAAGAAACAATTCAAGCCACAGGAAAATCAAAAACCACAAGCAGACCAGAGACTCCAACAAGAGACAGGTTAAGGACAGAAGGGAGATACAGGATCTTCCAATCCCCCCCCCCCAAAAAAAATCAACGAACTCTTTTTTTTTACCTTTTATAAAAAATTTTTTCTAAAATTTTTTTTTAATTTTTAATTTCTAACTTGAATTTTTTTCTATTAATTTTTCTTCCTCTCATAATTTTTATTTTAGAGGATATGTGTGTGTACTTTTTTTTCTCTTTAAAAATTTTTTTTTGTTTAGCTCTACTGATCATTTGATTCTTTCTTTCTTTCTTTCTCACTCTTTTCACTTTTTCTTCTTTTTCATTCTTCTTTGCGTGACTTAATTGTTGTTCTGCTCATCCTCAGATATGCCAATAATTGATTATTAGATCTCAATGTGTACACACTTCATCCAGAAATTTATTACTCAATTTAAAACCTCTTAGACTTAAATTCCTTAAAAGCGGTACTACCTCTTTATACGTACATAATATTTTAAGCATATTTATTTTTAAATTTTTTCACATCTCCTTTATATCCCTCCCCTTCTCTTATTCTATCCATATTCTTCTCTAAATATTACGTTTTCATTTTGCATAATTTTTAAATGTTGCACTTCTTAATTTTTAATTTTTGTTTTTCTATTTTTTCTTAACTTTTCTTTCTCTTTCTTCTTATTTTCTCTCTCTACTATCATTCTTTCCAACCTATTTCCTGCTTTGAGATTAGGATTTAGTTAACTTAACTCTCCCACTGCATTTCCACATCCGTATATGCCGATTTTTACCCATATCTCACCCTAAAAATAATAATTTCTCTTTGCCAAATTCATCTTTGTGGTTCGTAGCCCCTTAATACATAATTGTTTGTATCTGTTGTATCTGGTGTATCTGGTGTATCTGTTGAACTAGATTGTATCTGCAGATATTTGACTGTAAAACTACAGACTTTGGTTGATGCTTGCCTTTAAATAGTGTGCTAGCACAAAATCAGCGTTACTTTCATCCCAAATTGGCAGAGCAACCTGGAAAAACACAAGAAAAATGGCAAGTCCGGGTATCTCAACTCCCACTCATGATAATCAGGGGTCAGAAAAGATAATCAATAATCCAGAGGAGAGGTCCCCAAAAGCTCTACAAACCCTACTGGTAATTATGGTCAATGAAAAGATTGAAAACCTGCAAAGGACTCTGAATGAGCGTGATAGGGAGACAGAGGAGGAAAAAAAATTTAATACAAGAATATCATGAGCGTGAGGAAGCTACTCAAAAATTGATACATAATTGAATGAGCAGATTGAGAACACTCAAAGAGAAATAAAGGAATGTCGTGAGCAGGCTGAGATCACTCAAAGAGAACTACAGGAACTGCGTGAACATGAAGAAGCTAATCAGAGAGAAATACAGGAATTGAGAAAGCGGGATGAGAATGCAGAATGATCACTAAAGGCATTCATGGAATCCATAAACAGAGAACTGAAAGATGTCAGGGAGACCACAAAGGGAATGCTGAATGGAACCCCATAGAAGGAAGGGGAATAACCAATCAACTAAATAATTTGAGAATAAACACTGAAAACCAAATTAAGGAAGTAAAGAAGTTCACACAAGATCTAAAACAATGCTCCAACAAATAATTTGAAGCCATCAAAGCTGACCAACTAGAAGAAAAAGAAATTCAAAACAAAGTAAAAGTCTTGATAGTAGGTTAGGTCATGCAGAAGATGGAATCTCGGAGTTGGAAGACAGCCTAGGTATTATAGAGAAAGGACATACAACCATCCAAGACAAATCCAAGAAATATGATAGATCTATTCAACACTGGGAAGACACCATCAGAAGGCCTAATCTGTGGATAATGGGTGTAGAGGGGAACCTAGAAACAGAAGTTAATGGTCTAGGAAATTTGTTTAACAGGATCCTATCAGAGAACTTCGCAAACATGCAAAAAGATAGGCCATTCAGATACAAGAAGCTTTTAGAACTCCAAAAAGACCAGACCAATATAAGACATCCCACCATCAAATTATAATCCATGCAGGATCAATTCAGCCCAAAGAAAAGATCCTTAAAACTGGCAAGGAGAAAAGATCAATCACCTATAAAAGGAAACCAATTAGAATCCTCTCAGATTTCTCAGCGGAAAAAATCATAGCAAGAAGAGCCTAGAATGATGTATGCCATGCCCTAAAGACAAACAATTATCAACCAAAATTCTGTACCCAGCTAAACTCTCCTTCTTAACTGGAGGTCAAATAAAAACCTTCCATAGAAAAGAAAAATTAAGACAATATATCTCCACCAAACCAGCTCTACAAAACATTCTTAAAGACGTCCAACACATAGAAAACTAAGTAGATAACAATAAATGCCAGGAAATCGCACCCAAACTGAGAATCCAAGAACCATAAGAAGAACCCAGTAGACGCAGCCCCAAGAAGATGGATAAAATGACAGGTACTCCGAAATACCTCAGTCCTATATCTCATCATTAACAACTTAACTCTCCAATTAAGCGACTTAGACTATCAAGTTGTATTAAAAAGCAAGATCCTTCTATCTGCTGCCTTCAGGAGTCACATCTTGCCCATAAAAACAAACACATTTTGAATGTGAAATGCTAGAACAAATCTATCAAACAAACGGCCCCCATAAACAGGTGAGAATTGCAATCCTAATATCAGATATAAGAGCCTTCAAATTAAAATTCGTGAGAAGAGATAAAGAAGGTTATTACATACTAATAAGGGATTTCTCCTTCAGAAGGATATTACAATTCTAATTATCTATTCGCCAAACAAGTGAAAACCCAAATTTATCCAAGAAACAGCACTTTCCCTCAAATCTCACAGAGATACAAAGACACTAATTGTTGGGGAATTTAACACACCACTCTCCCTACTAGATTGATCAACTCGGCAAAAACTCAACAGAGAAACTGTAGATCTAAAAAACTGCATAGATCAACTAGATTTCACAGACATCTACTGAATATTTCACCCAGCAGCATCAGAATACACATTTTTCTCAGAAGCACATGGAACATCTTTCAAAATAGAACACATTTTAGTCCACAAAGCAAACTTATCCAAATTCAGAAACATTGAAGTTATACCTTGCATTCTCTCAGGCCACAAGGGAATAAAATTAAAATCAACACCAAAAGCCACCAGAGAAAATCCTGTAACTCATGGAGGCTGAAGAACACACTGCTGAATCACTAGTGGGTCATAGAAGAAATTAGAAAGGAAATTCAAATGTTCAAAAACACATAAATTATCAGCTCCTTTGGGACACAGCAAAGGCAGTACTCTGGGGCAAGTCTATAGCTCTGAGTTCCTACATCAACAAATTGGAGTGATATGAAACCAACAATGTAGTGACACATCTAAACCTCCTTGAAAAAGAGCACCAAGATACACCCCAATCCAGTAGAAGCAAAGAAATAATTAAAATTAAATCAGAAGTTAATGAATTAGAATCCAAAAAAAATCATAGAAAGAAGCAACAAAACAAAGGTTTGTTACTTCCAAAAAATTAACAAAATTGACAGACGCTTAGCAAATCTTATCAGAAAAACAAAGAACACACATAAATAAACTCAGAAATGAGAATGGAAACATCACCACAGAATCAACCAAGATTCAGAACATTATAAGGAAATATTTCTCAAAATTTCATGCTAATAAGTTTGAGAACTTAGCAGAAATGAACCTTTTCCTAGGAAATATTGACACGCTGAAACTAAACCAAGAGGAGTTAAACCATCTTAACAGGCCCATATCAAGCATTGAAATAGGAACAGCAATAACAAACCTCCCACCTAAGAAAAGTCCAGGCCCAGATGGCTTTACAGCAGAATACTATAAGGCCTTCAAAACAGAGCTCACACCAATACTCCTCCAAATCTTGAAATTGAAAATGAAATTGAAAGAGAAAGTTCACTACTGAACTTATTCTATGAAGGCATCATAACTCTCATCCCAAAACCAGGCAGGAACTCATCACAGAAAGATAAATATAGACCCATTACTTTGATGAACATTGATGCAAAACTTCTCAACAAAATTTTGGCTAATCGACTTCAACAATTCATCCAAAAAATCCTAACCATAATCAAATAGGATTAATTTCAGGGATGCAAAGCTGGGTCACATCAACAGGAGCAAGGATAAGAAACACATGGTTATCTTAATAGTTGCAGGAAAAGCATTTGACAAGATCCAGCGCCCCTTTATGATGAAGGATCTGGAAAAATTAGGAATCCATGGAACTTTCTTCAATACAATAAAGACTATATATGACAAATCTACTTCCAGCACTATACTTAATGGTGAAAAAATAAGCCATTTCCTCTTAACTCAGGAACGAGACAAGAATGTCCACTCTCTCCATTTCTCTTCAATCTAGCATTAGAATGCGTAGCTACAGGAATAAGACAAGATGTAAACCTAAAGGGGATCCAAACAGGGAACAAAGAAGTAAAACTCTCCCTCTTTGCAGATGTCATGATCTTGTATTTAAAGAATCCCATAGACTCCACTCCCAAATTCCTCAAGCTGATTCAAAACTTTGACAAAGTAGAAGGGTATAAAATTAACCCTCAACAAAATGGCTTTTCTCTATACCAACAATGAGAAAAGTGTGGCTGAAATTAGGAAAGCATCTCCATTCGTAATAGTCCACAAAAAATAAAATACCTAGGAATTAACTTAACCAAAGAAGTGAAGGACCTCTATGATGAAAATTTTAAAAACCTGAAAAAGGAAATCAAAACAGATCTTAGAAAGTGGCAGAAACTCCCATGCTCCTGGATTGGAAAGATCAACATCGTGAAAATGGCCATCCTTCCCCAGGCTCTCTACAAATTCAATGTGATACCTATCCATATTCCAACCTCATTCTTCAAGGAAATAGAAGAGGCAATCCAATAATTCATAGGGGACAAAATAAAAGACCTCAAATATCAAAAATGATCCTCAACAGAAAGAACAGTCCTGGAGGAATATCAATACCAAATTTCAAACTCTACTACAAAGCCATAGTAATCAAAACAGCTTGGTACTGGCACAAGAACAGACCTCAGGACCAATGGAATAGAATTTAAAATCCAGAAATGAACCTACATACCTATAGCCATTTAATATTTGATAAGGGAGCTAACAAAATTGAATGGAAGAAAGACAGCTTCTTCAGTATATGGTTCTGGCAAAATTGGTTACCTACTTTTAGAAAACTAAAACTAGATCCTTATATATCACCTTGCAATAGAATCAAATCCAAATGAATCAAAGAAATCAGAGTCAAAGCAGACACTCTGAAAACTTTAGAGGGGAACAGGAGAAATCCTAGGTCTCCTTGGCACAGGCTGAAATTTTCTTAATAGAGACCCAGAAACACAAGAAATCAAAGAAAGGTTGGACAAATGGGATTGCATGAAATTGCAGAGATTCCGAATGGCAAAGGACATAACTAGTAAGATCATTATAAAGCCCATGGATTGGGAGAAAATCTTCACTAACCATACAACGGACAAGAGTCTCATATTTAAAGCATCACTGGAACTCAAAAAATTAACTCCCCCAACAACAAATCTTCAAAGAAACAACTGCCCAATAAATAAGTGGGCTAAAGACTTAAAGAGAAACTTCTCTGTAGAGGAAAAGAGGATGGCCGATAGACACATGAAGAAATGCTCAACCTCTCTAGCCATAAAAGAAATGCAAATCAAAACAACATCGAGATACCACCTCACCCCAGTTAGAATGGCTATAATCAAGAACTCTGATAACAACAGATTCTGGAAGGGATGTGGACAGAAGGGAACCTTACTATATTGTTGGTGTGAGTGTAAATTTGTTCAAGCTCTTTCAAAAGCAGTATGGAGGTTCATCAAAAGACTCCAAATAGAGCTCCCCTATGATCCAGCAATCCCACTTTGGGCACTTACCCAAATGTTCACAAACAAGACCTCACTAAAGCTACCAGCACACCTATGTTTATTGCAGCCATTTTTACCATATCTAAGATATGGAACCAACCGAGATGCCCCTCGGTAGATGAATGGATCAACAAAATGGGGTATATATACACAATGGAATTCTATGCCTCCATCAGAATGAATGACCTTGCTCTATTTGTTAGGAAATGGAAAGACTTGGAAAAAATTATAGTAAGTGAAGTAAGCCAGGCCCAAAGGAACATAGGTCCCATGGTTTCCCTTATTTTCAATAACTAGTATATATCTGAGTCAAGCAGAAAAGTTCATGTTAGGAAAATGAACCCTAAGGTGTGTATTCAAATTTTTTTTCTTTCATACTATTGTTTCTAGTACATTTATAAGATTATTTCTTTGTTGCTTTTTATGTCACTCCCTCACGGTACAATCCCTGCTTTCACTGTATTTGATGTTATAATTTATGGAGGGGAAGGGAAAAAACAAATCGTTTAAATAGGGATTACAGGTGGACCCATTGCAACAATGAGACGTAGAATTTGTATGTCAAAAATGAACTTTACCACTTTGGTAGGGGGAGGTGAAGGTCGGGTCAGGGTGCCGGGGGGAGGATGGGATGGGAAGGGGAAACAAAGTAGGAGGCTACAATGCTTGATAAGAAATGTACTCATTATCTTCCCAATATAATTTTAACCCCTCTGTACAATGTTTTCACAATTAAAAAAAAAAAAAGAAAAAAAAGATTCGGCTGCTGTGGACTAAAAGTTAGGGATAATCCATCTAAATCAATGATTGCTTATGTTGCTATATGTCTACCATTCCAACTATACAGTACCAGGCCTGGTGGAGCATACCTGTCACAGATATGAGGACCTCTATCCAGTCCAGCCAGAGCATATATTGAGGCTCTGCTTCAGAAATGCCCAAGACAGAAAGGTGGCTCCTCACAGACAGGGAGAGGACACAAGTAGTGGGTCATGGTGCCCCCAGAGGGGTGTCTGACCCGGGGTAGGGGTGGTTTTGCGGCAGCCACTCACAAGTGCTGCTGGGAGAAGTTGCTTGAGGCTGCTCCAGGTGGGGCGAGCAGCGATGGCAGTGGCATTGCAGACACATGGCCTCAGAGAAGAGAACCAGGCCCAGGGAACAGGTTGGGGCTTTACATGCCCTGGCAGTGTGCCATTGCCTGATGTTTGAAATTCCGAACCTTGGGAAGGCAGGGAGGGGGCTGGGGCATAGGCAGGCATCTCAATTTCCTTCTATATTCCAGTCACCTTGTGTCTCTTCTCAGCCATCTCTACCTTCCTCAACTCCTGGTAATGGTGTAAAGTAACAGAGGGAATCCAGGTGCTACCAGGCAGCATGGAATGTGGGCGTGGCACCATTCTTGTATCTCATTGGTCATAAAGAACAATGAAAGAATGAGGGTGTGGCCAGAATCCTGTGATGCAAACAGTATGTGAGGAGTCAAGAAGATAGCAGCTCCCCCAGCCCTTTTCCCAGGGAACAATGTCCAATTCAGTTGGAGACAAGAGGGTGACCTCCTTTAGCCGGATGGCTGCACAGATTGTTGTGTATGGCTATTTGTTCCCAGTCCCAGACCTTGAACTGAGTATATGGGCACAGTCTGTGAGCTGCTTTTGCTCAAGGCTGGCCTTCCACACTGTAGCCACAGGGATTCTGGCTTTGTTGGCACTGAAGTTGGACTTTCTTTCCTAGGGTGACTTTGACCATGATCCTCCCATCATAGCCTTGTAAGTATCAAGGAAGACTGTTGAGAGCCACTGGTGCCTGCCTAATCATTGGTCTTACTGATGTTCTTGGACAGACTGGTGAGTTCCATATCCTTGGGTTTAAGTGGTGGGAGCTGTAGCCCACAGTTGGAATCCTGGTCCTGCCACCTCCAAATGGAAGGCAATCCTTAGAAATTTATTCCTGTCCATATGATTACCGATGGAATATGATGTATGTCATGATTGAAAGAGAATTTCTTCAATGATTCTAGGATAAAATTATATACAATTATGTTATAGGACACTAATCAATGTTAATTAATGCTTTATGAAGCATTTAAACAATCACATTCATAAAATGGAGGCATAATGAAATACCTAAGAATTACTATAATATTACATAATATAAAGGTGCCATTTTTCTGCCAGGACTGGGATTGGAACCTATGGCCTTGGTAACTCTGTTGCACTGTGTGGGAAGTGGAAGCTGGCCTCCTTGAAGTCAAGAAATTCAAGTCTTTTCTTTAGGCCTGAAATAGATCCCCACCACTAGAAAACATCCTATTCATGTACAATTTACATATATGATTTATATTTATATACATATGGTGACTCCATATTGCATTCAGTGATGTTATTTTATTTTTTTGCTTTATTCATGTATTGACAATTTATTTTGACTATTATACCACATAAAAATTGGTTACATTGATTACATAAGATATAGGTCTGCATATGTATTCCACTTCATACGTGACACCCAAGACTTTCACAGAAAAGGAAAACATGTGTCGCCATCAACTTCTTACTCCACAATTCAATTTTGGGGAGTGCTGGCATCTGAACTCACGGCCTACAAGCCTACAAGGCCCAATTAATGAATGGGTTAGTGTCGGCACTCCATCCTGGGGCAAACTGAGCTGACCGGCTGTTCCCAAGACCTGAGATCAAGCCCCAGGTGTTAGCAAAATAAGAACAGATTGACATGCAGATGGCAGTACGCTAATAAATATTTATTTTTATAGAGTGTTAGAGATGTCTATAAATTATTCAGTTATATAGACTGCATTCCTATCAATTCCTGGGTGCTAATCATGCGTCCATGTAATTAATGTTCTTGTTTTCATCCTTATACTAGTAATGAAATCAATCACTGTCCTGAAATTATTGTGTTCCTGTAAGTAATAATATTCTTCTTATGCTTCATAAATATTAAATAAAATCAATTAGCCTCCTGAAATGATGCTGCCTAAATTTATAGGAGCATCATTCATGATCAACTCATTGAACCTTGACACTGATAACATTCCATTTTTCTTCCTATGGATGGCAACCATTTTCTTAGTATCTCCTGCCGTTGGTTGGTATTAGGAGGGGGATTCAAATCAGGGCTAGGTTGCCACGTGGGCCTATGACTTCCCAGATATTCTGGCAGCCTACAGCAATGCAAGGTGAAGTACCCTTTGCAATAGTATCATTCAGACCCATGTGGGTCACCGAACAAAGGAAGAAAACATAAAAAGGCCACATTTTTTCTGTGCATAGCTTTCCCTGCAAGACCTGGGGGTCTAGGATCCCAGAAGTAGCTCTAGGTCTAGTGGCTGTACCCCAGCCTAGGGTGATTGAAGCTGAGGCAGAGTTGCCACAACCTGAATTCAAGCCCATACTGAGAAAAGTAAAATAAAAAAAATTAGCTCCCTGGCTTGCAATTCGTGATATTTATTCTTCCAGGCATTGGATTTGAACCCAGGATCTGGGTAAATCTAGTGAGGGATAAAATTGTAAGAGTGAGACTAGAAATGTGGCTTAGTGGTAAAGAGTTCGCTTAGCATGCATGAATGCCAGGGTTTAATCCTCAGTGTCCCATACTCAGAAAAATCCAGTAGCTGTGGAGTGGCCCAAGTGGCTAACTTGAAGAAAAGGAGTTCAGAGACAGTACCCACACCCTAAGATCAATCCCAAGGACTGCCAAAAACAATAGACGAGATGTCAGTGGCTCACACATGGAACTTGAGAATCTCAGGTGGCTGGGAGCTGAAGATCACAGTTCAAAGAAAGCCTAATCAAAGAAAGCCTTTTAGATGCCTATCTCCAGTGAACCACGACAAGACCCCATGTGGCACTGTGGTTCAAGTGGTAGAGTGTTCTCCTTGACTTGAGGGGCACTGAAACATGCACAGTGGAAGTCAAAACGAGGGTGAAAGTTAACCCCTTTGAGTCGGGTGATCCTGACGGTCATAGGCCAGATTGGAGGGGAGGTATGGCACCCTACGAGACCTGTGAGAGGGACTTGCAAGACCCAGACCCCTATCCCATGGAGTGGCCAAGGGGTGGGGAAGTAACCTACTGGAAGACCTACCCTGGAAAGAAGGGCCACCCGAGAGCCCGGACTCTAGGCCACGGGATTCACTTCCCCAAGCATATCCATTCAATCTGTCACCAGGGGCTAACAGGCCCTTGGAGTAGTATCCATGGGAAGCTAAGGATCTTAAAGAGCTCCACAAGGCGGTGGCAGAGGATGGCCCAAACTCTCCTTGGGCCCAGACCCTATTACAGGGCATTGCTTATCACCCATGTGTCCCTAAGGACTGGCTGGATGTGGCCAAAGCCGTCCTTACTAGTTCTCAGTTTATTAAATGGTGTGCATTTTTTGAGGAGGAATGCAGAGTGTGGGCGGAGAATAACTGGCAAGCTCAACCTGCGATAGCTGTTACTTATGCCATGTTAGCAGGGATGGGGGAAGGGTACTCCACTGACATCCAACAGGCCACAATACCTGGCCCGTACTGTGACCAGGTGAGGCAGGCATGACTTGCCGCGTGGTACAAACTGGATGATAGGCCTACTGAGTCCCCCATAGCAGGAGTGAGACAAAAACTGGGTGAGCCTCTACCAGATTTCATAGACCGAATCCAATCGAGCATTCACAGCAAGCTGATGGAAGGGAACCTCCATGATCAGTTTGTAAAGCAGCTGGTCTGGGAAGGGATGAATGCAGACCACCGCATGGCCTGCATAGGATTGAGAGAGAGTTCTCTGGGCAGCTGGGTGGTGGCCTCCCAGGATGTGGGAACACAATAGCACCAGTTCCAATCATTAGCTTTAGCTTTAAAGGCTCAGACATCTGCAATGACTGAGGCTATTACCCAGGCATTGGCAGCCCAGGGCCAAGGAACCCCAAGATCATCTGGGAGAGGACTTGTTTTAAATGCAGGCAGGAAGAGCACTTGAAGAGGGACTGTTTACAACAATCCCCCACCAATCGGCCTGGGGGCAAACCATCCCCTACACTCTGCCCCACAGGCGGGGAGGAGTACAAGTTTGATTTAGATGGGAAGCCTTTAAACTAGGAGAGGGGCATCCTCCAGTCCCACTAACTCAAGGAGTAACCCCCTCTGCTGAGAAGCCCAGGCAGCCTTGTGGCAGGGTGACCCAGGCCCATTGGACCGTCCCCCTGGTGGAAGGACTCTGCCCTAAAATGAGTATTCTCGTAGGCGGAAAGAGGTTTCACTGCTTAATTGACACTGGGGGCAGATTGAACCATACTCAGGGAGGAGGAAGTGCCCTTGAACTGGAAGCTTTCACCTGGGCCCCTGTTATTGGGGGTAGAGGGCAACACCCAGTTCCAAGAGACGGTTGCCCTTATGACATGGACTAGCCCAGATGGAGAACAGGAAAAGATATGCCCTTTAGTGGCAAAAAAAACTCCCTGCCAATTTACTAAGACAAGACATGCTAAGACAAATGTATGCTGTGGTCACTACAGACCATCAAGCATCCTATGATGATATCCTGGATGGGGATGAAGCACAAAGGCTTAAACAGGTTCTAGAGGGAGTTAAGGAAAAGGATTTTTGTAACTTTCATAATTACAGAGAAGAACATAGGGGACCCATTCAGGTGCACCACCAACCCTAAAATGTCACTTCCTCCGGAGTACCTCCCATTAGGTGGAAGCCGGGAAGCCCAATCTGGATGGAGCAGTCACCATTGACCATATCTAACACCAATATTTGTTATTTCAAAAGCCTCCTGGGCTTGGCATATGCTCCAACATCTACATAAGATACATGAAAGGATGGAGCTAATAAGAACGCCCCTAAGAAGCATGCCGTGGACTCCTGCTGTACCATCAGAATATACCTTGGTTGTAAAAGATTATTTTTTTCTATCCCCCTGACATGACAATGGAGGGGACCTGACCCCCTAGTTACTATGGGCAGGGGATTTGGATGTGTTTTTCCCATAGGGGAGACAGCCCCCATTTGGATCCCTGCCAGGAACCTTAAGTTTTTACCCATCTCCTCGATACAAGAGGATGCCCAAAGATAAACTAACAAACAAGGAAAGAAAAACAGCCATGGGCTAGGCTTGTGTTTAAAAGAGAAAATCCAGAAAGATAACTAATAACTATCCCCAAGGGCAACCAGCCCTTGAGAAGCGCTTGTGTTCTCTAACAATTGCAGATGGCGATACTCCAGCTGTTTGCTGTCCTGACACTCCCAGTCCTGGCAATGGACCTACGGAATCTGCATCAACCTCAACAGTTGACCTGGGCAGTGATCAGCACTGGCAATGCAGAAATCATCAATAACACCACAAGAGAAGCTGTCCCTTTGACCTGGTGGCCTGACTTTCATTTTGATCACCACCGTATGTCATTTTAATATTACCTGCTTTAATTGTTCTTTTACTAATTGCTTGTATGGCGGCATTGTATCTATACTTATTGTTAAACAACCACCTTTTGTTACAAGCCCCATCTCTGGACTCTGAAGTGGCAAAGACTGCTATTCCATCCTTCACTAATGTTAAAGGACTGGTAATGACATTTCCTGGCCTGGTAATGCTTTTGCTAATGGTTTTTCTATGCCTTCCTTGCATTATACCTACACTGCAAAACTCGTTTGAGCTTAGCCAGCCTGTTACATAAGATCAAGCTCCAAGTGAATGAATTTTCCCTTTAGAGGAATCGCAGCCAGAGACAGGTAAGAGGGAGTGTCAGTCTAACCAACCTAAATACAGGGCCTTCAGCTTCACTCTGAAGAAATTCCCGATGACGAGTAAGGCAGACAAGGCAATCCACCCAATGTAAGACAGGTGGGTTTGCTTCTTTAAACAAAGATGGGGGAGATGATGTTGGGAGCCATTGACAGTAAAGCTCAAAGGTCATTTTGACCCCTGTCCTAGCTTAAAAGCATGTACAAGGAACTTGCTTACTTAAAAGACACCAGGTGCCCAGGATTGCTTTGCTATGTCTGCAGTTTGTTTTAAATTTTCCTTGTTTTTCTGGACTATAGTAGAACGGCCTAAGTGTGGGGGCCCACGAGGATGTACCATGCCACATGTGTGGAACTCCCAATACCCAGGTTGCTCCCACGTTCTAAAGAGGACAACCTTACGAGATACTGATACTGACTTTTATATATGCCCAGGAAATAATTGAACTGCTTCGGACATTTCTAACTGTGGTGGGACTGATGTTTATTACTGTGCTAGGTGGGGATGTGAGGCAACTGGGACAGGCTCTTGGATCATGCACAAGGGCCCTCCCTATCCTTGTCTGGTGAATCTCGACCCCCAGACTTGCCTCAAAACCCCTGTGTGGCAAATCCTATTCTTACAAATGTAATCCTGATAAAACAAGAAAAAAGTGAGGGGGAATCTGCAGGGCACATGGGCAGCAAAGAGGTGCTGAGAGAGTAGAGTGGGCTGAGCCCAATTTGCCTTAAGTTCAGTGTGGAACCAGCCTGTGAAAGCTTAGTTGCCTGATAGGGTGTGACCTTGACAGTGATTGGTTCCTCTTCCTCCCCTGCCATGCCACCCACCCTTTTTGGCTTTAAAAATGGCTGCTCTCTGTTAAAAAATGAGTTTTTCTTCCTGCTTGATTTGGCTTCCCACTGTGTCTGATTGTCTCCCGAGCTGAGGGAGGCTAAGGAACGGGCGAGCGCAGCACTGACCTTTCCTCAGACCCCGTTCATCTTTCATTGGACAGACACAGACTCAACACCTAGGTATATTTTTGCCAGTTCTTATTTTGAACTCAAGGCCTGGGCACTGTCTGTAGCACTCTACTACTTGAGCCACAGTCCCAATTCTCACTTATTCTGTGCATGTGCTACCAAGACATCATACCCAGGGCATCTTGCATGTTAGACAAGCACTCTCTCAATAATCCACATTCCCAGCTCCCTCATCTTTTCCTTAATGGTAGTTTTTTACATAAGTATGTTGCCATTTTATGTCCCCAAGTTTAATTTTCTGAATACTGGATACTTCTACGAAACCTGTTCTTCTCTTCCCCTGCCTGGTTTGTTACTGTTCTTGCATTGGCTTCATAATAAAATGTAAATAAAATCTGCTGAGAGCTTCAGTGTATCATATAAGGACACAGCCTGGAACCCTGGAAGAGAAAAGCCATGGGTCTGAAATGAAGAGAATGATGCAGTATGCATAAGGAGCATATCTGAAAAATAAATTAGTAAATAAAAGGAGAAGCATTGCGTAAGGTCTGTTTGCATTCTGGGAGGTAGTATACAGATTAAGTAGGTAGAGCACTGAAAAATTTTTTGTGACCCTACTAAGGCTTAAATTCAGGGCCCGATGCATTTCTCAGCTGTTTTTCCCAAGGCTGAGGCTTTACCCTTGCCACAGCTCCACTTCCAGCCATCTGGTCGTTAATTGGACATAAGCGCCTCCCAGGCTTTCCTTCCTGGTCAGGCCTGTGAATCCTGCTCGGCTTTCTCTCTTACAGCTGGAGCTCTACTCTCTGGAACACTGTACCACTTCTGGTTTACTGGTGGTTTATTGGAGATAAGAGTCTCACAGAATTCCTGCTCAGGCTGAATTTGAATGGCAATCTTGCAAACAGGATTCAATCGGCTTTCCTCAGGAAGACACCAAGGAGCCCCTCCATACAAAACCTTAGGCTAAATCTTGAGAGGCACTAGAGAAAAAACGATACATGAAGACGAGTCTAGTGTGTTCTACATACATAAGGTTGGAGACACACAACTCTCATTATTATTAGATCATTATATAGACAAAAGGAGCAATGAAGACAGTATAAGGATCGCTCCAGATTTTGGTCCTCTCATCTTGAGACAGCAAATTTACTGCAGCTCAATGCTAATTGACAGAACGTGCGTGTCCTGTGGACATTTGCTCCCAAATCCAGTGAGTGACACTCTTTTCTCACTTTTGGCTTCAAACCTGTGACCGAGAGGAGAAGATGAAGAGAGAAAATCCTTCTCAGAGATAACAGCTATAAAGAACATTGGGTAGATAATTTATAAATTCAAAACTTTGGAATGACCCTGTTAAGAAGTCAGATTGTCCAGATGAAAAAATGAAGAAGAAAAGAAAGAAGGTGCCAGTCGCTTCTCACTGTAATCCCAGCTTCTCAGGAGGCTGAGGTATAGAGAATCTGAGTTTGATCCCAGCAAGTATAGCAAAATCCATGACACTGTTATTTCTAAGAGATCACAGGAAAACCCAGAAGTGGGGCTGTGATTCAAAGTTAATGCACTACCCTTGAGCAAAAGGAGTTCAGGGACAATGCCTAGGCTCATAGTTAAACCCCAGGACCTGCCCCCTCAAAAAGAGCCTGTACCTCCATGTCTTTGGGTATGTATGGATATATTCCTAGAGGTGAAGCTCCAGAGTAGTTATGATGAATGGCATCAAGCTAGGATTTGTATTCAATAAAATGATTTCATAACAGAGACTGCTTTCACGACAGTGAATAATACAGAGCTCCCCTTTCTGTTCCCAGTGTAGCCTGAAGGTTCCTCTGCATCCCAGGCCTGCTGGAAGAAGTCTCTCTCATTGTCTGGACAGGCAGGCAAAAGCCCTCACTCCTGCACAGCTGTGTAACAAACAACTCCATCTGGGTCAGATAGTGAGGATGATTTTGGGCGGGCTCTGAAGGTCAGGAGAAAAAGGTCTCTTTGTACCCCAAACTATCTCTCTCCCCAGTGTTCTGGTTTGACAAGAAGCCTTCATTTGTGCCACCTCCTGTGGCAGGCCAAGTCCTGTGCACTTATGCTGCCTTTGTGAGACTATATTCCGGTGTTCAGATACAGTGCTCAATATAATTCAAGAGTCCTTCTGGCAGACAACTAGGGCACTGAACTTAATTGTTTCATTGCCAGTAATGATGGGCCTATGATGCCTCTCCTAGGTTTCTGGAAGCTTGGGAAATCCAAGCACATGTCTGATATCACAAAGGTCCCTGTCATCTAGGGATGGTGAATCCCATCAGGTTTTGAAACATTTGACCTCTCCTAGTTGGGCCCTGGGTGGCTAGGTTTTAGGGTTGAACACAGGGCCAGGGTGCTGACCATGAGCTCAGTGCAGAAGCCCGGTGCTTTACCATTTTCTGTAACAGCATCAATTCTAGTCTGTGTGTGTGTGTGTGTGTGTGTGTGTGTGTGTGTGTGTGTGTGTGTGTGTGTACGCACGTGGGTGCACAGGGGCACGGGCACATACACCATTCTTGGAGGTTGAACTCAGGACCTGAGCACTGTACCTAGTTTCTCTTGTACAATCATAGCTTTCTACCACTTGAACCACAGAGCTACTTCAGTATTTTTTTTACTGTTGTGGTCCTGAGAATTCAAACCCACGGTTTCATATTTGCAAAGCACTCTACCCCTAAGGCATATTCCAAGCCCTCTACTTCAGGTATGTTAGTTTGTTTCTCTTTATTTTATTATTGTAGGAGTTGATGTCTTGGCCTGGATGCTGTCCTTGAGCTCTTCAGCTTAAGTCTTGTGCTCTATCACTTGAGCCAAACACCATTTCAGCTTTTCTGGTGGCCCATTGGAGCTAAGTGTCTCAGGGACTTTCCTGCCCAGGCTGGCTTTGATCTATGATCCTCAGATCTCATCCTCCTGAGTAGCTAGGATGAAAGGCATGAGTGACAAGCACCTAGCTTCCACTTCAGGTTTCTTAGTGGTGAACTGGAGATAATACGCTCATGGGACCTTTTGTGTCTGGGATAATTTGGAACCCAGATCCTCAGATCTCAGCTTCCTGGGAAGGCAGGATGAGAGACCTCAGCTATAGACCCCTAGGCTGTGGCATCTGCTGCAAGGGGCCCATGGGTCCAAGCGGTGGAGTGCTAACCATGAGCCCAAGAGGTAAGGGTCAGAGCTTAGACCCCTATTTCAAGGTTTATGACTGAGAAAATACAAAACAAAACAATAGTCTGAAGTAGACAACTCACTAGTCTACAGTAATACATAATTTTGTCCCTGCCATGGATACATATATGAGCCTCAATATTCTTGTCTGCATAATCATCTCAGTGGGGAGATCTTACAAGGACTCAATGAAAGAATGCACCTGGTGAAGAACACAGCACATGGCACTCTTTGTATGATTAAGAACACAACATCCTATGAAAGACTCAGCACCCAGCACCCAATGCACGATTCAGCACACTGCAACCTGTGAAGGACTCAGCACATAGCACCATGTGCAGTACTCAACACAGACTACCCTATGGATGACTCACACATAGCTCTGTTCCACAAGCTGTCATTAGACTTAAGGCACTCTAATCAATATCACCATTCTTTGAGGAACATTTCACAAACCACACAAGTTCACACCTAACAGTTTAGTGGGATTTTTTTTGGAGGGGGGGGGTTAGTCATGGAGCTTGAGCTTAAAGCTTGGGGATATTATTGTTCTAATAACATTTGCAAAAGGCTAGAACTCTACCACTTAGAGCCATATTTCAAAGAGTCTAGCAGACTTCCTGTCAAGTTTTAAAGCCCCAGAGAGGCCAGGATATCGGGGGTAAGCCAGGGTAAGCCAGGATGATGGGGGTAACCCATGGAGCTGGGTTGCAGCAGTTTATATCTGACTAAGTCAGGCTATGTTGCAGCTGTCAGCACCAGACTCCTAGCTTGCTCTTTCATGTGGTATTTGAAGTCCTGTCCTTCTATAGTTGCCGTTAGAACACTGTACCTCTTTTTGGAGGCAGTCCTGGGGCTTGAATAAAGGTTTTGACACTGTCCCTAAGCATTTATGCTCAAGGGTAGAACTCAATTGATTGAAAGACAGCAGAACTTCTGGGTTTTCTGTTTATGTGGCACTGAGGAATCGAGCCCAGGGCTTCATGCTCACTAGGTGAGCACTCAACAACCGAGCCCCAGGAGTGAACAGGTATAAATAGAGATTGATGTATATAAGCATTATATACACAGAAAGATTTCTGCATATTATTAATTTATAGATATTACTACCAATTATTACTTATTAAATTATTAATGATGTGTCCCAGTGAACAATTAATAAAGCATTAACTAAATTACTCAATATCCTTTTATTGTTTATCACATATGTACATATATCCATACACATAATTTCATATTTAATAGAATGAGACAGATATATATACATCGTTGAATTATGCATCATGTGTTACTACCAATTATTAGGTATTTATGTTTCCATGCAATTTTTATTCTGGTAATAATAAAATATTAAACTTAATCCACATCCTATAATTTTAGTGTCTAATTTTATCCTAGAATGATTCACTACTAATTCAATCTCCTTTTCATTTATTGTAGTGACAATTCTTCCACCTATGACATTTTTTAGATTTATGACATCCTATTACATATAGATTTGCATATATTACATATAGATTTTCATCTGAATTATACATCCTACCTGTCACCAAGCACTTTCAAAGAAAAAGAAAACATGTGTCACGCTCGGCTTCTTACTCAAAGATTACATTTTTTGGCAGTGGTGGGATCTAACTCAGGGCCTAGAAGGCTCAATTCATGAATGGATGACTGTCAGCACAGCAGCTTCTAGGCAATTCAGCTGCCAGGCACTTTCCAGGCCCTGAAATAGAACCCCGTATGCTGACCCCATATTGTGCTTAATGTACTTATTCATTTTATTTTGGTTTTATTCATTTACTTACCATATATTTTATTGACTGTTATTACACATGAAATATTTATTACATTTATTACATAGGATATAGATTTGCCTATGTATGAAACTTCACACCTGATACCAGGTCTTTCACAGAAAAGGAAAACATGTGTCACCATTGGCTTCTTACTCCACAATTCAATTTTTGTGTGTGCTGGCATCTAAAGTCACAGCCTACAAGGTCCAATTCATGAATGGATGAGTGTCAGCATGCCAGCCTGAGGCATATTGAGCTCACAAGCATTTCCAAAACTTGAGATCCAGCTCCAGAGTTGACAAAATTAGAACAGATAGACATGCAGATGGTAGTACACAAATAAATATTGATTTTTATAGAGTGCCAGAGATGTCTATACATTATTCGGTTACATAGGCTACATTCCTATCAATTCTTGTGTATTTCGTATACCTCCATGTAATCAATATTATTGTTTTCATCCTTAATTATTAATTAAATCAACCACTGCCCTGGAATTATTGTGTCCATGTAATTAATAGTATTCTTTGAATGTGTCAAAAATATTCATTAAAATCCATTGGCCTACTAAAATCACTCTATTTATATAGTAGTATTCAGAAACAACTAATTCAACCTTGCCATTCATAATATTCCATCGGTATTCCAGTGAATAAGAAGGAGACTCATAGGATCTCCATCCATTGGTAGGGGTCAGGACCCGGCATTAAACTCAGGGCCTATATTGCCATGTTGGCCTATGGCTTCCCTGGTAGCCCGCCAGCCTTCAGCAATACCAAGTTACCAACATTCTTCAACCGTGTCAATCAGAAGCAGGATGGTCACCTTGCAAAGAAAACAAATGTAAAACTGGTAGCCATCTGTAAGTTGCTAGTTTTTTTTTTTTTTTTGCTCTGGGGCCCTTGGCTGACTGAGAAGTGGGAGACAGTCTTCCTGCTCTGTGGTTGTGTGAAGAACATGTTGGTGTCCTGGCACACTGCAGAAGGCCTCATGACTGGGGAGTGTTCCCTTCTTTCCTCCTGACATCCAAGACCAATTCTGGCTTTTTCTTGAATGTGCTACTGAGGAGTCAAACCCAGGGCTTCTTGTATCCTAGACAACACTCTCTCACTAAATCACATTCCCAGCCCCCTCATCTTTTTCTTAATGGTAGTTTTTACATAAGTATGCTACCATTTTATGTCCTCAATTTTAATTTTCTGAATATTGGTTACTTCTAAGAAACCTGATCTTCTCTTCCCCTGCGTGGTTTGTGACTGTTCCTGCATTGGCCTCATAATAAAATGTAAATAAAGACTGCTGAGGATGACCTGCTTTAGGCAGATGGCTGCAAAGATTGTTGTGCATAGTTGTTTGTTAACACTCCTGGACCTTGAATTCAGGATCTGGGCACAGTCCGTGAGCTGCTTTATTGATGGCTAACCCTCTAACACTGGAGTCATATGGCTATACTTCTTGCTTTGTTGGCCCTGAAGTTGGACAGGGTTCTCAAGGACTTTTCTGCCTAGGATGACTTTGACCATGATCCTCCTATCTCAACCTTGTAATGAGAAGTGTGATATATATATAATCAGATAGACCTGTATTTGCATTTTGTATTAGATCTTCTTGAGGAATGCAGCTGTTATTCTACCCTCCCTTGAGCCCCAGACACTCCTGGATCTGGAGCTGAAATTAACGACCCTCTGGCAGGGAGTACCTGACAAAGTACACATTCCAGATCACTTTCCCCTGTGCCTAGGATCAGAGATAGTGGCTGCTTGGCAAAACCACTTCCCCTGGGTCGGGGTCAGAGATAGTGGACATCTGGCAACCACTTCTCCTAAGTTACCCTAGAAGTACAGTCTAATTAGTTTAGAGCACAATATCTTGTTAGCCTGACCAGTTATTAGCCCCAGCCCTTTTCCCACTTTGTATTGCACCAATCATCTGCTAGAATTATGATTTAAATTTCCCACGTGGTATATTAATTCATTGCCAATACATACTGAGGCCTTACCCCTACCAAAGAACATATAAAAAGTGTTGTAACCCTGTGCTTGGGGTCTCTCTCTGCAATCGGACATCAGTGCACAGAGGGGTCCGTGCTCGAGCTCGTCAATAAAAGACTCATTACCGCTTGCATTGATCTTTGGTCCCTGGTGGTCTTTTGGGGGGGCTCCAAGTCTCCGGGCATTATAGTAAGTATCAACGAGGACTTCTGAGAGCCACTGGTGCCTTCCTAATCATTGGTCTTGCTGATGTTCTTGAAAGACCAGTGAGTCCCTATCCTCAGGTTGAAGTGGAGGGAGCTGGAGCCCACAGTTCGAATCCTGGTCCTGCCATCTCCAAATGGCAGAAGATCCTAAGAAACTCATTCCTATCCATATGAATACCAATGGAATGTGATGTCATGATTGAATGGGAAATTCTTAAATGATTCTCAGATAAAATTGTAAACAATTAGATTATAATACACTGATCAATTTTAATTAGTACTTATGAAACATTTAAACAATCACATTCATTAAATGGAGGCATAATGAAATATCTCAGAACTGGGTGTCACATAGTATAGGGGTGCCATTTTTTTCTGCCAGGACTTATTTGTTAATTGTTATATCCCATTTTCTGAGTGTAATTTGGTATATGAAACTAGGATATATTATAAATCAATTATTCAAACAGTTTTTTATCATAATATAGAGATAAATCCAAATTATATATATATATAAGCAAATTCCCCAAATTAAATATATTTAAACCATTAAAACTTTTAACAAAACTTAACACTTGCTGCAGTGTTCATTATGACAGGAGCCTTGTATAGAATAATTGAATTCCTCCTCCTACACATCTCTTGAACAACAAATATCTGTAATTATTTTGTTTTTGACATGTCAATCTTGACTTTATTCTTAAATGTGTGCTTATGTAAGAAGTACATGGCTTTAAATTTCATGAAAATTCTTTTATACTTACTTTTTGTTGAATTGTCTAGTTTAAGAAAATCAATTACACTTTATATATAAAACATGTTCTATGCTCCATTCAGCATGGCGTACTCTAACATTAGAACGATACAGAGAAGATTTGAATGGCCCATGCACAAGGATGATAGGCAAATTCCTGTACCATTCCATACTTTTACAACAACAGATGTTGGAGGGGATGTGGCCACAAGGGAACTGTACTGCACTCTTGGTGGGAGTGTAAAGTTGTTCAACCACTTTGGAAAGTAGTATGGAGGTTCCTCAAAAGACTCCACATAGAACTCCCCTATGACATAGGAATCCCACTTTTGGGCATTTACCCAAAATATCACAAACAAGACGGTACTAAAACTATCAGCACAATTATATTTATTGCAGCATTGTTTAAGATAGCTAAGATATAGAACCAACCCCGATGCCCCTCATCAGATAAATAGATCAAGAAAATGTGCTATTTGTACCAATGAAATTCTATGCCTCCATAAGAAAGAATGGCATCGCCCAATTTGTTAGAAAATGGAAAGACTTGGAAAAAAATTAAGTGAAGTAAGCCAGGTCCAAAGAAACATAGGTCCCAGGGTTTCCCTAATTTTAATAACTAATATATGTTTGGAATAAGCAGAAAAGGTCAAAATCTATGCACATATGACCAGATAAGATGATGTTAAGGGAAATGAACGCCCAAATAGGAACACAAGTTTTTTTTTCTTACTATTGTTTCGAACGTACTTATAACAGTCTCTGTGTTTTTTTGTTTCTTTATATGTTCCTCCCTCATGCTATAACCCCTGTTTTCACTGTATTTGAATTTGGTGTGCCCACCTCTTGTATATACACTCCTCTAATTTGTGAAGAGGAAGGAAAAAATAATGCTTAAGTAGGGATTCAGATTGACCCATTGTAACAATGAGATGCACAAGAAACTATGGTGGAAAATGAACTTTACAATTTAGGCAGGGGAAGAGGGGAGGGGAGTTTACTTGTAGAGGTTGGAGGGAAGGGATGGTAGAGGGAAAATAAAGGAGGAGGTAACAATCCTTTTTAAGAAATGTACTCATTACATGCTCATGTAAATGTGACCTCTCTGTACAGTATTTTTAAAATAAAAAAGTATGAAAATGTTCTGAGATGGGAGAGTTTATTTCCTTTATTTTACTCATACAATATGGCTAACAAAGAAATTAATGCAAAAAACTGATATCAAGGTATTTTGAATGAATGTGTGTGTGTGCACGTGCACATGTTCTCATGCACTTCCATGTATGTTGGTGTGCTCACAGTTTGAAAAAAGGGCTTCAAAGTCTTGCTAGGCCTTTCCTCTCTAGATTGGTGAGCTACTATATGAGCTACATCTCCATTCCTGGCCCGTTGCTAACTCATTGAAATTTTTGAAAAAATAATCTCATGAATTTATTTTGCCCTGATTGGCTTCCACTGCTATCCACAGTTCTCTGGCTCCTGAGTAAATATGCCGAGTAGTTAGGATTACAGGTGTGATCAACCAGCACAAGGCTTTCAGAGTAATTTTAAAAGTAGAAGAAAGTTTACTTCACAGGGGCCTGTTTTATCATCTCCTACTTTTAAAGCATTTTGGAGTGATTATTTGTGAATTTTTTTTTCGTTTTTTTGGATTCTTAAGAAAGTAAGTGATGATATTTAAAAGTTTAGTACTTTATAAATTGGAACCTGGAAAAATGGGACAGAATATATTTGTCCTTCTTATAAGCTCAGCTCTGTGCATGATAACCCAATGTCACCTACATAGTCTGTGTTGAAGACAAAATGTAACAGAAAACAATCACCATGGGCAATAATTGCAATGGTATTATTTCTTGGACAATATGAATATTGAATTGAGAGTGTAAGAGAATGGAGAGATTTTACCTACCTTTTGTTTATTGCTGAAAGACTTTTGGAAACTTTGACTCATTTTCTTCCTCACAGTGCGTGTTTGGGCCATGCACTTACTGCCTTTAATTACAATTTTTCCCAACACTAAAATGGTGATAACATTAGCATTATAGAAAATGTTATCTTAAGAATTAAGGAAAATAAAACTTGTGAAATACTTAACATAAACTTCCATGAATGAGTTCTGAGTTTAGCCAGCAGTTTTTTTTTTTAAATACTAAAAAGAATGTGATAAGTATTACAGAAACCATTGCATATAGTGAGCAAACAGAAGTAATGTTATCTATTGACCATACTCTTCTTCCAAGGAAGCCAGGTGGATTATTTCTCATGCTGTAAATCAAACTGGTTATCTTATGTCTTGATAGTGTAAAAATATCAGTGACAAAATAATGAAGGAATGTTGTAGACTGGGTGAAGTTCATATGAAAATGTGCAAAACTGATAAAACTTCAAAGTATCTGAACATTATTTTGTGTTTTACATTATTTAAGGTACATTGAAAAGTTAAGAATGACCTAAAAGAATGGATTCTCTTTTCGATGTCCTATCATCGGTTCTTGGATGAACACTTTCCTCATTCTTGTAAAGGCATCATCAGATGAGGGGAAGTATATTATTTTTTGTTTGCTTCTGTCCATTTATTCTTCATTTGAAATCTGAACTACTTGAGACTGAAAGAAAACAAGGAAATTAGACACGCAGTCTTTGGAAAAAACAATCATTGTGAAATAAATAAAATGCATACAGCCTTATAAAAGGTCTGACTAAAGTGAGTTATATAGTCTCAAGCATAAACAGAAAATGATTAAGCAATATCATGTTATTTAAAATTGAAAATGTTAGGAGTTGCTTAATATTGTTGCTTTCTAATATCTTGAATTAATTATTGATTTTGTATTGAAAGATTAAAGATGATATTAACAAGAAACTTGATTAAAAGTGTACAAAAGTTCTGAATAGACATGTTCTCCTTAAAGCCCTGAAAATTTACAGTGGGTTTACAAAGTTATTTAATACCACTTCTATGCTGGTTTAATTCTTTTTGAGCAGAAGTCATTACAGAAATGTAATTCAAAATTACTATGATACTACTTCATAATTATTGTAACTGTAAGGTCCGTTCCTGGATGGCGAGCAGACTCCACCCTCCTCACAGCAAACTCTCCACCTTGTATCTGCGTTTGGCAACTGGGACACCTGGAAGAGGTCACATCTGAATTTGATGTGCCCACAACTTTCTCTGCCCATACCCTAGATAAGGCCTAGCCCAGGCCCAGAAGCTCTCTCTGCTTTTCTAGTTCTTTCTCAGCTCTCTTCTCTGTCCTCTCTCTCTCTGTTCTTTTCTAGCTCTCTCTGCTCTCTCACTATTCTCTCTCTCTGCTCTCTCTCTGTTCTTTTCTAGCTCTCTCTGCTTTTTTCTAACTCTTTTCTAGCTCTTTCCTCTCTCTTTCCCAGCTCCCTCTCTTTCCCAGGCCTTTCCCAGCCACGTGGAGTGCCAACCTTGCCTGGTCCCAGCAGGTCTACTGAATAAACCTACCCAGTACCTGAATACTGCGTGCGTGGTGCTGTTCTTACTCAGCTACCTCATTTTAAAAACCTAACAGTAACTTTTATCAAAAAAATCAAAGGAATCAGGTGTGGTGGTAAAGACTTTTAACTCCAAGCATTTAGGAGGTTGGATTTAAGTCTAAGGCCAGTCTGGAGTACTGAAAAGAATAAAAACCTGCCCTTTATTACCCTTTAACAAAGGTAATAATGCTGAGAGTGTGGAGAAAAGGAAATTTTCTACACTCTTCAACAAAATGCAGGTTAGTATTCTCCTTGTAGAAAGTAATATGCAGCTTTCTAAAGAACTCCAAAGTTGAAATATAATCTGCCCCAACAATCAAGTGATTATTTCTCTATTTGTAACTTAAATATATGTGCAGTTCATTGTAATCATCATTCACAACAACAGCCAAGATATAAATCGAAGTTCAGTGTTCAACTACAGACTAATAAAGCAACTGTGGTACATGCACAAATATCTTTTTCTGTTTCATCCTTAAAATAGCAAGCGACTTCTCCCATTAGCGACAACTTACAATGACCTGAAAGATGTATTCTTTTTTTTTTTTTTTGTCTGTCGTGGGGCTTGAACTCTGGGCCTGGGCGCTGTCCCAGCTCTTCAGCTCAAGGCGAGCGCTCTACCACTTGAGCTACAGCGCCACTTCCGGTTTTCTGGTGGTTTATTGGAGATAGGAGTCTCACGGTCTCTCCTGCCCGGGCTGGCTTTGAACCGCGATCCTCAGATCATAGCCTCCTGAGTAGCTAGGATTACAGGCGTGAGCCACCAGCGCCCGGCTGAAAGATGTATTCGAAATGAAGAAAAATGTAGTCTGCTGATCTTTGTAAACACACACACACACACAAACACACACAAACCAACATCAAAAATTAAGACAGAAATTTTTAACAAGTAAAGCAACGTGGAATTGTTGGGACATTTAGGTCACAATGTTGAAGATAGTAGATATACAGAATGAATCAGTATAGAGTTGTAATGTACAACATGAGGATACAGGAGACAACACTGGCCTTACATGGTTTCCCTGATTTGCAATATCTAGTATATGTCTGAGTCAAGCAGAAAAGGTCAGATAAGGTGATGTTAGGGAAATGAACCCTAAGATATGTATTCTTTTTTTTTTCTTTCATGCGATTGTTTCTAACACATTTATAAGACTATTTCATTGTTGTTTGTATGTCCCTTCCCCACAGTATAACCCCTGCTTTCACTGTATTTGATGTCGGTATAATTTGTGGAGGGGTAGGGGAAAAACAAATCGTTTAAATAGGGATACAGGTGGACCCATTGCAACAATGGGTCGTTATGTCGAAAACGAACTTTACAATTTTTGTGGTGGGGGGAAGCGGGTAGGATTGGGTGGGGGGCGGAGGGAAGATGGGAAGGGGTGGGAAGGGGAAACAAAGGAGGAGGCTACAATCTTGTTAAGAAATGTACTCATTATCTTGCCTGTGTAATTGTAATCCCTCTGTACAGTATTTTCACAACTAAAAAAAGAAATGAATGAAGCTAAGTAAGTAGGAGTTGTTCTTATGAGTAGGGGTTGCTCTTTTTGTTGTGCTTCCCTCAGTAATGGATAAGATGAACATAATGTTGCATGCTCAATATAGAACAAAATGTCAAATTAAAATACATGATATTATCCTTGGTGTAAACTAATTATTGCAAATAAAGGAAACCACGGGACCTATGTTTCTTTGTTTAGTTTACTTCACTTAATATGATTTTTTCCAAGTTCTTCCATTTCCTTAAAAATGAGATGGTACCTTTCTTTCTGATGAAAGCATAGTATTACATGTACGTATATCTCTCTGGTGTGTGTGTGTGTGTGTGTGTGTGTGTGTGTGTGTGTGTGTGTGTGTGTGTGTGTGTGTGTGGTGTGTGTGTTTCACTTTCTTGATCCATTCATCTACTGAGGGGCATCTGGGTTGATTCCATATCTTAACTAGGGTAAATACTACTGTGATAAACATAATTGGGCTGGTAGCTTTAGAGTGGCCTTGTTTGTGGTCACTAGGGTAAATGCCCAGAAGTGGGATTACTGGGTAATATGGGAACAGTATTGTGTACATCAAGGATAATATTAATAGTTGAGCAGAATAGCTCAATAGCTATGTACATATGACTCTATAAGAACAACTTTTTGTTGTTCTTAATGTACTACGTGATTTGTTTTTATCCTTTTGTGTTTTCCCCACCTATGGTTTATCGCCTGAAGTCACTGTATTTTAATCTGATGCCCTGGGTATTGTAAATATGTTGATTTGAACTTGGGAATGGAAAGAGAAAAAACAAAATGGTGAGACAAAGGTCAAATGAGTAACCTATGCAACTGTCATACTCAAAAGACAATATGTTGGAAATAATCTTGGGGGGGGGCGTTGGAAGGGAAGAAGGTAAAAAATTGGAGAAGGGGTAACAAGTTAGAAAAGAAATGAATTCCTTGCCTTACTTGTGTAAGTATAACCCCTCTGTACTTTACCTTAACAATAGAATTTAAATAAAAAATAAAATATATGAGAGCAGCAATAAAGGAGATAGGAAAGGGGGAAATACTGTAGTACAGTGCAGTAAAACAGCTGTGGAGACCAGAAATTTTACTTTTACATAGGAAGGAATAAACTTGCACACAGATTTTCAGCCTCATGTCAGTAATTAAAAAGGGAAAACAAAATGCACAATCAGCAAACCAATATAGATAAAATAGAAAATTAAGCAAGTTGAAGGGATGACTTGGACCAAGAATAACAAATGACACAATTAGGTAACAAATAACAAGCTGGTAAGTTTAAAAAGTATTACCCATAATTCTATTAAATGTTGTTTACATCACAATTTGTTAGCACTATAATTCAAATCACAGTTAAATAATATATCATTTTTATAATGGTATTTATTTTTGATTTCTTAATATTGAATGTTTAATATATAATTTTAATTTTAGCAGCTATAGAAAAGAAGAAAGTTAAACTAATTTTAATGATATATTTCATGAATTGTAAAACTGAGAAACATTAGAATTTATACAAATAATTTATCATTATTATTTTATTTCTGTGAATTAATGTAATAATTCAAAGTGTATTCTACACTTAACACTCATCTTAACATCAAATAATAAATTATTGCACATGACTCGGTTTTCGGTGGAAGGATTCAGAACTGTGGTAAAATTCACACCACACAATACACGAGGGAATGACCCCTCTCATCTTGTTTAAGTTGTGGAAATTTGATTTCTACATGAATGTTAAATTCCTGTCTAGGTGACATTTATACAAGTATATACAATTACATGCATGAGGAGTACTTCAGATGATACTTAAAAGTCATATTTATTAATTAAATTTTTATGATTTTGTACCAGATAAATAATTATAGAGAGACTGAATTTCTGATTAGATGATGGTGCATGTGGGCCAGATTATGCATATTGAGGCTTCTTTTATATTCCTGATATTGTTTCTACAGTTAGATTTAATTTTCCTTAACTGGGTTAAGTGTATTATATTGGATATATGAAAGTAATTCTTTGCCATTAATCCTTTGCCAGTTGTCTAATACTAATATAATTTATCCATGAGTTAGAAGTAATGGAAATAACAACAGATATAAGCAAGATAAATCAGTCTGAAATAGAAAAGTATTTTCACCTTTATTTTGATAGCTGGTCCTCTTTTACACTACAGAATATTCTTGGGAAAATGTGCTCCAGGATGGCCACAACTGCAGAATATTATGGTTTGATCTATCATAGAAGAAGGAAGGATGCGGAACCTCCCTTCCAAAAGTCTGCTCCCAGGGATGTGATCTGCTTTATGGTGGTTACTTGAAAATGAACATTTTTCACAGTCAACCTTGAAAAGCCATCTTGATAGACCATTTCTGTAAGTAGATTACTACAGAGTTATTCATGGCTTTGTAAGGATGCCAAATTGCCTCATTTTGAGACAATTTAACAGGAATTTATTCACCAGTTCTTTGTATCTTTCAGGGAAAAACCAGTTGACTCTAGGCCAGGGAAGCACTGGGGCCCAGAGAAGCTACTACCTTGAATAGTAATCCTAGACCTCTAAAACTAAACATACACAAACATACACACACACACACACACACACACACACACACACACACACACACACACACACACACACACACAAATCAAACAACCAAACAAACAAAAAAATTCCAGTTAGTACAGCCAATCAGGTCTGCTATCACAACCTACTTAAAGTCAGGCAAAAAAAGCGAAGCTGAGAGTTATTTAGATGATAACTAATATATTTTTTATGAGGCAGACTGAAATGAGACCCCAGAAAGAGGGTCAGGAAAACTGATCAGAGAGACTAAAATTGGTCACACAAAGATTGGAAAATAAAATTCCTTGCAGAACTAATAAATCATAGTAAGCCTGCACATATAAGAACAAGACAGCAGACCAAATTCCAGAAATGCACATTTACTTAGAGGTCAGCTTAATGAATTATCAATGGAAATATTTGAATTCTTAAATATTTGACAACATGTGGAAGAAGGCTGAAGAGAAAGAAAATGCCATCACTCTGTTAGGAGGTCCAAGATCACATTAGGAAGTAATCAAGCACAGATTTGTAATAAAAAGAGTAAATAATTATTCCAAATGAGGGCTTCATTAGTTTTGATCTAACAGTTCTTGATGTAGGTGCTAGCAATTACCATACAATTGATCCAGTCCCACAGCTGAGTTAATACTGACTGCAGTATTCCCACATGAAGGAAAAGAGAAAATTTTAAAATGTCTGATGAAATGAGTAGAGGGTGAAGTGTTCTAATAGTGATATCTAGGTTTAGACACAGGTGATGAGGTCGATTTTCTTTTCTAAAAATCCCCCATTTTTAGCCTGGTGCCAGTGGCTCACAGCTGTAATCTTACCTACTCAGGAAGCTTTGATCGGAGGATGGCGGTTCAAAGCCAAGTTAGGCAGGAAAGCTCCTGAGACTTATCTCCATTTAACCACCAGAAAACAAGAGGTGGCACTGTGGCTCAAAAGGTGGAGCACTCACCTTGACTTGAAGAGCTCAGGGACAGTGTCCAAGTCCATACTTCAAGCCCCTCGACCAACAACAAAAATCTCCCTTTTCTTGGACGGCCTACATCTTTTCCTAACATTCAACAAAGAAGCCATTTTATCAACCACTACATTTAAGTCCTATTCTAGCTACTGCAAATAGAATGATTTGGTATCCTATGTCAAAAGTTCATATTTGCAGAAACAAATAACAACAGTGGTAAGTTTTTTTTTTCCAGTCCTTGAACTCTGGGCCTGGGCCCAGAACATGGTTATGCTGGTAGTTTTCATGTGAGCTTGTTAGTTATTTATTGGATTCCTGCCAATGAGGGTAATTACTGGGTCTAAAGGGAGATGTATGTTTAGTCTTTTCAGGAAACTCCGTACTGCATTCCACAGTGGTTGAACAAGTTTAGTTTCCCACCAACAGTGTAATACAGTTCCCAATTGGTTACATCCATGCCAGCACTTTCTATTGCTAGTTTTCTTGATAATGGCCATTCTAATTGGGATGAGGTAGAATCTGTCTTGTTTACTTGTAGATTTGTGGGCACCTTCTAGCTACCATGAATGAATCCATGAAATCTATATTGCTCAGAGTCTGCATTCCTTTCTCTTTTCTCTTATTTTTATTAAGAAGATCTGTTTTAATGCTTATCAAAGAATTCTCTTTCTTTGGTGAGTCCCTATGTGATTTTGGGAAGTGTGTAATTCTATCTTCATAGAATGTGTTTGATAATTCCCTTTCCTTTTCCATTCCATTGAAGAGTTAGACCTGCATATTGTATGTTCTCCGCAGGCCTTAATTTCATGGTAAATTCATTGAATCCTAGCTTTTTCTGGAATGGGAAGTGGTTTATTGACATTTAATATTCATTACTTCTTATGTGTTACTTCTTGCTTCAGATTCAGTATAGGAAGCATCAATTTGTCCAGGATTCTCCAGATTATTGGCATAAGGTTTTCAAAGTACTCTCTTATAACAGTCTCAATTTTGCTTATATCTGTTGTGTTGTCTCATTTTTGTCTCTAATTTTCTCTATTTGAGTGAGTCCTCTTATTTTTTTATTATGAAAGTGATATAAAGAGGGTTCATTAGAGTTACATAAGTAATGAGTACATTTTTTTTAAGTGTTAACACTTCCCCATTTTTTCCTGCTTCCCCCAACCCTGACATCCCACTCCACCAAAGTTGTAAAGTTAATTTCTAACATGGTGTCTAGTGTATATCACTTTTGCTTTGGTTAATCTTTGTGCCACCATTTCTGTGATTTTTCTCCCCTTTCTCCAAATCAGATAAACATGTATAAGACAAAGCGTACAGAAATAAAAAAAACAGTGAGTACAAGGAATAAACCAAAGGGTAAAAACTAAATATAAATAACCCAAAACAGCTCACTATACAATCATCTTGTATACATTTCTTGGAGCTCATTTCGATAAGCATCATTTTATATGGTGATATGCATATTGCTTTTGAGCAATTGTGAATATTGTAGACATATTCTATTGTTTCCAAAGAAGTGAAAATCAGTGGCCTATGATTCTTTGGATCTTGCTTGTTTGACTTATTATATTTTCGAAGTGATTCCATTTCCTTACAAATGGGGCAATGCCATTCATTCTGATGGAAGCATAGAGTTTTGTTGTGAACGTATATGACATTTTCTTGATCCCTCATTGGTGGCTCATAAGGGAGGTCTATTGAGGAACCTCCATACTTCTTTACAGAGTATTTGAACAAGTTTACATTTTCACCAATACTGTAGTAATGTTCCTTTTTGGTCACATCCCGACCAGCCCAGCATCTGTTATTTTTAGTTTTCTTCATAATGGTCACTCTAACTGGGGTGAGGTGGCAGCTCAATGTTGATTTGATTCGCACTTCTTTTATGGCCAGAAATGTTGCATATTTATTCATGTGTCTATTGGCCATGCATATTTCTTCTTCAGAGAAGTCTCTCTTTAAATTTTTAGCCCACTTATTAAGAGAGTTGTTATTTCTTGAGGATATGTTTTTATTTGCGGGGGAGTTAACTTTTGGGGCTCTAAATATATTGAGATATGAGGACATAGTGTGTTGCAGAGCAAGTAAAGATCTTCTCCCAATCTGCTGGCTTTTTATTTACTTATCTATATAAGTTCTCTTCTTAGTCAGACTTGGTATGGTTGTGTCAAGTCTGTTAATTTATTGAAAAAACCAACTCTGGTTTTTTTATTCTTTCTAAGTTTTATTTTGTCTTTATTTATTTATTTCTGATTTTTTTTACATTTGTTTCTGTCTACTGCTTTGGGTTAGGGCTTGCTCCTGTTTTCAAGGAGTTTGAGGTACATAATTAACATATTTATTTGAGATTTCCCCAATTGCTTGAAGTAGGCACTCAGAGCAATAAATTTTCCTCTTACTACTGCATTTCCTGTGTCCCAGAGAAACTAGTATTTTATGTGTTCATTTTTGTTAAATTCCAGAAACTTTCAGTTCTTTTCTAATCCCTTCAGTGTCCCACTGGTCATTCAACAACGTGTTATTCAGTCTTCATGGGTTTTACAATTTTTTTTTGCTTTAGCTGTTTAATTCTAAGTTTATTCTGTTACAGTCTGACAAGATATGGGAATTCAATTAATTTTTCTTTCAATTTGGACAGAATTTCTGAGTGACATAGGATATGTTCTATTTTGGATAATCTTCCATGAGCTGCTGTGAAGAATGTATATTCTGATGATGGTCGTATATTCAGTAGATGTCTGTTAGGGCTAGGTGGTCAATGTAGTAATTTAAGTCTGTAGTTTCTTGGTTGAGTTTTTCCTGGATGGTTGGTCATTCATGGATGACAATGATGTGTTGAGATGTGTTTTTAGGTTAAGTAGTATTTGGTTGATGATGTTTAGACATATTGTATCCTCCTAATTGAGTGTTGTCTTTATCAATATGTAATGTCTCTTTGTACTAATTTTAATTTAATTCTACTTTATCTTATGTTAGTAATTCTACTGCATCCTGTTTATGGTGTCCATTTGCTTGAAAATTTTCCTTCCAGCCTTTCAGTTTCAGTATGTGTTTGTTTTTGTCAATAAAATATGTCTCTTGTAGATGCTAGATGGATACGACGTGTTTTTTGATACCACTATTTAATCTATGTCTTCTATTTGGAAATTTGAGTCCACTGATGTAGAGAGTTAAGACTGAGAATTGCCTGATAAGTCCTGCTATGTTATACATTTGCTGTTAGGAGCTGTGCTTCATCTACTCTCTCTGATAGGTAGCATTTTACATAATCAGTTGATGTTCTACTTGATCTTCTCTATGTAGGATATATTTGATTAACTTCTATCCTGCTGATTTGGTAGAGATACATTGCTTTAAGTTACTTTGTAATGAAATATTTTTATATTTCCTTTAAATGTAAAGGAGTTTGGCTTGGCCCCGTATTAACGATTGGTAGATGTTTACCTTTAATGTTTGTCATATATCATGCCAGGCTCTCTTTTTGCCAAATCAGCTAAAAAATCTGTAATTTATCTCACTGTATATCCTTTATAAATAATCAGTCTTTTCTCTGTAGCAGCTTTAAGAATCCTTTCCTTGATCTTTAATGATCCTCTAATGGATTATTATGTAGTGGTTGCTTGTTCAGTTCTAGAATTCTATGTTTGGTATTCTAAAGTTTTCTCTTTTCTGAATGAGCCTATCTCTCTGGATGTTCGGCATGCTCTCTGCTATATTTCTGTAATATGTTTCCCATCCATTTAGTTTCCTGCTCTTCTCATTCTTGATACCTATCTACCCGAAGTTTGATTTCTAACTGAGTCTTGTACTTCTGGCAATATCATTTCTTGTAGGGAGCCAGGGTAAACGCCATTACAAGATGGCGCCCACTCCCTTGCAGCTTTGAGGTAACCACTCCCTTTCAGGCGGTGCTTGGCGGGACGGTGGGTCCTGGGCTTTGCGCATGCGCGAGCCACGTAGAGTCCCCAGCCAATCCCATGGCACCTGGTGATGGTGAAAGGCAGACGACCAATGATAGAAAGACCCGTGTTCCTATTCCCTATATAAGTGTCCATGTTTCGGGTGCACTCTCTCTTGCGCTCAAGCTCTCCCATCAACTAAAAGGCTCTCCAATAAAGCGTGATCTGAGAAGACTCCTGGTGTGGTGTTCATTCTTCCTCACTGGTCGAGAAGGCGCACGCCGCAAAGTGGTGCCGAAACCCGGGACCCGCGCAAGAGGCCGAACCGGAGCCAGAACTCAACACGCGGAGAGGGGACGTCGGTAAGTATCCCCCGGTATGCTGTTCACTGTAGATTTAGATATTTATTGGTTGCTTGCATTGCTTCTTCCTTTGTGGCTTGTCTTTTTGATGGTGCGCACTTGCCTCGAGGAGGGAGGGTTTGATTTAATCCAGGAAGGATGCAAAGTACTAACACAGCATCAGGATAGTCTATCAGTGTCAGCATCCAGTAATGGGGAGGAAAATAGGCCTAAAAGAAAAAGGGAAAAAAGACAAAAGGATCCTAAAGAATTAAAGCAGGAGGGACTGCAGCCCTCACAAAAGGAGAAGGGTCTTAGGGAGGAGGGGGTCTCAAGGAGACCCCCATGCCCTTCTTTAAAAGCAAACCGGTTCTCAGCCCTACATGTGGAAGGGCGGGACCAAGAATGCAGTGATCTTGTGAGTGACTCAGAGGAAGAAATGTTAGAGGAGGAGGGAGAACAGCTCGATCCAGCTGATAGTGAAGAGTTAGAAGAGGCTGCGGCGGAGTGTGAGGCAGACAGATATGGGGGGTGGCGCCCCCTAGGGGTAGGAGTACTGCAGCAGCCAGGAAGAGGAAAAGGAGCTGGCCCTCACCCGTCGGCTCCCCGGGCGTTCCCCCTGGCGGGGCAGAGTCACTTTATAAAAGGGAGCACCTGGTCGTGGTTAGCAGCCGCTTTCCCAATCTTTGAGAATCCCATTACCAATGAGAGAATTCTTGAGCCGGTTTCCTACTCCCAGTTAAAAGATTTAGTTGAGGCAGTCAGGACTTATGGGGTGACAGCCAATTATACCACTGCCTTGCTTCGAAGGCTAACTATTAATGCTATGACATCTATGGATTGCTTTGAAGTGGCCCGTACTTGCCTTAATCACGGGCAGTTCCTTGATTTTTGGTCAATTGTACAAGATAAAGCTCAAGCCCAATATAGACAAAATGTCCATGATGGGTACCCGGAGTGGACGGTGGACATGCTTCTCGGGCAGGGACCCTACACGGTAGACCAGACAGGATATCCATTTGAAGTATACCGCCAGGTAAACGAGATCTTTTACAAGTCCTGGTGGGCCCTCCCAAACAAGGGAGAGATGGCTGGAAATCTAACAAAAATCATGCAGGCCCCTAATGAGCCATTTTCTGATTTTGTTGCCCGTATGCTAGAGACAGCTGAGCGGGTGTTAGGAAATCTGGAAACAGCCATGCCATTTGTACTGCAAAATATTTTTGAACAAAGCACCAAGGAATGTCAGAGGGCAATTACCCCAGTAAGAACTCAAAGCCTAGAAGCTTGGTTAAAAGCCTGCAGAGAAGTAGGTGGCCCCCTGACCAATGTGGGGATGGTGGCTGCTGTCTTGTCGGCTGCCGGGGCCGCAAAAGATAGTAAAGGAAAAGGGTGTTTCCGGTGTGGTCAGTTGGGACATTTTAGACAACAGTGCCCAAAAAATGGTGGTCCTGCGCAAAACGTACCCAGGCCGCCAAGGACTCCAGGAGTGTGTCCTCATTGTAAAAAGGGAAAGCATTGGGTCAACGAGTGCAGGTCAGTTAGAGACATCAATGGACATTTTATCCCCCAAATTACTCCAAATGCTGATTCGGAACCAGAGCCGAAAAACCGGAAGGAGGGCCCTCGTCTCCAGGGCCCGAAAATTTACGGGGCATTTCAGACTCTGGCTCCCGGACAGCAGCCGCAACAACCCCCCAGCCAAAGAGAGCAACCTCAGACTCCGCAGGGTTGGACCTCTGTGCCAACTCCAGACGGGTATTAACACAGCAGATGGGAGTCCAGATTGTGGAGACAGACATGACAGGACCCCTAGATGAAGGCACTGTAGGAATAGTTTTAGGACGCTCCTCCTCCACAATGAGAGGATTAATAATTTTCCCGGGAGTGATTGACCCTGACTATACGGGGACTATCAAGGTCCTCTGCCATGTCCCCCATGGAGTGGTGTCCATTTCTCCCGGGGATAGAATTGCACAGCTCCTGCTTTTGCCTTCTCTTCATGGCAACTTCCCTGCTAAGGAGATAGAGAGAGGAGATAAAGGGCTAGGCTCCACTGGAGTCGACCTTACATGCCTGTCCATAACTTTAGACCAAAGACCCATGCTAACTCTCCAAGTGGAAGGGAGAAAATTTGAGGGACTGGTGGATACAGGGGCAGATCGAAGCATCATCCAAAGAGGGGAGTGGCCAAAGCAATGGCCAACTCAGAAATCCTCCCAGACCTTACAAGGCATGGGCTATGCCGATGCCCCACAGTTAAGTGCAAAAGAATTGACTTGGAAAACAGACGAAGGCCAAGTTGGAAAAATGCAGCCATTTGTGGTAGACGTCCCTGTCAATCTTTGGGGAAGAGATGTGCAGCAACAACTAAAGCTAACTTTTACTAATGTTTATACTGAGGCCAGTCAGAATATGATGAAACAGCAAGGATTTGTGCCAGCCTTGGGGCTTGGTCGGCGTCTCCAAGGACGCAAGGAGCCGATAGAGCCACTTCCTAAACAGGACAGGAAGGGTTTGGGTTTTTCTTAGGGGCCTCTGAAAACAAAGTTTCCACTGAAGGTGCGGTACCCATACCTTGGTTAACACAATAGGCGGTGTGGGTTCCTCAGTGGCCCCTCTCTCGAGAAAAATTGGAAGCGGCTCAAACTCTTGTCCAGGAACAGCTGCAGCTGGGGCATGTTGAGCTTTCAGTGTCATCTTGGAATACCCCAATTTTTGTGATTAGAAAGGCCTCCGGAAAATGGAGATTATTACATGATCTTAGAGCAGTAAATGCCCAGATGCAAATTATGGGACCCATCCAAAGGGGATTTCCATGGCTCTCTGCGCTACCTCGAGAGTGGCCTATTTTAGCTTTAGATATTTAGGATTGCTTTTTTTCCATACCTCTTTTTGAAAAGAATAGGGAGCGCTTTGCCTTTACTTTGCCCTCTGTTAATTATGAAACCCCGGATGCTCGCTATCAGTGGAAAGTTCTCCCCCAAGGGATGGCTAATAGCCCAATAATTTGTCAATTGTTCGTAGGGGCTGCATTAATCCCTGTTAGGAAAAAATTTCCAAGAGTACGGATTGTCCATTATATGGATGATATCTTGTTGGCTGCTCCCTCGGTAGAGACTCTTCATAAAGTGTTTGGGCAGGTAACGGAGACCTTAGCTGATAAAGGACTGATTATTGCCCCTGAGAAGGTGCAACAGACTAGTGTTGTTCAATTTCTGGGAACCTTTGTTTCTCCTACTGAGATTAAACCACAAAAACTTTCCATTCAAACTGGTCATCTTAAAACACTTAATGATTTTCAGCAATTGGCAGGAGATATTAATTGGATAAGGGGGTTTCTTAATCTCCCTCGGTCAGAGTTGTTACCTTTATTTGCCATTTTGGAGGGCTACCCTGAAGTCACCTCCTCTAGATCCCTGACACTTTTAGCACTAAATTCCCTACAAAAGGTTGAGGCAGCTTTGTCTAGGGCTCAACTTTCACGGGTTGATTTAAAATTACCTATCGATTTATGTATATTAAAAACAAAAAATTATCCCACGGGGGTTCTTTGGCAAAATGGCCCCTTATGGTGGCTCCACGGCAATTCTGTGGGAGCAAAAACTGTTCAATATTTTCCTGAATTAGTGGCTAAGCAGGCAATTTTGGCTATAAAGTATGGTTTGATGCACTTTGCAAAAATTCCAGATAAATTAATTATTCCATACACCCGTGAGCAAGTTGAAATTTTAGCAGCCACAGTGGATATGTGGGCAATTCTTGTTTGCTCATTTCCAAATGTAATTGATAGCCATTATCCTAAGCATCCTCTGCTTGCCATAGTTAACAAAAATTTAATGTATTTTCCTGTTGTCACTTCAAAGGAGCCCTTGGTTGATGCTCTGACCATCTTTACGGATGGATCAAAATCTGGACAAGGTGCCTTTTTTGTTCAAGGACACAAATAGCCCGTAGTCTTTAATTTTCGGCCGAATGCCCCACAGGCTGTTGAATGTTTAATTGTGCTTGAAGTTTTTAAAAGATTTGATCAACCTTTTAATTTATTTTCTGATTCATTAGATGTTGTAAATGCCGTTGCTTCTCTTGAAGTTGCTGCTTCAATTAAGCAGGCCAGTACAATTTCTAATGTTTTGTTACAGATTCAATCCCTTAACTTAAACAGAAAACACTCTTTTTATATTGGACATATTCGCGCCCACTCTATGTTGCCGGGCCCGATGGCAAGGTGTAATGATTTGGTGGACCAGGAAACTCGGGCTGTGGCTCTGGTCACTGCTGATCCTGTAGAATTGGCAAAAGACTTTCATAGATTGTATCATGTACCCGCTAATACCCTTAGGAAAAGATATAATTTGTCCAGGCATGTGGCAAGAGATATTGTTAAAGCCTGTAAATCATGTGTTACCTTTCTTCATCCTCCCCATGTGGGGGTAAACCCCAGGGGGTTGAGACCAAACGCCCTATGGGAAATGGATGTTACTCATCTGACAGAATTTGGTAAGTTAAATTATTTACATGTGTCTGTGGACACCTTTTCTGGTGTCATTCATGCCACACCTTTGGCAGGAGAAAAGGTGTCTCACGTCAAAATACACTGCTTAGAAGCTTGGGCAGCTTGGGGAAAGCCCCTTAGACTCAAGACGGATAATGGCCCTGCTTATACTTCCCATGGTTTTCGCGCCTTTTGCGCACAAATGCAGGTTGCCCACACCACCGGACTGCCCTACAATCCTCAAGGTCAAGGTATAGTGGAAAGAGCTAATAGAAGCATAAAAGAAATGCTTCAAAAACAAAAAGGGGTAATTGCTGAGTCAGCGTCCCCCAGGGAAAGACTTTCTCTTGCGCTCATTACCCTTAATTTTTAAATTCTAAATGACAACGATCATTCTGCCGCAGATCGGCATATGACAAGAGACCCCATGGATACTAAAGACATGGTTATGTGGAAGGATGTTATTAATAATAAATGGTATGGACCGGATCTGGTAATAACGAGATCCAGGGGAGCTGTTTGTGTTTTTCCACAGAGTCAAGAAGTACCTCACTGGGTGCCAACGAGACTGACCAGGCCGGTGGAGACTGCAGCAGAACCCCCTCTTGAAGATGCCATCCACTCGTCTCCTGATGCAGCTGATCTTCCTGCTGTTAGCAACAGTGCTAATAGCAACCCTTGTGATAGCTAAACCAATGGCTGTGGGCTGTTACAATTTACTGACTGGGCCTCTGTGGTGTCCTTTTTCAAAGAGTGGGTGGGAGTCGGAATGTTTTTAGCCTGCTGCCTGGGAGGATGCATGGTCTGCCTATGGTTGGTCTGTCGCCTTCGAGCCCAAACCAGAAGGGACAAGGTTGTTATCTTGCAAGCATTAGCCTCTTTGGAGAGTGGATCCTCACCCCAGATCGGGCTGTCGGCCCTGAGAGGCAATTAAGCCTTACCATCCTGCATAGCCTTAGCACCCGGAGGGATCAGGGGATCCCATTGCACCGGGACAGGTATGCAATTTGCAATTTGGGACAGGGTGCTAGGCAAGTGCACTGCACTTGAGGAGAACCATCTCCTCAAGAAGAGCATGCTGAGCTGCAAGTGGGTTGATGCCCAAGATCCCACCTCTGCAAAAAGGCATCGGACGGGCCTGGTCATCACTGGGGAAGGCGCCCCTCAGGCGAAGGCCAGTGCAAGGTCCTAATGTTTTAGACAGAGGCCCAACCTCTACTCTTACCTGTTGCCAAAAAACAAAAAAGGGGGAACTGTAGGGAGCCAGGGTAAACGCCATTACAAGATGGCGCCCACTCCCTTGCAGCTTTGAGGTAACCATTCCCTTTCAGGCGGTGCTTGGCGGGACGGTGGGTCCTGGGCTTTGCGCATGCGCGAGCCACGTAGAGTCCCCAGCCAATCCCGTGGCACCTGGTGACGGTGAAAGGCAGACGACCAATGATAGAAAGACCCGTGTTCCTATTCCCTATATAAGTGTCCATGTTTCGGGTGCACTCTCTCTTGCGCTCAAGCTCTCCCATCAACTAAAAGGCTCTCCAATAAAGCGTGATCTGAGAAGACTCCTGGTGTGGTGTTCGTTCTTCCTCGCTGGTCGAGAAGGCGTGCGCCGCAATTTCTTATTTCTTGTATTTGTTCTAAATGCTAATTTTCTCTTTCCTGTTAAACCTATTCTGTCTTTGACCCTGAGATTATCTTCTATGTCATTTATTTGCTGTGGAGACTTTCTATTTTGTTTTCGATTTCCCTGTCTTCTAATTGGTCCTTTTTTAGGGCTTCTATCTCTTTATTAAAGATTTGTTTTAGGTCTTGTATGGAGTTTCTGTACATTTTTTTCTTTGGGTGGGGGGGTTGCAAAGGTTGTTTTTTTTAGCTCTGTCTGCTCTCATATCTTTTAACTGGGCATCCATTTTTTCCTTGGACTCCCTTTACTTCTCAGACTTTATGTTTGTTTCTTATCTCCATGAATTATTTTGCTAATCTTTGTTTGGTCTCATCTTGTTCACAAATTTCCTTGTAGAGGTTTTCCATCTTTTCATTAATCACATTTTCAGCAACATTTGTAAAATATTTTGATAACTATCTTCGAGGTCCTTGATTGTCTGTTCTAATGCCTGGTTATTTACTGTGTGAATTGAAATACCTTGACATATTTTTTCTTGTATTTTTTTTTTTCTGATTGGTTGTGTCCATTTGGAGGTTTTCTCTTGGGGAAACTATGATGTTAATAATTGACTCAATGTTCTTGGTTGATTTGCTAGGTGTTGGTTTGGTCTTCTGTTTTGATTTGTTTTTCTGGAATTAGGTTTTTGTCTATACAATTAAGTGTAGAAGTGTAAATCACTTGTGGTGAGACATTGTGATGTTAATACATATGGTTCCAGTGACAGTTCGGACTGTCCAATGGTATGTTGAATTGTCTCTGTGTATGCATGTGGCTTTCTCTGATGTACATTTCTGTTCCTACTTTTTTCTATGTAGCCCTTTTATTTCTACACTGCAGATGTGCCTTTGAATATGATGGCCAATACAGTCACAGCAGTCACTTGCCTGGCTGGGCACGTTTTCATAGATTTCTGTTTTCTAGTGAAGATAGTATAAAATCTTCTTATGAATTTTATGTCTATAATTATATCTATAATTACAGCTGTAAATCTATAATTATGGCTATCTTGGTGTGACTCTCTAGAAGTGGAGTACTGGCCAGGACTCTAAATCTCTGTTTCATTAGAGAGAGTTAGGGAAATTTTCTGTTGTTATTCTGCCATTGTTTTTCCTCTTCCTCAGATTTATGTTATATATTGTTGATTTTTTCACATAATTTGGGATTTGTGATGGTTGTATCAAGTTATTTTTGTTTTCCTGCTTGGGTTATTTTGAAGTAGTTATTTCATGCTTCTATGAAGAGACAGAAAGAGAGAAATATTTGTTATTACATTAAGAGAAATAGAGAAGACATTTTAACCTATTTGCTACAAGTAAATTAGTATTAAGCAAAACTAATGAAAATAATTACTTCTTATGCTACAGAGGACGAGTATAGTACTGGGGAATATCTTGGAGGAAAAGACTTTAGACTCATAACAACTGATGCCTTATATTGAAATTACTGGCTAAACATTCTTCTTCAGAAAAGCAAAAGCTCCATTTCTTTCATATTAATATTATAAAGTCATAATACCTGCATGTGGAATTGTTTTCCTAGGCTATTTTCAATTACATTCTTCATCCATTACATATCTTTGAATGACCAATTCCTTAAAATACCTATATTTCTTATATTGTGTTATAAATCTCAGTATTATAAATACGAATTTATCTCTGAGCCTCATCTTGAGCTACATTCATATATAATTTATGCAGTCTCAAGCAAGAAACCTATTTTACTCTATTTTATGTTTTAATCAATAAATGCATTCTTTTTAGAATTATGTTCTCATCTTTTATATTGCTCCAGTAAACATCATGTTTCTAGTACTTTTAATGAAATATAAGGTTTGGAACTGGAAGCCACCCCACCATTATCACTTTAAAGTAAACCCCTGGAGACTATTTTGCATATAAAAATATAAAAGTGCAATGCCCATGTTTATATATAAATAATATAATGGTTAAGACAATTAGACACAAGGACTACCACATCAATCCTCAATTGACTTAAAGCCACCAAAACATTGTGTTCATGAATATCACTCATTGTTAGAAAATGACTAGTCAATACAAAGTTTATATTATATTTGAAGTTTACTAAATGAAAATTACACCCAGATTTGCTGTCAATATCTTGTTTCCAGGAATACATTTTTTTCAGCAAACAGGGAAATAAAAATAAGGTTTGACACAGAATGTAAGATTTAGAAGTATACTGTCTTTCTTTAAGATGATAAGTACCTGCAAATCATGTGATATATTAAAAGATACTATAAAAATTCATAAGAGGATTTATGATCAGAAATGATAGGTCAGCAAAGTAACTGGAAAACTGTATATGTAAATAGAACTTTCAATATAAGATGGCAAGTTTTCAATAAATGGGCCCATAGAATGTAATTCTGTATTTCTAACTCACATCCATATTCGGCATTTTTCCACATACTCCCGTTCTCTTACCTCAGTTCCTGATCAATATTCTTCTATTTCATGATGTCAATTCCTACTAAAATAACAAGGTGGATTTTTTTGGTCTCTAGATCCAATACATTTTAGTATTTTGTAATAGTATGAATTCATGGAGTTTGACTTGAATGTCAAGATTGTAGATATTGTATTCAGGTTACTGTTAATTGGCCTGAAGCATATAAAGACACACAGTATACTAAGAAGAAGGGACTTGATCTCAGGGAAACATACAGGTCCAGGCAAGATCCTGAAGCAAAGAAAAATCAATATAGCAAACACCAATCAACTATAATTACAAAGGAATGGAACTGATCTCTGATGTTTCTGGGTAGCAGCTGTGTGTGTTTGCATGTGTGTGTGTGTGTGTGTGTGTGAGAGTGTGTGTGTGTGTGTGTGTGTGTGTGTGTGTGTAGAGAGAGAAAGAGAGAGAGAGTGAGAGAGAGAGAGAATTTTAGTGTGGCTTCCATATTTATAGACCATAGAGCATTACTTATTAGGGAGGAGGTGCTCATATCAGAGCTCTGATACCATTGTCATCACCTTTTACTGCGAAAAACACTTGCTTAATTTCTAATTAAATAGGGAAAATAAACTAACATCTAACGTGATTGTTTTGACAATTTATTAGCGTATTGAAGGCTAAAGGGAGGAATCAGAGATCAGTTTAACCTTTTTCCTCTCTTCTCAATATTACACAGCAATAGATGTGATTTCAGGAGTCTCTTGAAATGTACTGACAGCTAAATTATTAATGTGCTTAATAATATGGAACATATGATGGAGAAATAGATCAGCCAGCAAGCACAAAGTACTAGTGATAAGATCGAACTTTTGAGCAGGTTGCCACATCTTTTAGGAATGTAATTCTTTCATATGAACTTCAAATTTTGTGGCTTTCCCTGTGTGATCAAATGGTAGGAAAGTCCTATAGGAAAGTACTGTACTGTTCAGCCAAATAGAAAATGCTCATGATCCCATCCTCATGTTACATATTTCCATTCCATACAGACTCTCTTTTAGAGTGCTTTCATTTAATATACTGCAGCACCTCATTCTTCCCTGTGGGAGACAGGAAAAAAGATAATTTGTTTGAATATTAAATTACATAAATTAATGGGTACAGGCATGATTTGTAAAATTATAGAAGTTTGTAATAAATGTAAGTAGGGAACATGTCACAAACAAAAAATATAATTAAAATCAAATGACAAGAATAGAAGACACAGCAGTTTGTGCAGGAAAACATACATTAGATTAGTTGCAGAATTTCTAATTTGAGATAAATTTTATATTAGAGCATAATTCCCTTTACCCAAGGATTGAAACACTATTGAAAAATATATTTCTTAGAGATATTTTTGCTTCATAATATTAGGGATACAGGTGGACCCATTGCAACAATGAGATGGACAAGTCATTATGTCGAAAAACGAACTTTACAACTTTGGCTGGGGGTGGAAGTGGGAAGGTATGGGAAGGGAAAACAAAAGAGGAGGCAACAATGCTTTATAAGAAATGTACTCATTACCTTGCCCATTTAATGGTAACCCCTCTGTACGGTATTTTCACAATAAAAAATAATTTTAAGAAGAAAATAATCCCAAAGTAATTATTTTTCTTATTATTTTCCTATTTCCACGTGATTTACCTCCAAATTAGAAATCCAGATATATGATTTAATTTAATTTAACTGAAACTATTATTGAGAATAAGGTTCTTATACTCTCTACATTCGTCACACAAGAACTGATATAATAAAAGGTTAAAAATGATTAGTTTTTAACTTTAGAATTTAAGAAATGTTTTTGACCACATTGGTTACTGGAGCCTTCACAATAAACTCATGAGATAATTTATATTGATGAAGCAAAAATTCTAGAGCTTAGACATTTACAAATACAAAAATCAAGTCATTCAGAATATTTAGATCATATATTAAACAGAAAACTTAGCATTCAAATATCTGAATATAGTAATACATTTAATTGCAGGGTAAGTACTTGTTCTGAAAGGAGATAAAATTGTATTTATTTTTAAAAGTAAACCTAAGTATATATTTGGATAAAAGACAATGTTTAAAATATCACTCATGCAAGACAAAAGATGTACAGTTCATTGCTTTTCATGCCAATTATGTTCTCTAAACTTACTAGAAATACTAGATTACTAACCCTAAATCATTGCTTTGTAGGGAAATAGAAATTTAGTTTCCTAAAACTCATTACTACAACTTTTTGTCAAGCAATTACTAAGTAATTGTTTACATTTTCTGTTATGGAATCTTATTTGATTTTTATTTATTAAATTAAATAATTAGCCAATAACAATATAAATTATGCATAAACAAAGTTTATCTAACATATATATTTCTTTCAAAAGAAAAATGGCACTCTTAAAGAACACTGGAAGGGGGCTGGGAAGGTGGCTCAGTAGTAGAGCGCTTGCCTTGCATGCCTTGAGGCCCTGGGTTCGATTCTTCAGCACCACATAAGCAAAAAGAAAAAAGCCGGAATTGGAGCTGTGGCTCAAGTGGTAGAGTGCTGGCCTTGAGCTGAAGAGCTGAGGGACAGCGCCCAGGCCCAGAGTTCAGGCCCCACGACCGGATCCCCCCCCCAAAAAAAAAGAACACTGGAAGGCAGTGTTATGTATTTATTAATTTTTAGTTACTTTGTTAATGGTTATTCATTTTCAGAAGTGGCATTTTCATTATGCTCTTTCCATAATATATTTTAAACTTTTGATTATACTCCCTCTATTTCCTTTTTATTATTCTTTTCTCCAAAGATCTTCTGTTTTTCACATCAAATTACATCTTTATATATGCACATATAATCTAATTTTGAAAATTTAATGTGAACTGCAACTTAATTCAAGATGTACAGTGGATTAACAGGATGAAAAAAACCTTGAGTATTTTCAGTTAACTTCTGAATTGAGCTATCATCATTATTTTGATTAGGGTTAGGATCCCAGAGAGAATTAGAATTAGGGTTAGAGTAACAGAAAATTTAGGTTCAACACAGGATGACCCATTGAAACAATGATACTCACAACACACTCTGTTGAGAATGAACTTTACACCATTGAGAGAGAAGACTGAGGGATGTAGGAGAGGGAAAGGATAGTGGGACAACTACAAAAAAGGGGATAACAATGCTCTACAAGAAAAGAACGAATTACCTTACACATGTAATTGTAATCCCTTTGTAAGCCTCTTTACAATAAAATAAGATTTTAAAATTAATGAAAAATAAAACCTGACATAGAAATATAAATAGAAAATATAAATAGAAAATGAAATAGAAAAACACTTTAAAACTTTAAAAATTTAGGTTCAAAATGCAAGTAAAATTTAGACCTACACGCTTAGCAAGAGATATGATAAATGTGAAATAGAGGCTTGCTATTAACATTATGATTCAGTTATATGTAGGCTTAGGATTAGGCAAGGTGTTCCAGTTAGAGCTGGGGTTAGAATAAGAAAAAAGATGTAAGATACTGTGTAAAACTGCAACATATTTTAGGAAGAATGAATGGCATCAAAGTTAGAATGAATGCAAATCAATGTCGGTGTAATTTTAAACATTCAGCTATAATTTGGTTTAAACTGTGAGTTACTGTTTTAGTTCTTGTTAGGATTAGGGAAGGACAAGCTTTAGGGTAAAATTTACTTTTCACTAAGAAATAGAAGCAAAAAAAATGAGTGATTTTATAGAATGCAAACAATTTTACTTACATTAACCATTTGTTGTTAACTTGGATTGTGATTAGGATTTGGTTTCTGGTTAAAGCGGTTTGAGGATAGAGTAAAGAAATGGATTAAACTCGTGGCTCACGCCTATTATCCTAGCTACTCAGGAAGCTCATTTCTGAGGAACACAGTTCAAAGCCATCCCAGGTAGGAAAGTCTGTGATAATTTTATCTCCAATTAACCACCAGAAAACAAGAAAGTGGTGCTGTGGCTCAAGAGGTAAAGTGCACACCTTGAGTTAAAGAACTCAGGGATTGTGCCCATGCCTAGAACTCAGGGATAGTACCCAGGCCCAGAAATGATGCCCCACTAATAACAAAAATAAAAAAAAAAGGAATGGGATAAATGTTTAGTAAATCTGAACTTATTTTAGGTTCTAAGAATTCAGGAAAAGATATTAGAAATATATTGTACTTCCATTATCACAGCTTTTCCTGAATGTTCCAGTTAGGGTTCAGATTAGAAAAATAACAAAATATTGAGCAAAACTACAAATTATTTTATGAAAGATGGATTGAATCAAAGAAGGGATTAATAAATCTAATGTATTTGTGTGGCTTTTAGAATCCAAATGCAATTGGTTCTAGGGTTAGTGTTACCTTTCTAATTTATGAACTAATGAATTAAAGGCACAATTCTTTCATTCTTACAAACCAAGACAGTTACAATTGTGAAAACAAATTCAATTTTCTACCTGAAAATATGTCTTAAAATATTTTCCAACCAGGATTAAAGAATAGTGAACAGGGTGTCGTTTATTAAAATTAGGTAAATTGATGATAAAGGTTTCAAAAATATCTAAACACTTGGGATAAAAATTCAGACATGTTATTGGGAAAACAGACATTCTACTAGCTCTAGCTAGGAAATTGTGTGTGTGTGTGTGTGTGTGTGTGTGTGTGTGTGTGTGTGTGTGTGTGTGTGTGTGTGTGTGTGTGTGTGTGTGTGTGTGTATGTGTGCACCCACCACAGGTCTTCAACTCAGGCCTGGGTCTTGTCATCAGCTTCTTCTGTGCAATATGGCACTAAACCTCGTAGCCACAGGTTTTCTTTTGGCTTTTTAATAGTTAATTTGAGATACATATTTCATGGATTTTCCTGTCAGGACTTAATCTTCGGATCCCCAGCAATCCTTGGGTGAGCGTTACTGTGGGTGCTACCAACAAGTGACAGTTCATTAAACTGGGAGCAATATGGAATATTTTACTAGATACAAAGTAACCAGTTCATTAATGTGGGAATAACAGGATCACACTAGATTGCCTTCAAACACATTGTTTCTAATGAGTTTAACTGAATCCCCAAACATAATCAAACCTATTAGCCACAATGTATGAAGTAGCACATATTTATGATGTAGAATATGTACAATGAATTATATCCTGAATCAAAAGTATTTTCTGGGTTTGCAGTAAAGAAATAGAGTGTCCCAAGTGGAGGCCTGTAGTGAGCAGCAGAGCATCTGCTTAATGTGATTCCAACCCCCAGGAAAATAAAGAAGTAGAAGAAAGTAAAAGTGTAGGAGAAAGAGGAAAGGAAAGGAGGAGGAAGGGGTAAGAAAGGAAGAAGGGCATAGCAGGAGGAAGAAAAGGAGGGGAGAGGGAAAAAGTAGAGGGGAGGAGAGAAGCAAGAGGGGTACATTACCCTGGGGAAGAGGATCAGGAGAGGATGCAGGAGGAGGCAGATAAATGCAATACAACCACTAGAATTGTTGGAAAACATTTTGCATAAGTAATCTTCATGTGCATGGCAGGATTAATTTCTAATCAGAGAGAGATAGCACAGTGATAATAGGTGTGTTACCTTTTGCTCGGTTATTTTATTCATTCTTCAGTGAGGAATTCAGATGAAATCCTGAGTTTGGTGTTTTACAGAACACTTCAGGATTTCTTTTTCATGAATCAAACATGGGAAAGAACTAAATGCAACCTTCCTGAGTTAAAAAAGAAAGTTTTAGTGGATGCTTTTAAGTTTTTTGTCTTTTCTTTTTTTTTTTGGCCAGTTGTTCAGTGCTCCAAGGCTGTGCCCTGGAGCCCTTTCCAAGTCCCCATGTGTGCATACATTCCTGTAGTCTCTGTTGTTGTGGGTGCTTTCTCAGATCACTCGTTGAGAAGTGTGGCCCCTTCCCTTGCAGTGGATGTGCAGTGAGTGTATGTGTGGGCATACTCCCCAGCATTGTCAGATGAGTCCCACCCACCATGCCCACCTAACTTCCCAGTCTCAGTTTTTCCATTTCACCCAGGAGCTGGCAGTCATGGGGCTGGAATTGAGTCCACTGATGACCTCTCCTCCAGTTGTGCTGGCACTGCTCGTCAGTGGTCCTTGGTGCGAGTGCCATCCCAGGGAGACTGTTATGGGTTCACTGCCTACACCCATGGTGTGGGGTGGGGGGACACTATGTTTGTACACTGCACAGTCCATGTGAGAAGGAAGGCTGGGTGTGCAGCTAGCCACCTTGAGGCCAGGCAGCACAACCTCGGTTCACCTCATCAGTCTTTAAGTTCATCTGTGGACTGGAGCCATGTGCTATCCCCTCTGCCAGTGGGCTTGTGAAAGCTGCAGAAGCTCAGCAACCTGGATCCCCTTCAGCATCTCTGTGGACCTCCATTTTCTGGTCCCTGTGGACTCGGGTGCAGGTCCATCCTTGCATATGCCCATCACTACCAGAGGAACCTGGACTTGCAGAGTATCAGCTGCAGCACCGGGGGCACGAAGCCTCTTTGGCTTTGCTGTGTAGCCTCCTCCATCGTCCTTCTGGTCCACATGGGCCCATCTCTTGATGCCATTCCAGGGATGCTCTTTTTGGAGGCAATGGGCTCACCCCCTACCATTGATGGTCTCCAAAGCTGGGGAATGGATTTGGCCTTGGCAATGTAGGCTGCACAGGGGGAAAGCAGGACTTGGGGTCTGCCCTGACTATCCCCATGCTTCGGCACCTGAGTCTGGATTGCTTGGTTAGGTCAATGATGGAGCCTTGTTGGCTACAGCTTACTGCAACAAGTGCTGCACTTGCTGCAGCACCAATGTAGTGTCTTGGACCCCCTCGGACACCAAATGGACATCTAATGGGTCTACATGGGCTGGAGGTGGGTTTCATCCAAGGACTTCATTAGAAAGTGCTACTCCCCTTCATTGTACTGTAAGCAAGCGGTGCCACATATACCTAATGGGTGGATATGCGTGATACTTTCCTTCCTAGACTGATTCAGAAATGTGATCCTCTCAAATTCCAACACTTTAATAGTGTGTGCTCCAGTTCTGCTTACCTCTAGAAGATATGACAGAAATAAATGATTACAGGTAATTTGAGTGAATCATTGGCTAATATAGGTGATTTTATATTAAAATGTAGGGTAAGTTTGAAAGTAGAACCACAGTAGTTAGATATTTTGCTAAGTAATTTTGTTTCACATTAAAAACACATCTCTACCAGAATTAAGGCTTTATTTTGCTGTTTGTCAAGTTGTATGTCATTTGGGAAACTTCATGTCTTCCATATGTAATAAAGGACTTTGAATGGTCTGATGTGCTGGCTCACATCTATAAACATGTTTAGCAATCAGAAAAAAAAATAGATCACAATTTGAAAATAGCCTAAACAAAAATTTAGGAAGTATCAATCTCAACAAAATAGTGAATCATGTTGAATCATGCCATTCATCTCAGCACCACCAGAGGCTAAGTCGCTGCTCAGTACCTGTGTCACATACATCCCTGGCTCACTTGGAGGCAGTCACCTCTCCTGATCCAGAAGCTGGGCTGGGATTTAGCCAAGAGGAGGAAGGAGTCTGCCTCACCTTCCCTGGGTGGACCTCACAGAATGCAGTGTATTTGCTTGCTTTCCTCCTCCAAAAGGCTTGAAATGCCATGCTGCTAAGTGTTCACAATTTGATTCCAGTGACCTGTGGTAGAGGTGTGAGGAAATATTAAATTAAATTTCACATTTGCCAATTGAGTTGCTCTTCCCAGCCTGTGAGTTCAACTCAGCAAGTGTTCATTATTTGAGAGTTGAAAATACTGAGGTAGAGGAGATTGGGAGGTTGATTGAAAGAGAAGAGAGATAGAGAGAGAGGGGGAGGGAAGGAGAAAGAAAAGAAAGGAAAGAAGAAAGAAAGAAAGAAAGAAAGAAAGAACGAAAGAAAGAAAGAAAAATAAAAAGAAAGAAAGAAAGAAAGAAAGAAAGAAAGAAAGAAAGAAAGAAAGAAAGAAAGAAAGAAAGAAAGAAAGAAAGAAAGAAAGTGATAGAGAATGAATTGTTTGGAGTCAGGAGTCACATGGCAGACGAACTACCAGTATTTGGTATTAGGTCTGACCCAGCATGCAGACCCTATGCAGACACCTCCCCATTTCTTGGCTGTTTCCACCCTTTATGTGTTAACTAGGTATCTGACACACCTGGAGACAGCCACCTCCCCTTCCTGCTAGTCACAACCTGGTCAGCCTCTGGTTACACTTTACATGTGGCTACAGGTGAATCCCAAGCGTGGAGGTAACATCCAGATACAATGTGGCCAGCCATTTCCCTTGCCTGGCCATATCTCATCCAATCCTTGGCCTATTTATGTCCTGACACTAGATTAGGTTGCACCCCCATTTTTTTACACGCCTCTCCGACATGTATGGCATGGGCAGCAGTTCAGTAAATAAACTACTTTACCTGACTGAATACCATGTGGTGTTCTTTTCGATGGCTACCTAATGAAACTTACCTAATTAATATACCTTACACTTCAGTGTTTCTTTTTTCTTTAATTTTAATTTTTTTGTAAACATATTGTACAGATGGGTTACAATTACATGGGCAAGATAATGAGTACATCTCTTATCAAGCATTGCAGCCTCCTCATTTGTTGACCCTTCACATAGCTTCCCAGACTCCCACGCCCCCCCACCCAATCCCTCGCCCCCACACCAAAGTTGTTAAGTTTGTTTTTGACATGAAAACTTGTACTTCTCATAGTTGCATCGGGTCCACCTGTATCCTTAACCAACTTGTTTTTCCCCATCTCCTCCACAAATTATACCGACATCAAATATTGTGAAAGCAGGGGTTGTATTGTGGGGGAGGCACATACAAAGCTACAAAGAAATAATCTTGTAAATGAGTTAGAAACAAATGCATGAAAGAAAGAAACATTTAAATACTTATCTAAGGGTTCATTTTCCTAACATTACATTATCTGACCTTTCCTGCTTGACTCAAACATATACTAGATATCTCAAATAAGGGAAACGATGGGACCTTTGTTTCTTTGGGCTTGGCTTACTTCACTTAATATAATTTTTTCCCAGCCTTTCCTTTTCCTAACAAATGGGGAAATGCCATTCTTTCTGATGGAGGCATAGAATTCCATTGTTTATATATACCACATTTTCTTGATCCATTCATCTACTAAGGGGCATCTGGGTTGCTTCCATATCTTAGCTATGGTAAATAATGCTGCAATAAACATAGTTGTGCTGGTAGTTTTAGTGTGGTCTTGTTTGAAAACATTTTGGTAAATGCCCAAATGTGGGATTGCTAGGTCATAGGGGAGCTCTATGTGAAGTCTTTTGAGGAACCTCCATACTGCTTTCCAAAGTGGTTGAACAAGTTTACACTCCCTCCAACAGTGAAGTAAGGTTCCCTTCTGTCCACATCCCCTCCAGCATCTGTTGTTGTTAGAGTTCTTGATTACAGACATTCTGCCTGGATGAGGTGGTATCTCAATGTTGTTTTGATTTGCATTTCTTTTATGGCTAGGGCGGTTGAGCATTTCTTCATGTGTCTATTGGCCATCCTTCTTTCTTCTTCAGAGAAGTTTCTCTTCAAATCTTTAGCCTACTTATTTATTGGGCAGTTGGTCTTTGAGGATTTGTTGTTGAGGGATTTAATTTTTTGAGCTCCAAGTATATTTTAGATATGAGACCCTTGTCTGTTGTATGGCTAGTGAAGATCTTTTTCCAATCTGTGGGCTTTCTATTGATCTTACTAGCTATGTCCTTTGCGCTGCAGAAGATCTGCAACTTCATGCAATCCCATTTGTCCAACCTTCTTTGATTTTTGGGTTTCTGGGTCTAAATTAAGAAAATTTCAGCCTGAGTCAAGGAGACCTATGGTTTCTCCTATTCCATCCTTTAATGTTTTTAGAGTGTCTGCTTTGACTCCGAGGTCTTTAATCCATTTGAATTTGATTCTGGTGCAGGGTGATATATAAGGATCTAGTTTTAGTTTTCTACAAGTAGTTAATCAATTTTGCCAGGACCATTTTCTGAAGAGGGTGTCTTTCTTCCATTCTATTATTTTAGTTCCCTCATCAAAGATTAGTTGGCTATATGCCTGTAGGTTCATTTCTGGGTTTTCAATTCTGTTCCATTGGTCCTGAGGTCTGTTCTTCTGCCAGTACCAAGTGGTTTTGATTACTATGGCTTTATAGTAGAGTTTGAAATTTGGTATTGATATTCCTCCAGCAGTGTTGTTTGCCTTGAGGAGCGTTTTTGCTATTCGGGATCTTTTATTGATCCATAAGAATTTTTCGATTGCCTCTTCTATTTCCTTGAAGAATGAGGTTGGAATTTTGATAGGTATTGCATTGAATTTGTAGAAACCCCTGGGAAGTATTGCCATTTTCACGATGTTAATCTTTCCAATCCATGAGCATGGGAGGTTTTGCCATTTTCTAAGTTCTGTTTGGATTTCCTTTTTCAGATTTTAAAGTTTTCATCATAGAGGTCCTTCACTTCTTTGTTTAAGTTAATTCCTAGGTATTTTATTTTTTGAGGGGCTATTACAAATGGAGTTATTTTCCTAATTTCAAACACACTTTTCTCATTGTTGGCATAGAGAAAAGACATTGATATTTGAGGGTTAATTCTATACCCTGCTACTTTGCCAAATTTTTGAATCAGCTTGTGTAATTTAGGAGTGCAGTCTATGGGATTGTTTAAATACAAGATCATGTCATCTGCAAAGAGGGAGAGTTTTATTTCTTATTTCCCTATTTGGAACCCCTTTATGTTTGCATCTTGTCTTATTGCTGTAGCAAGGCATTCTATTACTAGATTGAAGAGAAGTGGAGAGAGTGGACATCCTTGTCTTGTTCCTGAGTTAAGAGGAAATGGCTTTAGCTTTCACCATTAAGTATAATGCTGGCTGTAGGTTTGTCATATACAGCCTTTATTGTATTGAGGAATGTCCCATGGATTCCTAATTTTTCGAAAACCTTCATCATAAAGGGTGTTGGATCTTGTCAAATGCTTTTTCTGCATCTATTGAGATAACCATGTGGTTCTTATCCTTGCTCCTGTTGATGTGATGAATAATATTAATCGATTTGCGTATATTGATCCAGATTTGCATCCCTGAAATGAATCCTGTTTGATCGTGGTGTATGATTTTTTTGGATGAATTGTTGTAGTCGTTCGGCCAAAATTTTGTTGAGAAGTTTTTCATCAATGTTCATCAAAGAAATTCATCTATAGTTCTCTTACTTTGATGAGTCCCTGCCTGGTTTTGGGATGAGGGTTATGATGGCTTCATAGAATGTGTTCGGTAGTGAACTTTCTCTTTCAATTTCATTGAAGAGTTGGAGGAGTATTGGTGTGAGCTCTGCTTTGAAGGCCTTGTAGAATTCCGCTGTAAAACCATCTGGTCCTGGACTTTTCTTAGCTGGGAGGTCTCTTATTGCTGTTTCTATTTCAATGCTTGATATTGGCCTGTTAAAATGGTTTAACTCACCTTGGTTTAGTTTTGGCATGTCAATATTTGCTACGAAAAGGTCCATTTCTGTCAAGTTGTCAAACTTATTAGCATAAAGTTTTGAGAAGTATTCCCTTATAATGTTCTGAATCTTGGTTGTTTCCGTGGTGATGTTTCCATTCTCATCTCTGAGTTTATTAATTTGGGTGTCTTCTCTTCTTTTTCTGATAAGATTTCTAAGGGTCTGTCAATTTTTTTAATATTTTCGAATAACCAACTCTATGTTTTGTTGATTCTTTCTATAGTTTTTTGGATTCTAATCCATTTAATTCTGATTTAATTTTAATTATTTCTTTCCGTCTACTGGATTGGGGTTTAACTTGCTGCTCTTTTTCAAGGAGGTTTAGATGTGTCATTAAATTGTTGGTTTCAGATCTCTCCAATTTGTTGATGTAGGAGCTCAGAATTATAAACTTTTTTCTGAGTACTGCCTTTGCTGTGTCCCAGAGTAGCTGGTAATTTGTCTGATCATTTTTCTTGAATATCATGAACATTAGAATTTCCTTTCTAATCTCTTCCATGACACACTCGTGATTCTGCAGTGTGTTGCTCAGCCTCCATATTATACCGGACTTTGTTTGGTGGCTGTTGGTGTTGAGTTCTAAATTTATTCCCTTGTGGTCAGAGAGAATGCAAGGTATAACGTCAATGTTTCTGAATTTGGACAAGTTTGCTTTGTGGCCTAAAATGTTGTTTATTTTAGAAAATATTCCATGTGCTGCTGAGAAGAACGTTTATTCTGATGCTGCTGTGTGAAATATTCGGGAAATGTCTGTTAAATCTAGTTGATCTATGCAGCTGTTTAGATCTGTGGTTTCTCTGTTGGGTTTTTGCCGAGTTGATCTACCTAGTGGGGAGAGTGGTGTGTTAAAATCCCCAACAATTAATGTCTTTGGATTTATGTGGGATTTTACACTTCAGTGTTTCTAGTTTTGAATCCATGGATATTTTTTCTGACACATGTGTGTTCAGTATCTACAAAACATATGTACTAACTTATCATGTAACAGTATTATTTTGCCTGGAATCTTTTTTTTTAATTTGTTTAATTGTGAAAATACCATACAGAGAAGTTACAATTACATGAGCAAGGTAATGAGTACATTTCTTATGAAGCATTGTTGCCTCCTCCTTTGTTTCCCCTTTCTATCCCTTCCCATCCCCCTCCTCTCCCGCCAAAGTTGTAAAGTTCATTTTTTGACATAAAATGTTTTACATCTCAGTGTTGCAATGGGTCCACCTGTATCCCTATTTAAACCATTTTTTCCCTTCCCTTCCACAAAGTATACCAACATCTGAATCTTTAATAGCATCCTTATTAACCTTAAAGTCTATTTTCCTTGCTTTGTTTTGTTTTTTGCCAAACATAAGCAAAGATTTGGTGGGACATTCTGAAAAGATCTCTGCCCTCATATTTACTAATCACCCTGGGCTTCAACCAGTGAGGTACCAGCTCAGATGATGGAACTTTGAAATTCGGGAAAGCAGATGCACATCATAAGGCCCATGGTTTTCGGTTTTCTCAGATTATTTTTTAAATGTAATTGTTACTAAGGTGTGTACAGTGAGTTTACCATTTCACAATTCATGTCATGTGTATATTTTTCTTGTAGACAATGGCATCCTTTCCTGAGCTTTCTCCCAGTTTCTTTTTTTGTTGTTGTTGATGTTTTTTTATTTGTGTACCTGACCTTCAGCTTGAAATCAGGATTGGTTGCTGCCCCTGGGTTTTTGTAATCAAGCGTACTCTACCTCTTGAGCCCCAGCTTCCTTTATGGCTTTTTGGGTGTTAATTGAAGAGAAAAGTCACAAATTTTCTCACTCCTGCTGTCTTTGAACTGTGATCATCAGCCTCCTGAGTAGCTAGGATTATAGGCCTGAGTCTTCAGTGTCCAGCTACTAAAGTGTTGGTTTTATGCTTCCCTGGTTGTGTTACAATTTTCCTCGACTCTTAGCACTAATACTACATATTGCCTGGCTCAAACCTGAATTGGTAGAACATACTTGTATTTTGATGAAGACAAGAATAGGAAACTATAGGCCATAGTAACATATAAACTAAACAAATCCCTTGGAACATGGCATAAAAACAAGTAGGTTTATTGCCAGTTGACTGTGTCTTTTCTTTATTGTTAATTCTACATGGCCTATGAATGATGTTAAACATATCCAAATGACCATTGGCAGAAATAATGTTTCTCATCCTGTTCTAAAATTAAAACAAAAACCAACCAAAAAATACTACTTATGAGTCCAGCAATTTTCTCTAATTAAAGACCAGTCTGCCCCAGTTTATGAAAAAAATATCCTTTATTCAAGTGCTGTTGCTTTTTCTAACTGCAAATATAACAAAATCTGTTGTAGTCTATAGAATTGTATACCACAGCTGTCATTTTAATTCACAAGAAGTTCAGCCATTAAAAAGTTTATTTATTTTTTGAGTCAATTGTGGGGTGAACTCAGGGCCTGGCCACTGTCCCTGTGCCTCTGTGCTCAAATTAGGTAGCACTCTACCAATTGAGCCACAGGCCACTTCTGGTTTTTGAGTTGCAAATTGGAGATAAGAGTCTTATGGGGACTGGCTTTGAACTGCGATACTCAGATCTAAGCCTCGTGAGTAGCTGGGATTATAGGCATGAGACACTGGCACCTGTCTTCAAATAGACATTTTTAAAATGATGAAATGCTTGGTGTCTTGGGCTCACATATATAATCCTAGCTATAGTTATTATTACAGGTATGAGAAACAAACACTAGGTGTGTGTTGTTCATGATAGTTTATATTGGCATGTTTTAATATAATTTGTTTCTTATACTACAATGCTCTTATTTTATATTCTCCTAGGTGAGAGTGATAGGTGCTAGGCAATGTTGAAACTTCTTTGGTTGAGATGGAGCCATGTGGACATTCTTGCCTACAATTGCATACAATTGAAATCCTCCTGCTCTCAGCTCCCCATGGACCTGGGATGATAAACATATTCCATCACGCATAGCTAGTGGTTGGGGAGGGTTGCAGGTAAAACTACAGTGGTCTGGAAGTGATGTCCTAAATAGTTAGCTTTACAGGAAAAATCTTGTTGTATTCCATTTCACGTTGAAGTAGTGTACGTACATACTTACAGCATACAAAGATAACACGCTTCCTTTTAAAAATATAGAATAGTCAATATAATTAGCAGGTTTATGTCCTAAAACATTGAAGCTAATGTATTTTGGTAACCTCCTGACTTTGTTAGCTATTTTGAAATATACCATAAACATGAATACATTGATAATGTGCACTAGAAGATTGGAATTTGATAGAGATAGATATAAGTTAGACTATGTATAGGAAATAAATATATATCTATTGCTGCTCTGAAGAACATTATCACATATTCACCATGACAATAGTTTTCCTGCAGTGTAGAATTTTCCATTTCAAAATCTGCCATTTTTCTTTACATTCTCCTTATACATATGAATGTTTTCCTGTTTCTTATAATGCTTAGAAAGTATTATAAGATGGAATTAAATAATTTGTTGAGTCTAATGAAATTATCTCATTTTGTTTGGTTTTGTGATGCTAAATCATTAAGGCCATGGTTTCCTGAAAGTTATGCTAGCAGACTACATCACTAAATTGTATTCTAATTACATCTTATTATTATATTTTGATATAGAGTTTTGTTGTTGCTGTTTTATGATATAGAGTATTGTGAAGTTGGACCGAAACTTGAAACCCCATTGCCTCCAGTAACAATGCTTCATCACCAGGTTCTGGAGGCTTATAATTATAACTCTAGTTAATCAGGAGGTTGAGTCCTGAGATTTAGTTCAGTTAGCCTGAGCAGGAAATTTTATGAGTCTCTCCTCTCCAGTTCACTACAAAAAGCTTGCAGTGGAACTGTGGCAAAATTGGTAGAGCACTACATTCAAGGGAAAGATGCCCCAGGTTTGCTATCTAGCCCCTGAGTTCAAGCCCTAAAACACACATTTGCACAGACACACATTAACACACATACACACACACACACTCCACACACATGTATAAACACAGAATTGCAGGCAGTGTTGTACCTTAAATTCTTATCCAGAGATTGGACAACAGCTAACTTATTTCTGAAGATTTTTCCTGATTATTTTGAAGGAGAAAGGTAGTTCATGGGACAGTCATGACAAGACTTTAGTGAGGAATAGTTTATAAACGACTAGCTTATAAAACAGACAGGAGCAGTTTTTATCTTTAAATCTTACATTCCTTCAACCACAGTATTTTTAATCATTGAATTATGAGAAGACAATGTAACCCCTCTTATCTTCTCCCCTTCCCCTCTATCATAAAATATGACAAAAGTTTCAAAATAATCTTTTATCTTACAAGAATGTACACCTGTAAAAATATCTGACTATATGTGTAAGGTTTGTTTCTCAATACTTGTATGATTTTCCACATGACATCACACAGGTACTTCAAGAGCAAACAGAAGATTAGGAAACAAAAACCTCATGTGGCCTGCAGCTCAGGAACAAGAAAAATGTTCCTGTGTTGTTTTCAAAGTTCAAGAGACTCAGGTCTCAGCATGAGAGGTGTGCGTGCCTCACTTGATGCTGTAGACATTGGATCAGTGCTAAACATGAATCCCATATCTCAGGCCTTTTTATAAGAAGAAACCAAGGGAATCACAAGGCAACTCAGGCCAGGTATAACTAGGACAGGAAATCTATTTAATCTCGACCTAGCCCACAGTACAACCTTCTTATTCTGTGATTTTATATGTGTTTATTGAGAAAATATTTGCTGTGTACTTTTCAATCCACTCTATTACAATTACTCATTTTGAAGTGTACTCCCATTTCCATGTTTCAAAGATCCATTCTTTTTACCACCTCAGTGTGACAATCAGTCAGCACAAACCCTGAATGTGCCTGATAATTTATGGAACTTGGATTCAGGCATGTTGGAAATGCTGATAATGGACCTGGTCCCTGCCTACAAGAAAGGTGATATCTTCTGTGTTGGAAACTTTCTCCAGCATTTTAGAGAATGGGCCAAAATGGAGCACTTGCTGGATGTTCTGTTAAAAAAGTGAGTGTTCCTCTTTCAAACCCAGGGCGGATGAGACCACCTCTGGAAGATTATTGGAATACTTGGTACCTCTCTGAGAGTGTTTCACTGGGGTCTGGTCACAGGAGCTTGGCTTGAGACAAAGAAGTACCCTCCATGACTACTTCCTTCGTATTGGGCTGCCAGAACATTTCATTTGCCTCATAAGCTAGTGGAAGCATAGCAGTTTGGTTGCTGAGAAACTATGATTAAAGGAATGATTCAGTGGCACCCAACGTCCACCCTCTCCTAGGAAATCACTATCTTGGAAGCCTTTGAAGGAATATGGACAGAAGAAATAATGTAACTTGAACTTGAATTTGGGGCCTGAGTGCTGTCCCGTTCGTAGCACTTTACCACTTGAGCCCCAGGTCCAAGTCTGGCCTTTGGCTGGTTAATTGAAGAAAAGTGTCTTTACAATTTTACAAACTCGACTGGGTTCAAACTGTCATCCGGATATCTCACTCTCCGGATTAGTAGTATTAGAGGCATGAGCCATTGTGCATTTGTTTGGAGAGAGGCATATAACCATCCTCACAGAATTTCCTTGAAATTGTGTAGACATATCTCCACTTTTTGTCTGCCATATTTACATTACCATGTGGGACTTAGCCAGTCCCATGTGTGTCCTGTTATTTCAGAAAAGGAAGAGCATAGAGTTATTCTCCTTATTTCCTGCATTGGTACAGATCCTTCTACTATTACTGGGAGGAAGATGAACAAGATGAAGAAATAAGTGGACGTTGGCACAAAGAGAAGTTCTGTCTTTGAAAACTGGGTATCTTTGAAGTTTCTGAATCAAAGTCAAATTCTTTTTTGCACACCAGTTGTGATTTTCCCCAGGGGGTTGATGCTTGCCACGTCAGTGGATAGCAGATTACACAGTTGTGGATGTGGTTGTTATTTTGGACTCTCATGGATGACAAGGAGGGTTGTGTATAACAAGTCAGATCCAGTGGAGAAACAATTTCTTTTCCTGTCACATGGGAAATTTTAGAGGATTGTATTAGAGAAATTCCTAGAAGTGGGTTGTGAGGAGCATCCTGCATGTAGGCGTCTTTACACACTTCCCAACATGCATGTCCTGCCAGAAAAACGATATATTAAAAGGCTCAGGAAGGATAGGGCGTGCTCTCATTTCTCTTGTCACCAATTTGCCAACAGCATGGTTTGTTCCATCTTCCCTATGTGGATGGACTTCTAACTTGATGATTTCTATGAGCAGAAGGACCATGACACCCTGAAAGAACTTACACAGTATGTCAAACTCAAAATGCCCTCTTCAGACTTCCTCTTCTGCTTCCATGTTCTTCTGGACAAGCTGGAGGAACGCATTACCCATGAGACCAAGAAAAATAGGAAGAAGTCCTTGTTTAGATGCCTCAGAGCTGGTGTATAGGGATAGAACCTGGGTCTCTAGGGATGTGCTGAATTGGCCAAGAGCCCTTAGTATGCCCCAGCTTGGCAAAATTCCTTTTATGGATATTCTTTGCCAGGTAATACCTTTTCTCCTTTTGAAAGAACTTGGAAGTAGCCACTCATTAGAAACAGCCTACTTTCTCATGTGTTTAGTTAAAACTCAAATTCTACAGATTCTCCCATTACATCCTCATAAATGTTTAGTCAAACCTTAACATCAAGAGTTCTAAGACTCCTGTATCTATTTCCATTCTCAAGTTTGCATCACCATAGAGCAGCTCCTGCTGAACTGCAGAAAAAGAACCCATCAGTGATGTCATCTACGGTGACTGATAGAGATTGGAAGCCATTACTGATCTCCAGAAAGCATGTGAACATAGAGTTTTTTGAATTTGTAGAAAGGCCCAAGCAGGTTTGAGTCCTGTTGACATCCTAGTGGTTCTGACCACCACATGTGATGAAGGTGCACCTGCAAATACCATCAAGGAAGAAGACAATCCAGAATGTCTTCCATTAATATTCACAAGCCACCTAGATTGGCTCCAAAACAGTCAAAAAGACACGTCTTGGTATGCAGGGTAAATGTGTGCTAATGGAAAATGACCGCAGTCTATGTTCAGGAAAACCAATAAATGAGGTCCAAAATCTAGATTCAGTTGGGGAAAGGGAATCTTTCCTCAGAGAATACCCAGACCAATCTGTCCTCCTGCAGGGCTTCCAATTTCCAATTGAGAAATTAGAATCTTTCTCTCCCTGGACTCTGAAAGAAAATCCTGTCTTTAGTGAGGAAGTAAATACCTTTTGACTTTGAGGACTATGAGGCAGAATTCCTGCTTGAAGGCAACTTAGAGACCAATTTATATTTAGAGTTTCCTTTACCCCTTCCTGGGAAAATCTTTAATTTTCTTTTTGTTCTGGTTGTTGTAAAATGTTCACTCTATTTATTTTTCTAACTTTATTAAAATGTCAATGTTCTTGAGATATTCCCGATTCATTAATATTAACTATGTTTCTTTATAAGCCTACATTATGAAACATCGTATACACGTTTTGTATTGGTGGGGGGGGGACAGAGTGACAGGAGGCTGTACAAGAGAGCCTACTGCATATAAAGGAACTGTTAAATGCACACGGAGAGGCAAAGAAGCCAGGCCTTGCCTGCATAGGGTGATAAGGTGGCTAAAAATGTCTAGGACATCACAGATCTGATGTGTAGAAAACTATTCTGTCAATTGGGAAAATGCACAACATTTAGTGGAATCTGGGACACTCTTCCAACAGTGAGTTCAAATCTTTATACATCTTCATTATGCTTTCAGTAACATGGAAGAAAAATTTGGCCCCAATAATATAAAAAATCTTTTTAGGTCTGAAAATATTTGACAAAATATATAGGGAATATGTATAAGGGAAAGTAAAAGCCATCATCAATAGAAGAAAGAAGGCTTACGTAGATGAACAAACACAAAACCAGGAAGAAAAATAACATGATTAAATAAATTATATATACATACATGTTATATTCTTGATGTTATATATATATATATATTATATTATATAATATATAAGATTGAATATGATTTTTCAAACTACAAAGGCATTTAAATTTTTAGTCTTGAGTATATATTTCACAAAACTTTAGTGTAAATTATTATTGGGGAAAGTAGTGATATAATTTGATTATAATTATATGAATATATTTGTGTGTTTCTAGATCTAACACTGATTATAAATAGATGAATAAACATATACATATATTTTTATATATCTGTCTATGAAGTGAATATAATGAAACTGACTACACTATGTATAAAAAAGCAGTTAAAAGCTGAGTCCATGAGTATCACGCCTTTAATCCTAGTGATGTGGGAAGCTGGGTTCTGAGTTTTAGTCTCACCCTCATGGTCTTAGATTTTTAGAGGAGGTCTGGGACCCCCAGTGTAACAAAGAGACACATATGCAGTGGGATCACACTCCCTGAACCCAGAGGAAAGTCAGTAGAAATCAGGACAAGCCTCTTATGATAGTCTACTCAGTTCCTGTACCAAGATGGCTATCTGTAGAACATCAGATGGAGATTTGTCATTCTCTCCTAAAGGGTCTAAAAATAGCCTTCTGAACTATAGTCTCTGACTCTACTGAATTAAACCTTATTTCCCTTCCTAAGCTGCAAACACATGGAAATATGGCAAGGGCTCAAGAAAGATGGACAAAGACTTACAAGTACATAAAATTATATACTCTGTTTCAGTAATTCAATGACAAATCATCAAAGCATGTATTCAATTGTTCTATTTTTAAAGGAAATGGAAACATACTCTGAGTGTATCAGGAACTGGGTGACAGTTTGTTTGCTGAATTCTTGAAGGCACTCCTGGGCAAAAGAGACACATATATGGGGGAAATTGTGTCGGGGTGGGTGTCTTCACACAGCTTCACAAAACAATGGCCATAACTGCTATGATGTCACAGCCCCCTTTGCCTTAGCCACAAATAGGTGTCAGGTACTGGTTTTGCCCTGTAGTGGACTCAACAACACCAAAATAAACAAAGAATGAGAGGAATGACTACCAGCCACCAAACTTCAGCTTGAAGTGCTGTCCTGACCAGAAGCTAGGATAAATTGAGCTGGAGAAGACTGATCTCCATGTAAGGCTCCTGAGCACTAAAGACTAAGCATTGTTACAGATGTTTGAGAAACAGAAGTTAATGTGGCTCTCTCTTTACCAATTCCATGCTGAAAAGAAAACCAGAAATCATAATGAGAATTTCTATAAATCAAAGACATGACATTGATGATTTTGTAGCAACAACTTCACAGTGGGGATGGGAGGAGACATCCCAGAACAAGATATAGTTGATATGAGAGCTATCATCCAGGCAATTATCTAAGAGCAGGTAGTCCAGGCAGTAAGAACAGCAAGTATATCCCCCATTGATAAGATTGGACCTGACTGGCTTCAGAAAAGGAAAAAGCACAGACATGCTTGCTTGTGAAGTAAGAATGGAAATGTAAAATGAAGAAAAAAGACGTCAGAAATGCAGATAGGAATAAATTAGATAGATATTGTATTCTGTAGATTACAAGAAGAAAACTTCTGATTTTACCATATATCTGAAATGACCAACTGGAACCAAAGTGCTAAAATAGTAGTCAGACATATCTGATTCTCCAAAAGAATATTTTTTTCTTTTCTTTTTTTATTGTGGAAATACTGTACAGAGGGGTTACAAATACATGGGCAAGATAATGAGTACATTTCTTATCAAGAATTGTAACCTCCTCCTTTGTTTCCCATTCCCATCCCTTCCCATCCTCCCCCAAACCAGTCTTCTTCCCCCCCCCCCAAAGTTGTAAAGTTCATTTTCGACATAACGACTTGTACATCTCATTGTTGCAATGGGTCCACCTTTATCCCTATTAAGTGAAGTAAGCCAGGCCCAATGTTTATAGGCCCCTATATTTATAGGTCCTATGGTTTCCCTTGTTTGCAGTAAATAGCATATGTCTGTGTCAAGCAGAAAAGTTCAGATAAGATGATGTTAGGGAAATGAACCTAAGATATATATTCAAATATCTTATTTCTTTCATGCGATTGTTTCTTACACATTTATAAGATTATTTCTTTGTTGCTGTGTATGTCCCTCCCCCACAGTATAACCCCTGCTTTCACTGTATTTGATGTTGTTATAATTTGTGGAGGGGAAGGGAAAAAACCAAAAGAATATTTCTGAAATGTGATTGTAGTTTACAACTGGAATCCTCCTCATTCAGGAGGCTGATATCTGAGGATCAGTTTTAATTAAGCCCAAAGAAGAAATTTTGTAAGACTGATCTGCAATTAACCACCAAAAATATGGATATGAAGCTGTGGTTCAACTGGAAGAGCACTAGGCTTGAGGAAAAATCTAAGCGACAGCACTTAGGCCTTAGGTCCAAATCCCAGGACGTCACAAAACAAAGAAGCCAACAAATATAATTTGGTGCTCAGTCATTCATCACTTAGTATTCTAGTTCAATGTATTTGGTATGAGCCTTGGAAATTATATCCTTAGCAATTGCTCTTCCCCATATTTTCTTCATTACCATTTTTCAAAGCCCCGTTACAATTAGTGTCTCCTCCAGTTAGCATAGCAGTCTGCCACTGGAAATTTGAGGATTTATTTTATTAATCATAAGAATTGTGATCATATTTCCACATACATCAAATGGGTAGTAGCCACATTCCACTATTGTGAATGGCTTTAATCCTCCTTTGAGTTAATGAGCATTAAGGCTTAAAAATTCTAGAGTTGTTATCAAATTAATTCAATAGTCATCATTCTTCCACCCAATCTTGTAACATATGTTTATAAAAGGAGACACTATATGAAAGTGTGCACATGATACCTTCTAATTCTAATACTCTCAAGAAGTAGGGTTTTAAGAGACATTCTAATTGCTTTGCCAAAGAAAAGGATAAGAGATTTAAATAAATTACCTGACATCTCAGAAGCAAAATGCTATTGGCTTTAGAACAAATTCATTTGCCTAGAACTGAGGAAATGATTTTCAGAAATGCCAGAGGCAAAGGGTATTATTCAAATGACCGTATCATGAGGTACAAGCAGCCTATCTAGATCAAATTTCCAGGAAAAAAAAGCAATGAAGGAAAAGCAATTAATGCTTCTAAAACATCAGTTGTTGGTGGTTCATGCTTGCTATCCTAGCTTCTTAGAAGTCTAAGATGAAAGGATCTCAATTCAAAGCCTGGCCAAGGAGAAAACCTTCCTCTCTGCAAACAGCGGACAGGAAGCATTAGCTATGTGCCTGATGCCCAGCTGGGCGGCCTCCGACAACAGACATCCAGACACACAACACCACCCCCATCTGAAATATTATCAAATACATTCACATAATATCTCCTGTTTGGGAGATAAGATGTATCAAAGACAGTTCATAAAGGAAGATAAAAAAGGCAGAGTGAAAGTGGAAATGTGTGCTCACTCATTGAAATATAAGTTAATGCCAGAAGGATGTTAATGGGGCTAGAGGCCCATTTGATAACATACACACTGAACCATCTTTCCTCACATATGGTCATTCAGGTTAAATAGTGAGATTTTTGAATGCAAGGAATGTGTGTGAGCATGTAGCTTGTAAAAGTAACAAAAAGCTAGGCATTAGAAGCTCAGGACTGTAAAAGTAGCTACTCAGAACCGTGAGATATGAGGAACTCAGTTCAAAGCCAACTGAGCAAAAAAGACTCTTACCTCCAATTAAACAGTAAATGCAGAAACTGAGCTGTGCTTCAAATGGTAGAGTGCTAGCATCGCATAGAAAAGCTAAGCAACAGTGCCTAGGTCCTGAATTCAACCCCAGTACTGACTCTCATACACGAAATAATCATGACAACACCAGAGTGTATGCATATATTAGCAAGGGATGTAGATAATTGGATGATGACATCATTTACCTCACCTTTAGTCTCAAGCATTCTGTACAGTGTAGCCCAGTCTGAGAAAGGCCATAGGTGAACTCTTTCCTCAAAATCAGCAGATACATCCTCATTTCCCTCTGCACATTTATATTATGTATACACACACACACACACACACACACACACACACACACACACACACACATATATATATATATATATATATATATATAAAGGCTATATTTTTCGAACTAATTTTGAAATACATAAATTTACACACATGCTTCAGAATTATATACCTTTGTTTAGGTTTCATAGAGAGCACAATATGTCCATCGTCTGGCTCATTCTTGTAATCCAACCTGATCACGAGGGTGGGATCTGAGGATCACAGTTTGATGGCAAACCAAGCTAATAAATCCTCAAGATTCTTATCCTCAACTAAGTAGAAATAGTCAGAAGTGGAGATGAGATTTGAGTGGCACAGTGACAGCACTGAGTAAAGCAATCTAAGCAAGAGCTCCAGACCCTCAGTTGAAGCCTGAGTACTGGCCCACTTTTACTCCAACAGCCAAATTCCCCCAAACACAAACCAAAAATATGTCAAAATATTTTGTAACTTTTGAAGCAAAATCCAATGAGGCAACATAGTTGTTAGTTTGTTGAAGAGTTGGTGGTGAAACCCGTTAAAATGACATAACGAACAAATAACCAAGTAAAATTTCCCAGTAAAGAAACTTCCTTAGAATTCACTGGGACCCCTGACAAAGAGATTTTTTTTCTATGCTTTTTGAAAATGAGTGTTTTTTTCAGTAAGATAAATAGTATAAACCTTTACTGTAAGTTATAAGAGTCATTGGAAACTCAAGTGAAGTGAATGTAAAACAAAATTACACAATATTACAAGTTTCTATGCCTCTGTTGAGACACTAGACCTGTAATAGTGTGGTCTCTCAGAAAGAAAAGCGGGATGCTCAGCATCACTGGTCATAAAAGAAATGCAAAGCAAAACCAAAACCACATTTAGATTCCACTCACCCCAGTTAGAATGGCCATTATCAATAGAACAAATAATAAAAGATGCTGGGGTGGATATGTCTAAATTGGAACCCTACGACACCGATGGTAGGAATGTAAGCTGGTTCAACCACTCTAGAAGGCAGTATGGAGATTCCTCAAAAGACTCAACATAGAAATCCTCCAACAATAGCACACCTCAGCATTTATCCAAATGATCTCAAACTAGGGCACAATAAGCTACCAGCACAACTGTGTTCATTGCAGCATTGTTTACCATAGTAAAGGTATGGAGCCAACCCAGTTGTCCTTCAGTAGATGAATGGACCAAGAAAATGTGGTATAATTACACAATGGAATTTTATGCTTCTATCAGAAATAATATCATGGTCCCTTTTGTAAGAAAATGAAAAGAAGTTAGACTGGAGGACCCTGACACTTGCTGTGGTTTCTCTTGCAAAGCATACTGGGGAACTTAGGCCTTTGAGAACGTGTCTGCTAATTAAATGCTTCTTAATAATAAGAATTATTTGTAGAATTTGAAAACATATTTGGGTAATAAATAGACTAGAAAAAATGTTGTTTGCTCTTTTTTATCACTACATTTCTTTTTGTCTAAATCTAAAAGCCAGACTTACCCTAAGGTTCTAGAATAAGCAAAATGGCTTATAGAGCTCAGATCATTTCTTTCCACAGAAGATAACAGCAGCAAAAGAAATACAGGTCCACAACTGGCACAAGGAAGATAGATTTTGATGTCTCCTTTAGTCTTAAGATCGAATGTTCAAGGAGGAAACCTTGGGACTGATAACAACTTAAGGACCTAACATTTCCTGTTTTGTTCCATTATAGGAAGCAGTAGGTGCTATGACTGACTGGTGATCCTAGCTGTGTCCTGAGAAGGACCAGTAGGGCTCTCTCATGGTCACTGGAAAGTCAGGATTGCACTCTAAGGGGACCTACAAGAAGGTGGTAACAAGACCTGAGTCAGAGTTTTGCCAGATCTAGATGATTTGTGACAGGCACTATAGTCTTCTGGCTAAGAATGTGGATATATCATCAGGGTCCTGCATACAAATTTATCACAAGTCTTAGCTTGCACCATTTCCTTATAATAGCCAACAAAAGGTCATTAATGTCATCTGGAGATATTCTCATCAATATTTAGTAGGTAAAAAGATATAAAATCACGTTCATCATGAGGAAAAAACCCAGATGAAAACCAAATTGCAAGAGCATTTATAAAAAATGTTTCTCTGTACATATCAATTGTGACAAAGTATTAAAAGTTAATGAAGCTGGGAAATTTAAATGGATTTCTTTTTTATTATGGTTGGAACTGTCTTTTACATTTCAACTACTTAATAAAAAGAAGGTAGGCCAAGCATTACCTATGTCTCACACCTGTAACTCTAGCTTTTTATAAACCTGAGATCTACGGAAAGTGTATTATAGCTAGACCAGGTAGGAAAAATGTGTGAAATGTTGATCTCTAATTAACCATTCAAAATCAAGAAGTGGAAGTTTGGTTCAAATCGTAGACTGTTACCCTTGAGTTAAAAAGCTAAAGGTCAGCTCCCTGAGTTCAAGTCCCAATATGGAAACACACACACACACACACACACACACACACACACACACACACACACACACACACACACACACACACACACACATTTTATCTCAAAAATAGCCAGTGACCAGGAAACATAAACAAGATGATATTTTTCTTTATTTACTTTCATTTTTGTCGTGTTTCTTCATTTATCTCTCTTTGAGAATTTAAAGGGGCAAAGAAAAGGGGAGACATAGGCCGAACATGTGCAACAGTGACCTATGCAACTTGTTTGTGGGGAAGGACGCAATAACTGGAAGAGATGAAGGGAAAGGGTAGGGTTGTCCCAAAAGAAATGCACTCAGGGAAATAGAGCTCAATATGACTTCCATTCTTCAGTGAAAGAGCTCAGAGACAATGTTCTTAGCCCTGGGATCAAGCCTCATTACTGACTGAAACAAAAACAAAGACAAAAGAAATGTAGTCATTACCACCCATGTTTAACTGTCCCCTCTACAGCACAATGATAATAATAGTAATAATAATAATAATAATTATTATTATTATTATTATTATTATTATAATAATGATAAGAAGAAGAAGAAGAAAAAGAAGAAAAAGAAGAAAAAGAAGAGGAGGAGGAGGTGGAGGAGGAGGGAGAAAAAGTAGAAGGAGAACAAGAAAGAAGAAGAAGAAGGAGGAGGTGGAAGATGAAGAGGAGGAGGAGGAGGAGGAAGAGGAGGAGAAGGAGGATGATTAAGAGAAGGAAGGAGGGAGTTCGGGGAAGATGGTGGAGGAGAAGCTGGAGTCTAAACAAGCTCTCGCATAGAAAGCAGTTTTAGAGTTCCAGTGAACAATCCTAAGCCAGAGAATCACACCAAGTGTGCCATCACAAGACATAGAGTTAAGCCAGAGAGGGAAAATCCAGGCAAGGAGACACATCTGAGTTCTTGCAAGCAGCCGCCATGGAGGCAGCAACGGTGGGGAATGGCAGCGGCGATCGCAGGATCCATACCTGAGCCACAGAGAGTCCGGGAAAAAGGAGCCAGATGCAGCGGGTGAGTGGATTCTACTCAACACCAGCAAGGACCGACAAGGAGCTGACATCTTCATCCTGCAGTTCACAGACCAGAGATGACCCAGGAACCAAGACTCGGCATGAGTAGAAGCCTGACATCCTCACACCTTCTTCAGGGAGCAGAGGAGGGAAGACCCCCCCCCAGTACCGGAGATCTCCATCTTGGATACCAACAAAGCTCGGCGAAGCTGCTAGCTCCAACTCAAGCCTTGGAATAAAACGATTCATTTAGCAGGTCACAAGAACTTAACGGTGGTGTGACCTGCCAGACCCAGTTCCACCCAGGGAAAAGTCACCGAGCTTGGGCGCCAGCCCTAGGAGTGGCTTTCTTAACTGGGTAATCAGAGCCAGAGGCTGCCACTCCTTCTAGCAGCCTTGACAATCAATTGAAATTCAGTAAACAGAAACCCTGAGAGTGGCTCCAGGCTGGGCTCTGTGAATTTTTCACAAATTAGTCCTCAGGAAAAGCTACTGTTTGTTGAAAGTCCTCAACTCTACCCAGAACCTAGCTTCATCACTGCATCCCCTTCTTTTGTGATAATCAAAGCAGATCTGCCTCCCTTTGAACTAGCCTGGGAGGAGGATCGCAAAATCCTGGGTAAAGCAGAGTATTTTTCTGCCTGTTTGAACAAACTGACTTAAGAAACCAACCAAGCCACAGGACCACAAGCAGACCAGAGACTCCAAAAATAGGCTGGGTACGGACACAAGGGAGATACAGGATTTTTCCCACCCCTCCCCCCCAAAAATCAAAAAACTTTTCTTCTTCTTCTTCTTCTTCTTCTTCTTCTTCTTCTTCTTCTTCTTCTTCTTCTTCTTCTTCTTCTTCTTCTTCTTCTTCTTCTTCTTCTTCTTCTTCTTCTTCTTCTTCTTCTTCTTCTTCCTCTTCTTCTTCCTCTTCTTCTTCCTCTTCTTCTTCCTCTTCTTCTTCCTCTTCTTCTTCCTCTTCTTCTTCCTCTTCTTCTTCTTTCTTCTTCTTTTTCTTCTTCTTCTTCTTCTTCTTCTTCTTCTTCTTCTTCTTCTTCTTCTTCTTCTTCTTCTTCTTCTTCTTCTTCTTCTTCTTTCTTCTTCTTCTTCTTCTTCTTCTTCTTCTTCTTCTTCTTCTTCTTCTTCTTCTTCTTCTTCTTCTTCTTCTTCTTCTTCTTCTTCTTCTTTTCTTCTTCTTCTTCTTCTTCTTCTTCTTCTTCTTCTTCTTCTTCTTCTTCTTCTGTCTTCCTCTTCCGATTTCTTCTTCTTTCTTCTTCTTCTTCTTTCTTCTTCTTCTTCTTCTTCTTCTTCTTCTTCTTCTTCTTCTTCTTCTTCTTCTTCTTCTTCTTCTTCTTCTTCTTCTTCTTCTTCTTCTTCTTCTTCTTCTTCTTCTTCTTCTTCTTCTTCTTCTTCTTCTTCTTCTTCTTCTTCTTCTTCTTCTTCTTCTTCTTCTTCTTCTTCTTCTTCTTCTTCTTCTTCTTCTTCTTCTTCTTCTTCTTCTTCTTCTTCTTCGTCTTCGTCGTCGTCGTCGTCGTCTTCGACTTCGTCTTCGTCTTCATCTTCTTCTTCGTCTTCATCTTCTTCTTCTTTTTTTGGTACATTATAGAAATAATTTTTTTTCTTTTCTAAAATTTTTTAATCTTGAATTTTTGCCTTTTTTGAAAAAAAATTGTTTTCCAGTAACTTTTTTTTCCTCTTATAACTTTGATTTTAGGGATACGTGAGTATGCGTTTTTCTCTCTTTTTTTTGTTTACATTCTCTTTTTTTCTTTTTTAATTATCTTTTTGTTTTTTTTATGTTTAGCTCTACTGAACTTCTTATCTTTTTTCTTCCTTTCTTATCCTTTTCACCTTTTCCTCTCGTTCTTCTTTATGTGACTTAATTCTTGTCCTGCACATCCTCAGATAAACCCATAGTTGACTATTAGACCCTATCCCCCATTGTGTACACACTTAATCCACAAATTTATTACTTAATTCAAAACCTCTGACACTTAAATTCCTTAATAGCAGTACTACTTTTATACAAATATAATATTTAAGCATTTTTATATTTAAGTTTTTTCATATCTCCTTTATATCCCTCCGCTTCTCTCAATATATTCACATTCTTCTCTAAATAGAATGTTTCCTAGTTGCATAATATTATTAATTTTTACTTTTGTATTTTTTCTGGTTTCTTCTCTTTTCCCTTTCCCTTTCTTCTTTTTTTCTTTCTCTCTACTTTCATCCTACCCAACCTATTTCCTGCTTTGAGATTAGGACTTAGTAAACTCTCCCTGTGCCTCCCCACATCAATCTATTCCAATTTTTTTACCGATATCTCTCCCTAACCCTAATAATTTCTGGTCTTCTAAATTCTTCTTTGCGGTTCATAGCCTATTAACATATAGTTGTTTGATGTTGAATAGATGTATCTGTTGAACTAGATTGTATCGGTAGACTATTGACTGTGCAAATTCAGACAAACAAGTCCACACTAAAGCTGCCAGCACAACTATGTTTATTGCAGCATTATTTACCATAGCTAAGATCTGGAACCAACCCAGATGCCCCTCAGTAGATGAATGGATCAAGAAAATGTGGTATGTGTACACAATGGAATTCTTTGCCTCCATCAGAAAGAATGACAGTGCCCATTTGTTAGGAAATGGAAAGATTTGGAAAAAATTATATTAAGTGAAGTAAGCCAAGCCCAAAGAAACTTAGGTCCCATGGTTTCCCTTATTTGCAATATCTAGTATATGTATGAGTCAAGCGGAAAAGGTCAGGTAATGTGATGTTAGGAAAATGAATCCTTAGATATGTATTTTAATGCTTTTTTTCTTTCATGCATTTGTTTCTAATGCAATTATAAGATTATTTCTTTGTTGCTTTGTATGTCCCTCCCCCACAATATAACCCCTACTTTCAGTGTATTTGATGTCAGTATAATTTGTGGAGGAGATGGGGAAAACAAGTAGTTTAAGGATAGAGGTGGACCTGTTGCAACAATGAGAAGTACAAGTTGTCATGTCAAAAACGAACCTTACAACCTTGGTACAGGGGGCAGGGGAGGATTGGGTAGAGGGCGGGGGGACAGAGGCTGGGAAGGGATGTGAAAGGTAAACAAAGGAGGATGCTGCAATGCTTGATAAGAAATGTACGCATTATCTTGCCCATGTAATTGTAACCCTTGTATACAATATGTTCACAAAAAAATAAAAATTAAAATTAATTAAAAAAGTAAATAATATATATATATATATATATATACAAACATATACATATACATACACACAGTATATATATGATGGGATGAATTAAATATAAATGAATATTTGTAATACAAATTTAAATATAACTAAATATATATTTACAATATATACATATTTACATATGCAAGATCATATTATATCTGTATGTTTATAAATATATTTTTAATTAATATCCAAAGAGTATATCTGAAGATTTTGGGGAAATTATAGAGTTTCTAAAGGCTTACTACTGACCCATCATACTTTCAAGCAATTTTTTTCTCCTTATTACAATGTCTGGATTACTAACATTGAATGATTATAAAACAGAGTATCTGTTTTAGTCCTTATGATTTTGGATTAGAAACATCTACTTACTCAGTACGAAACCTACCAAAATGTGATCTTGAAATCACTCCACAAACTGGACATTTGCAGCAAATTAACAACTTACTTTATCTCACATAAATTCAGTTTCCTTAGATTCATCTACATATAAAAACATGCATGCATTTTCCTGCTCACATACACCCCCATATTCACATGACATACTAAATGTGACACTATAATTAATAATAATATAGATACGGAAAAGAACATTTTGCAAATGTAATTAACATTTATTTTTTAGATATAATGCATTATTGAAATACTTATGAAAGAGCAGCTGAGAGGATGTTTCAAATACTAGAGTGCCTGACTAAAGAGCATGTTTCTCAGTCCAAACATCATTATTTGCATCCTTCCTTCTCCCACATAAAAAAAGCAAATAAGTATAGAATTAACCTATATATCCCTTAATCACTAATTGAATAAAGAAATTGTAATATATATGCATATATAAACAATGATGTATTACTTAGCCTGACATAATACTGAAATCATATCATCTTCAAGAAAATACATAGAAGAAGCAACCTTCATATTAAAGAAATATGCCATACTGTGAAAAACAAATTCTAGCTTTCTCATATGCAGAATCTAGACCTAGAAAATAAAATGAATGACCAAGGTATAAAAGGTGGAACTGATTAAATTTGGACAAAAGTAAGAGAGGAGATGAAGAGAAATATTGTGGAGTATATATGTTCAAATAATTTATGTTAGTATCATGACATAATAAAAGTATAAAAATAAGAAATGAAATTCATAAAATGAATAAAATTTAGCAAGCTACATTATATGCATATGTGTATAACAATAAAATACCTTGTGAAATTAATGTTTGATAATAAAAAGACAAAAATTCATTCCAGCTGTTGTAGATTCATATGTTAATTTCCACTTTTTGTTCAGTTATTTCCCTAGTAAAGTAAAAGGAGAAATTGATTTTGCTTATTTAGAAAGACTATGTTGTACGATTAAAATTAAAGTATTCTAGTTAATTGCTGTCAATATGAAATTGTTCAATCCAATTAATTATTATATTAGAATATTTTCAATGCACTCATCAAAATATTATCCCTATATGTATATACTTTTTGCTATTTATTGAATATGTTTTCTTTACTCAATCTCTATATATCATTTTCTGAATGTAGTTTGGTATATGCAACTAGGATATATTATACCTGACATGGAAATCAATTATTCAAAAAGTTTTTATCCAAAATGTCTAAAATGAAATAAAGAGTTAAATCCAAATTTTGTATATTCGAAGACAATACTTGGTTAGTCCTCTTCACACATTCCCCATTCCCTTCTTGAGAATAATACAATTTGTAAGGAAATGCTTAGAATGTTTTGGAGAAATAGGTTGACTTTAAACCAATGAGTTACTCTATGCTGCATTTCTGTTTACTTTATATCCAGAAAAGCTAAATTCTTTCCTTATCATTTTCCTTAGGCTTTATATTCAGGTTTAACACTGTTGGATGACAAAGATATAAACATTTTTTTTTAACAGTGGTTAAATTGAGGCTGAGGAATCTAGGTACAAGTATACTCATGCAGATAGGGCTCATCAGTCATGAGACCATGATATCAAAATGTTAACCTATGCTTACTGAAATTATCCTTATGAGATTTTGTGCATTATAAACAGTGGTTACTAGCATTTGTTTTGTAATCAACATCATTTCATGGGTTAGGAACTGAATTGAGACATTATACGCAGAACTAAATTTATAGAGGCATCCAAAATTAGTTACCAAGATATACATCATTTAACACAATGTTTTAAAAATGCAAGCCAAAGGAAATAATTTATGGAAAAAATCTTTTAAAATAAATACAGAATAAGTATCACTGATTTTTCTTAAATGCCAGTTTGGAATACGGTTTGCATGATGACTTTTCTGATTATATGTTTAGTTAGGTCTTGATATTTAGTTGGAGAAGTTATGTTCTTTCATATATTCATTTGTCAGATCAAAGAGGAAATGAATTCCGTGCCAGAGTCAAATCCGTAATAATGTAACAGTTGTATCCTACCACTTTGCCAAAGTTTCAAATCAGATCGAGAAACTTGGGTCTTTTTTGGATCTAACTAAGTAGGTATGCAATTTTCTCATTACTAGAAAGATATTGACCAACATTTATTAAAACAGTATTTTCCAGAAACTACTCCTATTCTCTCTTTTCATTAGATTATTTATTTCATTTATATCATATTTTGATGTTTTCATTATGATAACCCACATTAAATCTTCTACAGTGTAATTTGGAGTTGTTTAAAATTATGTACACTCAGGTACACTGCTAGGATTCTATTATTTGCATATTTTGTTCTTGGGAAATCAGTAGGATTTAGTTCTCTATATGGATATTATTGGACTTATTCATTGCATTTCTGATTTTTTTAAGTATGTCATGATTTTTGTGATTTAATACTGTAATATTTTTTCTTTTAAATATGTGCAGATCTTACTTCACATACAGTTACCTTTGTTTTAAACAATTTGATCCATTCAAGGGATTTGCTATATTAGGTTCATCCAAATGAATTTAATAACAAATTAACACAACCTTATTTCGGAAAGACAGTTATCCTTATATCTCTACTCAAGTTAACATGTATTTGAGGTTTTTGTACTTCAAAAAAAAACCGGGTATAACATGTTTTTGTTCCTGGGGGAGTTCCAATTTCTTGGTTGTTTTTCAAGCTGTGGTGACTTCAACATATGTGTACATTTATTTTAATTGTTTTGTGTCTATATTTTGTTTCATAAAACAGAAAGTAGAAAAAGCATCAGTGATTTAGAACTTTTCCACATAGAATTCTAAGAGAGACAATTGGAGTTTTGTTATAACTGGGACCCGGGAGTTCTTGTTCGTGGAAGGGGTAGCAGAAAAACAGAGACATTGTTTGACGTGATTGAATTCTGCCTCCTCTTGCCTCACTATTTCCAATGGTAATAATTTTGTCTGTATTAACTTAGAATTTTTGGTTTAATTGGTACACACTACACATTCATATTTGATTTTTACTCTAAAATCTTCTTTCCTTTGTTTAAGACCAGAGATGTGAATGTATAGTGGTAAAAAGCATCTACTAATTTATATGAAATTGTCCAAACTAGTTTCACTTCACAATATATGCAATATAGAATGTAATAATAATAGTGTGAGATAGTATGTAATAATTGACTTTGGGGAAAATCGATTAAAGTGGATTTTTGTGAGATACTGAGTAATAGTAAAAATTATACTTAATATAATTAAAAATAATCCCAGTTATATCTAAAAATAACTCGTAGTTATAAACTAATGCTGAAAAAATAATATCATGTTTTGGAAAAATCCAGAAGTTTAAATAAGCTTGTTTTTTAAAAATTGACTTGGATCTGGGCTTCGTGGCTCATGCCTGTAATCCTAGCTACTCAGGAGTCTAAGATGTGAGGATATTGGTTGATAGATAGCCTGGTCAGAAAAGACTGTGAGACCCTTACCTCCAGAAAACCACCTAAAAACTAGAAACAGCACTGTGGCTCAAGTGGTACAGTGGAAGCCTTGAGCTGAAGAGCTGAACACTGGCTCACCCCAGAATTCAAGCCCCACGACCCACAGAAAAAAAAATTTACATGGATTTGTTCTTCATTTTTTTTTCTTCTTCATTTTTTTTCTATGAGAGGTTGTTCAGTAAAAAATGTCATTAGTGTTTATATTTTGTGTTGGCATAAATAAGCCTACTATTGTGTTAATTTAATTAAAAAAAACTTTGATTCTATGACAGCATAAATTTTGTGGGTAGTGGTTAAGACAAGGTTGCCTTTCTGAAAAAAATATGTATATCACCCCCCACAAAAGAGGAAGAAAAAATTATATGCCAGGAAACTTACTCTGTAAATCATAATGGAATAATATTCTGTCATAGGTGAAGATGTTGCCACTTGATTTTAGTATGCCCCAGAAAGACCAATGTGTGAAAGAAAAATGACTTTCCGTTTCCTCCCAGATTGTGGAGAATACCTGAGTAGTTCTTTAGACTGAAACCTATGAGTACATAGAATCTCATCTTCCTTCTATATTTTAATCATTCTCGGTCAAAAACATTTCTCTTTGACATACTCCCCACCTTGACATTGTCTTGTCACAGCCTACCAAAGCAATAAAACAAACTGAACATATACTGAAACCTTCAAACTTTTAAATGTGTAAGCCTTTCTGCTTAATATATGGACAATATCACTTATTATGGAAGGTTATAAAGCTAACACAGAAGTCTAGTCTTTCTAACAATGTAGAGTATATAAAAATGTGCTTTATTATAAAATATCTAACTCCATGTTGTATTTTGTGTTTTTGTTTCTGTTGATCCTTAAACTCAGGGCTGGAGTGGTGCTTTTGTGGTCAAGGCCAGTGATCTACATATAATATGAACTGGAAATCCATTTGCCCGGTTGGTTAATTGGAGATAAGAATATAATGATCTTTCCTACTCCGCCTGGCTTCAAATTGTAATCTTCAGATCTCAATCTCTTAACTAGCTAAGATTCAACCTTGAACCACCAGTGCTAGCCATGTTGCATATTGTGTGTAATTCTAATTCTCAGCATTGTATATATGTTCCTACTACAATGTAAAAAATCTTAAAATATACTAAGGGTAAATATATAATGAAGGAAGAATTTTTATCCTTTAAAAAATGTTTCCAAAATCTATGATAAACTATTGATATTTTACTGTACCTTTCCTGCAATCAGTTTTATATATTTTAACAATTGTCAGGCCAAGTTTCTCTATATTCTACTGGAGATTTACTATTTCATGCATGCATGTAAATTTATGTGTATACGTATCTATCTATATATCTTCCAGACTTGTTACTTAGCTTTGTTTTGCTGTTCAGCAGTTGAACCCGGTCGGCTCATTCTGTGACAATATCTGTCCTCATTCTCATCATTCCTTATTTACCATACCATCAGACTTCTAAAATCAGCCTCATTTCCTGGAGAATGTTACCAATCATTCCAACCCACAGGGTTTTAATAAAGGAAGCTTTAAGAAAGGAAGTTAACATGAAGTGACAAGTACCGAATTTCCACAGAGACCTAGTAGGTTATGAAAATTATATCTGACACCTTTCACATTTCTGCCTTCCTTCTCTTCTCATACTTAAGAAAACATTGACTAACACTATAAATATATTGCATTTATAACTTAAGAATCAGTGTTTTTTTCTAACCTGAAGCCTTCTTTTCCATGATTTGTAACATAAACTTTTGGGAGATTTTTTTTGGATAGTTATGGGATTTCATCCAAAACAAAGCCATGTATATAAAGTAAGCCAATGTTTTCAACATAGATTACTAAACAAAAGAGGGAGAAAATTATGGTTAGTTATATATATTAATCACAAATATAGGCAATATCAAGATATTTTCAAATTGTATACTTTTACTGGATAAAGAGCCTCAGACTTCTAATCTTATCTACTTGGGAAAGAGAGATTAGAGAATTCCAGTTACAGGCAAGCACAGACACAAAAAGAAATTTCATAAACTCTAACCATTTGCTGGGTGCAATATTTTTTGCTTGTGTTAGGAGGACCACAGTCCAATCAGGCCCAGGCATACTGATACTACCTCAAAATAACCAATCCAATTACAATCTGAAGGTATGGCAGTAGTAGATATGACGTTTAACAAATGTAGGGTTTTAGGTTCAATCCTCCAGTACAGCTCAGAATTTAAGTATGTACCAGGTAAGAATGTGGCATGTCTAAGGTCAAGACTTCATACTGGTGTTACAAGGTCTAATAAAACCTTTACCTCTTTTGCTAATTTTTTAAAGTATAACCACAACTTCCATGCCCAAACCAAATAATTTCCTATGAGATTTTCTTCACTCCATAAAGTAATATGTTATGTGTTGAATACGGTCCCATTAAAATCTTACTATCAAAAACCCAATGCATTAGAAAGTGATTGTATATTGAAACAGAATCTCAAAGATAGCATTTAAGTGGAAGTCTCCTCCAACAGATGCAGAAGGCCTTGAATATGCTAAGGAAAGAGGACTCAGAAGAAGCCAACTCTGATCTTGGAGTTCTAGTTCCACGAACTCAGAGGCAATATATTTACAGTGTTCATGCTACCCAATCTGTGGTCGTATATTATTACAATTACTATCAAACATGTGGAATCTATAAGACATGAAAAGTCATCGATTCTTGGGGTCCATGACTCATCTCTATAATCCTAGTGATTAAGAAGGATGAGACTTGGGGGATAATAGTTTCCCACCTTGTAGGAAAGTTTATATGGTTCTAACTCCAATTAACTGAAAAAATTTCTGGGCTGGAGGCATGGTTCAAATGGTAGACTGATTAGTGTTAGCAAACAAACTGAGTTCGTGAGTTATGTTTAAGCCCCAAACTGTGAGAAAGAAAAAGTCCTCCGAAGAATACTTTGAAAAGACGCATTATGAATAGGAAAACAGAAACAAAAGAAATAAACTTCTTGATATAGACAAAGCTTCCCAATGTGAAATATGGCACAAACTGTAATATTTAGGTTTTTCCTTCCTATACAGAAGAAATAAATGGTATTTATACTTGAGGAAACTAAAATGTAAAACTATGCAATGAATAATCATATTACATTTGTGTTTTTATAATTTAACTTGTTTTCCTACAAATTTCTATAATAGTGTAGCTTTGGAAAATCAATAAATGTTGCATTTACATATAGGATTACATACCCTTGCAAGTGTTGTCTAAAATTGGTCTACACTGAAATGATTGCCATTGATATCTTTCTCAAGATTCCAAATATTTATATTTTCAGCTGACCTTCTATAAAACTCATACCCCAAACATAACTTTTTAGTTTATTCATGCAATCATACGAACATAAACATAAGGCCCCAAACGTTTATTACTTTTATCTGCTGTCATTAATTTAGTACACCTAATAGAATTATATATATATATATATATATATATATATATATATATATATATATATATACCCTGAGGGAGATAACATATTTCTTTCTAAATATAGACTTCTAGGCGCACACACACAGACACAGACACACACACACAAAGACACACACATACACACAGAGACACACACACAGAGACACACACACACACACACACATACATATATATTTACCACTCTAACTCATGTTAGGTTCCTGACACTGGGTATCACACAATGATCTAATAATCAAACTCCACCCCAGACATAAAATACATTCATATTTCCACACAAAAAAACACCAGATAATTCAAAATAATGAGAATAATGAGCCATCCACACCGTGATTTCATTCATTCATGATGATGCATTTTTCATATCATAATTAAAAATCTTTATGAGTGTCTCTGATTAGTAGACAAAAGTATGTTATCATATAATAGAAACTGTAGGTTAAATTACTTTTCCCTAGTTAATCTTTAATATATCATATCAAAGAATTCTCTTTCCATCTTGCAGAGTCTGTTTCTGGCATTTTCCCTAATGTCTAATATTAAATTACAAAGGACATGCCATATTCCTTAATTCATTTTTCCTAAAGGTTATGCTATAGAGTTGAATGTGATTTGTTTACTGATTCTAAATTAACTTTTCTCAACAACTTGTATTATTGTTTATATTGCTCGTAAACTATTTGAAATGTCAAGAAGAACTGGATATTCATCTTAGGAATGATTGTGAATGGCAGCAATGGTTGTGGGGAGATGAAGGACTTGAAGTACCTGGAGTGTCTAAAAGAAGGCAATGTTATTTAAAGGGCTGATGGTTTAGTAAGCTTTTAAAGTGTGGTCTTTTTATTTCATCTAAGAAGATAAAAGTATGCTTTTCATCACATTCTGGCCTGTAAAGCACTGGAATCATTTCCTTTGTATATCATATGCCCTGCTGCTACTGTAGTGAAACCCACAAACAACTGAACAACTGTGTTAGCTGCTCTAGATTTTGAAATTTTCTTCCAGTAGCCCTCCCTAGTAATTCAAGCCCAGACTCATGAGATAGTCACATAATCAACAATTACAAACACCACAATATAAAAGACCATGTGCAAAATGAGGTTCATTTTTTTCTTTGTTGTTTCCTTTTTTTATTGATTGTCTTTTAAGGAGCGACGGGCTGTTTATTTCTCATTATTGTTGGTGTGACTTAAATAAATTTACCAGATTTTTCAAATAAAATAAAGAGATATAAAAGGCATATTTAGTCACAAAATAAAAGTAAACATTTGAGTGATTCTTTTCATTCTACTCCTGTTCACAGTTATTTTGAAATACCTTTGAGATGAGAAAAGCATATGTGTAAATTGCCACGCATCAAGCACACAGGACTGTGGAATCTTTGGGCTTTGATTTCTATATCAACTCCACCTAGAAAAGAAAATTATCACTTGCTTCATGTCTTAAGTAATCTACTTAAAACAAGTTTTATTAATTTCATCAATACATCTCATAATCTATGGAATTGATGCATTGCATAAGTCTTTGATTTATTTCCACTACATTAATATTACACTTATTTTAGTTTTTTGCACATGAAATAATGACATTCTTGAGGATAAAACATTCCTGTTTTTCATTTTAGTTGCCGAAATGGAACTATTTGACATTTTGAAATAAAACTTTAAATCAAAAACTTCAAATTTCATAGGACTTGAATTGTGTTAATTACATCTTTAATGTTAGAATAAAAAGCATTATTAAATAGAAAGCAAAATTATGTTATCACACCTCAATCCCTGAATTGACTTTATGATAAAAATAATTTTATTTATATAATATATATGCTGACACAAAGTATGTGATATGAAAACAAAAGACTCCTTTTTTGTTTTGTGTTCATTGTTGTTGTTTATAGTTTGTGTTGATTCTGTAGTCTTTACCTCATGCCTGATATATTCATTGTATATCTTCAGGATCGTGAGGGGTGGTCACAGAACTTTAGTGAAAAATTGCAGCAGTGGAGTTCATTGAACATTGATAAAAGTGAACTATTTAACACACGGGTAGGGACAGGAGGGTGGGACTGGGAACAAGTGAGGGAACTGAAGATATTTCATAAAAGGAAATGTACTCTTACCTGACTCGTGTAATTGTAATCCCTCTATAAATCACCTTAATAATAACAGACTAAATTTAATTAAAGTCAAATGAAATTTTGTTTCTTAGAATCCTAATAGTTTGTTTTGTTCACTGGTTTGGGCTGGTTGAGTCTATCTCTGAAAATAGATGCATTGACATTCATTGGGAGAAGTTGTCAGCTACTAGTAGATAAGTCAATTATGATTGTCTGTATGGTTTTTTGAGACTCTGATTCATTTATTTCTTTATTCTAATTTGTATTACTTCTGTCTACTAATTTTTGGCTTGGCTTGTTCCTGTTTTGCAAGTACCTAGTGCTGATTCAAGTTTGTTCTAATTTGTTGATGTACACACTCAAAGATATAAATTTTCCTTGAGTATTGCCTGTGCAGTTGTATCCCAGAGGAGGTAGCATTTTGTCTGTTTCATTCCACTGAATTCTATAAACGTTGGAACTTCCCTCCATATCTCATCAGTAACCCACTGATGATTTAGCAATGTGTTATTCATTCTCTGTGAGTTTCAGAATTTTCTGTGATGCCGTTTGATGTCGAGAACTAATTTGGTCCCATCATGGGCTGACAGATTAAAAGGAGTAATTTCATTTTTATTTTTGAATTTTCACAGATTTTCCTTGTGATCTGAGATATGATCTATTTTCGAGAACGTTCTGTGGGCTGCTGAGAGGAATATATATTGTGACACTGCTAGATGAAATATTGTTGATATCTGTTAGGTAGAGTTTGTCAATACAGTTATTTAGCTCTGAAGTTTTTTGCCAAGTTTTTTGCCTGGCTGGCCTCTCCAGAGGTAAGCATGATGTGTTCAAGCAACCAACAAGGTGTTTGGATGTATACATATTTTTAGGGTAAGTAGTATTTGTCTTATAAATTTGGGAGCTCTAGGATTCAGGGCATTGATATTTAGAATTGTTACATCCTCATGTTGATAGTTTTCTTTACAATAAGTAATGTCTTCCTTTGTCTCTTTTTACCTTCATACCACTTTTAATTTAAAGCCTATTTTATCTAATATTAGTATAGCTACTCTGGCCTATTTATGAGGTCCATTTTTAATTTTTAAAAATGATGACCGAAGGGTTACAATTACATAAGTCAGAAAATGAGCACATTTCTTTTTGAAGTGTCACCTCTTCCTTAATGTTCTCCCAGTTTTTCCCTTTCAACCTCCTTCCCCCATAAGTTGTATAGTTCATTTTTAATGTAGTGTCTATTGAGTAGCACTGCTGCATTTGTTCACCCTTTGTCCCACCAATTATGCTACACCTTGCCCTTTGAAAACTTACATATTAGACCAAAGGTGCAGAAAAAACCAGCATCAGAAGAAAGAAGGAAAAAGCAAGCCAATAAAAATATTTCATTATCATTTATTGGAGATCATTTTGATGAACATTATTTTATATGATAATATTCATGTAACTATTGAGCCTTTGTGATCCTCTCCAAAGGGCATCCTGCTTTGATCTCACTATATAAATGTTTAAAACCCCATATAATTTATCATGTGCAAGTGTAATGTTTTCTCTTTTACCATCCAAGTGTGTTTACTTGTAGAATTAGAGGCACATTCTAATAAAACAAATGAGGGAAATCAGGCAACCTATATTTCTTTGAGTGTGTCTTTCTTCACTTAATATATGTTTGTTCTAAGTCTTTCCATTTCCTTATAAATGGCGTAAAATTATTCTATCTGGCTCAAATAGAATTGCATCAAACTGAAGAGTTTCTTCATGGCAAAGGAAAAGTTAGCAAGATATATAGAAAGAGAAGAGAATGGAAGAAGTATTTTACTAGCTAATCATCAGAAAAGGGTTTTCATAACTAACCCATATTTATCAATGAAAAAATTAAATCCAACAACATTAAACCCTCAAATAAAAAAGAACCCAATTAATATATGGTTAAAGACTTAAAGATAACTTCTAAGAAGAAGTAAGAAAAACAAATAGACACATCACTCTCCATAAAAAAATGCAAATACAAACAACACTGAGACTCATCTCAACCCTGTTACAATTTCATTATGAAAAAATGAACAATCACAGATGCTGATATGGCTGTGGCCCAAAGGAAACTGTATTACATTGTTGGTGAGACTGTAATCTTGTTCAACCACTTTGGAAAAAAACTATGGAAGTTGCTCACAAAACTGAATAGAGAGCTACCTATTATCCAGCAATTCCACTGATGGGATGCAAGGAGGTACAAGTGAATTATCTGAAATGTCAGAGTCCATGAAGTGTGAAAATACTATAATTCTCTTAAAAGACTGTGAAAGCCCAGCAAAATAAATAACAGTAAATGTGTACTGCAAGAGAGGACAGTGGGGAGCAATGAGAGAGGGGTAGGAAATTGAAGGGGAAAAGGATAGAATACAGACAGCAATCCATTGTATAATTCCCATAGTTGAAATATACAAAGGAAGGGGTAGTGTGAAATGGGGGTGGAGATGTTGAAGTGGTAACACAATTCCAGGTGCATTGTACGCATAAACTGCTTTATTAAATAGCAAGTAATTCCGTAACATATTATTGAGATACATAAGGATTGGGCTTGATTGGGAGGGGTGGATGAGAATGTTGAAAGGGGTAATATTGACCAAGATGCACTGTATCCCATATACTGTTTCAGTGAATGGTAACTCCTTTATACAAATACTTAAAGATTAAAACTTTTTGAAACTTAATTATGAGAATTGAACAGAGTTGAACCTCAATTCAATTCAAATTTAAAAATATTTTTAACCTGGAGACTTGGAGAATAAAATTCAAATAATAAAATATAATAAATATTTTTATCAAGATTTGTGATATTTAACTCCAAACTACTTTGCTTTTTGTTAGCCATTGGGCTTTTATAAGAGAATTCTTCAAAGTAAGTGGCATAAAATCAAAAGAAGTATATTACAAATACTCTAGAAGCTTGAACATTGATAATAAAAATGGTTGTTCCAAGCAATTCCTTTTCTCTAGGGGGTCCACTTTCTGGCTCATTGTAATTATTTGCTGGATATTCATAAGGCAGAGTAATTATATTGGGCTTCCTTAATCAGGATCATTATTGCAGGGTCATCTCTAAAAGGTTGATTCTAATGTCACCAGAAAGGGGAACAGAATTTCCACATGTGTATCTGAAAGGAATTACATCGTCCAATACACTTTGCAACTTTTGCTTTAACTTAGGGTAGTATATCATTTGGATAATATTTCATAGCAGATAATAACTTAAGGACAAGCTTATATCATGTGAATTATGTGAATGATTCTTCTTATAATGGGAATAATTATAGTCATGGCAAAGTGAAGTATGATAGTTTAATGGCTCTTGAATCACATCATAGGTAACCATGTAAACATTGTACAGCCTTTCTAAGGCCCTTCTGATTTATTAGAACAATCTCAGATGAGTTAATTGCTGTAAGAAATATTCGTTTGTGCCAACAAATACAGATAACTTTTGATTTTAATTACTTTCTGCTCTTAGGACTTTCACAGACACCAAAATCAGATGATATTAATTTATCTGATAAAATACATAATAAATTTTTTTGTAATTAATATAATATGAGACTAACGTTAATAGCACTAAAATACTAATATTCACATTATATAAGACACTGACATCCGTTGGTTACATCAATTTTTAGAATATTTATAATTTTAGAATATTTATAAGTGTAAATTGTTTGCAATGTATAGAAAATGAGAAAAAAATTTGAATGCATATTACTACAGATGCAAACAGATTCACCTGGTTATTCATGATCCTCTATTCGTTGGTATCATTCATGCATGGAGAACATGCAAAGAAGTGAAAATTGCAAACTTGAATTTACTAAAGGGTTAATTACATGGAGTTTATGTTGGACTAATAGCAGATTTAAGAAATTAGTTTTGTCTCTTTCTTTCACCCTCCTTTCCTTCCTTTGTTCCTTCATTTCTTCCTTCCTTCCTTTTTTCCTTCCTTCCTTCTTTACTTCTTTCCTTTCTCCCTCCTTCCTTCCATCCCTACTCTCTCTTTTTCTTTTCTTTCTTTTTTCTTTCTTTCTTTCTTTCTTTCTTTCTTTTTTTTCTTTCTTTCTTTCTTTCTTCCTTTCTTTCTTTCTTTCTTTCTTTCTTTCTTTCTTTCTTTCTTTCTTTCTACCTTCCTTTCTTTCTTTTATAAGAACATTTCTTATGGCTATAGAAAATATACCAACTGTTGTACTCCAATGTATTATGAGTAATTATAAATATAACTAGATTAATATTAATTTTAATCTCTTATTATGTTTTGACAAATTATACTAAAAACAATTTCACAAGCGTTGCAAGATATGTAACAACTATTACTTTTCATGATATTGTTTATTTCTTCAAATTAAAATAAGAATTTAGACATAATATTGTTTATGTGTGTGTTGTTCTTGTGATTTTTAATTCAAGACCTAAAACTTAGTTTCTTTTTTCCCTCAAAGATATTTCTCTATCATTTGAGCCAGAATTCCACTTTGGCTTTGCGTGTGTGTGTGTGTGTGTGTGTGTGTGTGTGTGTGTGTGTGTGTGTGTGTGTATGTGTGTGTGTGTGTGTTATGATTTGTGTGTGATATGTGTGTGTGTGTTGTGATGTGTGTGAGCTTTGAACCACAGCTTCCTGAGTAGCGAGGATTACAAGCATGAGACACCTATGCTTAGCACAGATTTAATATGTTTAAGATTAAATTAAATTTCATATTAGAGGCTCAATTTAACAAATTAACGTTTAGATATTTATTTAGTTATTAAACTTGAACGTGCAGTGTGAAAAATAGTTTTCATTTTTATGAAAAAAATATGCACTCAAAGGTTTAGATGACAGAATCTTTGGACAAATTGAAATATTCTATTATTTAAAAGCGAAAAAGAATCATTAATCAAATTTCTCATGTAAACTAAAAGCAACAGGCTCTGTCAGGCTGAATGAAGCTATTTTACATTACATTAACTATTATATACTTTAGTCACATAATTTTCAATTCCTTTAAATATAAACTATATTTGACAGAAGAAGTAGATTCATAAATTTTGGGGTATATAAAAATCTCAGTTATTGGTCATGTATTTCTGAGGTTTGAATAACAAGTCATTTCAGAGCAACACTGAATTTCATGTATTTTATGTCAATAGTGATTTTAGAAATGAATCAATCTCAATATGCTATAACTAATGCACGATATTCCATCAGTTATCCAATTATTCCAAAAGACTGTAATGGAACTTATTTTTGAGTAGCTACTTTCTATAGAATAACTAAGAAATAAATGATCATGATAGTATTTATTGTTCCTTCAACTAGAAAGAAAGAACATCACTATAGATGACACATACTTGAATGGAAATGCCATAAAATTATGAAACATTCAAGTCATTATGAGTTAGATGAAATAGTCATTTTTGAAGGTCAAAAATGAAATTTCTTGAAGCTTCCTTATCTGTTAAATAAAAGGCATTTGCACTCTAAATATTTGATTAATCTCTCCAGCAATAGTATAACCAAACCACCTTTATGCCAAATAGCTTCTCTGATTAAGTCAAGTAAATATTTAGGAATAGAAGTTATCACAATTATATAGAAGTATCTATCCACCACTCAATAAATTAAATCTGAAATCAAAAAGGATTGGGATTAATATTTAGCTTTCACTATGTTGCCATGAAGAGGTGAACCCTTTCAAGTGGGCATAGTCATAAAGATTTGGTCACTGAGCTTGTGATCAAAGAGGATGTTAAGATCAAAGTCCTTTCTTCCTCTTCCTTCTTTTAATTCTCTTTCTCCTTCTCCTTTTCCTTCTCCCTCTCCCTCGTCCCCTGCTCCTCTTTCTCCCTTCCCCCACTCCAATTCCACCTCTTCTTTACTTCCTGGCTTCCATAAATGCAAATAACCCATCACACGTTCCTGACATAGGGTACTGTGCCACCAGCAATCCAAAGCAATGAGGATGAAAAACATAAAACGTAATATATAAAATCAGAAGTCATGATTTATCTTTCCTCCTTTTAAGTTAATTTTATTATGTATTTTGTCATATTAATAGGAGACTGAAACAGCATGTTCTCATTTATTATAAGTGATAAGATTTACTGGAAAAAAATCTGACCAAAATCACCCTAATGAAATGAATGATTAAATTAATATTATATTAGGACAAATATACTTTAAAATATTAGATATAATTGAATAAGCGGCAAAAATCACCTCTATGATTTCTTATGAAAAGACAGCAGAATACGATCTGTTAACAAAAATGGGTCCCATGGAACAATGGGAAACAAAATCCATACCTACAGATTGTGATATAGCTAGAAAATAGTTTCCACTATGCTAAGTCTTTGACATTTTAGTTTTTATTACACAGCTATTTTCATCTCTTAGAAAATGACTTTATTAATACTCAAGGGTTTGCAGCTTATAACCCAGCAACAAATAATGCTTCTAAATGTAAAAAGGCAGGGGAGTCTAATTCAAAGCCTTGGCTTGGTGCCAGCTTAGTAAGATATAGCTGCACAAGGAAAGAGGGGTAAAACAGGAGTGGTTATAAAATAAAGCACTGGTCTGAAGCCTCAAATTAAGGACACCATTCTGTGTGGACAAAACAGTCTCTAACATGAGGTTCTTTTTAAATTAACAAGCACGATTTTAGATTTTTGCAGAGTGAGATGATGCATAGTTACAGACGAAGTCTGATATGTCAGGTAATACAGTCTGCTATTTCACATGTTACCCAATAGCCAGGTTTCAACACAAATGACGACAATGAGATTGTCCAAATTATACTTCGACTTTTACCTCTCATGAATCAAAATTCTGTCTAATAATTTTTGTCTTCCAGATGTTTTCACAACATTTCTCATGATCTTTTCTACTATTTTGTCTTCATTATTGATGCTCATACTATTTTTTTGTTGCTGTCTTTTGTGTATATGCCATTTTTAGTGCTTGAACTCAATGTTTATAGATCTCCCTTGTATTTTTTGCTCATGGCTGATGACATGCTATTCCTTGAGCCACATCCTCACCTTCTGCCTCCTGCTGGATAATTGGAGATAAGTTTTCACATTTTTGTCTGTTTGGACTGATATAGAGCTAAAATATTCAGGTGTTAGCTTCCTGAGTTTCTATTATTCTACACATGAACAACTAACACCAAGCTTTGCTATACTATTATATTAATTATGTCTTAGAAGAAAGTGAAGTCTATTTGTGTTAAGTGTGCAATTTTCAAATACAAGTTTGAATCTACTTGATATAATGTAACTTATCAATTTTAACAGCTAAATCAATGAATGCTACACATTCCCAAAGAAATATAATTGGAAAAATGCATAATTATTTTCTTTAAAAAAGTAAAGGAACTATGAATTTCTTTAACTTTACAATTCATGTTTTCAATAAATTAAATTGGCAAACTTCCATGACTAAAAGTAAATATATTAATTTTATACTACAGGAAGCAAAGTGATTATAGTTAAGAATAGATATGTCATCACACCAGAAGATAAGTTTTTGAGCATTCTCCCCATAAAGAAATGTTACATGCAGAAATTAATGGATATGATATGGATTGATCATTAAACAACATATAAATGAATGGGATTATCACTCCATAATTCATAAATGTGTAAAAAATAATTATGTTGCTAGGCGCCAATGGCTCATGCTTATAACTGTATTTACTAAGGAGTCTGAGAGGTGAGAATCATGGTTCAAAACCAGCCTAGGCAGGAAAGACCATGAGACTCTTATCTCCAATGATCCACCAGAAAACTGGCCGTGACTCAAGTGGTAGAACATTAGTCTTGAGCTGAAGACCTGACCGACATCGTCCAGGTCAAGATTTCAAGCTCCAGGACCGACAAAAATTAAAAATAAACAGTTACAAAAAAACTATTTTGGTATAAATGTTAAAATATGTATTATAAAAACTTTTAAATCCTCACTAGATATACTAGTTTATATAAAGATAGAGAAGTGAACTCTGGTTTTAGTTGTCATTTAATCAATTTTGTAAATCACACATTTCCCTCTCAATTCATATTTGTATGCTTATATACTTATATGTCATAAGTATAATTAACTGATATATGATAGGCAGTGTTGTTTTAGGAATCTCTCTTGGCTTTCTAAGATTAACCCTTCTACCCTAAAATAAATAGGCCCTCCAACCTTGTAAGAGGTTTCATCTCATTGAAGCAGAAAAATATAAACCATAATCGTTTTTTGAAACAACTGCAACATTTTACATGCATTTCACTTAGTTTAAGAACCAAAACATTCAAGTCATCTTAACTGTACAAGTAATAACAAAATGTCTTCTGAGCTTTTCAGTCTCTTAAGAGATGAAAACCTTTAATTATATATATATATATATATTTTTTTTCTGCCTAAGATCCTATTCCTTGAGAAGATCTTTTGTGTACCCTTGTGTTCCTGATTAGAAGACAGGAACAAATGCAATAATGAAAATAGCCAAGGAAAATATTTTAAACAATTATAAAACAATGGCTGACACTCCTGTTTTCACTGGTTTCAATGAGAATATACGTTAAAGTATCACGTTTTTGCTATCATTTAACGAGCAATATTAAACTTCAATTAAGAGTGGAGAAAGGAACAGAAAACTGAAGACAGCTTGACTTTGAACAATCCAACATAAGTAAAATAGATTTATCTTTTTTTCTATGTAGTTGCCAAAATAATAGAGAGCAATACGCAAAGGCAAGAAAACACCTAAGCCAAAGCAGTAAACGTTTGTCTATAAAATAATGGTGAGGGTCTGACTCGTTCAAAGTCAGGCTTGCAAAGAGGAAAAGGGTATTTGCTTTAGTGTGAACAATAAAAAAATCCTTTATTGAAATTTTACATATCTAGACTAGGACTTCTCATGTTGGAGAAGAGGAAAGGTATGAAAAATTTCAAGGTTGTTTGACTATTCCCCAGATCATTCTTTTTTATCAGCTATAGCAATACAAGTAGCCTTGGTTACTTTTAGGATCATGCTTGTTTACATTTAGAAGCATTATTTGTTGCTGGGTTATAAACTGCAAACCCTTGAGTATTAATAAAGTCATTTCCTAAGAGATGAAAGTAGCTAAAATGTCAAAGACTTAGCATAGGGCAAACTATTTTCTAGCTATATCACAATCTGTAGGTGTAGATTTTTTCCCCACTGTTCCATGGGACCCATGTTGGTCAACTTCTTTTTCACCATCTGGTGATCCTATAACATCCTATACCATCCTGGGATCACTTACCTTTACTGGATTCTCTAATTTCTGTTGGAAAGATAGGAAGGAGAGAAGGCTGAGTTACTGTTTCGGTTTTACCTTATTTTTTTATTACCTTAGAAACTGTAAATCAAAATAACATAAATTATCTTTATAACAGGAGACAGATTTCATTTCTATATTCTTACCCTAGCCTTCTACATAACTTTGGTACTTAGTGATTCCAAATATGAAAATGAAAATAGGTATTTTCTTATTTAAATATTATTTAGGAATTCAAGACTTCATTAATGCAAGGCCCTTAGTAGTAAGTACATCATACATGTGTACCATTCTGGTGGCAATTTTTCTTATTCTCAGAAACTAGGACACGTAGTACCCTTGTAGTTGCATCAGGAAAAGGCTGTAGTTGAGTTAGCTTACTACACCAAATCTGCTGTAAAATATTTCTACAAGATAATTGTCATGAATAATCCGTAATTATCATTTACATTTCAAAAGGACAGAAATCTAAAATAAGTCTCACTAGATTAAAATTGAGCCTCCTACAGAGCTAAAATATTTTTCAGGTGATTCTAGTGGAAAAGGCATTTACTTCCTTTTCCGCTTTCCAGAAACTTCAGTATGTTTGTTCTTGTCTTTTCCTTAATCTTCTAATGTAGCATCTTCACATCTTTCTGATGATTCTTACCTAATGATGTCCCTTTTGAACTACAGCTGGGACTTTTGAGTATACTCTGCCCATCTGATAATTAATCAAATTTGTGTTCCTTGGGGAATGAAAGGTGATTATTTTACAAACTTATATGTAAAATGTAAATCTACATTTGATTGATTAGATATTTCGGGACTATATTTGGGAAGGTATTTTACTGTCTACCACAATGAGTGTGTAAGCATTTTTTCTACAGGTTATAACCTGTTACCCTTTCATTAATTTTGAACAACATATTTCTTCAATAAAATATAACTAGAAAAAATTTGGTTCCTGAAAGCATTTAATCCTGATTAAAACATTATCATGTACTAGAAATCTTAAATATCAGACAGCAGCTCCTGAAGCAGTTTTGGCACTATCACTTTTTGTATATTCTGTTTACAATCTTCTCTTTTCAAGAGCATTAGATTGTTATTATTTTGGAATCATGGTTAATAGTTATTTGACTGCTATTTTTAAAGAATGCACCACCAATACTGATTCTCTTCTTTTAACTTGTTTATGTGTAATCTATTTCTGAAAGAAACACAGTGTTTGAATTATATGAACTTCTTATTGAAGTGTGGAGAGAAAAAGAAGAAAAAAGATGTACCTGTGTGCATGTCATGTTGAAAATGTATATCTTTCATTTTGTTTGGATTCTGATAAAATTTAGCCTCTCAACTCACACAATGTTAATGAAGTCTTATTTCATGCCTACTAAAACCAAACAACAAATTACTATATATTTTAAATTTTTTAATTGTTAAATTTATTATTTAAAAACAATATTTAAAAAAATAGCCAAGGAAAATTGTTTATTAGATGTTTAGAGTCGTGTTCAGACTCTATTGTTGAATCCAGAAGGCGAAAAATCATGCTTTTCTTCTTCCTTGAGTCACTCTGATTTATTTCATATATTTCTGAAAGAATAAAATTCTGGCTTTGAAGCATTTTGCTTGGTATCTACAGTGTGACATTCTTCCTTTATTAATAGGAGAATTTGGAGAAAGGATGAGAATTCTCACTAGAAAAAGGAGAAGAGCAAAAGAGAAGCGCGAAATCTAGATATTTTGTTCTTCCTCATCTCAATCACAAGTTCTTGATAATGATTGTAGATGTTAGATACCGTGCTTTAGAGTGATTAAACACATTTATTGAAAATGTTAAACCCTCAAGTGATCACATAGAGATTGCTTATTTATTTAAAAATTGTAATAGCATCAAACAGGAAGTGTTATCTATTTGTTTAGTACTTGTTTAGTATTTCTTAAATTCTGATGTGCTGTAGTCATACAAGAATGGTAAGAAACTAACATATTAATATCACATTCTAATATTTGCTTAATTCTTGCTGTGTTTGAGTTTTGCTTCAATTTACATGCTATATTCTTCCAGTATATAAGTTGAAAAAAGATTCCCTCTGCAAATATGCTATTTTTATCGGTAAGTGTAAAGAAGTTAGCTCTTGGACACAGACAGTGGGATAGAAATCTTCCCCTAGAAATAGCCTTTGACCACTTCTGGTTCATTTTTGTAGGCCGAAGTAAGTCACATGGCCCATCTTGACATTGCAGTGTAGAGGTAAATCTCACCTACAGGAAGCTGATGAAGGGCAGACTAATATGCCAAGATATGCAATACTTGAGATAAAGAGGAAAAAGAAGAGAACTATAATACAATCAGTCATACTTGCCATCACATGTCTCTGTAGGAAGGACACTATTATTATTCTTTTCTCTAAAACTACTGAGATCTTCAAATCATGTCTTTTGTGCTTCCATGTTACTGGAAATAGAGAACATCTTAATACTGAGACAGCATAAAATCTCAAAGAAAGCTGGACTAATCATTTCAATACTACATTTTGTTCTGCTAGGACATGAAACCATTTTATAGACAATACTTTATACTGCTAACTTTTTTTTTCCAAATCTGGATTTTGATAATATATTTGACTATCCACCAGAATAAATGTCTTCATTTATCTGCATCTTGTGCAGACAGCATATTAAAGTAGATATGGGAGTTCGTCAGTAGCATATTTTAAAAGTGCAAAAAATGTGGACTGGGAGCCAATATACATATTTTTCCAATATCACCTTCCACATTCTCCTTATTCCTTCCTAGGAAATACACTCAATCAATAAAAAGGCTTAGATTTTTTGGCTCTTGAACTTGAAAGTGGAAGTAGAATGTTATGGATGTCGGGGATGTCTTTCTTTTTTTTTTATATATATAATATTGTAACATGCAACATCCCTATGAGTCCTGCACGTCTTAACACTGTACTTCTTTAGGGATGTGATAGGAATGTCACCCTTACTGGACTTAGTATTGTTTTCCACTTGCTTTTCTACCACCTAGCCTAAATTATAATACATAGTAATGGAATGAAAAAGTAATGCCATATTAAGAAAGTCATTTAGGGCTCTGGGAATGTGGCTTCATAGTACAGTGATTGCTTAGAATGCAAGAAATCCTGGGTTCAATTCCTCAGTATCACATAAACAGAAAAGGAAGTGGTGCTGTGACTCAAGTGGTAGAATGCAAACCTTAAGCAAAAAAAAAAGAAAAAGAAAAGAAAAAAATCTCAGGAAGAGTTCCCTGGCCCTGAGTTCAAGCCCCAGGACTGGCAAAAATTCTTTACCTAGTAAATGCCAAATAAAGAACCTATATTTGAATATATAATTTCTCCTTCCAATAATGACTTAAAAATAGTTCTTAATTCATTTACTTTACCTATATTAGAAGGCAGTGTTGAGAAAAAAAACATTTTGTTAGTAAATCATGGCAATTAATGTCAGGAATGTGCTTAGATATCAGGTGAAGATTAATCCTGGAAATTCAAAGATTCTAGGTTTTGAGTGGTCACTGCTAATCACAATGAGAAGGGTAGTCTAAGTGAGAATTGGAATTCTTTTTGGTCAGTATGGTACCAAAAAGTCACCATAATTTATAGATGTGATAGAAGTAAAGGAATAAGTCCAGATGGAAGAAATAAATGAGAATTGTTAGTTTTTTTTTGTTTTGTTTTTTTTTTTTTTTTTTTTTTTACAAAAAATAGGTAGCAGAGTAAGAACAGCACCATGCAGGTGGTATTCAGGTAAGGAGTAGGTTTATTTTTAGTTCTGGCTTGCACCAGGCCATCTTGGTCCTCCACGTGCTGGGAAAGGCCTGGGAAAATTGCTGGGATATCTAGTCAAGAGAGAGAGCTGGGAAAGATAAGAGCTAGAAAAGAGAGAAAAGAGCTAGAAAAGAGAGCATCAGGGAAAGAGGTGGGAAAGAGAGAGCTAGGAAAAAGAAGAGAGCTGGGAAAGAGAAGAGAAGGAAAGAGCTGAGAAAGAGCTAGAAAAGAGCAGAGAGAGGGCGTCTTGGCCTGGGCTAGACCTTATCCAGGGTATGGGCAGAGAAAGGTGTGGCCACATCAAATTCAGATTGACCTCAGCGGATGTAGATGTGACCTCTTCCAGGTGTCCTAGTTGCCTAGGTAACACAGGTACTGGGTGGAGACTTTGCTGAGAGGAAGGTGGAGTCTGCTAGCCATCCAGGAGCAGACCTTATAATAATAATAACTAAATTATACAGGAAACTGTTCTAGGGAGCCATATTTGATTATTGAAGAACTAGTTATGAACCAAGCTTATTCCTCATTACCTTTAGCATTCCACTTAGGCTAGATCTTAATCTCTGTGTGATAAATTTTATGCCATTCTATGTTGTTCTTTCCTATCTGATGTCCATTGCTTTCTAAAAATCTCAGTCTTTCTATATTTCTCTACTAACAATTATTTATACTAAGTCCACCATCGCAGACATCAAAGGATGCTAAAGTAAGAGTCCAATAGTACATGAGTCATTAATGTAACAACATGGAAAAGGAGGACATATTTATTGCTACCTCAAATTTTCTGAAAAGCTGAAATGCCATCATTTGATTCAAATTTCCATTATTTGTCTACAGTGTCATTAAGTGTACATAAATACAAATATGAGCCCGGTGCTGCAGGCTCACACCTGTCATCCTAGCTACTCAAGAGGTTGAGACCAGAGGATTGTAGTTCAAAGCTAGCCAGGTCAGGAATGTACATGAGACAATTATCTTCAATTAGCCATCAGAAACCAGGAAGTGGTGCTGTACCTAAACTGGTAGAGCACTCAATTTGAGCTCAAGAGCTTAGGAAATGTGCCCAGGATCAGAGTTCAAGCCCCACGACCAACCAAAAAAGTCAAATATACTTTAAGTTTCCGCAAAAGGAACTACAAAGTCAATAGTAATCTTCCCAAGCAGAAAAAGTTTTCCAATATGATTCAGTGCACCTACTTTTGCTGAATTATTTAAGTTATGGCTTCTTTGCTGCGTGTATTCTCTTCTTTTAAAATTGTCAAATATTACCTTTATAATAACCTTCATCTAATATTTCTTGGTTCAAAAGAGAAGTCCATAGAGTTGATGTCACTTAGCTTTCTTACTATCTCAGTTCAAAGCCAACCCAGGCAAGAGAATCTGTCAAATTCTTATCTCTAATTAAACACCAAAAAGTCCGGAAGTGGACTTTTGTCTCAAGCAGTAGTGTACTAGCTTTGGGGGCAGGTGGGCAGGAAAGACAATTGTTCAGGGACAGGGTCCAGGCTCTGAGTTCAAGCCCCAGAAGCAGCACAAAATAAAGAAACAAACAAGCAAACAAACAAAACCCACATATTTCTTTGGGACAATCCTTAAAGCACTGGTTCGAGAAGAGGCTTCTTTTGCTGATCATACTCACTGGATTCTGCTTTTTGGAATCCTTATTGATATGGAGAACTCAGGACCAGAATAAAGGAATGGATATCTGACTTTTACAACAAGAGAATCATCTCAGGAGTTAAATATCGATGCATAAGACATTTAAAAACCTCCGTGTCTTTATTTCCTTTCAGTAGAACATTGTACAACAATGTTATTTCCATTTTTCTATGCTGGCCTTCAAATGGCATATTGTTTCCTTTTGTAATACTCTCAATTAGAAATGTAGAGAATGTTTTATGAGTAAAGAGCACACTCGAAAAAGTCAGAGACAGAGTTTCCTTCAAGCCTTGGATTGTTTTCTTGTACAGTAAAAGGACAGCACAAATTAACTTGAACTTGGTCATTTCTCTATACTCAATTTCTTTCCTGGATTCAGTTTCTATGTCCAGTAAATGTTCCTTCAAATTACTTCCAGTAACAATCTATGGTGCTTCTCCAGGCAAAGTGAATGTTTTCTGGTTTCATTGAAATAGCACAAAGACATCTTTGGGCATGAGGTAACACGTGTTTCAGAGACAACTTAGTAATGAGAAAATATGGAATTTACATGGCTTATAAAATATTATCCATGTACGTATGGCCATATAAGAATATGTTAAGTGAAATGAGCCCCAAAATAGGGACACAACTTGTTTTTTTTTTCTTTCTTACTATTGTTTTTAATGTATCTATCATATATAATGTGGTTTTTTTTTGTTTCTCTTCTATTTTCTTCCTCCATGGTATAACCCGTTTCCACTGTTTGATATTGGTGACCTTGCACATACATTTTTCTAATGTGGGGAGGAAAGGGAGATAAAATTGTGAAAGAAAGATACAGTAATACCTGTTGTAACAATGAGATCAACAAAACTATATTGAAAACGAATTTTACAACTTGGGGGTAGGAGGGGAGAGTAGGGGCAGTGGGGAGAAAAGGCATGGAAGGGGAAAGACAAAAAAGGGGGTAACAATGCTTGTTAGATAATGCAGTCATTAACTTACTGATGTAACTCTAACCCATCTGTCCACCATTTTCACAATAAAAAAACATGAAAAAAAACATTGTCCTGGAGTACATTAAGTTCAAATTTCCTAAGTACTCTGTAAATTAAGACCTATTTTAAGTGGGAAGAAGGTTCTCAGAAACATTTTTTGTCAGTGTTTGTGTTGTGTAGTATTACCCAAGTGTACATAAGGTAAAAGAAGGAGAAACAATAGGAATAGGAAAAGAGAAGTTCTGTATTTAAGTATAATGGTGCAATACATATAGAAGACTCTGCAAATAAGACAACTTTGAAATAATAAAGCCAAGGCCAGTACATGAAGGATGAGACCAGTCTCGTTCTTCTACTACCTCTAAATCATGATAGCTAATCATTCAAATTTGTAAAAAGTAGAATGGAAGAATAATTCTGGTTCCAAGCAATTCAGATATAAGACCATGGACTTAACTGGAAAAAAGGCCATGTCGAGAGAGCAGGAATTATACTAGCAATGAACTATTGGCTAAGATCACATTTATTTTTCTTTTTCTTTTCTTTCTTTCTTTTTTTTTTTGATGGTAGTGGGGCCTGAAATCTAGTCCTGGGCACTGTGCCTCTATTCTTCAGCTCAAAACATTTTCTCTACTTTTGAGCCCCACACCACTTCCAGGTTTCTGTTTGTTAATTAGAGATAAATGCCTCAGAAAATTTCCTACTCATATTGGATTTGAACTGCAATCCTCAGATCTCAGCCTCCTAATTAGCTAGGATTACCAGTGTGAACCACTTGAAACCTGCTTAGGATCACATTTCTAACAGTGTATACTCAGCATAAGTAATGTGTATGTTCATCTATCTTTATATGAACTCGAGATAAAAATCTGTGAAACAGATTAGATTTTACACTCACAAAAATGGTTGTAGTTCAAAAGTTGATATCCCTGGAGAAATAAAACTTAAGAATATAAAGGACTCTGGGAAGTTCAGTTTGCATCCAGCTTGGCCAAAACAGTCTTTGAGACACCATAATTAACCGGCCAAAAGATGCATTAGAATAATGTCTCAAGTGATGGAATACTAGTTATGAGCAAGATTGCTGAAGAAGAGCTTGAGGTTTTTGCATACATATATACATACAAACACGTACATACACACAGAGGCACTTATATGTTTAAACACACATATGGAACAACTGTCAGATTATTTAGAAAAGCTAGAAAATATATCCTGAGTAAGAATAAAATCAAGTGATAATTTTTAATATTAGAAAGTCCTCAAGTGAAATTTCCCCAAAAAGCTTGAGAATATTACATAGGTGGGAACAGAGATAGTAAGAAAGTCAAGTCATCATTAATAACGGGATCAGATCCAGGGAGGAATGAATCAGAGACTCCTTCACTGCATCTGGAAAGGTTCATGTCCTGTTTCAAATGTTAGAACATCTTTGAAAATAGTACATGAACAATCTGAGCCATCAGTCTAACGGAAAATATTATTGGAGAAGTTCAGAATTGCTAGCCTGTATCTAGATTAAATAAAAAAAGAAAACTGTTGTAGGACAATGTGATACAAGCCAGGAATTCTAGCACTCAGACTAAGACAGGTGATTAGAGAGTGGAATGACGTAGTGATACTTTCAGTGGACTAGGTAGTATAATTTTGTCTCAATAAAACAAAGAAAGGAATAAAAAATAAGCCAGAAAGCAATACACAGTTGGAAGTTTGGGCTAATTTTGTCAATATATTTTGAGAAGTCAAATTTCCTATTGAAATGCAACTCATATAATCCTCAATTGTGTTTAAATGTCGCCTTCATTACAGAATATTACTACATGCAAAAGAGCTCATGATTCCCAACCAAGAATTTGAAAAAGCAACCATCATTCTGTTATATTCTAAAGAAATTTTGGATTACAAAAGCTTAAGCCTAGAGAAATAGGGAAGTTCATTTAATGTAGGACTTTGTAGACCTGGCTAAATAAGAATTTAGATTTAAAATAAATATTTTTGTTTGTAATTTAATATTCGATAGGATACTATAAAATTGTTTTTAAGTAGAAGATTTAATTTACAAATTCACAAATGATTATGGCATTCTATTTGCCTAAAATATTCTTTCAAGTAAGGTATAATTAGTACTTAGTTAACAGTTAATTTCAACAGTTCATAAGTAACATGATAATGTGAATAATCTAGATAAAGTTGACAACAAATTGATGATATTAATTTATAAATTTACCAAAAGAGCAACTTTTTGAGACTTTGCTGTAACATGGTATGAAGAGAGTAATTGCGTGACATCTTTTTTTTTTACCAATACATAACACAGAAAGAAATTTCCTTAATTATTTACCTCTGTATACAATGAGAAAAATGCTACGGTTAGGGTTTGTTTTTATTTTGTTTTTGTTATTTGGTTTGTCCTAGGGCTTAACTTCTATGTATGAAGGTACATTGTCCATGTTAAGCAATAGGGTAGTGCTCACTCTCTGTGGAGAAAAGTTCCACAATATGTCCCTGTGTCCACATTAGAGTGTGTAGAATTTAAAGCATTTTAAGACAAACCGTGATATTAGAATTGAAAGGCTCCTTATGTACATTTTCTTGGAGCTCATTAGTTTACCCAAGAGAAATATAAATATCCACAAAATCTGGATTAACATTTTTAATGTTGCCACTGTGCATGCATCCATATTAAAAATTTGCACAAATAAAGAAACAAAAAAACTAAACCTTAACAGGTATATTGACTATGTGCTTATAACAAATTATGGAATAGATTTTGGAAGTATTGCAAATTCCTAACCAGTATGAATTAGCTTCCTCTCTCCCCACCACTACACACAAATATTTAAGAGTGGCAACAGAATTATTTCAAGTAATATACTGTAAATGTTACTGCAATATCATGTGTATCTCTAAAATTCCCTTGAAAGTAATAGATTACACATTCTATTGAAATATTAGTTATTTTATTCTAGGAAACTTTTGGAACAAGAGACTGTATATCTTTGAAATGAAAAAGGTCAAAAATAGTAGCATAAAAGTTTTAGAGGAAGTCTGTCTTCAGCAATATATATATATATATATATATATATAATATGTAGAAAGACATACATTTAGAGATTATTTTTCATCAGAAATATATACATATATTTGAATTTATGTGTAGAACGATGTACATTATATTGAAACAAATATCTTAAAACATAATTAAATTAAAAATATACATCAAACCAAGTGACTCACGCCTATAATTTGAGCTATTCTGGGTAATGAGATCTCAGAATTGTGTTTGAAACTAGCCCAGGCAGGAAAGTACTTTTTAGGGGACTTGGAAGGTGGCTTAGGGGTAGAGGGCTTGCCTTGCATGCATGAGGCCGTGGGTTATTTTCCTCAGCATGGCATAAGCAAAAAGAAAAAAGCTGGAAGTGGCGCTGTGGCTCAAGTGATCGAGCTCTGGCCTTGAGCTGAAGAGCTGAGGGACAGCGCCCAGGCCAGAGTTCAGGCCCCACGACTGGACCCCTCCACCCCGCAAAAAAAGTACTTGTTCAATTCTTATCTCCATTTAACCACTAAATACAGGAGTTACCTCTGTGCCTCAAGTTGTAGAATGCTGGATTTGAGCATAAAAAAGCTTAGGGATAATGCCCAGGCCCTGCAAACAACAACAACAATATATATCACATTAATTTCAAAAAAGCACCTTTTAACTGCTGTGAACATTCCTTAGAAACATGAATGCATACCCCTGGAAAATGTTAAGTAAAACCTATTGAATATTTATGTTTATGTTAAAGATATGACTATTTAGTTTAAGATATTTAGGTAATGATTAGGAATTAAGAATAATGATAATATATTGGGACTGGTCTTTTATTCTATTTTACTATAGTATTAAAATGATATTTGTAATGATTGTATAAAAATACTCTTGTTTGGTATTTGAGTTATAATAAGTAATAAACATTTTAAATTGATTTCCATAGGAAAAAATTATTTTCTTAATGGTATCAATTCTTTTTTTTCTTTTCTTTTTATTTTTTTCCTTTTTTTTCCTTTTCCTCACTTTTTTTAATTTTATTTTTTATTGTGAACATACTGTACAGAGAGGTTACAATTACATGGGCAAGATAAGTACATTTCTTATCAAGCACTGCAGCCTCCTCCTTTGTTTACCCTTCACATCCCTTCCCACCGTATCAATCTTTTGTAATTTCAAAACAATTAAAAAAATTACTCGAAGGCTGGTTTTCTCTAAGACTATATTTGTTTTCTTGTTCTAGTTTTTATATGTTGGTAGAAATTAAAATTTCAAAAATTCAATGGATATTGGTATTCAGGAACATCTTTATAGGTACTAATATTGGAGTTGCTTAAGTGGAATTGTGTTATTTCATTTGGTATTTTCACAAATAAGTCAAGATGATTATGTATTTTGATTCTTTTCATTGCTACTGGTTCTTACCTTGATAATAATTTTTTTCCTAGCAAAGTAGAGAATACAATTGGATTGAAGAAGTAACATATGACTTTCTTAGAATGCAGATACATAGATTTAGGTCATCTGTCATTTGCTAAAAGTTTCTTCCAGAAAAGGTTATCAATTACTTATAAGTGATGCATAATTCCTAGATATTACAGTTATCACATACAATTTTTGATTGAGTTATCTCTGTATAAACTCAAAAAAAACGACCAAAAAACTCAAAAAACGCAGAAATCACATCTTTGTTTTAAACGCTGTAGTTTACAAAGAATTTTTAGCCAACAATGAAAACATCTTTTTAGGTATTCTGCAATTTGTGTGAAGTATTTTTAACAATAGTTTTCCTTTTTGCTGACATGAAGTTCACATGCAATATATAATCTCCTTTTATTGTATACATTTTAGTGTTTTGGAAGTAAATTGTACAATAATAGGTTTTCCAGAGCGTTACAACGTCGGTGCGCGGGGGGGGGGGGGGAAGGAGGAGGATTGGGATTGGGGGGGAGGAGGGAGGCTGGGAAGGGATGTGAAGGGTAAACCAAAGGAGGAGGGTGCAATGCTTGGTAAGAAATGTACGCATTATCCTGCCCATGTAATTGTAACCCCTCTGTACAGTATGTTCACAAATAAAATAAAATTAAATTAAAAAAAAAGAAAAGTCAAACTTCAAAAAAAAATAATAATAGGTTTTCCAAGCTTAATTTTTAAAAACTTGCATTTCTTCAAATAGAAATGCCGTAAATTTTAGAACAGACATTAAAATAGATATAAAATTCACTTACAGGAATTTGTCCAGCATACATCCTCTATAGTGTATCTTTTCAAATTTGTTTTTGGGGATTATTTCCATGTTCTATCACATATTATTCAAGTGTACTGTCAATGAGCTACATTCCCTGTCCAAACAAGTTTTTTACTTCTCTTTAATATATACATAAAAGTGTAATAATTATATCCTATAAATTCTCTTTGACCTTTTGAAAACTTGCTTGATATAATGATTGTAGTATTGTACAAGTTGATTTGCTATGTGGAGTATATCAATTTCTCCACAATTCTACTACTATATTTTGTGTAATCTTTTTATTTTATGGTCATACTAGTGAGTTTTCTTTTCATTTATTCTTAGATACTAAAGAGGAACTTATTTCATTTGCTCCTCCTATTGACTATCAATTTACATATGTTCTTTAAAGAAATACCCTATTCGGGAAAATTTTATATAGAATTAGAAGATATAAATATACTTAAGATTCAGAAATATTGTAGCATTAACATTGTAGCATTAACAAATATGTTTCCTGTATCTGTTGGATACATTTTCACTTCGGTTATAGTGTCCTTTGAATTATGAAAAGCTATCACTTGATATAATCCAGTTTATTTTTGCTTTTCTTTAGCCACTAATGCATTCCATGTCAAAATTTTAGAAACCTTTTACATTTATGTATTATAGGTTTTCACATCTCACATTTAGTTTGATAATCACTTTTTATTTTAAATTTTTGTATAAGGATGGAGGTAGGACAGGTGGTGGAGGCTCATATCTGTAACCCTAGCTATTGAGGGATCTGGGATCTGAGGATCACAGTTTAAAGCCAGGCCGGGCAGGAACGTCCATGAGACTCTTATATCCAATAAACCTCTAGAAACCAGATCTGGTGCTGTAACTCAAGCGGTAGGGCACTCACATTGAGTGGAAGAGCACACAGACAGCGCTTAAGACCAGAGTTCAAGCCCCATGAATGTCAAAAAAACCAAAACAAAACAAAAAAGGATTGAGGTAGTAGTCTAAGATCATTCTTTAAATCTCGAGAGACAATAGTGTCAGTACACCCATTTAAGATTTTATTTTTATTTCATAAAGTCATAGGATAGTTTTCAAAATCTATTGATCATAAAACTAAGAATTTATTTTTGACAAATCTGTTACATTCTTCTATGTATCTGCTCTTATAGTAGAACTATTTAGTCTTCACTACTAAACATGGTAATAAGATTCAAAGTTAGTATGAAGGCTGAAGCTACACCATTTTACAAGATTGTTCTGACTGACCTGTATTCCTTGAATTTACATATGAGTTTATTGAGCAGGTGGACCAATATTCTACGGAGATATGTAGATGTTTGATAGTCACTTATATGTTGTAACTTGGAAAAACACAAGACCCCAGATATTATACATAGAGAAATGTCTTTAGTGAATACTGGAAACAACTAAAATTAATTTAGGAATGAGTTAAGATTTAGATAATGCTGTAGCATCATCAATCTGAATGATAACAACTTGAGCTGTAAAACAGAGGAGAGTGAGAGGGGAAAGAATGATGGACCACATAGGAGCTATATGTTATTGCTATTGTGTTTCAAAAAACAAAATGACTTCAGAGAAGAGAAGGAGAAAAGTAAAGTGTCCTGAGTCAAGTTTCTTTTTAATGCATCTAATAGTTTGGACCAAAAGTCAGTGAAAATGGGAAAAAAAGAAAATAGACAATAAAGCATTGTATGTACCTGTTACAATGTAACGAAATTTAATAGGAATATGATAATTAATTCCCAAAGAAATAAGAAAAAGAATAGCTAAACTCTAAAGGGAAAAAGAATGAAGAGAGAAAAGAAGCAAAGTAAAACATTTATCAATAACAAACACAAGACTTTGGAAGTGGAAAGGTAGTGGGAATATTCTAAATAACAATAAAAATTGCTAGCGTGGATAGAATATGGATCACATTTTATCATATGTAATTTTGAAAAAACATACTAGGAATGAAATTTTCAAAGTCATGATTTTAAACACTATTTGGATTATAACTAGGCAGTCTAGCTCAGTGGTACAACATTGGCCTAGCATGTGTGAAGCAATGGTGTGATCTCCCAAACATTACAAAGGACACACAAAGCAAACACACACAAAAACCACATAAACACACACATACACACCACATACATACATTTGGAATATTCATATTATCATATTAAACGGAGGAAATTATCACAAATAGTAAAAGTATGTTAATATATGAAATCATAGTATTACTCATACTATTTAAAACTTTAGTAGAAATAAAATAGTCACAATATACTTTGATTTTAATAGATTAAGTAAATTGAAAATTAATAGAAGACATGAGAATATTTGCAAATAAGTTTAAATAATAAGCATTTTGAAACAAATGTCCTTTTATTTTGACAAAAGATTGATGTTACTGGTGTTTTAAATCAAGATTTAGCATATGATAGCGAGGTGCCCTATATAACAGTAGCGATGGCTATATCTCTATTCATTTCACTCTGAATATTTTTATAGTAAGGTCACAGAGTTTCTCAGTATCTCTCGATTTACAAACCCTATTTACACTTCCCACCATAGCTAGAAAATTGATGCCACAAATCACAATGCCGAGCTCAATTTTTTTTTTAATTCAAGTAAAAATATTTCCAAAAAGTGTCCAAGTAATGAAGCCTTTCTTAATAAATTATGTGCTTCTTGAAAATACAGTAAGGATTTGTTACCTGGACAAATATGGTTATAACTATAAGGAAATAAATTTATTTAAAATCATTAACCATATAAAATTAAGAAAACAATTTTTAAATAGTCATGTTAAATATTATAAAAGCAAAATACATGTGTCTGAATAATTTACATGTGTAAAAATCATGTAAAAATAAATTAACTAATCCTACAACTCTGAAAAAAATGAATTACCCTAAAGAAACAAAAGAAATCATTTAAGCCCAAAATTTGAAATTTAGAAAATAAAATGAAGTGTACTCTTTAGTTGACTCAATTAAGTGTAAACCCTCTGTATATCAATTTTATAATAAAAAGGCAGTAACAAAGAAAGCAAAAGTACCCATGGATCAATAGCAACAGCAAAAGCATCAGTAGTTCTTGTTTTGAGTGTACAAAATTCAATGGAAGAAATAAAAATGTTCCTTCCCTATTAAATGTACTCATTACTTTACCTTATTTATGTAACTGTAACCCCTGTGTACATTACCATTAAAATAAAATTAAATTGAAATTAAAAATAACCCAAATGATATACCAATTAAGAATTCTTAGAAGCCATTGGTTAAAAACTTTGTAAAAAACTGTCCTAAATACCCAAGGAATATACTTTGATGATACTGTTTAAATACTTCAACTTCAGCAGAAAAGCAAAAAGTTTAAAAACTGTTACAAAGTAAAGTAACAAATCAGAATATATTACTATTATTAATAATCATAAGATGAATTTATAGTGGTAGTCCAATATGTAAGAAATGAGGCAATTTGCCATTCATTTGCACTTAATAAGTGAGAAAGAATATTTTAGGTCTTACTAAATTATCATAAGTTTAATGAAGAAACTATTCTGTCACATCATATGATAGTCAGATAACGCTGATATTAGAGCAAAGAACAGATTGTACTAAGTTTTTGAATGTTCATGTATATATTTATTTTGGTTGTGGGAAATTGTGGGTATTTCAACTTGGGGTATATTTTTCTTGCTAGGCCGGCATCATATCAGTGGCTCATTTTATTATAGGGGTTTCCTTGCCAAAAGAACATGGACCTGATCTGTGCTTTTAGCCTTCCCAATATCAATGGCATCTGAGATGAACATCAACTTGTCCAGCCTGTTACCTTGATTGGCCTGGATCCACAGTCCTTTCGATCGTATTAACTAGATAGTGAAGGATGGTGGAAATGATCCAATGCACCCAGCTATAGATTGAGAAGGAATTCCACTAAACTTTTGGCCTCGGTTCTGTTCTCAAGCCTCCTAAGTAGATAAGAGTATCAATGGGAGCCCATGGTGCCAAGCAGTAACAGTATTTTTAAAGCAATTAGACATATATATGACTTAGGCTTGTGATTACCTCAGGAAATGAATAAAAGAGCAGTGAAGCATAGAGGACAGGCAGAATTTTAACTAGCTACTCAGAGGCTGAATACGCTTAACTAGCTACTCGGAAGTCTGAAATCTCATGACCACTGTTAAAAGCCAGTCCAATCATGAAAATACAAGCGATTATCTAAACAAACAAACAAAAGAAACAGAAGTGGCTGAAGGGGTAGACCACTATCCTTGGGCACAGAAGCTGAGGAATAGTTCCCAGGCACTATCAAGCCTCAAGAATGATGAATGCATACATGAGCACATGCACATGTGTTTTTGCATACTCCCATGCGCATGAACACACACACACACAAATGAGTATTTCAATGTGGAGTTCTTTTTTACCTTGCTGTACTTTATTTCCCTGTATTAGTTCACAAATTATCAAAATCAGCTAAGGACCTATTTACATAAAATTCATCATGTTTCTCTAAAATCTACTGTCTTTTTGGAAGCTTGCTTTTATTTGACCCAAAAGTAAATTATTCAGGAAGTCAATTCATCACTCTCAAGTCTACAGTATTAGATGATTGTTTAGGTTCTTCCTAGCAATATGATTTTGAGAAATCCTGCATCAAATAATATATTTCTTTCACTAGAACGGAAGCCTCTGTCAAACAATTAATAATAGGTCTTTCTCCTCCTCGCATGCATCTGTAGTTATATTATCTTCATATATTTCATGATCTGTGTATGGCAAAGACTACCGTGAAAGTAAAAACACCCTTCTCAGCGCTTAGCATTTTTATAGCATTCATAGATATGAAGTTGTTTAAATGTTACTCAAATTGCTTTGGAATAAATAACGTTCACCCTGACTATCTTGAGAAAGAAGAATTCGTTTCTCAGCACTTTAGGTAAGAACATCAGGGAAAGAAACAAAAAGTAAAGTTAGGAACAACTCAACACATACATTCAAATGAAAGAAAACAAGACAAGAAAACACAAATTAATTCAGTACTCAATAACCTGCAGGAAATGCAAAGATTTTTAAAAAATCAGCTATGACAAGCTTATGAAAATCCTGACTACATGGGAGTGCACTATTGTGAGAACAGTGGCAAAGGCCCAGACTAGACAGAAAAATCTGTACATAACACCATGCACTTGTTATTCTAAATTCCAGGAAGAATAACATAAAGTGGACTGAGGCCAAGATCATACACATGTAGGAAGCCAGTTTCTATCTGAAAAATTATCAGGATAATTTAGGGCTGGACACATGACAAAGTGGTAAGAACACCCATTTAAGGGGCAGAAGACACTGAATTCAAACTGTAATATTAGGGATATTAAAGAAAAAAGCTATGATTTTAATAATTGGAATAATTGTAACATTTGAGTATTTGAGTGGAGAAAAATCCATTAGAAAGATAGAATTAACCCACGTTCCAATGCTACATTAGTGATAATGTTTAGTGGTACTTCACACAAAACAGAGTTACCTTGCAAATGAGCATTTATGTGCATTTGGGTGATGGAAATACTCTACTTACACAGGTGTAAATTAAATAGATTTTTTTGTGCAGATTGTAGTTCTTGAACTAAGAGCCTGGGTGATGTCCCTGAGCTTTTTCTCTCAAGGCTACCACTCTATTACTTTAAGCCACCGTTCCAGTTCTTATTTTCTGTTGGTTGTTTGGAGATAAGAGGTTCATGGACTTTCATGCCCAGGATGGCTTTAAACCATGTTCATCAGATCTCAGCCTCCCACGTAACCAGGATTCCCGGCATGTGCCATCGATGTTTTTAATAATTTAGTAAATTGTATAGTTACAGAAGTTAAAAATTATCATTGTAACCTGTGTAATATATGTATTTATGTATATATATCAATACATACGGATAGAAATAGTTTAACATATTTTTGTATCTACAGTAAATATATGACAGCATCCATTATAAAATAAAATGGAAACAAAAGTTAATAAAGAGCAAAACAAAGGGAATTCTTACACGTTTCTTTTTGTTGAATGAAATATCAATCAGTTTGGAAAAACCATCTCTAACAAAATGGGTAATTTCTATTAATTCTAATCCATCTATTTGCCCATATTGTGCATCCTCACACATGAATGTCAAAATCAAACCACACTTTTTGTCTGTATTTAATTCACCTTTTATAATTTAGGGGATAGATGAAGTAATCAAATAAAGATTAAAATCATAGTAAGTGAGGCTATGAGTTAGAGCTGAAAAAGATTTTAAATATGATAATAGCTAATTAAAATGCATATTTCTTACTTTTACTCTTGTTATGCCTCTCATTCGCACATCAGGAAAGTACATAGATGGTTCTCACTAAATTTATGTATGTATTAAAAATATATTGAAAGAATATGGGCATAGTGTGGTTTTAGCTTATTGAGACATGTATGGGATAGTGTGTTTTTGAGGACTTGCAATACGTTGTGATTGAGATGAAAGGAAGGATGTGCTTATTCTGAAAAACTGGTTAGAGGATTGCTCCCAGAAAGATAGTGATGAATTCTTTCAAAAGGTTATTGTAAAATCACTTTCACCACCTTGTTCATTACTGCAGTATTCACCACAGCCAAGTTATGGAAACAGCCAAGGTGCCTTTTGGCGGAGGGATGGTTGGAGAAAGTGTTTCATATATACACAATTGGATTGCACGCATCCATTATGAGGACTGTTACATTATTTGCAAAAAAATGGATAGATCTAAAAATATGTTAAGTAAACGAAGTCAGAACCAGACACACAAAGGACCCATGTACTGTCGCATATTCGGAAGCCAGAATTTTATGCAAGTTAAACAACAGTATTAACCAAAGCTTTCATTTTTCACAGCAGTATTTAAAAGGTGTAATATCTTATAAAATTGAACTTTTAATCCAACAAAATGAATACCAGGAAACTATCACTTGGAAGAGGTGAGGGGAAGACAAAGGGAAGGAAAAAAGAGAGTTATGGAGTAAGAGTGAAGACATTATATTCAATATGAAAATAGAAAAAATTAAGTGGGGTGAGGTTTGGAAGGGTAGGGAAAAGTTATATAAAGATTCAAACTTAAAAACTCATTTAATGAATGGAAATTCCCGTGTATACCTAGTTAAGATAATAAAAATATGATTAAAAAGAATGGAGACATTTGATCTTAAACTGTGTTCTTTAAACCATGAGTCAATATAATATTTTCCTCCTCAGAAATTTTCTTTCTGGTATTTTCCTCATAGTGACAGAAAAGTGATCAATGCAATGAATATTAAATCACAGTAAAAATGTTAGAATTCATCACATGATAAAATAACAGGTAGAATGTGCCAAATGCTAATTGATTGTTTTTCCAAGTACTTTACCTATGGTATATAATTTAATCCTCACAATAATTGCATAAAGTGGAACTCCTTACATTTTAATTCTCAGATGATAATATTGAAGTCTTCAGAGTTGGAATTACTAGTACAACATTGCACACATGGTAAGTGTTAGCCTGAGGATCATCTCCCACTTTATCAATTAACCTCATTCTATTTTATGACTAAAATACCAGCACTTAGTCTACAAATTCTAGGAAAATTTCCCAGAATTATTGTTTTCACTTTCACAATATTTCACTTTATCTTTGTTAGAAAATAGGGAACTGGAATATGAAAACTCAAAGTTAATAATCAATGCATACCTCCTTGGTGAAAGGAACTGCTAAAGTATAACATTCTTGATTTCTAGCTCAAAATAGTAGAAATCATATATTATCCCTTCACTCAACACTGCAATGCCTGGAGAACATATGCCTGTTTAACACTGTCTTACTGAAAGAATGACCTCCCCAATTCCTAATGGAAACAGACTGCAGGTCTTAAGGACCAATCATTTTCACATTGCAGCTCAACAAATTGTTTACCATTCGAAGTATTTTGATTGCTTTTTATACCTAACATTTTGAGAGAAAGGTACTAATTTAAAATGCTATTAAAGCAAGACTGATATAAAAATCACCTTTGACCCCAGATAAATATTTTACCTTTCCTATACCCAAAAATGCATTCTGACCTATCATTAATGTTAGGAATGAGAGGATAAAAAGTCATGGACACCAAGACCTAAGTATGAATTAAAGACTCTCCAACTTGCGAATACTATTGGTTGAAAAAGAAATGAAGGGCTTGGAAGGTGGCTTATTGGTAGAGCGCTTGCCTTATATGCATGAAGCCCTGGGTTCGATTCCTTAGCACCACACAAGCAAAAAGAAAAAAGCTGGAAGTGACGCTGTGGCTTAAGTGGTAGAGTGCTAGCCTTGAGCTAAAGAGCTGAGGGACAGTGCCCAGAGTTCAGGCCCCAATACCGGACCCCTCCCCCCCAAAGTAAAGATATCGATACTACCAAATTTTTTCAAAATTTCTTATGATACTGAAGATTCAATGAAAATAACTCATTTTCATGGGAGTAGAACACAAAACACAAGATTAATCTTAATCATATTAAAAGACCTTTATTTATACTACAAATTCACTCATAACTACAAAGATTCTAAAAATAACTGAAGCACAGTGACACAAAAATAATTTAACTTCATCATGTACATTCAAAGGACTGTGCTAATAGAAAGCAAAATTATACTAATAATTAAGTTACCCAATTCACTTACATTCATTTATTCTATTTCTTTTAGTTTCATAAAAACTGGCTTTTCGTAAAATGATGCATAAAAAGCCTATATAGCCACTTACATTTTCAGACCTTAACAATATTTATTTCAGAAATGTCTTTAGCTGTATAATCAAAGAACTAAAATATTACTAAAATATTTAAATGTTTTTCTGAAATTGCAAAACTCTCTCTGGGGTTTTATTTATATTGGAAAAGATATTAGAAAAGCCTTATTTGTTAAAGTTGTGATAGTTACTCCCACAAAAGAATTATTAATGAAGAAATCTTTGTATGTACAAAACAACTTCAAATGCATCCAAAATCTGGAGATGACACATGTTTTTGTTTTTTTTTAAATATATATCTAACAAGTATAGCTACAATACTGATTTTTAGTGATTATGATGGGATATTCAAACCTTAAAAATACGGGGTTTATTATCTTAGTGTGAATAGATAAGATCTTACAAAGAAAGTTATTTTCAACTGAAATACGGAAAGAGCTTATCCACGTTGAGTTTCACAGAAATAACCAGAGAGTTATACCTATTTGGTCAAGTCAGTCAAAATCACTCCATGAATATTTCTTAAAAATATAACCAATTTAAGAAGTCAAATACATATTTTGTACTGACAGTCATCTTACATCAATAACTTACTACCTAATTATATGTGTATCTTTTTACCTAACATATATTAAGAAATGAAAATGATCTCTTTCATCTAACTTATGTTGTAAATGCTTTGATTATGATGATTTTATTATTTAACAAATAAAATTTATTGAAATGACAGGACAGAACACTGATAAATAAAAAACATTGCACACAGCTCTTTTCAGCCTCACTCTGTTCATATTGGCAAGCAATATTGCAACAGCAAACACACACACATAAACACACATGTGTGTGCACGTACACACACATATACAAACATGCCAAATTCAGGGTTTATTGTAGAAAAAAGTTTAAAAAAATATTAGCGATTAGGACAAATGATAATTTGCCTTATTACAAAATAATACATAATCCAGTCACCATGGTAGTAACATTTTATCTGCCCCTCCACCTGTGACCACTTAATTTATTTTAGGTAATTATTTAACTAATTCATTCCTTCATTAGTTAAATACTAATACTAGAGCTTGAACTCAGGGCCTAGCTCTGTCCTAGAATTTGTTTTTTTTTTTTGTTTTAGTTTTCTCAAGGCTATCATTTTATTGCTTGTACCACAGCTCCATTTCTAGCTTTTGCTGGTTACTTTCAAACCAGAATCTAATGGACTTTTTTCTTGCTCTGGTTTCAAACCACAATCATCAGATTTCGTCTTTCTGATTAGCTTGGAATAAAGACATGAGCCACCAGTGTGGCTCCTATTTTTTCCTATACTTATCTATTGCACATACTTTAATAGCAATTTAATATTGAGAGTATAGAAGCAAGATGTATAGTGATTATATTGTTCTGTCAGAAATTCAAGTTAGTAATGTAAATTTCTTCTTAAGACCATACACAAAAAATACATAAGTAGTTATCTGATGATGTGTGTGTATGTGTGTATATGTGTGTGTATCTATGTGTGTGTTTGTGTGTGTGTACTCTTGCAATATGTTTCACATATAAGCACAGTGCAGGGGTGTCCAGACATTCACAGTATTTGCGTGAATATCTGCCTTGAGCTACCAATTCATTGACAAAGTCTAAGTGTCCACTCTAGACTTCCCGATGAAGAGGGGTATACTCATCCTCATCCTCAGTATTCATATGACTGGCCTTTTTGGAAAGTAGTCTCCGCACTATAGTAAGTTGCAAGAAAAGCATTCTACCACTGAGCCACCAACCCAGTCCAAGGATTAAGATTCTTATTTGTAATTTGGTCAAAGCTATGTCTCTTTATGTAGGCTACTAAAATGTGTTTACTAATTTCAAGTAAATACATAAATTCTATTTCAATCTCTTTTAACAAATAAAAAATAAAATTGTTTACTTTGTAAATGGATCAGAAGCATGGATTTTTTGGCTAGCTAGGTCATTGCACATCTGGATCTCTCTTCCTCTCTCTCTTTCATGATTCTCATAGACAATAAGTTGCTCCATAATTATCCTAATTTATTTTGCTTTTATATTTTTGGTTGCATTATTTCACTTTCTGCTCTGCCATTTCCCAAATCAGCACCACATAAACAGAACCGCAGAAGTGGTTCTGTGGCTCAAGTGGTAGAGCACTTGCCTTGATTTGAAGAGCTCAAGGATGGTGGCCAAGCCCAGAGTTCAGGCCCCACACCTAATTTTCTTTTATAAAGAATCTAAATCTTTGATAATTCTAGGAACCGATCTGACTGAAATCAGTTGAATCACACTTTTCCTGCACAATGTAAGAAAAGGTCCAGGCTATCAAAGCAGCTAGAGAAGGCAGGCAGATTGTATGTGTGACATAACTTTGTGGAAAATGGTATAGAGTATTACTTACTGGTGATCCACTTTCACTTTAAGCATGATGCTGCACTATTGCTTGCTGGTTCTGAACTATTGCTTTGATAATTATAGTCTCCAAGAAGAAAAAAAATGAAATTTAATTGATATCAAAGGACTACTAATACATTTTGACTTCTCATTATGCATCTTCAATCATCAAAATCACCTGAAGAAAATAGATAGGCCTACTTTTTAAGATGAAAACAAGTGTCTTTAAAAAAAACAAGAATTTAGGTAGTCATACAAAGGACTTCTATTTTACTACTGCACTATACATTTTTTTCTAATGTTGATAACCAGTAAATAATGGATCTATTAGAAAGCTCTTAAAGGTCATATATTGAATAGTAAGTTCTCTTACACTATATCTTGGTATTTCCCAAATCATTTACATAGAAGGCATTGTTTCCTATTTTCTCCTTTCTAGAATAAGCTGCATATGAAAACAGCACTGGTCCTCATTTTCAGTCTGTGCATTTGATTATGGAGGAAAATCTTTCTCTGTTCTCTATCAATTCACTGCTCTCCAGTTAGAATAAGTTAAAATAGTAAAAATGAAAAAAGAGAAAATAAATCATGGTGGAAAAACATATGCAGAAAATTCACCGGATTTTTCTGACCAGTTCAACCAACGTGAACTATTGGGTAAATACATGGACACTTCATTTCCACTGGTACTCAAAGTCTCTGGTTAGGAAATTCTGATGAAGACAAGGAACAAGATGAAAACGTGAGAAAGGTATCAATTGCAAGAAAATAATGGAGAAGAATCCATGCAAATTTCTTCTTTGGGATGCCAAAATTAATCGGCTTACTACAGTACCGAGACTATATTCCAAAAAGGCCACTCATATGAATACTAGAGATGAGGTAAGTATACCCCTCTTCATCAGGAAACCTAGAGTGGACATTTAGACATTGTCCATGAGTTGGTAGCTCAAGGCAGATATTCATGCTGTAATTCTGAATGGCTTGGCACCCCTGCACATTGCTCATATGTGGAATAATACCAGAATGGCTTCTGTCTTCCTTCATCATGATGCAGATACCAATCCCCAAACTAAAGGCCTCTTGACACCCTTGAATTTTATTGCTGGGAATTGAAATAGCAAAGATATGCTGTACCTCCTTCTTTTGAATCATGATATCAAACCGGGTCTGAAAAACAACTTGGAAGAAACCTCATCTGATATTGCCAAATGGATAAGTATGTATCACTACTTCTTTGAAGTAGTGGAAGGCTGTACAAATTGTAGTCCTATGTAGTAATGGTTTGGTTAAATTTCATAAATTTCAAAATTGCAAGTCCATCCTTTGTGGTCCTACAAAATATTTTCATAATACAAAACAACAGTAATATCTTAATTTAAAAATTTATGGATTCCATGGTATTCTTCCACGTGAATTGCCTGACTTTGGTGTCAAAATGTATTCAAGAGTTGTTTGTATGCATCTATAATGATTTCTGCAGAGTTTGCGATTTTTTAAAATTTTATCTTATCTGTTGAAATGAATAGTATAGAAATTAAAGAAATTCCTGGTGCTTGTCTGAAAAAAAAGTATCTATGTTTCTATAAAGTTCATAATCTATTTCATTGTCTTCTAGATATAATACTTTGCAGTCTATATTGTTTTATAATATATAGGTTCATTAATAAATGTGTCCTTTCAGATTACATTCTATATAGAAAAAGTTTAAGATTCCTTTCTTCCGAGGTCCTTATATTATTTTATTTCTTTGGGATAAAAAGATAATGTTATCTAATTTCAAGTTTTGTAAAGGTTATTCTATGTAAGGGCCTTTCGAAGGTGAAGATTTAATACACTGATGTCAAACTAACCTGTAATTCTATGAATTACAGGTTTTGTTACACTTGTATTTTTGTAAACATCTTTTAATAACTGTTTTTCATTTCCTGCATTTGAAGAATGAAAAATATGGAATACTTCACAAATTTTCATACCATCCTTGTGCAAGTGCCATGTTAACTTCTGTATTGTTGTAATTTGGGTAGACCTGCTGCTGAAGCATGGAGTATCTTCTTAATTTAAGTAGTTAATGATGCAATCTTTATACAGGCATATATCCTTGGTTGCCTATTTGTAACAAGGAACCTTTATTGTTCCTAAATATGCGATTGATCTTATTTCTCTAAATTTCTGTGTATAGTGGCAAAAACTTATATTGTTTAGTCGATTGCTCACATTTGCAATTTTTTGTCAATGGCTTTTTTGTCGTTTTCATTTTAAATTTGATCATATTTTGAAGCCTTTATAGCTAAGTCCAAAGGTGATGGCTTTTCAAGTACTTATTTATCAACTGATTTAGCTTTGTGGAGCTAATGGATTCAAAGTAAGCCTTGCTTAAGAGCTACTTCTAAACTTCTGCAGCTTAAAATTTCCTAAATGAGGTCTTAGTGGTACAAATGTCTTCCTTACCCTTCACCCTTCATCCATGTAGGAACAGACCAACCAGAATATCTTACCCTGACAGCATAGATTGTCTTACTGGAACAAAACTAATCTTAGATACAAGGATTCATAGAAAGATGAACACTGCAGACCGAATTATTCAGAATAGAAGGTATTTTATCAAAATATAATTGTTTATTATACCTATCATTTCAAAACTAGCTAAAGCCAAGAATGTGAAAAAATTGTTCATATGCATGTTTACCTAATATCCTGGCCTGTCTACCATCCAACCAGGCAGGAACTTACACTACTGACTTTCTTTCACCAAATATTTCCATACCTCCTGGAGAAATCCATATGTTTCTCCTCGATATTAGGCCTTAAATTGGTAATGTTTTAATCAAAGTGTTTCCTCTTGCCTCCAGTCTGTAAATTTACAAATGGTAAAGTTTTAGGTCTAACTCTACCAAAAACTGAGGTAGAGATAATGGAATAATACTTTAAAGCAGAGTTGCCTTTGATACCCTAACCACAACAGAACAATTGCTAACAGAAAGTAATTGAAGACCCATCTCAATTTCTCACTTTCTATAATATTTCAGTGCCCCAATTCCTTGCAGGAATTAGCAGTAAGCAATTGTGAAATGTAAAGCAACTTAAAATGAAAGATGAGATCCCAAAATATGAGAGAAAGTACTGTAGTTCAAACTTTCAATTTACAGATGACCAGCCCATATGAGTAAACAAAATCACAAATGTCACAAGATTATTTTTAATACGCCTCTCCTAATGATGAATGAAAGATTTCAGTCCAGCATAATTAGGACAAAAAATAATTCCTGGAATGATAGATCCATAATTGTTCTACCAAGGCTAGGAAAACTTGACTTAGAGGTCAAATATAATTTTGAAAAACATTAAGTGAGAAGACCCTTAGTACTTCAAAACACTGGTACTTCAGTAAAACTTGGTTCTGTAGTCTAAAAATGTTGTCATTCTCAAACCAATGATAACCTACATTTAATCTCTTGAAAGTATATAACGTTTCAAATAAACTTTTAAAAATCATATTCACCAAAATAACACTTGACAAGTAGATGATAGTGACATTAAAAGTTTTTCAAGTGTAGGAATCAAGTTACAATAGAGTTGATTTATTTACCCAGCACTAATGCCAAATAAGTTCAACCATTCATTAAAGTGTAGAAATAGTATCTTGCACAATTTGCGTTGTTCAGTAGGTGCCTTCCAGAAATGTGTTAAATCGATCAGCCTCCCATAATTCAAACCCAAATATTAGCTAATAAACTAAATTTCATCACATAAGAATGTACATTTTAAAAAGTTACTAATAGTTGCCTTATCATGTGTTGCCTTATCATAATTTCCCTATCTTTCTAACATAGTAAGAAATATGACTTTAAGTCTTGATTATGGGTACTGATCCGAGATGTGACAAACATAAAATTTGTCTTCTATTTCTATCATATTCCTCTACAGTAATAAATTTTAGTTTTCTTCTTTGTCCAAAACTTATAGGTAGTAGAAAATATCGTCCCATGTAAAATAAAATAATGACAAACCAATGTACAAAGCCATTTATAAAAACTGGTAGTTAGTTATAAATTCTAAGTGATTTTTAAACCTTCTTGTTGACTAAAGATTAATCTTCAAAAAAGATGAGAATAAAATCATGTCTAGGTGCTTCACGTCTCCAGTCTTACAAATTGTTATTGCAGATGAATGAATTATGGAAATATAAGCTGACATCAGTTCAAGTATATGCAGGATTGAAACTCCATGGAATGTATATAAAACTTTCAAACTATTAACCGACAGTTTAACAGAATGACTATCAGGAAGTTGAAACCAGAAAGGAATAATAGTAAAGACATAAAATGAATGAAAAACGGAACAAGGGGCAAGTACAGCTAGAATACTCAATGTACAAATGTAATAAAGGAAGTGGTAAATCTAAAATAAATCTTGGAGAAAGGGTTGGTTGAGAATGATAGAAGGAGTGCCTCTGATCCAGGAGCATTGGACAATTAGGTGGACATATTTAATTGCAACACACTTGCGCAACCTTTTGAAATTCAGTTAAAAACACAACTACAAACAAAAACACAAAAATCACAACCAAACAGCAATCTCTAGAAAGTATGTATATGAGCTCACAAAATTTTAAGCAGTTAATGAAGGGCAGTCATGGGCAAACAAACAAAGATATCCAAAGATGGCAGTTTGGGGTAGGGGAGAATTTTGAACAGATTTGAATAGATTCTCAAAGGTTATAAATCACCTACATCGACTGCAAATATTTTCTTCTGTGAGTATTCCTTTTTTTGGGGGGGGGCGGTCCTGGGGCCTAAACTCTGGGCCTGGGCGCTGTCCCTCAGCTATTCAGCTCAAGGCTAGCGCTCTACAATTTGAGCCACAGCTCCACTTCTGGCTTTTTTTCTTTTTGCTTCTGTGATGCTGAGGAATCGAACCCAGGGCCTCAGGCATGCAAGGCAAGCGCTCTACCACTGAGCCACTTTCTCAGCCCCCATTCTGTGAGTATTCTTTGTCTGAAATGGTTACTCCAGTCCTGAGCCACACTTCATAGCTGGTGAAGATAGAATGGAAGAAACAAGATCAAGAACCCATTACACCACTGGAGAGATAACAGTCCTCTATGGTTTTTCTCATCTTTCTTCACTACTCTTTTCTCATACTTTTAATAAAGTCAAGTGATTTTGAATTACATCTTTCCTTCTTTATGAGAGAATTACTGTTTGGTAATTAAATGTCAATTCACAAATTTTGATGTCTTTTTTTTTACGAACTTTGAATTTAAATTCCACTACAATCTTGTATGCGCACAGTGAGAATATATTTCCTGGGTAAGGACAATTCTCAAGGGAACCTACAGGATTTACAGCAAGGTTTGTGAGGCTTGTTTGTTTAGTGTGAAAATGAGCCATATTCACCCACATTGCTCCCTCCCAGCTAAGTCTCCAAGGATTTCTTTGCATGAAAGCCTATTTTCACAGACAATTTTAAATATCCTTAATAGGCTAAGTTGTTAAAAAGTTTGAACAATTAAAATTTACCTGTCATAAATTTTAAAGCTCTTTTGAAATTCATTTATCAGAATCGTGAATTCACCAATCATAATCCCACCTTTACCATCAAAAAGAGTTAACATGTTGTTTTCATGATATAGTGTCCATGAAAGTACTGTTTTCCAGTGGCAAATGAACTCCAAGATATGGAATGAGAGATATTAATTTGCGGTTGTTGTTTTTGATGTACTATGTGATTTCTATTTTCCTTGAGATTTTCCCCTATGGTTTATCCCCTGCTGTGTTTCATTTTGGTACCCTGTGTATTGTGTATACATTTTCGTTAATTAGGGAAGGGAACAGGAACAAAAAAATGGCGAGACAAAGGACAAAGAGCAAACCAATGCAATAGCAATTCACACAACACAATAAGTTGGAAATGTACATTACAACTTTTGTGAGAAAAATGAGAGAGGGGATAGCAAGTTTGAAAAGTTATGTATTCAGTACCTTACAATGGCTGTAACCCCAGTGCACATAACTTTCACATTAAAATTAAATTTAAAAATTTAGCTGATGAAATAAAATTTCACTGTTTGTAACTCACATTAGAGCTCACTCTTCGGTACCTGGGTACTTTGTATATGGCAATAATCAGGTTGATAAATTAGTTTTGTTCTGCTAAACAGGATCATGCTCATTTACATACAAATGCTAGCCATTTACATATGCTTTATAAAATACCTTATTCTCAAGGTAAACAAATTATAAAAAGGTGTCCTATCTGCAGACCAATGCTTTGAGAGTTATACCTGCTGGAGTAAATCCTCAAGGATTACAACCTAACGAGCTCTGGCAAATGGATATAATCCATTTGTAAGCCTTTGGCTGTTTTTCCTTTGTACATGTTACAATAGATATGTATTCCAAATTTGTTTGGGCTTCTGCCCTTATGGGAGAAACTGTTAACCATGTAATAGAACACTTATTGGAAGATTTTGCCATTATGGGAGTGCCTGCTAAAATGAAGACTGACAATGGACCAGCCTATAAAATTATCAGATTTAAAAGATTTTGTGAACTTTATGATGTGGTACATATTACAGGAATAGAATATAACCCCCAAGGACAAGCCATTATTGAATGAGTTCATGGCACACTAAAACAACAAATGAAAAAAATTAAAAAGGAGGAAAAGGTTGGATGAAAGTATGGATATTTTGTGGTATTCCATGCAAAATCTTAAAATAATTTTACATCAAGCCCTTTACGTTCTTAATTTTTTAAACTAACCACAAGGAGATATTTTAACTAGAGCTGAGCGCCATTTTGAACAAATATCAGAAAAACCTTATTTAAATGCTCCCGTATGGATTAAGACTGCATTGGATGCAGAATGGCAACTAGGAACATTATTACATAAGGGGCGAGGATAGGGCTTTGTGTCTACACAGGATGGCAAACAATACTAGCTTCCTGCCTGATGGATACAGACGTGGCCCAGTGAGGACAGCCCCATATCCTGCAAGGAATCGGCCACCAGTTGAGGAAAAAGAAATCCCCACTGCCCACCTGGGGGCAGGTTAAAAAGTTGACTGGAGAAGGACAAAAGATATTACAATGCAATGGTAAACGTGTCAAGGCTGAGAACTTGTTCCTGGCCATGTGTGCCCTGCTTATTGTAAACTCTGTCCATGCTAATGCTAATGTAAGTTATTGGGACTTGGTTCCTAACCCTCCTTTATTGGAACCTGTTGTCTGGGGAGACATGTATATAACCGTCTATACTGTTCCTGTTGTTTTATCTCCTCCTTGGAATAATTTCACATTTTGCAATAAAGATGATGGTACCTTTTTTAAATTTTACTTACTATACTCATTCCTTGCCTCTTTGTCTGGGGCCTTCTCCATGTTAATAATGAATAGGCAACATTGGGTTTTACCTGGGAAACGCACTTCCAATTCTAAAACACAGCTGCAGCAATTAACTACTTGGCCATTAATAGTAGCTGGGAAAGTGTCACTGATGGCGAGTTATCCTTACCCATGTGCCCTGATTTTACTTATATTGATTTAAAATATCAGCCTTTTGTGTGGCAAGAGTGTAGAGGAACATTTGGAAAAATGTTCAATAATTTTATTAATTGAGGACCTTTTGGACAGTTTATTAACACATGTTCAGAATGGAATATTACCAGATGTGATTTATCAAATGTTACTAGGATGCCGGAAGCCATTAATGGATTGCTTACTGGAGTTCGATTGATGGCCTGGGAAGATGGAGGCATTGCAGATGCTCTATGGGCTTTCATGGCTGCACCCACTGCTGTTCAGACTCATCTTTGGAAGGTCGCAGCGGCGCTGAATCCTGTGATGCTATCAAATGGATCGTTTTCAGGGACGGCGAACTCTGCATCCACTTATAATTTTACTTTGTACAAATCTTATGATGCAACTGCTTGTGGAGCTCTGCCTTATGCATTTTTAGTGGGAAATTTTACATTTTCTCCTAATATTCCTTGTTTTAATTGTCGCCTGTGTTCTTGCATTAACTCCTCTCTTAATTTTAATGACAGTATAGTACTATGATATTACAACAAAGAACTCATATTTGGCTACCTGTTAAATTAGGAAGAGAATGGTCCCAAAATAATTTGGATAGTGTTGTTATTGAATTTTTTACCAAACTACTAAAACGTACAAAGCGTATGATTGGAGCCATTGTAGCTGTGATCTTAAGCTTAATTGCTATTACCACTGTTGCTGCGGTGTCTGGAATTGCCCTACACACTTCCTTACAAATTAGCACTTTGTGGAAGAATAGCACCGGGATTCACATGAATTGTGGGTCTCACAGGTAGAAAATTATGCTCTATTACAAGCACAGATTAATATTCTTAAACAGACAGTGGGATGGTTAGGAAACATGATATTGGTTGTGAAAAAACAGTTATTGTTAAAATGTGATTGGAATTTTACTACCTTTTGCATAACTAATGTAAAATATAATAAATCTATATATGAATAGAATGTAATACAGCAATATTTATCTGGAAATTCTACTGCTGCTCAATTGATTGCTCAGTTACAATTTGATGTACATGATATTTTTGGTAAACAATTTACAAATGATGATGCTTCTAATATTGCTGATGCATTTATTAAACAATTGGAAGGGTTGGATCCAAAAGAAATACTACAAAGCATTTCACATACTGCTAGTGGTGTGGAAATTATGGTTGTTATTATTTTGTTTGCACTTGTACTGTTATATTTGATTTTTATGAAACCAATGCAAGCGTCTATGATCACTCTGTGGAAAGTTTTACTTTTAAAACAAAAGAAAAAAGAAGGAAATTTTGAAGTCTCAGGGTCTATGTTGAAAGGGCAAAATGATGCAGACTCCGGCCTCAGGATTATCTGAGGACTGTGTTTGAGTATTAGGAAAGCTCTTGGCATGCCGGACTAGAAGGGAAAATGTCCTCTCTCCCTATCTCAAAACACATGTCACAGACTCCTGGGAGCTGAGGAAGTAGCTCTTCTGATTGCTTAATCATAGATGAACAGCTGGTCAAGCATTTTCCTGATTGGTTTGAACAAGCTCTAAAATAGTTTAGATAATAATATATTAAGACATTGTCTCATAGTTCAAGTAAAAATGTAGCTGTTGAAATTTTTGTGTCAATGTCTTCTGACCAAATCTTGGCAAAGATCATGCTTGCTTGTCATTAAATAGCACTAACAATAAAGCACAGCATGCAGTGCCAATTGCTGTTTGCACTCTGCATCCCCTGTGTCCTGGTGATTCTGTTACCCTTACCCAGGGACCCCAACGCACTAGACGTTGACAAAAGCCCACCCAGGCAGGAAGGTTCTCTAGATTCTTATCTCCAATAAACTTCTCAGCAAAAACCAGACACAAGTGAGCTGAGGTTGAAGTGGTAGGACATGGGCCTTTAGCATAAAGAGGCTCAGAGGCAGTGTCCAGTCCCCGAGTTCAAGCCCTAGGACAAACTAATAAAACAAAAACAACAATAAAAACAAATCCCAAACCTAGCAGTTTTCTCACTGTATACAGAGGCACGTAATTAAGGAAATTGCTACTTGTGTTACATACAGGTAGAAGAAAGATGTCACACAATTATTCTCTTCATACCATGTTATACCAAAGCCTCAAAAAATCGCCCTTTTTCTAAATTTATAAATTAATATCATCCATTTTTTGCCAACTCTGTCTACATTATTCACATTATCATTTTATACATGAAGTGTTGGTATTATCTATTAACTGAGTTCTAACTCTCATGAAAGAATATTCTAGGCAAATAGATTGCAAGAAACATTTGTAAATTTATCAATTAAAGCCTCTACTTAAAAATAATTTTGTAGTATCCTATAGAATATGAAATTACAAACAAAACCAAAATATTCATTTTAAATCTAAACTCTAATTTAGTAAGATCTACATAGTCCTACAGTAGATTAACTTTGCTATTTCTCCAGGCTTAAGCTTTTGTAATCCTTCATCCTTTCCTTGGAATCTATGAGAATGATGATTACTTACTTTTTCAAATTTTGGATGGGAATCATGAGCCATTTTGCATCTAAGAATGTTCTGTAATGAAGAGAACATTTAAAACACAACTGAGGATTATATATGAGTTGCATTTCAATAGGAAACAACTTCTCAAAACATAATGACAAAATTAGCCCAAACTTCCAACTGCGTATTCCTTTCTTGTTTGGTTTGTTTTATTAAGACAAAATTATACTACCTGGTCCAGGGAAGTTATCACTGTGTAATTCCACTATTTAATCTCCTGTCTTAGTCTGAGTGCTAGAATTCTAGCCTTGTATCACATTGCCCCTCCACAGTTTCTTGGTTTATTTAATCTAGATAGAGACTAGCAATTCTGAACTTCTCCAGTAATATTATCCACTATACTGCTCAGAGTGTTCATATACTCTTTTCAAAGATGTTATAACATTTGACACAGAATATGAACATTTTCAGATGCACCTGCAGGAGTCTCTTATTCATTCCTCCATGGACCTGATCCCATTAATAATGATTACTTGACTCTCTTACTATCTTTGGTCCCTATCTATGTAATATTCTTAAACTTTTTTGAAGAAGGTTCACTTGAGGACTTTCTAACATTAAAAAATTATCACTTGATTCCAATCTTACTCAGGACATATTTTCTATTGTTTTCTAACTTTTCCACATATTCTGAGAGTTGCTTCATATGTGTGTTTGTGTGTGCATATATAAGTGTCTCTGTATATATGTGTATGATTGTATGTATGTATGCAAAAGCATCAAGGTCTTATTCAGCAATGTTGCTCATGGCTGGTATTCCAATACTTGAGCCATGCTTCCAATCCAGCTTTTGGCTGGTTAATTATAGTTTCTCAAAGACTGTTCTGCCCAGGCTGGATGCAAAGTGAACTTCCCAGACTCCTTTACATTCTTAAGTTTTATTTCTCCAGTAGTATCAACTTTTAAATTACAAACATTTTTGTGAGTGTAAAGGCTAAGCTGTAGCCTAGATTTTTAACGTAATAATTCACATAAAGATAGATGAACATGCACATTATATATGCTGTATGTACAGTGTTAGAAATGTGATCCTAAGCTGGGTGGTAGTGAGATCTTCGGATAGGGCTCAAAGCTAGGCTGGGCAAGAAAGTCGCGGAGACTCTTTTTCCAATTAACTACAAGAAAACTGAAAGTGGCACTGTGGCTCAAGTATAGAGCATTAGCCTTGAGCTGAATAGCAGAAGGACAGCTCCCAGACCCAGTGTTCATGTGCCAAGGCCATCACTAACAAAAAATACATACGTAAAGGAAAGAAAATAAATGTGATCTTATCCACCAGTTCATGGCTAGTATAATCCCTGCTCTCTCAGGATGGTCTTTTTTTTCCAATTAAGTCCATGCTCTTATATCTGATTTGCATTGAAAACAGAATTATGCTTCCATTCTACTGTCTACAAAGTTGCCATATTAGCAAGCGTGATTTAGAAAGGGAGTGGCCTCATACTTCCTGTTCCACCTAGGAGTAATGCTTTCTCTATATCACTCTCATAAATCTACATACTGGACTTGGCTTTGTTTTTTCAACGTGGTCTTATTTGTAGAATCTTCTATGAACCCTTATACTTAAACACAAAACTTCTCTTTCTCCTATTATTGCTATTGTTTCCTTACTGTTAACTCATGAACATTTGGGAAATAATGCGCAGCACATACACTCACAAAAAAAATGATCTGAGAACCTTCTTCCCATTTAAAATTCGCCTTAATTCTTAGAGAACTTACAAAGTTTGAACTCAATATACTTATGGAAAATGTATTTAAAAGCAATATAAATTTCATATTTTCTCTTTACTAAGTTTTCTCTGAAACACGTGTAACCTCAGAGCAGGGTGTCCTTGTGTTATTTCGGTGAAGCAAGAAAACATTCATTATATCTCAGGCAGCACTGTAGATTGTTCCTGGAAGTAAGTGCTACTGGATGTGGAAACTGATCCCAGGAGAGGAATGGAACATAGAGGATTGACAAAGTTCAAGTTAAATTGTGCTTTCCTTTTTACTGTACAAGAAAATCCCAAGGCTTGAAGGAAACTCTGTCCCTGACTTTTTCGTGTGTGTTTTTACTCATATATAACTTTTCTGTAAACTCCTAGTTGAGAGTATTACAAAAAGAAATAATGTGCCATTTGAAGGCCAGCATAGAACAGAAGGAAATAACGTTGTTTAAAACATGTTCTACTGCAGGGACTGGGAAGTTGCCTCAGTGGTAGAGCGCTTGCCTTGCATGGATGAGGCCCAGGTTCGATTCGTCAGCACTACATAAGCAAAAAATAAGCCAGAAGTGGTGCTGTGGCTCAAGTTGTAGAGCGCTAGCCTTGAGTTGAAGAGCTGAGGGACAGCGCTCAGGCCCAGAGTCCAGGCCCAAGACTGGACCCCCCCCCAAAACCGTTCTACTGCTAAGAAACAAAGACATGGATGTTTTAAAGTGTCTTATCGATGGTATTGTCACCCCTGAGATGATTCTCTTGTTTCAGGATTCAGTTATCAATTCCTTTAGTTTGGTCCTGAATTTTTCAGAGCAATAAGGATTCCCAAAAAGCATCCAGTGATTATGATCAGCAAAAGGAGCCTCTTCTCAGACCAGTACTCCTTTAAGGAGGGTCCCAATGAAATATCTGGGTTTTTTTGTTTGCTTGTTTTTTTAGTTTGTTTTGGTTATGGGGCTTGAACTTCTAGGCTGGATCCTGTCCCTGAACAGTGTTGTTTCCTACTAACCTGCCGCCAAAGCTCTACTGCTTGAACTAAAACTCCACTTGCTGTGTAATTACAGATAAGAGTTTGACAAACTCTCCTGCCATGTTTGGATTCGAACTAAGATAGTAAGAAAGCCAAGTGACATCAACTGTATAGACGTCTCTCTTCAAAGAAGAAATATTAGATGTTTATTGTAAAGCTAATATTTGACATTTTTTTCCTTTTTTATTGTGAGAATACCATACAGAGGAGTTACAATTACACGGGGAAGATATCGTGTACATTTCTTATCAAGCATTGTTGCCTCTTCTTTTTTTCCCCTTTCCATCCCTTCCCATACTCTCCCTCTTCCCCCATCCCATCATCCCCCCACCAAATTTGCAAAGTTCGTTTTTTGACATAACGACTTGTACATCTCATTGTTGCAATGGGTCCACCTGTATCCCTAAACGATTTGTTTTTAGAGAATATGTCCAGCACAGATTCCATAAAATAACTCACCAAAATAGGTGCATGGAATCATTTTGGAATTAATTTTTTTTTGCTTGGGAAGATTATTGATCTTGTCGTTCCTTTTGGGGAAACTTAAAATCATATTTCACCTTTTTTGTTGGTTCTGAGGGTTGAATTCTGATCCTGGGCACTGTCCCTCCGCTCTTCAGTTCAAGTTGAGCTCACTACCACTTTAGCTACAGCACCACTTCCTGGTTTCTGGTGGTTAATTGAAGATTAGGATCTCATGGACTGTCCTGACAAGGCTTGCGTTGAACCACAATCCTCTGGTCTCAACCTCCTGAGTAGCTAGGATTACAGGTGTAAACCACCAGCACCCATTTCATATTTGCATTTAGGTGCACTTACTGACACTGTGTAGACAAAGAATGGAAATTTTAACCAAATGATGACAATGCAGCTTTTCAGAAAACTTGAGGTAGCAGTAAATATGTCCTCCTTTTCCATTTTGTTACATTAATGAATCATGAGCTATGGGACCCTTACATTAGCATCCTGTGATATCTGTATAGGTGTATTTAGTATCAGGAAATGTTCATAGAGAAATATAGAAAGAATGAGAATATTAGAAAACAAAGGAGATAAGATATGAAAGAACAGCATAGAAGGAGATACATTTACCACGCAGATATTAAGAACTAGCCTAAGAGATTTAGAATGCTAAAGGAAATGAGGAAAAGCCTAGTTGACAAATAGTTCTTCAATAACCAAAAATGATTCTCTAGAACAGTTTCTGGTATACCTTATTTACTATCATTTTTTCCTTCCATCCGGAGTTACTCCTTATTTTCTGTCATAACTATTAATTAGCCTCCGCCTTTTTGATGCCAAAACTGACCAAAAAGATTTCAAAACCACACAGACTACTTTTCACTTTGTGATTAGCAGTGATGACACAAAATCCTGGAATCCTTGAATTTCCAGAATTAATCTTCACCTGACAATTAAGCACATTCCTGGCCTTAATTGCTGTGACTTAATGAACAAAACTTTTTTTCAACACAGTATCCTAACATAAGTAAAGTACATGAATTACGGGTTATTGTCAGGTGTCAGTATGGAAGGAGCAATTATATATTTCAAGTATGGGTTCTTTATTTTCCATTTACTAATTTTTTTTGCCAGTCTAGGGGCTTAAACTCAGTGGTAGGGAATTATTCCTGAGCCTTTTTTTCCCCTCAAGGCTAGCACTCTACCACTTGTGGCCCAGCATTCCTTCTTTTTCTTTTTTCTGTGTTACTGAGGAATTGAACCCAGGGTTTCATGAATGCTAAGCAATGACCATACCATGAAGCCACATTCCCAGACCCCTAAATGACTTTCTTAAGAAGGCATTACATTTTCATTCCATAACTATGTATCCTAAGTTTGGCCAGGTGCTAGAAAATGATGTAGAAAGCAACCCAATCCTCTCCCCCACACCAAAATTGTAAAGTTCAATTTTCAACATAACGACTTGTATATTTCACTGTTGCAATTGTTGCACCTGTATTCCTATTTAAACAATTTGTTTTTTCTCTAACCCTATTCAAATTATACCAACATCAAATACAGTGAAAACTGGACTTGTTTTTTGTTACATTGAAAAACGAACATTACAAATTTGGCCAGGGAATGGGGGAGGGAAGGAGTGGGGATCAGTGTGGGGGGGGGAGTTAAAAGGGATCAGAAGAGGAAACAAAGGAGGTGGCAACAATGATTGAAAATAAATGTACTCATTACCTTGCCGATGTAATCGTAACCCCTTTGTACAGTATTTTCACAATAAAAATCTTCAAAAAATGTTTATCACTTATTATAATTCAAATACCAAGCAAGAGTAATTTTATATAATCATTACAGGTATCATTTTATCACTTTCATAAAACAGAATAAAAGACCAGTCCCAATTATTACCTATCTAGCATTATCTTAATTCCTAATCATTACCTAAATATCTTAAACAATCTAAATAGTCATGTCTTTAACATAAACATAAATATTGTATACTTTTTACTTAAAATTTCCAGGGTCATACATTCATGTTTCTAAGAAATGTGCACAGCAGTTAAAAATGCTTTTGTGAAATTAATGTGAGACATGTTGTTGTTGTTGTTGTTTGCAAGTCCTAGGCATTGTCCCTATGCTTTTTTGTGCTCAAGGCCAGAACTGCACAACTTGAATCACAGGGCTAATTTCTGTTTTTGAATGGTTAATTGGAGAATAGGAATCTCACATGTAGTTTTCTGTTTGGGCTGGATGTGAAAAAATTCTTAGATCTCAGCCGCCAGAGGTGCTAGATTTATAGGCGTGACTTACCTTCACTTGGTTTGATGATTTTTTAATTATGTTTTAAGATGTTTGTTTAACTATAATGCACATAATTCTATAGATAAATTTATATATATATGACGACAAATTCCCTCTAAAAATGTATGACTTTCTACACATAACATTTATACACACACACATATTTGTTTCTGAATATATATACTTCCTCTAAAACTTTTATGCTACTATTTTTTTACCCTTTTGATTTCAAAGATATAGTCTATTGTTCCAAAATTTTCCTAGAGTAAAATGACTAATATTTCAATAGAAAGTAAAACATATTATTTTCAAGGTAATTTTAGATATACACATGATGTAGTAGTAATATATATATATAGTATATTACTTGAGAAATTATGTTCAAACCCTTAAATATTTGTGTGTAATGGCAGGGAGAGGGAAAGTCAATTCATACTGATTAGAAATGTGCAATGCTTCTAAAATCTATTCAATATTTTGTTATAATCACATAATCAAGCTACCTGTTATGATTTAGTTTTTTTGTTTCTTTATTTATTCAAAAATTTAACACGGATGCATGCACAGTGGTAATATTAAAATTACAAATAATACAAAATTACAAAAAATACAAAAATTACAAAAAATACAAAAATACAAAAATACAAATAATACAAAATCATAGGCACATACCAGATTTTCAATAATTGGCACTTATGATCCTAATAATAATTTTGTTGAAGATGATGATGAGAATAGTGAACTTGATAATGGCAATGTTATAATTGAAAAGGAAAAAAAATTAGACATCATTGAATTTAGATTTCCCACATTGAATATAATGAACAGTGTTGGATTATATACAATAAGAATAACAAGAGGAGAGTTTCAATATCAAGAACTAACAATCACATAATCAGGTGAGACAGTAAATCCCTAATGTTATTCTTGTAGTCTCTATAATGTATATTCACTTTTCTTGGTGGTATTGTTTTCTTATAAATAAAATAGTTTATTTTCACATGTTTATTATCCCACATAGATAAAATATAATAAGCTGAGTGCTTTTTTATCAAATGATCTTGTTTGTTCTAGCCTTGGGAACTTAGGAGAAAGCCTTTCACCACCCACATAACCAGTGGCTTAGTTATATATCCCTAGAAGGTAACAACACATGCCTCAAGCATGCTTCACTCATTAGGCAGAAATCCCTGGTCAGTTTTAGTTTCTATCCAGTTCACTGAAGAAAATCTATGTATAAATTTATGAAGAACACTTGGCAGCACATAAAGCAATAAGAAAATTCTGATGGACTAAGATTAGTTTTCAACCTAGTGTGATTAGTTCAAGTAACTTCTCATATACATCCTATTCAATAACCAATGTTTTCCAGTGATATGTTGAGTATGTTCTTCAATACAAATGTAGACACATGACCCAATTTACATAATACCAGTTACATATCTGTAGTTGCCTTAAAAGGACACAGACATTAGAGCCAGGAGGTAAAATTTATTTTTATTTCTGCATGAAGCAATTTGTGACTTTATACCAACAAACTGAATTTGACTCTTTCCTTATTTGTAAGCTAAGGTGGAAAATGTAAGGACTCTTTACTTTTCTTTTTTCTTCCTCCAGGAGTAAGCAAAGTATTCTTCAATATTTCTGGTAGATTACATCCATTTATAGATGAGAAATGTAAGGCCAACAGTCAATTTAGTGAGTAAATAATGTTACTAGAATTTGTGTCTGAGCTCTTCCCTCTGCACACTTAACAAGGAACAGTAATTTGTTGATGGAGAGGACCAATAGGAAAACACTATGTGGAAAAAACATACTTTGTAAAAAGTTGTTTAAGACTAGGTGACCAGTGATGAGTACATGAAACAGACTTGTGTCAGGGGCATAAAAAGGAGTACATAGAAATCATATTAGTGCTGGGCACAAGTGGCTCATGCCTGTAATCCTATCTACTCCAGAAACTGAGATCTGAGGATCATGGTTCAAAGCCAGCCCGGGCAGGGCTCGATCTCAGGTCCCGGGATGGACCTAACCCTCCATGGGCTCACAGGATGTTGTACTCACCAGGACCCATTCATCACTTTGGTTTGCTAGGCCTTGAGTTCAAATACCAGCAGTGTCAAAAGATGAATACTGATGTGAGAAGCCAAGTGATCTTCCTCTTTTCCTGTGCTGTGAAAGTCCTGATTCTCAGCTAGGAATGGAACATGCTATATAGGCAAATCTATAGCCATGAGAACAGGTTGACATCCATGTCAGCACAGTTATACCTGGCACCATACTCAGTAAAATACACAATACCTCCATGAATTAGACACAAATTAAGAAGAAGTGCACCGAACACAAGATGCTGTGTACACATGTATATCAATAGAGGTCCTATGTTTAAATTATGAATTTATGACCATCCTGGCCCTCCCTGGTGCTCAATGTCAGGTCCTGGAAATGGTCTAGCTCCTCAGTTGCTCACATTCCAGTGTCCTCACCTTGAACCTTTCACCAATTGGGCCTGCTAGGTTCTGAGTTCAAATCATAACACTGTCAAAACATGAATCCTGATGTGAGCAGTACATCAGTTCACCTGCTTTCCAGTCCTGTGAATGTCCTGGGCCTCATCTAGGATGGACAAGGCATAGGCTACTCTATAGACATAGGAATACATTGTCATGCATGTCAGCACATTTATATCTATCATCACACTCAATAAAATACCAAATGCATCTCTGACTAAGACACACAATAAAATAAATAACTAAACTGAAAGCATGATGCATTCCATACATGTATGTAAATAGAAAGCCTATGTATAAAATAGGTGGGCATATGATTTTTGCCAGTCTTGGGCTTCAATTCAGGCACTGGGAGCATGCCTGAACATGTAGTCTTCAAGGGTGGTGATCTTCCCCTTCTCCCACAGTGCAACAGAGTTACCCAGACCTGAGTTTTAATCCCAGCTCTGGCAGTAAAATGGGGATTATTCGGACTAGGGTGCTTCCTTCATAATTTTTTTAACAGAGTCAGAGGTTGAACACAAGTCGTGGCAACTCTGCTTCAGTTCCGATCATCTTAGGCTGCAACCTATGGACCTACAACCCATCATCGGATCCTAGAACCCCAGGGCTTGCAGGAATAAAAAAAATAGCCGCGAAGGGAAAAGAAAAGTTGCAGGAAGTTCCACCTGGCGCTTTTATGTTCATTTTCCTTTGCATGGTGATCATGCTGGGTCCAAACTCAGCGGCCTGCAGAGTGAAGGTGACCTGGAGTGTTTGAAGGTCTGCTGGCTCTCGCGGAAGCCCAAGGGCGTTGGGGTATCGGAGACGTCAAGGTCGAATCCAGGTCAGCCCCCCTCCATTGAGGGAATGGCAGGAGATCCTGAGATACTCTTTTCCATCACTTGGAAGGGTCGTGGAATTCGATCAATCTCATCTTTGAATGAGTACTTTTTGCAGGATGCACCAAGGAAATGATAAGAAAGAATCATTGTGTATAGATTATTTTCAACGAAGAGTTGATGAAGCTCTACCGTAATCATCACAGTCATGAAATGGAGGCATCAGGTAAGATCCAAGAATCGGTAGTCATGGGGTATATTGGATTCCATCACAGGTTGCCATCTCTCCTACTGTATGCAAATATGCAGACTACCATCAATTGTAACACCTCTTTACAGTGTGTTCACAAAAAAATAAAAATAAAATAAAAAAAAGAAAATGAACTTTACTAGTTGAGGATGGGAGGGGAGATTTGGGGCAATGGGGCGAATAGGGAAGGCAGGGGAAAAAAAGAATAGGTAACAATGTTCGTTAGATAATGTACTTATTAACTTACTTATGTAACTTTAACCCCTCTGTCCACCATTTTCACAATAAAAAAAACCATGAAAAAAAATTATCCTGGAATACATTAAGTTCAAATTTCCTAAGTGCTCTGTAAATTAAGACCAATTTTAAGTGGGAATAAGGTTCTCAGAAACATTTTTTGTCAGTGTTTGTCTTGTGCGTTATTACCCAAATGTACATAAGTTAACAGACTGACAAACAATAGGAATAGGAGAAAGAGAAGTTCTGTGTTTAAGTATAATGGTTCAATACACTATAGAAGACTCTGCAAATAAGACAACTTTGATACAATAAAGCCAAGGCCAGTATGTAGACCTATGGGAGTGAAATAGAGAAAGCATTACTCCTAAGTGGAACATGAACGATAAGGCCACTCTCTTTCTTCTACTAGCTCTAAATCATGGTAGCTAATCATGCAAATTTGTAAAAAGTAGAATGGAAGAATAATTCTGGTTCCAAGCAAGTCAGATATAAGACCATGGACTTAACTGGAAAGAAAAAAAGCCATGTTGAGAGAACAGGAATTATACTAGCAATGAACTGGTGGTTAAGATCACATTTCTTTTTCTTTCTTTTTTTTCATTTTTCTTTTGATGCTAGTGGGGTCTGAACTCCGTGCCTGGTTTCTGTCCTTCTACTGTTTTGCTCAAAGCTTGTGCTCTACCTCTTGAGACACAGCACCCCTTCCATTTTTCTGGTCGTTAATTAGAGATAAGTGCCTCAGAAACTTTCCTACTAATGCTGGATTTGAACTGCAATCCTCAGATCTCAGCCTCCTGATTAGCTAAGATTACAGGTGTGAGCCACTGGCACCCTGCTTAGGATCACATTTCAAAGAGTGTATACTCAGCGTGTGTAATGTGTATGTTTATTTATCTTTATATGAACTCGAGTTAAAAATCTGGGCCACAGCTTAAATTTCACACTCACAAATATGTTTGTATTTCAAAAGTTGATAATCCTGGAGAAATAAAACCTAAGAATGTAAAGGAGTCTTGGAATTTCAGTTTGCATCCAGCCTGGGCAGAAAAGTCTTGAGAAACTATCTATAAATAACCAGCCAAAGATGCATTGGAAGAATGGCTCAAGTGATGGAATACTAGTTATGAGCAAGACTACTGAATAAGAGCTTCTAGTTTTTGCATACATATATACATACCAACACACACATACACACAGAGGCCCTTATGTGTTCAAACACACATATGAAACAATTCTCAGATTCTGTAGAAAAGTTAGAAAATAATAGAAAACATATCCTATAAGATTAGAATCGAGTGATAATTTTTAATATTAGAAAGTCCTCAAGTGAAATTTCCCCAAAAAAGCTTGAGAATATTACATAGGTGGGAACAGATATAGTAAGAGAGTCAAGTCATCATTAATGAAGAGATCGGATCCAGGGAGGAATTAATCAGAGACGCCTTTAGTGCATCTGAAAATGTTCATATCTTGTGTCAAATGTTAGAACATCTTTGAAAATAGTACATGAACAGTCTGAGCCATCAGTCTAATGGAAAATATTATTGGAGAAGTTCAGAATTGCTACTCTGTATCTAGATTAAATTAACCAACAAACTATGTAGGGCATTGTGATACAAGCCAGGAATTCTAGCACTCAGACTAAAACAGGGATTAGAGAAAGGAAAATTACCCAGTGATACAGTCACTGGACTAGGTAGTATAATTTTATCTCAATAAAACAAACTAAGAAAGGAATAAAAAAATAAACAAGAAAGGAATACACAGTTGGAAGCTTGGGATAATTTTGTCATTATGTTTTGAGAAGTCAAGTTTCCTATCCAAATGCAACTGATATATAATCCTCAGTTGTGTTTAAATGTCATCTTCATTACAGAACATTACTAGATCCAAAATAGCTCATTATTCCCAACCAAAAATTTGAAAAAGTAAGCATCATTGTGTTAGAGTCCAAAGAAATGATGAAGGATTACAAAAGTTTAAGTGTAGAGAAATAGGAAAGTTCATTTAATGTAGGACTATGTACACCTGGCTAAATTAGAATTTAGATTTAAAATAAATATTTTTGTTTGTATTTTATATTCTATAGGTTACTACCAAATACTTTTTAAGTAGAAGATTTAATTTACAATTTCACAAATGAATCTGGCATTCTATTTGCCTAAAATATTCATTCAAGTGAGGTATATTTAGAATTTAGTTAAGAGTTAATTCCAACAGTTCATAAGTAACATGATAATGTGAATAATCTAAACAAATTTGCCAACAAATTGATGTTATTAATTTATAAATTTAGATAAAGAACAGTTTTTTGAGATTCTGGTGTAACATGGTATGAAGAGAGTAACTATATGACATCTTTTTTCTTCTACCTATACATAACAAGGGAAGAAATTTCCTTAATTATATACCTCTGTATAAAAATGAGAAAAATGCTAGGTTTAGGGTTCGTTTTTATTTTGTTTTTGTTGTTTCGTTTGTCCTAGGGCTTAACTTCTAGGCCTGGCCACTGTTCCTGAGCCTGTTTTTGCTTAAGGCTATTACTCTACCACTTGAACCTCAATACCACTTGTGTCAGGCTTTTCGTGAGCAGTTTATTGGAGATAAGATTCTAAGGAACCTTCCTGCCTCGGTGGGCTTTGAACCAGAATCTTCAGATCTTAATATTCAGACATTCAGATCTGCTAAATATCTATGATAGATACAACATATAACTATTAATATTATTTGCAAGTGTTCTGATCTCAAGAATAATGCTGGGTGGAAAATGATGCAGCAAAGTTTAGTGTAGTATTCTTTCCACAATACGAAGGGCATCACATTAGCAGAAATGTAGTATTTTTTACAAAAATTATACCCTTGTCATGATAGGAATTTAAGGAATTTTAAGGTGCACCTTACAAGTTGGAAATTGTTGGGCTAGGATGACTTTATGGCATACAAATTTGAGGTTGATGGTCATAGAAATAATAGCTTACTTTGATGAACAAATGTTTACTCTTGAGGAATTATTATACATACTTCATAATTTTACCTTCTACCAGACTGTGGCTATTTTTTCTTTTGAATTTACATATGTAACGCCCCATTGAAAACTGCACCTATTGCATAATTAAATAAAATTAAAACAGGTACTGTTTTGAATGTCTCTAGTATGGCATGTTCAGAATTTGAAAATAAGTAGTCATAGGAATGTTGAAGAACACATATACTCTGCCCTTAACAATTATTCAGTTTGAAAAGTTAGGAGTTTCAACAGAATTGAACTGTTTTTGTTTTAGTATGAGACAATACTAAAATAATTTTTTTCAAAATAATGGCAAGTATCTTTTGAAAATATTGTATAGCTTGATAATATTCAAGTTGATGACCCTCTGATAAAGAACGGGGTATTTTATTCAAATTAGCAGCCAAAATGTTCATTTTTGAGAAGGTCATGCACATAGTATATTTATTATATCAACACAGTGAAATTATATTTTATGCAGCTCATTTTTTAATTTAATTTTATTGTCAAGGTGATATGTAGAAGGCCTTGCAGTAATTGTAAGGTAGTGAATACATATCATGTTGAACTTTTTACCTGCTCCCTCATTTTTCTCACAGTTTTCCTTCACTCCAATACCCCTCACAAGTTGTAATGTAAATTTCCAACATGTTGTCTTCTGAGTATTGCTACTGCTTTGGTTTGCCCTTTGTTCTTTGTCTCGCCATTTCATTGTTCCTCTTCCCTTGCCAAATTAAGATAAATGTATATACAATACACAGGATACTGAAATTAAATACAACAGGGGATTAACCAAAGGGCAAACACAAAAGAAAAAAGAAATCACATCGTACATTTAAAACAACAACTACAAAGAAAAAACTCTGTTTCCATATACAGGAATTCATTTTGCTCATCACCATCTTATATGGTCATACATACATAGTTATTGAGCAATTCTCCTCAACTGCTAGGAATATCCTAGACATTTCCTATTTATTACAAATGAGGAAACCACAGAATCTGCTTCTTTGTGTCTTGTTCATTTTACTTAGTTTCATTTTTTCAAAGACTTTCCATTTCCGTATGAATTGGAAGCATAAAATTGCACCGTGCATACATAAACCACAATTTGTCAATTCATTCATCTACTGAGTGACATATTGTTTTAAAACATGACTGCTTGTAAGTATCACTTAAGGTCATTCAAAAATTAGAGATGCCACTTCCCCAGACATTCTAAAAGCATGATTTCTAAGTAAGATAGGATGATATGGTGGTACGAGTGTTGAGATATCTGGATGAGTCTAATGTATATCTTGCACTGAATTAGGCAGGAAGATATCCAATATCATAGAGGATAAAAGTAGTAGTGACAAAAATATTTCCCTTGAGAAAGATCTAGGAGGCTCTCAGAAGTATAAAGTAGTTCAGACAATTTTGAAGAATTTAGAAATGCAAGGTCAAGTATGTCTTTTTAAGTAATAATTATGTAAGTGGAAGAGCAAAAGAAGGGGAAGAGAAAAAATAAGTGACAGCAGATCATTGTCCCAATAGAATATAAAAATACATAATCTATAACTTTTAAGTTAAAGAGAGACCAAAAGAATACATGCAAATTATTTACTTGGCTTTTTCCTACTTTTATGCTCCAAAGGCTTTCATAAAATGCAAATGCATAGATTTGTGTCTTCTGTCATTTGCTAAAAGTTTCTTGCAGAAAAGGTTATCAATTACTTATAAATGATGCATAATTCCTAGGTATTCCAGTTATCACATACACTTTTGATTGAGTTATGTCTGTATAAACTCAAAATAACAGACAAAAAACCCTCAAAATAAACAGAAATCACATCTTTGTTTTAAACGCTGTACTTTACAGAGATTTTAGCCAACACCCAAAATGTCTCTTTAGGTATTCTGCATTTTGTGTGAAGAATTTTTAACAATAGTTTTTTTTACTGACATGTAATTCACTTGCAATATATTATCTCCTTTTATTTTATACATTTTAGTGCTTTGGAAGTGAGTTGTACCTTCATAAGTTTTCAAAGCCTAATTTTAACAAACTTACATTTCTTCAAATAGAAATGCTATAAATTTTAGAACAGACATTAAAATAGATATAAAATTTGTTACAGGAATATGTCCAGCATACATCCTCTATAGTGTGTCTTTTTGGGGGGAATTTTTTCCAGGGTCACACAAATACTATTCAAGTGCACAGTCAATGAACTACAATTCCCTTTCCAAACACGTTTTTTACTTCTCTTTAATACATTCATAGAAGTGTAATGAATGGATCCTATGCAATTCTTTTTGACCTTAAAGACTTGAAAACTTGCTTGCTAAAATGAGTGCAGTATTATACAAATTGATCATTATAAGGAGTTTATCAATTTCTCCACAAATGCATTACTATATTTTGTGTCATCTTTTTTATATTAGGGTCATACTAGTGAGTTTTCTTTTTCTTTTTTCTTAGATACTATAGAGGAACTTATTTCATATGCTCCTCCTATTGACTATTCATTTACACATGTTCTTTAAAAATATCCTATTCAGGAAAAATTATATAGAATTAGAAGATATTAAAATATTTAAGATTCAGAATCATTGTAGCATTCACATTGTAGCATTAACAAATATGTTCCCTGTATCTGTTGGATATGTTTTCACTTCGGTTATAGTGTCCTTTGAATTATGAGTATAGTGTCCTTTGAATTATGAAAGGTTATCACTTGATATAATCCAGAATATTTTTGCTTTTCTTTAGCCAGTATGCTTTTCATTTAGAAACCTTTACTGATACAATGTCATGAATTTTTACATTTATCTCTTATAGGTTTTTACATCTCACATTTAGTTTGATAATCATTTTTTATTTTAAATTTTTGTATAAGGGTTGAGGTAGGCCAGGTGCCTGTAGGTAACGTCTGTAATCCTAGCTACTCAGGAGTCTGAGATCTGAGGATCATGGTTTAAAACCAGACCGGGTAAGAAAGTCCATGAGACTCGTATCTCTAATAAACCACTAGAACGCCAGAAGTGGTGCGGTGGCTCAAGTTGTAGTGTGCTCGCATTGAGCAGAAGAGCACACGGACAGAGCCTAAGCCCAGAATTCAAGCCCCATGAGTGACAAAAAAAAAAAGAAACGAAAAAAAGGATTGAGGTAGTAGTCTAAGATCATTCTTTAAATCTCGAGAGACAATAGTGCCAATACACCCATTTGAGATTCTATTTTTATCTCATAAAGACATAGGATAGTTTTCAAAATCTATTGACCATAAAACTGATAATTTATTTTTGACAAATCTGTTACATTCTTCTATGTGTCTGCTCTTGTAGTAGAACTATGTTGTCTTCACTTCTAAACATGGTAATAAGATTCAAAGCTAGTATGAAGGCTGTAGCTAAACCATTTTACAAGATTGTTCTGACTGACCTGTATTCCTTGAATTTACATATAAATTTATTGAGCAGGTGGACCAATATTCTACAGATATATCTAGATGTTTGATAGTCACTCATATTTTGTACCTTGTGAAAACACAAGACCCCAGATATTATATATAGAAAAATGTCTTCAGAGAATAATTGAAACAACTAAAATCAATTCAGGAATGAGTTAAGATTTAGATAACACTGTAGCATAACAAATATATATGATAACAACTTGAGCTGTACAACAGAGGAGAGTGAGAGGGGAAAGAATGATGGACCACATAGGAGCTATATGTCATTGGTATTGTGTTTCAAAGAACAGAAAGAATTCAGAGAAGAGAAGGAGAAAAATAAAGTGTCCTGAGACAAGTTTCTTTTTAATCCATCTAATAGTTTGTACTAGAAGTCAGTGAAAATTGGAAAAATTAAAATAGAAATTAAAGCATTGTGTATACTTGTTACAATGTAAAGAAATTGTAATAGGAATATGATAATTTCCAAAGTAATAAGAGAAAGAATAGTTAAACTCTAAAGGGAAAAAGAATGAAGAGAGAAAAGAAGCAAAGTAAAACCTTAATCAATAACAAATACAAGAGTTTGGAAGGGGAAAGGCAGTGGAAATATTCTAAATAACAATAAAAGTTGCTAGCGTGGATAGAATATGGATCACATGTTATCATATATAATTTTGAAAAAGCATAGTAGGAATGAAAATTTGAAAGTCATGGTTTAAAACACTATTTGGATTATAACTAGACAGTATAGCTCGGTGGTAAACCATTGGCTTTGCATATGTGAAGCAATGGTTTGATCTCCCAAGCATTGCAAAGTACACACAAAGCACACACACACACACAAACCACATAAACACACACAAACACACACACCACATACACACATTTGGAATATTGACTTTAACATATTGAACGGAGGAAATTATTACAAACAGTAAATGTATACTAATATATGAAATCATAATATTGCTCGTACTATTTAAAAGTATAGTAGAAATAAAATAGTCACAATATACTTGGATTTTAATAGATTAAGTAAATTGAAAATTAATAGAAGACATGAGAATCTTTGCAAATAAGTTTTAAATAATAAACATTTTGAAACATGTGTCCTATTATTTTGACAAAAGATTGATGTTACTGGTGTTTTAACACAAGATTTATAATATGATAGCGAGGTGCTGTATATAGGGCTAGGGATAGTTACATCTATAATGATTATAGATTCTAATCTATAATGATTATAATCTATAATGATTATAGATTATAGATTATAATGATTACACTCTGAATAGTTTTATAATAATGTCTCATAGTTTCCCGAATTACAAACCCTATTTTTCACTTCCCACCATAGCTAGAAAATGGATGCGACAAATCACCATGCCGATCTCAAACTTTTTTTAAAATTGAAGTACAAATATTTCCTAAAAGTGATCAGGTAATGAACCTTTCTTAATAAAGTATGTGCTTCTTGAAAATACAGTAACTATTTGTTACCTGGACAAATACGTTTATAACTATAAGAAAATAAATGTATTTAAATTCACTAACAATATAAAATTAAGAAAATAGTTTTAAATAGCCACATGTTAAATATTTTAAAAGCAAAGTATATGTGTCTGAATAATTTATATGTGTAAAAATCATGCAAAATTAATTTAAGTAATCCTACAGCTCTGAAAAAGGAATTACCCTAAAGAAACACAAGGAAACATTTAAGCTCAAAATTTGAAATTTAGAAAATAAAATGATGTAGGGGCTGGGCAGGTAGCTCAGTAGTAGAGCAATTGCCTTGCATGCATGAAGCCCTGGGTTCGATTCATCAGCACCACATAAGCAAAAACAAAAAAGCCAGAAGTAGCGCTGTGGCTCAAGTGGTAGAGCTCTAGCCTTAAGCTGAAGAGGTGAGGGACAGGGCCCAGGCCCAGAGTTCAGGCCCCACAACCGGAACCCCCTCAAAAAAAAAGAAAAGAAAATGAAGTGTACTCTTTAGTTGACTTAACTAAGTGTAAATGCTCTGCATATCAGTTTTATAATAAAAAATGCATGAACAAAGAAAGCAAAAGTACCCATTGATCAATAGAAACGGCAAAAGCATCAGTAGTTGTTGTTTTGAGTGTACAAAAATATCATTGGAAGATATAACAATATTCCTTCCCTAAGAAATGTACTCATTACCTCATTTATGTAACTGTAACCCCTGTGTACATTACCATTACAAGAAAATTAAAAATAAACCAAATAATATACCAATTAAGACTTCTTATAAGCCATTGGTTAAAAACTTTGTTAAAAATGCCCTAAATACCCAAGGAATATACTTTGATGTTACTATTTAAATACTTCAACTTCAGCAGAAAAGCAAAATGTTTAAAAACTGTTAGAAAGTAAAGTAATATATCAGAATATATTACTATTAGTAATAATCATAAGATGAATTTATAGTGGTAGTCAAATATGTAAGACATGAGGCAATTTGCCATTCATTTGCACTTAATAAGTGAGAAAGAATATTCTAGGTCTTTTTAAATTATCATAAGTTTAATAAAGAAATTATTCTGTCACATCATATGATAATCAGATAAAGCTATTAGAGCAAAGAACAGATTGTATTAAGTTTTTGGATGTTAATGTATATACTTATTTTGGTTGTGGGAAAATGTGGGGATTTCAACTTGGGGTATACTGTTCTTGCAGGTCGGCGTCATATCAGTGGTTAATTTTAGGATAGGCGTTCCCTTTCCACAAGAACATGCACATGATCTGTCATTTTAGCCTTCCCATCATCAATGACATCATAATTGTACACCAACTTGTCTAGCTTGCTACATTGACTGCCCTGGATCCACAATCCTTTCAACTTAGTCTCTAGATAGTGCAGGATGGTAGAAATCATCCAATTCACCCAGAGATAGATTGAGAATAAGTCCACTAAATTTTTGGCTTGGGTTCTGTTCTCAAGCCTCCTAAGTAGTTAAGAGTACACATGGGATCCCCTGGTGCCAAGCAGTAAGAATATTTTAAAGCAACTAGACATATATATATATATATATATATATATATATATATATATATATATATATATATATTACTTAGGCTTGTAAATACCTCAGGAAAAAAAATTAAAAGAGCAGTGAAGCATAGAGGACAAGCAGAATTTTAACTAGATACTCAGAGGCTGAATAAGCTTAGCTAGCTATTCTGGAGTCTGAGATCTGAAGACCACTGTTCAATCATGAAAATACAAGCGATTATCTAAAAAAAATGAACCAGAATTTTAGCAGTGGCTGAAGTAGTAGACCACTATCCTTGGGCACAGAAGCTGAGGAATAATTCCAAGGCACTATCAAGACTCAATAATGATGAATGCATGCATGAGCATATGCACATGTGCGTGTACACAAACTCAAATGTGTATTTCAATGTGAAGTTCTTTATTTTTTACCTTGCTGTACTTTATTTCCCTGTATTAGTTCACAAATTAACAAAATCAGCTAAGGACCTCTTTACATAAAATTCATCATGTTTCTCTAAAACCTACTCTCTTTTTGGTTGCCTGCTTTTATTTGACCCAAAAGTAAATTATTCAGGAAGTCAATTCTTCACTCTCAAGTCTGTAGCATTAGATTATTGTTTAGGTTCCTCCTAGCAATATGATTTTGTGAAATCCTGTATCAAGCAATATATTTCTTTCACTAGAAGAGAAACCTCTGTCAAACAATTAATAATAGCTTATTCTCCCCCTGACATTCATCTGTAGTTTTAATTTCTTCATATATTTCATGATCTGTCTGTGTATGACAAAGACTGCCATGAAAATAAAAACACCCTTTTCAGCACTTAGCATGTGTATACCATTCATAGATACTGAAATTGCTTTGGAATAAATAATGTTCACCCTGACTATCTTGAGAAAGAAGAATTGGTTTCTCAGCACTTTAGGTAAGAACTTGAGGGAAAGAAACAAAAGGAAAAGTGAGGAACAACTCAACACATAGATTCAAATGAAACAAAACAACCCAAGAATACACAAACTAATTCAGTACTCAAGAACCTGCAGGAAATGCAAAGATTTAAAAAAAATCAACTATGACAATTTATGAAATTCGTGACTACATGGGAGTGCACTGTTGTGAGGATAGTGGCTAAAGCCAGACTGAACAGAAAGTTCTGTACACAATGCCATGCACCTGTTATTCTAAATGCCAGGAAGAATAACATCAAGTGGACTAAGGCCAAGTTCATACACAAATAGGATGCCAGTTTCTAGCTGAAAAATAATCAGGATAACTTAGGGCTGGGGGCATGACAAAGTGGTTAGAACACCTATTTGAAGGGAACAAAACACTCAATGTTTTGTTAGGGGTATTAAAGACAAAAGCTATGATTTTAAATAATTAGAACAATTGTAACACTTGAGTATTTTAGTGGAGAAAAATCCATTAGAGAGATAGAATGAACCCACGTTCCAATTCTCTTTTGATAATGTTTAGTGGTACCTTGCAAATGAACATGGATGTGCCTTTGGGTGATGGAAATACTCTACTTACACCAGTGTAAATTAAATAGATTTTTTGAGTAGATTGTAGTTCTTGAACTAAGAACCTGAGTGATGTCCCTGAGCTTTTTCTCTCAAGGCTACCACTCTAATACTTTGAGCCACAGTTCCAATTCTGATTTTCTGTTAGTTGTTTGGAGATAAGAGGCTCATGTACTTTTCTGCCCAGGATGGCTTCAAACCATGATCACCAGATCTCAGCCTCCTGAATAACCAGGATTCCAGGCATGATGCATCGATGGTTTTCATAATTTAGTAAATTGAATAGTTACAGAAGTTATAAATTATCATTGTAACCTGTGTAATATACGTGTGTATGTATAGATCAATGCATACATTTAGAAATATATTAACATATTTTTGCATCTACAGTAGATTTATGAAATCATCATTCATTATAAAAATAAAATGGAAACAAAAGTTAATACAAAGTGAATTGTTACACGTTTCTTTTTGTTGATTAGAACATGAATTGTGAGAATCAGTTTGGGAAAAACATCTCTTCTTTCACAAAATGGATAATTGCTATTAATTCCAATCCATCTATTTGCCCATATTGTGCAACCTCACACATGAGTGTCAAAATCAAACAACACTTTTTACCTTTGTATTTAACTTACCTGTTATAATTTAGGGGATAGATGAAGTAATCAAATAAAGATTAAATTAATAGTAAGTGAGGCTATGAGTTAGAGCTGAAAAAGAATTTAAATATGACAATAACTAATTAATTGCATATTTCTTATTTTTACTGTGTTGTTATGTCCCTCATTCCCACATTAGGAAAGTACATAGAAGGTTCTCACTATATTATATGTAATTATTAAAAATGTATTGAAAGAATATGGACACAGTGTGGTTTTAGCTTATTGAGACCTGTATGGGGTAGTGTGTTTTTGAGGGCTTGCTGTACATTGTGATGGAGATGAAGGGAAGGATGTGCTTATTCTGGAAAACTGGCTAGAGGATTGCTCCCAGAAAGATAGTGATGAATTCTTCCAAAAGGTTACTGTAAAATCACTTTCACAACGATGTTTACTACTGCACTATTCACTGCAGCCAAGTTATGAAAACAGCCCAGATGCCCTTTGGTGGAGAGATGGTTGGCAAAAGAGTGTCATATATACATATGTGGATTGTACCTATCCATTATGAAGACTGTTACGTTTTTGGAAAGAAATGGATAGATCTAAAAATATGTTAAGTAAACGAAGTCATAGCCAGACACACAAAGTACCCATGTTCTGTCTCATATTTGGAAGCTAGAACTTTATACAAGTTTACACAGCAATATTAACCAAATCATGCTATTTGTAGAGGAGTATTTTTTTTTTTTTGTCGGTCGTGGGGCTTGAACTCTGGGCCTGGGCGCTGTCCCTCAGCTCTTCAGCTCAAGGCGAGCGCTCTACCACTTGAGCTACAGCGCCACTTCCGGTTTTCTGGTGGTTTATCGGAGATAGGAGTCTCACAGTCTTTCCTGCCTGGGCTGGCTTTGAACCGCGATCCTCAGATCTCAGACTCCTGAGTAGCTAGGATTACAGGCGTGAGCCACCAGTGCCCGGCTAGTAGAGGAGTATTTAGAAGATGTTATTTTTTTTATAAAATTGAACTTTTAATCCAACAAAATGAATACCAGGAAACTATCAGTTGGAAGATGCAAGGAGAAGTCAAAGGGAAGGAATAAAGAGAATTATGGAGGAAGAACGTGAAGACATAATATTCAATGCAGATAGTATGAAACTAGAAAAAATTAAAGTGTGGTGAGGTTTAGAAGGGTAGGGAAAAGTTATATAAAGAGCCATTATACTAAAAAACATGATTTATTGAATAGAAATTCCCTTGTACAACTAGTTAAGATAATAAAAATATAATTAAAATCAATGAAGACATCTGATCTTAAACTGTGTTCTCTTTTTTGGGGGGGGGGGTCCGGTCGTGGGGCCTGTACTCTGGGCCTGGGCACTGTCCCTCAGCTCTTCAGCTCAAGGCTAGCGCTCTACCACTTGAGTCACAGCGCCACTTCCGTTTTTTTTTTCTTTTTTGCTTATGTGGTGCTGAGGAATTGAACCCAGGGCCTCAGGCATGCAAGGCAAGCACTCTACCACTGAGCCAACTTCCCAGCCCTTAAACTGTTCTCTTAAACCATGAGTAAATATAATAATTTCCTCCTCCGAAATTTTCTTTGCAGGTATTTTAATCATATTGACAGAAAAATGATCAATGCCATGAAGATCAATACATCACATAGCACATCATAAAGAGACACAATAAAAATCACAGTAAAAAAATGTTAGAATTCATCACATGATAAAATAACAGGTAGAATTTGCCAAATGCTAATTGATTGTTTTTCCAAGTACTTTACTTATGGTATCTAATTTAATCCTCACAATAATTACATAAAGTGGAACTACTTACATTTTTAATTCTCAGATGATGATATTGAAATCTTCAGAGTTGTAATTACTAGTACAACATTGCACACATGGTAAATGTTAGCCTGAGGTCCATCTCTGACTGTATCAATTAACCTTATTCTATTTTATGTATAAAATAATAGCATTTAGTCTACAAATTCTAGGAAAATTTCTCAAAATTATTGTGTACACTCATAATATTTCAGTTTATCTTTGTTAGAAAACAGGGAACTATAATATGAAAAACTAAAGTTCATAATCAATGCATACCTCCCTGGTGAAAGAAGTACTAAAGTATAACATTCTTGATTTCTAGCAGAAATCATATTCTATCCCTTCACTCAACACTGCACTGACTGGTGACCCTATCTCTGTTTAACACTGTCTTACTGAAAGAATGAGCTCCCCAATTCCTGATGGAAACAGTCTGCAGGAGTTATACACCAATCATTTCCACATTGTAGCTCATCTAAGTTGTTTACCATTCGAAGTATTTTGATTGATTTTTATACCCAACATTTTGAGAGAAAGGTACTACTTTAAAATGCTATTAAAGCAAGACTGATATTAAAATCACCTTTGACTCCAGATAAATATTTTACCTTTCGTGTACCCAAAAATGCAGTCTGACCTATCATTAATGTTAGGAATGAGAGGATAAAAAATCGTAGACAACAAGACCTAAGCATGAATTAAAGCCTCTCCAACTTGTGAATACAATCGGTATAAAATGACATAAAGGTCTGGGAATGTGGCTCAGTGTTAGAGCCCTTGCCTTATATGCATGAAGCCCTGGGTTCGATTCCTCAGCACCACATAAGCAAAAAGAAAAAGCCGCAAGTAGAGCTTTGGCTGAAGTGGAAGAGCGCTAGCCTTGAGCTGAAGAACTGAGGGACATTGCCCAGGCCAGACTTCAGGCCACACTACCAGACTCCCCCCATCCCCCCCCAAAAGACATCAATACTACTATATTTGTTCAAAATTTCTTATGATACTGAAGATTCAATTTAAAACTGTTAACACTTGAAAATAACTCATTTTCTTGGGAGTAGGAAACAACACACAAGATTAATCCTAATCATTTTCAAAGACATTTCTTTATACTACGAATTAACTCTTATAACTACAAAGATTCTAAAAATAACTGAAGCATAGTAATACAAAGGACATAATTTAACTTCATCATGTACATTCAAAGGACTGTGCTAATAGAAAACAAAGTTCTATTAATATTAGCTCACCCAATTCACTTCCATTCTTTTATTCTATATCTTTTAGTTTCATAAAAACTGGCTTTTTATAAAATGATGCATAAAAAGCCTATATACCCACTTACATTTTCAGATTTTAACGTTTATTTCAGACATGTCTTTAGCTGTGTAGTCAATTAACTGAAATAACACTAAAATATTCAAAGGGCTTTCTGAAATTGCAAGACTCGCTCTGGGATGTTATTTATATTGGAAAAGATATTCAAAAAGCCTTATTTGTTAAAGTTGTGATAGTTACTCCCACAAAAGAACAATTAATGAAGAAACATTTGTATGTACAAAATAACTTCAAATGCATACACAATCTGGAAGTGACACATACTTTTTGTTTGTTTTCGCAATGTATATCTAACAAAGATATCCACAATACTGATTTTCAGTCAATTATGATGGGAGATTCAAACCTGAGAAATACAGGGTTTATTATCTTAGTGTGAATAGATAAGATCTTACAAAGAAAGTTATTTTCAACACAAATCCGGAAAGAGTTTATCCACCTTGAGTTTCACAGGAATAACCAGAGAGTAATACCTGTTTGGTCAAGTTGGTCAAAATCACTCCATGAGTATATCTTAAAAGTGTATCCAATTTAAGAGGTCAAATACATATTTTTTACTGACAGTCATCTTATAGCAATAACTTACTACCTAATTATATGTGTATGTCCTTGCCTAACATATACTAAGAGCTGAAAGTGATCTCTTTTATCTTACTTAATGGTGAAAATGCTCTGAATATGATGATGTTATTATTTGACAAATAAAATGTACAGAAGGGTGGTTCCACTGAAATGAGAGGACGTAACACGGATAAATAACAACATTGCAACACAGCTCTTTTCAGCATCACTCTGTCCACATTGGCAAGCAACATTGCAACCGCACACAGACACATACATATACACACACAAGTGCACACTTGTACACACACATATACATGCATGCCAAATTCATGGTTTATTGTACAAAAAAGTTCAAATAAAATATTAGTGATTAGGAAAAATGATAATTTGGCTTATTACAAAATAATACATAATCCCGTCACCACGGTTGTTACATTTTACCTGTTTCTCCACATGTGACCACTTAATTTATTTTTAGTTCATTCATTCATTCATTCATTCATAAGTTTGGTTCTAATACTAGAGCGTGAACTCAGGGCCTGGCTCTGTCCCAGATTTTGTTATTTTTTTTGTTTTAGTTTTCTCAAGGCCAGCATTTTACTGCTTATACCACAGCTCCATTTCAACCTTTTGTGTTTACATTCAAATTATAATCTAATGGACTTTTTTTTCTTGGTCTGGTTTCAAAGCACAATCATCCGATTTCATCTTTCTGATTAGGTAGGATTAAAGACCAGAGCCACCCGTGTGGCTCCTACTTTTTCCAACACTTACGTAATGCACATACTTAGATAGTAATTTAAAACTGAAAGCATAGAAGCAAGATGTACAGTGATGATATTGTCCTGTCAGAAATTCAAGTTAGTATTGTAAATTTCTTAAGACCATACACAAAAAAATATTTAAGAAGAAATCTGATGATGTGTGTGTATATTTGTGTGTGTGGGTGTTTGTCTGTGCTGTTGCAATATGTTCCACATATAAGCACTGTGCAGGGGTGTCCAGCCATTCACAGTTATTGCATGAATATCTGCCTTGAGATACCAACTCTTAAACAATGTTTAGGTGTCCACTCTAGGCTTCCCGATGAAGAGGGGTATACTCATCCTCATCCCTAGCATTCATATGAGCGGCCTTTTTGGATAGTAGTCTCCACACTGTAGTAAGCTGCAAGTCAAGCACGCTAACACTGAGCCACCTTCCCAGCCCAAGGATTAAGATTCTTGTCTGTAATTTGGTCAAAGCTATGTCTCTTTATGTAGGCTACTAAAATGTGTTTACTAATTTCAAGTAAATACATAAATTCTATTTCCATCTCTTTTAAAAAATAAAAAAAAATGTTTGCTCTGTAAATTGATTAGAAGCATGGATTTTGTGGCTAGCTAGGTCATTGCACATCTATATCTCTTTCATGGTTCTCATAAACAATATGATTGCTCCATAATTATCCTAATTTATTTTGCTTTCATATTTTTGGTTGCATCATTTCACTTTCTGCTCTTCTATTTCCCAAAACAGCACCACATTCACAGAAAAATACAGAAGTGGTTCTGTGGCTCAAGTGGTAGAGTGCTTGCCTTGATTTGAAGAGCTCAAGGACAGTGACCAGGCCCAGAGTTCAGGCCCCACAACTAAGTTTAAAAAAAGAATCTAAATACTTGATAATTCTATTAACAGATCTGACTGAAATCAGTTGAATCACACCTTTTTTGTACAATGAAGGAATAGGTCCAGGCTAGGAAAGCAGCAAGAGAAGGCAGGGAGATTGTATCTTTGACAAAACTTTGTGGAAAATGGAATCAAGGATTACTTACTGGTGATCCACTTGCACTAGAAGCATGATTCTGAACTATTGCTTGCTGATTCTGAACTATTGCATTGATGATTATATTCTCCAAGAAGAAAAAGTGAAATTTAATTGGTAGCAAAGGACTACTAATACATTTTGACTTCTCATTAAGCATCTTCATTCATCAAAATCACCTGACGACAATAGACAGGACTATTTTTAGATGAAAACAAGTGTCTTTCAAAAAACAAGAATTTAGGTAGTCATACAAAGAACTTCTATTTTACTACTGCATTATACATTTTTTTTCTAAGGTTGGATACCAACATTAGAAAGCTACTAGAAAGCTCTTAACGCCCATATGTAGAATAGTGAGTTTTCTTACAATATAACATGGTATTTCCCAAATCATTCACATAGAAGGCATTGTTTCCTATTTTTTCATTCCTAGAAGAAGCTGCACATGAAGACACCACTGGTCCTCATTTTCAGTCTGTGCATTTGAATATGAAGGAAAATCTTTCCTCTGCTCTCTATCAATTTTCTACTCTCCATTTAGAATAATTTAGAATAGTAAAAATGAAAAAAGAGAAAATAAATCATGGTCAAAAATCATAAGCAGTAAATACACCAGATTTTTCTGAACAGTTCAACCAATGTGAACTATTAGGGAAATACATGGACATCTCATTCCCACTGGCACTCAAAGTCTCTGGTTAGGCAATTCTGATGAAGACAAGGAACAAGATGAAAAAGTGAGGAATGGTATCAATTGCAAGAAAAAAATGGAGTAGGATCCAAACAAATTTCTTCTTTGGGATGCCGAAATTAATCGGCTTACTATGGTGCAGGGACTACTTTAAAAAAAGGCCACCCAGATGAATACTAGGGATAAGGATGAGTATAACCCTCTTCATCTGGAAGCCTAGAGTGGACAATTAGACATTGTCCATGAGTTGGTAGCTCAAGGCAGATATTCATTCAATAACTCTGAATGGCTGGACACCCCTGCACAGTGCTTATATGTGGAATAATACCAGAATGGCTTGTGTCTTACTTCATCATGATGCAGATACCAATCCCCAAACTAAAGGCCTCTTGACCCCTTTGCATCTTGCTGCTGGGAGTAGAAACAGCAAAGATACTCTGTATCTCCTTCTATTGAACCATTATATCAAACCAGGTCTGAAGAACGACTTGGAAGAAACTGCATTTGATATTGCCAAAAGGATAAGTATGTTTCACTACCTATTTGAAGTTGTGGAAAGCTGTACAAATTGTTCTCCTAAGTCGTAATGGTTTGGTTAAGTTTCTTAAATTTCAAAAATGACAGTCCATCCTTTGTGTCCCTACAAATTTTTTTTCACAATACAAAGCAACAGCAATATCTTACTTTAAAATATCATGGAATCCATGGTATTCTTCCACGTGAATTGCCTGACTTTGTTGGCAAAATGTATTCAAGAGTTGTTTGTGTACATCTATAATGACTTCTGCAGAGTTTGTGATTTTTTTTTAAATCATAAATAATTTTAACTTATCTGTTGAAATGAATAGTATAGGAACTAAAGATGTTCCTGGTGCTTTTCTGAAAAAAGTATATCTATGTTGGCATAATGTCCTTAATCTATTTCATTCCCTCCTGGATATAATACTTTGAATTATACATTGTTATACAATGTATAGGTTCATTAATAAATGTGTCCTTTCAGATTGCATTCCATATAGAAGAAGTTTAAGATTCCTTTTTTTCTTAGGTCCTTATATTATTTTTTTTTCTATGAGATAAAATGACAATGTTATCTAATTTCAAGTTTTGTAAAGCTTATGCTATGTAAAGGTCTTTCTAAGGTGAAGATTTAATACACTGATGTCAAACTAACATTTATTTCTGTGAATTACATGTATTGTTACACTTGTATTTTTTTAATCAACTTTTTTTTAGGGGGGGTCCGGTCGTTGTCCTTAACTCTGGGCCTGGGCGCAGTCCCTCAACTCTTCAGCTCAAGGCTAGCGCTCTACCACTTGAGTCACAGCACCACTTCCTGTTTTTTTGTTTTTGCTTATGTGGTGCTGAAGAATCAAACCCAGGGCCTCATGCATGCAAGCAAGCCCTCTACCACTGAGCCACCTTCCCAGCCCCAACTTTTTAATAACTGTTTTTCATTTCTTGCATCAGAAGAATGAAAAATATGGAATACTTCACAAATTTTCATACCATCCTTGTGCAAGTGCCATGTTAATCTCTGTATTGTTGTAATTTGGGTAGACCTGCTGCTGAAGCATGGAGTATCCTCTTAATTTAAGTACTTAATGATGCAATCTTTATACAGGCATATATCCATGGTTGCCTATTTGTAACAAGGAACCCTTAATGTTCCTAAAAATGCTATTGATCTTATTTATCTAAAATTCTGTGTATAGTGGAAGAAACTTGTATCGTTTGGTCGATTGCTCCCATTTATAATTTTTTTTATCAATGACTATTTTGTCATTTTCATTTTAAATTTGATCATACTTTTAAGCCTTTACAGCTAAATCCAAAGGTGATGGCTTTTCAGGTACTTATTTATCAACTCAGTTAGCTTTGTAGAGCTAATGGATTCAAAGTAAGCCTTGCTTAAGAGCTACTTCTAAACATCTGCAGCTTAAGATTTCCCAAATGAGGTCTTGCTGGGACAAATGTCTACGTGAACCTTTACCCATCTTCCATATAGGAACAGACCAACCAGAATATCTTAGCCTGACAGCATAGATTGTCTTACTGGAACAAAACTAATCTTAGTTATAAGGAATCATAGAGAGATGAACAGTTCGGACTGAATTGTTCAGAATGGAAGGTATTTTATTAAAATATAATTGCTTATTATACTTATCATTTCAAAAGTAGCTCAAGCCAAGAAGGTGAAAAAATTGTTCAAATGCATAATTACCTACTGTGCTGGCCTGTCTATCATCCAACCAGGCAGGAACTGACACTACTGACTTTCTATCACCAAATATTTCCATACCTCCTGGAGAAGTCCATACGTTTCTCCTCGATATTAAGCCTTAAATTGGTAATGTTTAATCACAGTGTTTCCTCTTGCCTCTAGGCTGTAAAGCAACAAATGGTAAAGCTTTAAGTCTAACTCTACCAAAAACGGAGGTAGAGATAATGGAATAACACTTTAAAACAGAGTTGGCTTTGATTCCCTCAGCACAACACAATAATGCAAAACAATTTTTATATTATATATACTTATATATTTTATATTTATATGTGCTGATTTTAAATTTCACACAGTGAACCTTAATAGAATTGATAATTAGACAAATATATTGACATTTATTCCCATAAATAGATTGGAATATAAATAATTAGGTTTAGAATATATACTAGAATATAAAAAATATCAATGCAATATCTTCGTTATAAACTTGTGATACCTTCTATGTGTTGGTGGTCTTCTGAATTCACATTGCAAAATAACAGTATTGTTTTTGCTAATCTATAAGGGATTTTACTATGATGCTCTGTTTATTGTTTTAACTCGCTGGTCCCAAAATGTATTTCTACATATTTCTGAAGCATTCTTACTGATTATACCCAATTTTGCTGATATTATGTCTAAAAGCTATTATTCTTCTGCAGGACCCACGGGTCCTAGGATACTAGATCCCAGTTATCTGCATCATCATATAACAAGGGCAAGACTTCTCACATAGGCCCATGCCACATGCTAACAGAAAATAATTGAAGACTCATCTAAATTTCTCATTTCCTATAATATTTCAGGGCCCCAATTCCTTACAAGAATTAGTAGTAATCAATTGTAAAATGCAAGGCAACTTAAAATGAAAGGTGAAATCACAAAACCTGAGAGAAAGTACTGTAATTAAAACTTTCAATTTACAGATGACCAGCCCATATGAATGAACAAAATCAGAAATGAACAAGAATATTTTTAATACCCCTCTCCTAATGATTAATGAAAGATTTCAGTGCAGGAAAAACATAGTTTCTGGAATGATAGATCCATAATTGGTCTACCAAGGCAAGGAAACTTGATTTAGAGGTCAAATATAATTTAGAAAAAAACATTAACTGAGAAGATCCTTAGTGTAGAAGATCATTAAAGTGTAGAAAAAGTACCCCCCACCATTTGTGTTGTTCAGTAGGTGCCTTCCAGAAATGTGTTAAATAGATCAGCCTTCCATATTTCAAACCCAAATATTAGCTAATAGAGTAAATTTCATCAAATGAGAAGTTATATTTTTAAAAGTCACTAATAGTTGGCTTTTCATGTGTTGTTTTATGTTTTCCCTATCTGTCTACCATAGTAAGAAATATGACTTTAAGTCTTGAAAATGGGTACTGATGAGAGATGTGACAAACATAAAATCTGTCTTCTATTTCTATCATATTCCTCTAAGTATTAAATTTGTTTTCTTCTTTTCCAAAACTTATAGGTAGTAGAAAAATTATCCCATGTAAAATAAAATAATCATACACAACTGTACAAAGCCATTTATAAAAACTGGTAGTTAGGAATAAATTCTAAGCCATTTTAAAACTTTCTTGTTGACTAAAGATTAATCTTCCAAAAGAACGAGAATAAAATCATGTCTAAGAGCTTCACGTCTCCAGTCTTGCAAATTGTTATTGCAGATGAATGAATTATGGAAATATAAGCTGACATCAGTTCAAGTATATGTGGGATTGAAACTCCATGGAATATATATAAACCTTTCAAAGTATTAACAGGCAGTTTAACGAGTGACTATCAGGATATTGAAACCAGAGAGGAACAATAGTAAAGAAATAGAATGAATGAAAAATGGAACAAGGGGCAAGTACAGCTAGAATACTCAATGTACATATGTAATAAATGAAGTGGTAAATCTGAACTACATCTTGGAGAAAGGGTTGGTTGAGAATGATAGAAGGAGAGACTCTGATCCAGAAGCATTAGACAATTAGATGGACATATTTAATTGTAACACACTTGAACAACCTTTTGAAATTCAGTTAAAAACACAACAACAAACAAAAACAAACAAAAATCACAACCAAACAGCAATCTGTAGAGAGTAAGAATATGACCTCTCAAAATTTTAAGCAGTTTATGAAGGGCAGTCTTTGGAAAAGCAAACAAGCTGTTCAAAGAGGGTAGTTTGGGGTAGGGGAGAATTTTGAACAGATTTAAAAAGATTGTCTAAGGTTATAAATCACCTATATCTACTGCATATATTTTCTTCTGCGAGTGCTCTTTGTCTGAACTGGTTACTCCAGTCCTGAGGCACACTTGATAGCTTGTGAAGACAGAATGGAAGAAGCAAGATCAAGAAACTATAATTCCACTGGAGAAAAAACAGTCCTCTATGTCTTCTCTGAATCTCTTCACTACTCCATTTTCATACTTTTAATAACTTCAAGTGATTTTGAATTATATCTTTCCTTCTTTGTTCTTGCAAAGTAATTGTTCAAAATAATTCTTTAAATATTATTTGCCATTATTTTCTATCATGCTGCTTACTCGTGCAAGCGAGTCCATTAAACTTACCCTTTACATTTGGTTGCCATGAAAACCCAACAACTATGTTAATGAGGACCAATGTTAATGCAAAACTTTTGTCTCCAAAAAACCAGTCCAAGACCTATAATCACAAATATTTAGCTATATTTTTTTTTCTTTTTTCTTTTCCTTCAAATCTTCTTGTATCTAAAGTGCCCACAAAAATAAATGCTCTACCACTTTTTGGTTCAATCATTTCTAACCTCAAAGATATATTTTGTTAACAAGATGCTTAGAGGAAACCTAAGAATATTCCACTTTCATCTTCTCTCTTAAGACTTTTATCTTCTCTCTTAAGACTCTCGTTAGATACCATATCAGGAAAAGTGAAGTTATTCTTTGCAAAATTATTTCAATAGATTATTTTCCTCTTGGTCTTGTATTTGCTCAACAAGATGTATAGAGAAGAATAGAGTTAAATCACCCATTCCTTGGATGACATTGTCTGTTACAAAGGACAATACTTCTATATCCTACTTCTATGTCCTCCTCTTAGCTCTTGCATGATTTCGAATTAAGCACAGCTTCTTGGCTTCAAGTCTAGTGAAGCTGAAGGACTATAAGGCGTCCCCCACTGCTACATCTTCATGGTTTCTCTTTGAAAACTCTTTTATTTGGAGTGGAATTTATTTTCATGTATTCATTCAATTTATTCTTCTTTATACTGAGCCAAATAGGCTCTGTAAAATCACTTTAGGTAGCAAAAACATTAAGACAATCTATAGCAAAAAGGTTTGGCCCCCTCCACTGCTGAAACCAATACGCTTAGCTAGGGCTTCTAATAACATGTTTTCTTACCTTTTCAATTTGCTCAATTCTTTTCTGATCCCCAAACTTTTTTGCTTATGTAATAACAGAAGTTTTCACTACCTCATGTTAATAAGGATATTATATTTTTGAGTTACTTAGAAATTAGAAATCATTAGTTTGAAGTATCCAATCAGGTTTCTTTCTGTATTTCAGTGCTTCACGTGCAAAGACATCGTGGAAAGTATTAAAACAGAAAAGTGTAAACTCAACACGTTCTTTCATTGTGAAGGGCATTTTCTCCCTAAATATTTTGGACCAAATTATGTTTTTAAGAGAATTACTGTTCAGTAATTAAAGGTCAATTCACAAATTTGGTGTCTAATTTTTTTAAAAAAAACTTTGAATTTAAATTTCACTACAAACTTGTTTCACACAGTAAAAGTATATTTCCTGAATAAGGACAATTCTCATGGGAACCTACAGGATTTACAGCAAGGTTTGTGAGGTTTGTTTGTTTACTGTGAAAATGAGCCGTCTTCCCCACATTGTTCCCTCTTGGCTAAGTCTTCATGGACTTCTTTGCATGAAAGCCTATTTTCCCAGGAAATTTTAAATTTTCTTAATATGCTAACTTAAAAAGTTTGAACAACCTTTCATAATTTTAAAACTCTTTTGAAATTCCTTTATCAGAATCGCGAATTTACCAATCCTAATTCCACCATTACCATCAAAAACTGCATAAAATAAAATTTCACTGTATTGGTATAATAAATATTGTTTTTTATGTAGTAACTTTTTTAAAAATCAGTACTATTTGGCATCTAATTTGAATGAATTACCCCTTCTTTATCAGAGGGCCATCAACTTGAATGTTATCCAACTAGACAATTTTTTCACAATATACTTGCCAATATTTTCAAAAAAGAATAAATGAGTACTTTCTCATACTAAAACCGAAAACCGTTTAATTCTATGGAAACCCATAACTTTTAAAAGTAAATAAGTTATGAAAACGACAGAATATGTGTGTTCATCACAATTCCTATGACTAATAACTACTCACTTCAAATTCTGAACGTTCCATACATGAGAGACTCAAAATAGTACCTGTTTTCATGTTATGTAATTCTGCAATAGATGCATTTTCCAATCGGGTGTTACAGATTAAGAAGTGAACAGAAAAATAGCCACATTCTAGCATAGGATAAAACTGTAAAGCATCAGTTATAATTAATTCTTCAAGAGTAAGCAATTGTTTATCAGATTAAGCAATTATTTCTATGACCATCAATCCCAAAATTTATGCCATAAAGTCATCCTAGACCAACAGTTTCCAACTTGTAGGGTTCACCTCAAAATTCTCTTAATTCACATCACAAATAGCTTATTGCTATTGGGAAAAATACTACACCTCTGCTAATGTGATGCCCTCCGTGTTCTGGAAAGAACACCACAATAAACTGGGTTGCATCATTTTTCCTCCACTGGTATTCTTGCAAATATTTATATTTATACTTTTTTAACTATCATAGATATTCAGTACGCTAAGATCAGAAGATTACAGTTCAAAGCCCACCCAGGCAGGAAAGTTCCCTAGATTCTTATCTCCAATAAACTTCTCAGCAAAAGCCAGACACAAGTGGTACTGAGGTTGAAGTGGTAAGGCACAAGCCTTGAGCTTAACAGGCTCAGAGACAGTGTCCAGGTCCAGAGTTCAAGCCCTATGACAAAGCAATGAAACAAAACAAAAATAAAAACAAACCCCAAACCTAGCATTTTTCTCATTGTATACAGAGGCACGTAATTAAAGAAATTGCTTCCTGTGTTACACACAGGTAGAAGAAAGAAGATGTCACACAATTATTTTCTTCATTCCATGTTATATTAATGCCTCAAAAATTGCTTTTTCTAAATTTATAAATTAATATCATCAATTTGTTGTCAACTCGGTCTACATTATTCACATTATCATTTTCTACATGAACATTTAGAATTATCTATTAACTGAGTTCTAATTATAACTCTCTTGAAACAAATACTAGGGAAATAGAATGCAAGAAAAATTTGTAAATATGTCAATTAAACCCTCTACTTAAAAAGAATTTTGTAGTATCATATAGAATATGAAATTACAAACAAAACCAAAATATTTATTTGAAGTCTAAACTCTAATTTAGCAAGATCTATAAAGACCTACATTAGATGAACTTTGCTATTCCTCCAGGCTTATGCTTTTGTAATCCTTCATCTTTCCTTGGAATCTAACAGAATGATGATTACTTACTTTTTCAAATTTTGGATGGGAATCATGAACCATTTTGCATCTAGGAATATTCTGTAATGAAGAGAACATTTAAAACACAACTGAGGATTATTTACCAGTTGCATTTAAATAGAAAACTTGGCTTCTCAAAACATAATGAAGAAATTAGTCCAAATTTCCAACTGTGTATTCCTTTCTTGTTTGGTTTATTTTATTAAGACAAAATTATACTACCTGGTCTATGGAAGGTATCAGTAGTAATTCCAGTCCCTAATCTCCTGTCAGTCTGAGTGCTAGAATTCAAGGCTTGTATCACATTGCCCAACCATAGTTTCTTGGTTTATTTATTTGTTTGTTTGTTTGTTTGTTTGTTTATTTATTTTTGGGTCCGGTAATGGGGCCTGAACTCAGGGCCTGGGTGCTGTCCCTCAGCTCTTCAGCTCAAGGCTAGCGATCTACCACTTGAGCCACAGAGCCACTTCCGCCTTTTTTCTTTTTGCTTATGTGGTGCTGAGGAATCGAACCCAGGGATTCATGCATGCAACACATGCACTCTACCATTGAGCCACCTTCCCAGCCCCTTCTTGGTTTATTTAATCTAGATACTGACTAGCAATTCTGAACATCTCCAGTGATATTATCCACTAGAATTCTCAGACTGTTCATGTACTATTTTCAAAGATGTTCTAACATTTGACACAGGTTATGAACATTTTTAAGTGCAGCTGCGGGGTCTCTGATTCATTCCTCCATGGATCCAATCCTTTTAATATTGATTACTTGACTCTCTTACTATCTCTGGTCCCTACCTCTCTAATATGCACAAACATTTTGAAGAAAGTTCACTTGAGGATTTTCTAATTTTAAAAATTAGCACTTGATTCTAGTCTTACTCAGGACATATTTTCTATTGTTTTCTAACTTTTCTACATATTTTGAGAGTTGCTTCATTTTTGTATATGTGTATGCACATATAAGTTCCTCTGTGTGTATGTATATGTTTGTATGTGTGTATGCAAAAGCCTCAAGCTCTTATTTATCATTCTTGCTCATGACTGTTATTCCATCACCTGAGCCATTTTTCCAATCCAGATTTTGGGTGGTTAATTATACATAGTGTCTCAAACACTCTTCTGCCCAGGCTGGATGCAAACTGAAACTCCCAGACTCCTTTACATTCTTAAGTTTCATTTATCCAGTAGAATCAACTTTTAAACTACAAACATTTTTGTGAGTGCAAAGTCTAAGCTGTAGCCCAGATTTTTAACTCAAGAATTCATATAAAGATAAATTAACATACACATTACATATGCTGAGTGTACACTGTTAGAAATGTGATCATAAGCTGGGTGGTGGTGAGATCTGAGAATTGGGGTTCAAAGCCAGCCCAGGTAGGAAAGTCCCAGAAACTCTTTTCTCCAATTTACTGCAAGAAAACTGGAAGTGGCACTGTTGGCTCAAGTGGTAGAGCATTAGCCTTGAGCAGAATAGCAGAGGGACAGTGCGTAGGCCCAGAGTTCAAGTGACAAGACCACCACCAACAAAATATATATAAGTAAAGTAAAGAAAAAATGTGATCTTATCCACCAGTTCATGGCTAGTATAATCCCTGCTCTCTCAAGATGAACTCTTTTTTTCCAGACAAGTCCATGCTCTTATATCTGCCTTGCATTGGAAATAGAATTATTCTTCCATTCTACTTTCTACAAAGATGTGTCGTTAGCAAGCGTGATTTAGAAAGGGAGTGCCATCATACTTCATGTTCCACGTAGGAGTAATGCTTTCTCTATATCACTCTCATAAATCTACATACTGGACTTGGCTTTATTGTTTCAACGTGGTCTTATTTGTAGAGTCTTCTATAGTGTATTGAAACCTTATACTTAAACACAGAATTTCTCTTTCTCTTATTATTGTTATAGTTAACATGAGTTAACAAATTCATGTAAACTTGGGAAATAATGCGCAGCATATACACTCAGAAAAAAATGATCTGAGAACCATCTTCCCCTTTAAAATTCACCTTAATTTACAGAGAATTTACAAAGTTTGAACTCAATATACTCATGGATAATGTATTTATAAGAAATAGAAATTTCATATTTTCTCTATACTAAGTTGTCTCTGAAATACATGTTACCTCAGGTCCAAAGGTCTCCTTGGGTTATTTCGGTGAAGCCAGAAAACATTCATTATACCTCGAGCAGCACCATAGATTGTTTCTGGAAATAACTGTTACTTGATGTGGCAACTGATCCCAGGAGACGAATGGAACATAGAGGAATGACAAAGTTCAAGTTAACTTGTGCTTTCCTTTTTACTGTAAAAGAAGAAAATACGAAGGCTTGAAAGAAACTCTGTCCCTGACTTTTTTTAGTGTGTTTTTACTCATATATAATTTTTCTGTAAACTTCTAAGTTGAGAATATTACAAAAAGATATAATGTGCCATTTGATGGCCAGCATAGAACAAAAGGAAATAACGTTGTTTTAAATATTTTCTACTGCAGGGACTGTGAAGGTGGCTCAGTGATAGAGCATTTGCCTTGCATGCTTGAGGCCCTGGGTTCGATTCCTCAGCACCCCATAAGAAAAAATAAGCCATAAGTGGTGCTGTGGCTCAAGTGGTAGAGTGCTAGCCTTGAGTTGAAAAGCTGAGGTAAACTGCCCAGGCCCAGAGTTCAGGCCCACGACTGGACCCCCCAAAAAAAATCTACTGCAAAGAAACAAAGACATGGAGGTTTTAAAGTGTTTTATGAATGGATATTTTACCCCTGAGATGATTCTTTTGTTGCAGGAGTCAGTTATCAATTCCTTTAGTTTGGTCCTGAGTTCTCCAGAGCAATAAGGTTTCCAAAAAAGCATCCAGTGCGTATGAAAAGCAAAAGGAGCCATTTCTCACACCAATACTCCTTTAAGGAGGGTTCCAATTAAATATCTGGTTTTTTGTTTCCTTTTTTGTTTAGCTGGTGTTGGTTCTGGAGCTTAAACCCAGAGGCTGGACCCTGTCCCTGAACAGTTTTCTTTCCAGCTCACCTATTCCCAAAGCTAGTACTCTACTGCTTGAACCAAAACTCCACTTCTGGCTTTTTCCCTGTGTAATTACAGATAAGACTTTGACAGACTCTCCTGCCTGGTTTGGCTTTAAACTAAGAAAGTAAGAAAGCCAAGTGACATCAACTGTATAGACTTCTCTTTTCAAACGAGAAATATTAGATGAAGTTTATTGTAAAGCTAATATTTGACAATTTTTACTTCCTTTTTTTATTGTGAGCATACTGTACAGAGGAGTTACAATTACATGGGCAAGATAACGAGTGCATTTCTTATCAATCATTGTTGCCTCCTCTTTGTTTCCCCTTCCCATCCCTTCCCATATACCCCCTCCCCCCAGCCGGCCCTCCGACCCCCACCAAAGTTGTAAAGTTCGTTTTTCGACATGACGACTTGTACATCTCATTGTTGCAATGGGTCCACCTGTATCCCTAGTTAAACGATTTTTTTTTAGAGAATATGTCCAGCATTGAATCCATAACATAACTCAACAAAAGTATGTGCACTGCATCTTTTTGGATTTTTTTTTTTTGCTTGGGAAGATTATTGATCTTGTCGTTCCTTTTGGGGAAACTTAAAGTCATATTTTACCTTTTTATAGGTTGTGGGGCATGTACTCTGATCCTGGGTGCTCAGCTACAGCACCACCTCTGGGTTTCTGGTGGTTAATTGAAGGTTACGGTCTCATGGACTTTCCTGAACAGGCTGGCTTTGAACCACAATCCTCTGGTCACAACCTCCTGAGTATCTAGGATTACAAATGTAAACCACCAGCCCCTGGCTCATATTTGCATTTATGTGCACTGAATGACACTGTGTAGACAAAGAATGGAAATTTTAACCAAATGATGACATTAAAATTGAAGTCCTCCTTTTCCATTTTCCTACATTAATGACTCATGAGCTATGGGACCCTTACATTAGCATTCTCTGCCATCTGTATAGGTGTATTTAGTATCAGGAAATGTTCATAGAGAAATATAGCAAGAATGAGATTTTTGGAAAGTAAAGGAGATAAGGTATGAAAGAATAGCATAGGAGATACATTTATCACACAGAGATGAAGAGCTAGCCTAAGAGATTTGGAATGCTAAAGGCAATGAGGTAAAGCCTACTTGACAACTAGTTCTACAATAACCAAAAATGGTTGTCAAGACCAGTTTCTGGTATACCTTAATTACTATCATTTATTCCTTCTATCTGGAGTTATTCATTATTTTCTGTCACAAAAATTAATTAGCCTCTGCCTTTTTGGTGCCATAATGGACCAAAAAAATTTCAAAATCACACTTAGCCTACCCTTCTCTTTGTGATTATCAGTGATGACACAAATCCTGGAATCGTTGAATTTCCAGAATTAAACTTTACCTGGCATCTAAGCACATTCTTAGTATTAATTACTGTGACTTAATGAACAAAACTTTTCAACACAGTATCCTCATATAAGTAAAGTAAATGAATTAGGGACTATTGTCAGGTGTCAGTATGAAAGGAGCAATTATATATTCCAAGTATGGGTTCTTTATTTTGCATTTACTAACTAAATGGTTTATTTGTTTTGTTTTGTTTCGTTTTTGTTCTTTTTGCCAGTCAAGGGGCTAAAACTCAGGGGTAGGGAACTTTCCTGAGCTTTTTTTTTCTTGCTCAATGCTAGCTCTCTATCACTTGAGGCACAGCACCACTTCCAGTTTTTCTTTTATGTGTTACTAAGGAATTGAACCCAGGCTTTTATGGATGCTAGGCAATCACCGTACCTTGAAGCCACATTCCCAGAGCCCTAAATAACTTTCTTAAGATGGCATTACTTTTTCGTTCCGTAACGACGTATCATAATTTTGGCCAGGTGCTAGAAAATGATGTAGAAATCAATACAATAAGTCTAGTAAGGCTGGAGGGACAATGAATAACTGTCACTGTCTAGCCAGAGGGGCTTATCCCATGGAGCTGTTTCAATAAGCTGAGCGAGACAGCTCCTGACCCACAGCCAACCACCAGAATGAGAGGGCCACCTTGGGTTCCAGCCACATGGGGACCAGTACTTTTGAAAGAGAGAGATAACAAAAGTCAGAATTACAATTAAGTCTGGTGCTAATGGCTCAGAATTCTAATCCTAACTACACAGGATGCTGAGATATGAGGATCATGGTTCATAACCAGCCCAGGCAGAAACGTCTGTGAGAACCTTATTTCCAAAGAACCACCAGAAAATCAGAAGTAGTGCTTTGGGCTCAAGTAGTAGAGCACTGACTAACCTTTTGCTGAGGCTTTCGGGAACAGTGCCCATGCCTAGAGTTCCAGCCCCACAACTGACAAGAAGTGAACTTCCTAACACAAGAAGTGGACTGAATAGTATCCATTGTCCTAGGGAGCATGGTATCGAAGTCAGGCAGAGCTTCCTGTGAAGTTGAAGTCATAAGTAGGTCAACTGGCTTCTCTGTGCCTTAGTTTCACCAGCTGCAAAACTTAACATAGTGAAGGATCCTCTTCCTCATGGGGATAGGGTAATGATGAAAGAGAGCCATGTTTTGTTTCATAATCCCACATCTGTTGCACAATTAATAACAGGCCCCAGCTGAGCCCTTTCCAGCTATCTTCCTGTCATTTGCTCACAGAATTGTGGAGAACCTTATCTGAAGGCTGCTCCCTCTGTGCCTAGCCATGCTCCAGATATCCCTCTGTATAAATCCCTTGTTTCCTCACAACTGTCCTGAGAGGATAATGAGGTCTGATGGTTGTGACCCTACCCAGAGCTTCACCTGTGGTCAAGAATCATCTGCTATGATTTTTCTGCCTGCTCAAACTGACTTAAGAAACCATTCAAGCCACATGAAAATCAAAAACCACAAACAGACCAGAGACTGAAACAAGATACAGCTTAAAGACACAAGGCAAATGCAGTATATTTCCATCCCCACCCAAAATATCAAAGAACTCTTTTTTTGTACCTTAATAAAAAATGTTTTTCTAAAAGTTTTTTTTAATTTTTAATTTTTTACTTTAATTTTATTTGTTTTTTTATTAACTTTTTTTTCTTCCTCTCGGAATTTTCATTTTAGGGTATATGTGAGTGTACTTTTTTTCTCTTTTCTTCTTAAACATTTTTTTGTTTAGCTCTACTGACCATTTGCCCTTTGTTTCTTTCCTTCTTACTCTTTTCACTTTTTCTTTTTTTCATCTCCTTTGCCTGACTTAATTGCTATTCTGCTCATCCTCAGATATGCCAATAGTTTATTATTAGACCTTAGCCCCATTGTGTACACACTTAATACAGAAATTTATTACTCAATTTAAAACCTCTTAGCCTTAAATTCCTTAATAGCAGTACTACCCTTTTTACCTGTATAATATTTTAAGCATTTTTATTTTTTAGTTTTTACATCTCCTTTCTATCCATCCCATTCTCTTATTCTATCCACGTTCTTCTCTGAATATTACGTTTTCATTTTGCATAATTTTTAAGTGTTGAACGTCTTAATTTTTATTTTTTGTTTTTCTATTTTTTCTTGTCTTTTTTTCTTTCTCTTTCTTCTTATTTCTCTCTCTCTCTACTATCATTCTATCCACCCTATTTCCCACTTTGAGATTAGGATTGAGTTAAGTTAACTATCCCACTGCCTTTCTATATCCTTATATGCCTATTATTACCCATATCTCTCCCTAAACTTAATAATTTCTGTTTGCCAAATTCTTCTTTGAGGTTTGTAGCCCATTAATACATAGTTGGTTGATGTTGAATAGGTATATCTGTAGAACTAGATTGTATCTGCAGATTTTTAACTGTGCAACTACAGACTTTGGTTGATGCTTGCCTTGAAATAGTGTGCTAGCACAAAACTGGCATTACTTTCATCCCAAATGGGCAGAGCAACCTGGAAAAACACAAGAAAAATGACAAGTCCGGGTATCTCAACTCCCACCCATGATAATGAGAGGTCAGAAAAGATAATCAATAATCCAGAGGAGAGTTCTCAAAGAGCTCTACAAACACTACTGGTAAATATAGTAAATGAAAAGATTGAAAACCTACAAAGGACTCTAAATTAGCATGATAGGGAGAGAGAGGAGGCAAAACAAAGATTAATACAAGAATATCATGAGTGTGAGGAAGCTACACAAAGATTGATACAGGAATTTGGTGAGCAGATTGAGAGCACTCAAAGAGAAATAAAGGAATGTCATGAGCAGGCTGAGATCAGTCAAAGAGAACTACAGGAACTGCGTGAACGTAAAGAAGCTAATCAAAAAGAAATACAGGCATTGAGAGAGTGGGATGAGAATGCAGAAAGATCACTAAAGGCATTCATGGAATCCATAAACAGAAAACTGAAAGAAGTCAGAGAGACCACAAAGGGAATGCTGAATGGAACCCCAACAGAAGGAATAGGAATAACCAATCAAATAAGTGATTTGAGAATAAACACTGAAAACCAAATTAAGGAAGAAAAGAAGTTCATACAAGTTCTAAAACAATGCTGCAACAAAGAATTTGAAGCCATCAAAGCAGACAAACTAGAAGAAAAAGGAATTTAAAACAAAGTATAAAGTCTCTATTGTAGGTTAGACCATGCAGAAGATCAAATCTCGGGGATTGAAGACAGCCTAGATATTATAGAGAAAGAACATACAACTATTTAAGAAAAATCCAAGAAATATGATAAATCTATCCAACATTTGGAAGACACCATCAGAAGGCCTATTCTGAGGCTAATGGGTGTAGAGGAGAAGCTAGAGACAGAAGTTAATGGAATAGGAAATTTGTGTAACAGGACCCTAGCAGAGAACATCCCAAACACGCAAAAAGATAGTCCTATTCAGATAAAAGAAGCTAGTAGAACTCCAAATAGACCAGACCAGAATAGAACATCCCACCGTCAAATTATAAACCACACAGGATCAATTCAGACCAAAGAAAAGATCCTTAAAGATCACAAGGAGAAAAGATCAATCATCTATACAGGGAAATCAATTGGAATCACCTCAGATATCTCAGCGGAAACAATCATAGCAAGAAGAGCCTAGAATGATGGATTCCATGCCCTAAAAACAAACAACTATCAAACAAGAATTTTGTACCCAGATAAACTCTCCTTCTTGACTGGAGGTCAAATAAAAACCTTCCATAGCAAAGAAAAATTGATACAATATATCTCCACAAAACCAGCCCTACAAAACTTTCTTAAAGATGTCCTACACATAGAAAACCAACAAGATCACAATAAAGGCCAAGAAATCGCACCCAAACTGAGAATCCAAGAACCATAAGAAGAACCCAGTTGACTCAGCACCCAAGAAGGTGGATAAAATGGCAGGTACTCCCAAATACCTCTCAATCCTAACTCTCAACATTAACGGACTTAACTCTCTAATTAAGCAGCGTAGACTATCTAGTTGGATTAAAAGCAAGATCCTTCTATCTGCTACCATAAGGAGTCACATCTTGCCCATAAAAACAAACACATTTTGAATATGAAAGGCTGCAACCAAATCTACCAAGCAAATGGCCCCCATAAACAGGCAAGAGTTGCAATCCTAATATCACATAAAATAGACTTCAAATTAAAATTCGTGAGAAGAGATAAAGAAGGTCACTACATACTAATTAAGGGATCTATCCTTCAAGAGGATATTACAATTCTAAATATCTCTTCGCCAAGCAATGGAGCACCCAAATTTATCCAAGAAACACTACTTTCCCTCAAATACGACAGAGACCCAAAGACATTAATTGTTCGGGTATTTAACACACCAGTTTCCCAACTAGATACATCAACTCAGCAAAAACTCAACAGAGAAACCGCAGATCTAAACAACTGCATAGATCAACTAGATTTCACAGACAACTACCGAATATTTCACACAGCAGCATCAGAATACACGTTTTTCTCAGCAGCACATAGAACATTTTCCAAAATAGAACACATTTTAGTACACAAAGCAAACTTGTCCAAATTCATAAATATTGAAGTTATACCTTACATTCTCTCAGACCACAAGGAAATAAAATTAAAACTTAACACCAAAAGACACCAAAGAAAATCCTATAACACATGGAGGCTGAAAAACACACTGCAGAATCACAAGTGGGTCATGGAGGAGATTAGAAAGGAAATTCAAATGTTCATGACCACACAAATTACCAGCTCCTCTGGGACACAGGAAAAGCAGTACTCAGGGGCAAGTTTATAGCTCTGAGTTCCTACATCAACAAATTCGAGAGATCTGAAACCCACCATTTGATGAGACATCTGAGCCTCCTTGAAAAAAGCAGCAAGATAATCCCCCATCTACTAGACGGTAAGAAATAATTAAAATTAAATCAGCATTAAATGAATTAGAATGCAAAAAAACCATCGAAAGGATCAACAAAACAAAGATTTGTTACTTCAAAAAATTAACAAAATTGACAGACTCTTAGCAAATCTTATCAGAAAAAGAATATAACAAACCCAAATAAATAAACTCAGAATCAACCAAGATTCAGAATATTATAAGGAAATATTTCTCAAAACTTTATGCTAATAAGTTTGAGAACTTAGCAGAAATCAACCTTTTCCTAGCAAATATTGACATGCTGAAACTAAACCAGGATTAGTTAAACCATTTAACAGGCCCATATCAAGCATTGAAATAGAAACCACAATAACAGAGCTCCCATCTAAGTAAAGACCAGGACCAGATAGCTTTAGAGCAGAATTCTATAAGGCCTTCAAAACACAGCTCACACCAATACTCCTCCAAATCTTCAATGAAATTGAAAGAAAAATTCACTACCAAACACATTCTATGAAGCCATCATAAGTCCCATCCCCAAACCAGGCAGGTACTCATCACAGAAAAAGAACTATTTACCCATTTCTTTGATGAACATTGATGCAAAACTTCTCAACAAAATTTTGGCCAATCGATTTCAACAATTCATCCAAAAAATCATACACCACGATCAAACAGGATTCATTTCAGTGAGGAAAAGCTGGCTCAATATACAAAAATCAATTAATATAATTCATCACATCAACAGGAGCAAGGGTAAGAACCACATAGTTATCTCAATAGATGCAGAAAAAGCATTTGACAAGATCCAACTCCCCTTTATGATGAAGGTTCTGGAAAAACTAGGAATCCATGGAACTTTCCTCAATATAATAAAGACTATATATGACAAACCTACAGCCATCATTAAACTTAATGGTGAAAAACTAAAGCCATTTCCTCTTAACTCAGGAAAGAGACAAGAATGTCCACTCTCTCCACTTCTCTTCAATCTAGTATTAGCATGCCTAGCTACTGGAATAAGACAAGATGCAAATGTAAAGGAGATCCAAATATGAAAAGAAGAAGCAAAACTCTCCCTCTTGTCATGATCTTGTATTTAAAGAATCCCATAGACTCCATTCCCAAATTACTCAAGCTGATTCAAAACTTTGGCAAAGTAGCAGGGTATAAAATTAACCCTCAAAAAACAATGGCTTTTCTGTATACCAACAATGAGAAAAGTGTGGCTGAAATTAGGAAAGCATCTCCATTTGTAATAACCCACAAAAAATAAAATACCTAGGAATTAACTTAATCAAAGAAGTGAAGGACCTCTATGATCAAAATTTTAAAAACCTGAAAAAGGAAATCAAAAGCGATCTTAGAAAGTGGCAAAAACTCCCATGCTCCTGGATTGGAAAGATCAACATCATGAAAATGGCAATACTTCCCAAGGCTATCTACAAATTCAATGAAATACCTATGAATATTCCAATCTCATGCTTCAAGGAAATAGAAGAGGGAATCCAATAATTCAAAGGGAACAATAAAAGACCCCGAATAGCAAAAATGATCCTCAACAGAAAGAACAGTCCTGGATGAATATTAATACCAAAAATTATATTAAGTGAAGTAAGCCAGGCCCAAAGAAGCATAGGTCCCATGGTTTCCCTTATTTGCAATATCTAGTATAGGTATGAGTCAAGCGGAAAAGGCCAGATAATGTGATGTTAGGAAAATGAACCCTTAAATATGTATTTTAATGTTTTCGTTTCTTTCATGCATGTATTTCTAATGCATTTATAAGATTATTCCTTTATTGCTTTGTATGTCCCTCCCCCACAGTGTAACCCCCGCTTTCACTATATTTGATATCAGTATATCATGTGGAGGAGATGGGGACAAACAAATCGTTTAAGGATTCAGGTGGACCTGTTGCAACAATGAGAAGTACAAAATGTCATGTCAAAACCAGCTTTACAATTTCGGTGTGTGGGGGGGAGGGGGGTATAATTGGGTGGGGGGAGGGGGGTAAAATTGGGTGGGGGGAGGGGGGAGGCAGGGAAGGGAAGTGAAGGGTAAACAAAGGAGGAGGCTGCAATGCTTGGTAAGAAATGTATGCATTATTCTGCCCATGTAATTGTAGCCCCTCTGTACAGTATGTTCTCAAATAAAATAAAATACAATTTAAAAAAAAAAAAAAAAAAAAAAAAAAAAAAAACAAATTTCAAACTCCAATACAAAGCAATAATAATCAAAAGAGCTTGGTACTGGCACAAGAACAGACCTCAGGACCAATGGAATAGAATTGAAAACCCAGAAATGAACCTACAGACCTATAGCCATCTAATATTCGATAAGGGATCTAACAAAATAGAATGGAAGAAAGAAAGCTTCTTCAGGAAATGGTGGTGACAAAATTGGTTAACTACTGTAGAAAACTAAAACTAGACCCTTATATATCACCCTGCACCAGAATCAACTCCAAATGGATGAAAGACCTCGATGTCAAAGCAGACACTCTGAAAACATTACAGGATGGAATACAAAAAATCCCAGGTCTACTTGGCAAAGGCTGAAATTTTCTTAATAGAGACCCAGAAAAACAACAAATCAAAGAAAGGTTGGACAATTAGGATTGCATGAAATTGGAGAGCTTCTGCATGGCAAAGGCATAGCTAGCAAGATCAATAGAAAGACCACGGACTTGGAGAAAATCTTCATGAGCCATACAACTGACAAAGGTCTCATATCTAAAATAAATCCCCCAACAACAAATCTTAAAAGAAACAACTGCCCAATAAATAAGTGGGCTAAAACCTTAAAGAGAAACTTCTCTGAAGAGAAAAGAAGGATGGCCAATAGACACATGAACAAATGCTGAACCTCTCTAGCCATAAAAGAAATGCTAATCAAACAACTTTGAGATACGACCTCACCCCAGTTAGAATGGCTATAATCAAGAACTCTGATAACAACAGGTTCTGGAGTGGATTTGGACAGAAGGGAACTTTATTGCAGTGTTGGTGGGAGTGTAAATTTGTTCAAACACTTTCAAAAGCAGTATAGAGGTTCCTCAAGACTCCACATAGAGCTCCCCTATGACCGAGGCAATCCCACTTTTGGGCATTTACCCAAATGTTCACAAACAAGACCACATTAAAGCTACCAGGACAACTATGTTTATTGCAGCATTATTTACCATAGCTAAGATATGGAACCAACCCAGATGCCCCTGGGTAGATGAATGGATCAAGAAAATGTAGTATATATACACAATGGAATTCTATGCCTCCATCATAAAGAATGACAGTGCTCCATTTGTTAGGAAATGGAAAGACTTGGAAAAAATTATATTAAGTGAAATAAGCCAGGCCCAAAGAATCATAGGTCCCATGGTTTTCCTTATTTGCAATAACTAGTATATGTCTGAGTCAAGCAAAACAGGTCAGATAAGTTGATGTTAGGGAAATGAACCTTTAGATATGTATTCAAATTTTTTTCTTTCATACGATTGTTTCCAGTACATTTATAAGATTATTTCTTTGTTGCTTTTTATGCCCCTCCCCCACAGTATAATCCCTGCTTTCACTGTATTTGACGTTGTTATAATTTATGGAGCATGGAAGGGAAAAAACAAATCGTTTAAATAGAGATTACAGGTGGACCCATTGCAACAATGAGACATAGAAGTCGTATGTCAAAAATGAACTTTACAACTTTGGTAGGGGGAGGTGGAGGGAAAGGTATGGAGGCAGGGAGAGGATGGGATGGGAAGAGGAAACAAAGGAGGAAGCTACAATGCTTGATAAGAAATGTACTCATTATCTTGCCCATGTAATTTTAAACCCTCTGTACAGTATTTTCACAATTAAAAAAAAAAAAGAATCGGCTGCTGTTGACTAAAAGTTTGGGATAATCCATCTAAATTGATGACTGCGCATGTTGCTACATGTCTGCCATCCCAACTACAGAGGACCAGGTCTGGTGGAGCATACATGTTACAGATAGGAGGACCTTGATCCAGCCCAGCCAGAGCATATATTGAGGCTCTGTTTCAGAAATGCCCAAGACAGAAAGGTGGCTCCTCAGAGCCAGGGAGTGGACACAAGTAGGGGGTCATGGTGCCCCCAGAGGGGTGTCTAACCCAGGGTAGGGGTAGTTTTGGGCCAGCCACTCACATGTACTGCTATGAAATGTTGCTTGAGGCTGCTGCAGGTGGGGCGAGCAGCGATGGCAGTTGCATTGCAGACACATAGCCTCAGAGCCAGGGACCAGGTTGGGCTTTATGCAGCCCGGCAGGGTGCCATGGCCTGATGTCTGAAATCCCGAACCATGTGCAGGGAGGGCGCTGGGGCATGGGCAGCTATCTCATTTCGTTCTATATTCCAAAGTTGCCTTGAATCTCTTCCTCACCACTCAGCCATCTCTACCTTCCTCAACTGCTGGTAGTGGTGTAAACTAACAGCGGGAATCCCGGTGCTACCTGGCAGCATGGAATGTGAGCGTGGCCACCATTCTTATATCTCACTGGTCAGAAAGTACCATGAAATAATGGTGGAGTGGCCAGAATCCTGTGATGCAAGCAGCATGGGCGGAGTCAAGAAGATAGCAGTCCTTTTCCTGGGTAACAATGTCCAATTCAGTTGGAGACAAGAGGGTGACCTGCTTTAGCCAGATGGCTGCACAGATTGTTGTGTATGTCTGTTTGTTCCCAGTCCCAGACGTTGAATTGAGGATATGGGTACAGTCTGTGAGCTGCTTTGGCTCAAGGCTGGCCTTGCACACTGGAGCCACAGGGATTCTGGCTTTGTTGGCCCTGAAGTTGGACTTTCCTGACTAGGGTGACTTCGACCATGATCCTCCCATCACAGCTTTGTAAGTATCAAGGAAGACTGCTGAGAGCCACTGGTGAGTGCCTAATCATTGGTCTTATTGATGTTCTTGGACAGAATGGTGAGTTCCCTATTCTCGAGTTTAAGTTGTGGGAGCTGTAGCCCATAGTTTGAATCCTGGTTCTGCCACTTCCAAATGGAAGGAGATCCTAAGAAACTTAATCCTGTCCATATGATTACCAATGGAATATAATGTATGTCATGATTGAAAGAGCAGTTCCTGAATGATTCTAGGATAAAATTATATACAATTATGTTATAGGAAACTGATCGATGTGAGTTAATTCTTTATGAAGCATTTAAACAATCACATTCATAAAACGGAATCATAATGCAATACTTAAGAAATACTATTACAGGACTGGGATTGGAACCTATGGACTTGGTAACTCTGTTGCACTGTGTGGCAAGGGGAAACTGGCCTCCTTGAAGTCAAGAAATTCAAGTCTGTTCCTTAGGCCTGAAATAAATCCCCACCACTAGAAAACATCCTATTCATGTACAATTTACATATGATTTATATTTATATACATATGTTGACTCCATATTGCATTCAGTGCAGTTATTTTATTTTTTTGTTTTATTCATATATTGACCATTTATTTTGACTATTATGGCACATAAAAATTGATTACATTGTTTACATAAGATATAGGTCTGCATATGTATTCCACTTCATACCTGACACCCAGGACTTTCACAGAAAAGGAAAACATGTGTCACCATCAACTTCTTATTCCATAATTCATTTTTGGGGAGTGCTGGCATCTGAACTCACGCCTACAAGCCTACAAGGCCCAATTCATGAATGGGTGAGAGTTAGTACACCATCCTGGGGCAAACTGAGCTGACAGGCTGTTCCCAGGACCTGAGATCAAGCCACAGGTGTTAGCAAAATAAGAACAGATTGACATGCAGATGGCAGTACGCTAATAAATATGTACTTTTATAGTTTTTAGAGATGTCTATATATTATTCAGTTATATAGACTATATTCCTTCCAATTACTGGGTATTAATCATGCATCCATGTAATTAATGTTATTGTTTTCATCCTTACACTATTAAAGAAATCAATCAGTGTCCTGAAATTATTGTGTTCCTTTAAGTAATAATATTTTTTATGCTTCACAAATATTAAATAAAATCAATTAACCTCCTGAAATTATGCTGTCTAAATTTCTAGGAGCATCATTCATGATCAACTCATTGAACCTTGACATTGTTAACATTCCATTGTTCTTCCTATGGATGGGAACCATTTTCTTAGTATCTCCTGCCATTGATTGGTGTTAGGAGGGCGATTTGAAATCAGGGCCTATGTTGCCACGTGGGCCTATGGATTCCCAGATAGTCTGTCAGCCCTCAGCAACACAAGGTGAAGTACCTTTTGCAACAGTGTCATTCAGACCCATGAGGGTCACCGTGCAAAGGAAGAAAATATAAAAAGGCCACATTTTTTATATGCATTGTTTTCTCTGCAAGACCTGGGGGACTAGGATCCCAGAAGCAGCTGTAGGTCTAGTGGCTGCACCCCAGACTAGGGTGATCGAAGCTGAGGCACAGTTGCCACAAGCTGACATCAAGCCCGTACTGAGAAAAGTAAAATAAAAAATTTAGCTCCCTCCCTTGCAATTCATGATGTATATTCTTCCAGACTTTGGATTTGAACTCAGGATCTGGGTAAATCAGCAGCAATGTGGATGAAGGGGAAGATCACTGTACTTGAAGATAAGAAATTCAGGCCTGTTTACTAGTCCTGAATTCAAGCCCCAGCCCTGGAAACATACTATTTATATACATTGTAAAGATAGGATTTATACTTACTTATAGGTGTTCAGTCCATACATGTGTGTGGTTGTTCCTTGAATTTTTTGTTTTATTCATTTATTTACCATTGATTGTACTATGATGATACCCATTACGTTTATTACATTGATGACATCCTATCACAGAGCATCTAGATTTGTATAAATGTTCTCCATCTTGTCAGTGTTCTCAGGATCAAAAGGATATTCAAAGAAAAGGAAGACGATTTCACACTTGGCTTCTTACTCCACAACCCACTTGTTGGTAATGCTGGGATCTTAACTCAGGTCCTAGTAGGACCAATTGGCCAATAAGTCAAGGTGAACACACCAAACTGTGAGCAACTAAGGATGTAGGCCATTCACAGGATCTGACATTGATCCCCAGGGTCATCCAGTATAGTCATAAATTCATAATTTAAACATACAATCTATATTGATATACATGTGTAAACAGCATCTTGTATTTATTGAACTTCTCTTTATTTTGTCTCCATTTCATGGAGGTATTGTGTATTTTACTAAATATGGTGACAGGTATAACTTTGCTGACATGGATGACAACCTGTTCCTATGGTTATAGGGTTGCCTATGATTCCTCTTCTTGGTTGAGATTCAGGTCTTTCACAGGAGAGTAAAACATGTGTAACAACTGGCTTCTGACCCAGAATTTGCACAGCACAGAAAACAAGTGCAACGACTGGCTTCTCACACCAGGGTGAATTTTTGGCAGTGCTGGGTTTTGAATTCGGGGCCTAGGAGGCCCAACTGCCAAATCAGTCCATGTGATCACACCAGACTTTGAGCCACTAAGGAGATGGGCTCTTCCCAGGAACTGAGATCCAGCCACAGGGAGGCCAAAATAGTGCTCAATGCATCATTGAAACATGGGATATATATTCACATTCGTGTGTGGACTGCATCGTTCATTGAGTGTACTTATTGTGTTTATTTTGTATGCTATTCATGGATGTATTGTGTATTTTCTTATGTATATGATGACAGGTATAACTGGGCTGACATGGATAACAATTTATTCCCATAACCAGAGGGTGGTCCATGCATTCTCCATCCTAGCTGAGACCAAAGACTTGCACAAGAAAGGAAAACAGAAGCAACAATTTGCTTCTGACATCAAGATGAATCCTTTGGCAGGGCTGGGATCTGAACTCGGGGCCTAGCAGGCCCAATTGGTGAATGAGTCCACATGAGCACACCAGCCTGTGAGCGACGAAGGAGCTATGCATTCTCAGTACCTGAGTTTGAGCCCCCCTGGGGGAAGTGTGCGGAGCACAATAGTCATCCATTCATAAGCTGAAGGTAGAATGCAAATAAGTACATATTTGTATAGAGTAGGATTGATGGTGACCTGTTATGGAATCCAATCTGTGAGTACCTATATTCGGATCTTTCCTGATGCATCCATTTCATGTCTGTGATGATTATTGTCATGCTTCACTAACTCTTCTCTACAAATAATCTATACCCAATGAGTCTTGCATATTATTTCCTACTCACATCACGCATGAACTACTCATTCAAGAATGAGATCAATCGCATGCCATGACACTTCCTAGGTCTAGAAACAAGTATCTCAGGATCACCGGCCATTTCCTCCTCCTAGGCAGACTGAATTCAAGCCTTAGTCCTGGAAAACATACTCCTTATATACATTTTAACGATAGGATTTATATTTCCATTCAGATGTTCAGCCCATATTGTGTTTGGTGCATTTATTCATTTTATTTCTTGTTTTATTCATTTATTCACCATTTATTTTAGTTAATTTGATGACACCTATACCATTTATTACATTGTTTACATCCTATCACATAGAATCTAGATTTTAGATGTGTTCTCAACCATGCCTGGCAGTGATGGAGAACTCAGTGTCTAGCAGGCCCAATTCATGAATGGGTGAATTTGAGCATGGGAGCCTCTAGCCAATGAAGCTCTCAAGTGGTTCCCAGGCGCTGAGATCGACCCTCACTTTTGGCCAAAACAGCGATATATGGATAGGCAGACAGTGGTATACAAATAAATATATATTGTTATAGAGAGCCAGAGCCGTCTATCTATGATTGAATGACACCTACTACGTTCCTACCAACTCTTAGGTATTTATTATACCACCATTGAAGGCATATTATTCTTTTCATGCTTAATGAACTATACGTTAAGATCAATCAGCATTCTAGGATAATTGCATCCAATTTTAGACTAGACGGTTGCATGAACAACTACTCATTCAATTGGTATTCCCATGCATAGGAATGAGTCTCTTGTGTTCTCCTACCATTGATGTCAGGACTGGGATTTGAACCCAGGGCTTATGTTGACAGATTGGCCTATGGCTTCACTGATAGCCCACCAGCCATCAGCAATTGCAGGTCAGGTCCACTTTGTAGCCATGTCATTCAGATCCAGGATGGTCACCATTCTAAAAAAAAAATCATAAAGTGCCAGCCCTCTGCAGCTCACCACTTTTTGTGTTTTCCAGCTTCTTTTTTCTTCCTGCAAGCCCTTTGGGCCTAGGATCTCAGGATCAGCTATGGGTCTGGAGACTGCAACCCAGCCTAGGGAGATCCAAGCTGAGGAAATGTTTCCAGGACCTGAGTTCAAGCACCATGGATGGACAAAAAAATAAAAATATTAATTATTTAACTATATATAAAATAAAGCTCCCTGGTTTGCAATTTCTGCCAGTTTTCTTTCGTAGCCTGGGATTTGAACTCAGGGTGTTGGCAAATTTGTAGCAATGTGAGGGAACAGTTGCCACTACTTGAGTTCAAACCCCGTGCCAACCAAAAATGAAAAACTAAGTCACTGACCTTGGCAGGGGGAGGTAGTTGTGGAGATAGGAGGGAAGGGATGGTAGGGGGAAAACAAAGGAGGAGTCAATAATGCTCAATAGGAAATGTACTCATTACCTTGCTCCTGTAACTGTAATCCCTCTGTAAAACATTTTTGCAATAAAAAAGTACAAAAAAAGAGAAACAATGTCGTTCTCAGAGAAACAATTTAGAAGTAAGGAAGGATGTCTGAATAGCTGTACAAATTCCACACTGCTTTTTTTTAATGTTCAGTATGGAACTGAGTAAACATAAATGCTTCCATTAAAAAAAAAGAAGTCACTGTCTTGGAACTGGGGCCAGTATTTCTGCCATTGCTAGGATTTGAGATCACGGACCAGGTCACTCTTTTACACCATGGTTGAAGGTGAAGTTCACTGTCCTTGAGGAAAAGAAATTCAGGCTAGAGTTCCCAGGGCCTGAATGAAGGCTCTGCAATGCAAAAAATGTTTCTATCCATGTTTAATATATTATATACACTTATATATGTATGTTAATTTCATATTATGATTTTTATTATTGATTTTGTTTTTTATTTATCTTGTATTCATTTATTGATTGATTATTGTATTTAGTATTATTATACACATAATATTTATTACAATTAGCAAATATATAATAAAATTCTATACAATAATTTAGGATATTTACTCATTTTTATTAATATTTTATTAAGTGTTGAAACATAATACATAATTAAATGGAAGCATTTGTCACAGTATTCACATGTTTAGAGTCTCTCCCAAGTATGAGCTTTGTACAATCTTTGAATATCTTCCTATTGGGATTTTTTTAAATGATTTATAGTCAGAAATCTTTTCCTGGGGATACGCAAGTGAGGGATAAAATTGTAAGAGTGGGACTAGAAATGTGGCTTAGTAGTAAAGAGCTCGCCTAGCATGCAGGAATGCCAGGGTTTAATCCTCAGTGCCACATACTCAGAAAAAACAGAAGCTGTGGAGTGGCCTAAGTGGCTAACCTTGAGGAAAAGGAGCTCAGAGACAGTACCCACGCCCTAAGATCAATCCCAAGACTGCCAAAAACAATAGACGAGATGTCAGTGGCTCACACATGGAACTCTAGCTTCTCAGGAGGCTGAGAGCTGAAGATCACAGTTCAAAGACAGCCTAATCAAGGAAAGCCTGTTAGACGCTTATCTCCAGTGAACCATGAAAAGACCCCATGTGGCACTGTGGCTCAAGTGGTAGAGTGTTCGCCTTGACCTGAGGGGCTAAGGGACAGTGCCCACGCTTGAGTTCAAGACACATTATTGGGGAAAAAAGTGAAGGTTAATCCAGGTACTTTTCTTATTTGCTAATTATGAGATTATTCCTTGGAAAATGAACACTGATGTATACCAGAATTGGAGTCAGAGCTTAAGGTTCAAGTGTAACACATCCATATGCCCAGCCTCTCAGACTGTAGCATTGTAATCTTGTGTCCTACAGGGTTCTGAAAGGTCAATGTTGAAAGGCTTAATATGCTCCCCAAGCCCTTTGTGATAAGTAGTTGACTTGTATTGTCAAGGTCATTACAGTTCTGAACAGCAGAACACCAGTAGTTCAAGCCCATCATCCTAGCTCAGGAGGCTGAGGTCTGAGGATCACAGGGTGAAGCCAGCCAGGCAGAAAAGTCTATGACACTCTGATTTCCACTTCTGAAATATCAGATATTCAAGAGCTTCCTGTGTTTCCTTTGCTGATGAGAAGTACTTGCAAACTAAATGTTCTTGGAGTTTTGAGCTATAGAAGCAAGAAATAAATATTATTGACCAATCTTGAGTTCAGATGAAGTTCTCAGGATCCAAGCCCTAGCCCTGTTAGCAGGAAGAACTCCAGTGTAACACTGATTTGAAGGACAGAAAACAGTTTCAAATGCCAGGCTAGGTGCAGAAACCAGGCCTACAGGATTAGGAGGCAGAATGTACACATTCAACAGGTAAGTGATCGGCAAAACCACTTCATTTATTCCAGGCACTGCCAGCAATGGGAAGAAACCTGAAACATTTGTTAGAGTTACACCAGGGTCAGGCTTTTGTCAGCCTCGTCAAACAATGACTGATTAACCTTCCTCCCATAGGTGAAGGGAGTTAACAATGGAGAGCCAATTTAGTCGGGGAGAAGGGAGGAACAGAGTAGAAAAACCCTGCTCTCTGGTCTTAGGGAGTGGGCTTTTGACTATCTGTCAGATGTGAAGGCCCTTCTTCTACCTCTGCCAGTCCTTTCTCCTTCCTTCATTCTCTACATGATTAATGCAAATCCCCAGACCCACTAGAGTCAGGGTTGTTTCTCTTCTTTCTCCAAGCACCGGAGTTAGAACCTGGCTCTGCCCAATTGTCTCTGGGGCCCTAGGCTACCTGAGAAGTGGGAAAGAGACAGTCTTCCTGCTCTGTGCTTGTGTGAAGGCGATGCTGGTGTCCTGGCACACTGCATAAGGCCTAATGACTGGGAAATGTTCCCTTCTTTCCTCCTGAAATCCAAGACCAGATTCATCTATCATCTTTCTTTCTTTCTTTCTTTCTTTCTTTCTTTCTTTCTTTCTTTCTTTCTTTCTTTCTTTCTTTCTTTCTTTCTTTCTTTCTTTCTTTCTTTCTTTCTTTCTTTCCTTCTTTCTTTCTTTCTTTCTTTCTTCCTTCCTTCCTTCCTTCTTTCCTTCCTTCCTTCCTTCCTTCCTTCCTTCCTTCCTTCCTTCCTTCCTTCCTTCCTTCCTTCCTCCTTCCTTCCTTCCTTCCTTCCTTCCTTTCAGGTGGTTCCCAGGTGCTGAGATTGAGCCTCAGGTTTGGCCAAAACAGTGATACATGGATAGGCAGACGGTGATATACAAATAAATATATATTGGTAAAAAGTGCCAGAGACGACTATGTATTATCGAATGACATCTACTACTTTCCTACCAACTCTTTGGTATTTATTATACTTCCATTGAAGGAATATTATTCTTTTCATGCTTAATAAACTATTAGTGAAGATCAATCAGCATCCTAGGATTCTTGCTTCCAATTTTAGACTAAACCAATGCAGGAACAACTCTTTCAATCAGTATTCCTATGCATGGGAACGAGTCTCTTGGGATCTCTGACACTGGTAGGTGTCAGGACAGGGATTTGAACCTGGGGCCTATGTTGACAGGTGGGCCAATGGCTTCCCTGATAGCCTACCAGACTTCAGCAATGGCAGGTCAGGTGCACTTTGCAGCTGTGTCATTCAGAACCAGTAGGGTCACACTGCAAAGAAAAAAATTATACCCCCCCAACCCTCTGCATCTCACTACTTTTGGTGCTGTTCCACTTTTTTTTATCTTCCTGCAAGCCCTCTTGGCTTGGGATCCCAGTATTAGCTGTAGGTCAAGAGGCTGCAGCCCAGCCTAGGCATATAAAAACTTAGGCAGTGTTGCCATGATCTGAGTTCAAGACCCATGGTTGGCAAAAAAAGAACAAACAAACAAATAAATAAATAAATTATTCATTTATTTAACTAAATTAAAAAAATGGAATTTCTGCTAGTTTTATTTCCTATCCTGGGATTTGAATTCAGGGTCTTGGTAAATCTATACCAATGTGAGGGAAAGTGCAGAGTCGCCACTACTTTAGTTCAAACCCCGTGCCAAGCCAAAATTAAAAAATTAAGTCACTGATCTTGGCAGGGGGAGTTAGTTGTGGAGATGGGAGGGAAGGGATGGTAGGGGGAAAACAAAGGAAGAGGCAACAATGCTCAATAGGAAATGTACTCCTTACTTTGCTCATATAACTGTAACCTCCTGTACATCATTTTTAGAATAAACATCATACAAAAAATAAACAATGTAATGCTCAGAGAAGCACTTTGGGGGTAAGGGAAAGATGTCTGAATAGGTGTACAAAATTTTACACTGCTTTTTTTTTAATGTTCAGTATGGAACTGAATAAACATAACTGTTTTCATCCAAAAAAATTGTCACTGTCTTGGAAATGGGGTCAGTATTTCTGCCATTGCTGGGATTTGATCTCACATTCCAGGTAACTCTTTTGCACCATGGGTAAAGGCAAATTCAGGCTAGAGTTCGCAAGGCCTGCAGTAAGGCCCTGCAATGGAAAAATATTTATGATATATACTTACATAGGTATGTTTATGACATATTATGATTATTGTCACTGTTTTTTATTTCTTTTATTTTTATTTTATTCATTTATTCATTGTTTAATGTATTTAGTGTTATTACATACATAATATTTATTACATTTTGTACATCTACTATAAAATTATACACAATAATTTAGGATATTGACTCATTTTTCATTAATACTTTATTAAGTGTTGAAACATGATACATAATTAAATGGAGGCATTTGTCACAGTCATCACATGTTTAGAGTCTGTCCCAAGTATGAGCTTTGTCTTATTCATCTTTGGACAACTTCCTACAGGGATTTGTTTAGATGATTTATACTCAGAGGCTTTTTCTTGAGGATAGGCAAGTTGAGGGGTAAAATAGTAAGAGTGAAGCTGGGAATGTGGCTTATAGGTAGAGAGCTTGCTCAGCATGCATGAATGTCACGGTTTAAATCCTCAGTGCCACATACTCAGAAAAACCCAGAAGCTGTGGAATGGCTCAAGTGGTAGAGTGCTAGCCTTGAGAAAAAGAAGCTCAGAGACAATACCCTGGACCTACGTTCAAGCCCCAGAACTGGCAAAAATATCAGGCCAGATGCTGGTGGCTCACACCTACAACACTAGCTAATCAGGAGGCTGAGACCTCAAGACCACAGTTCAAAGACAGCCTAGGCAAGGAAAGCCTGTTAGACTCTTACCTCCAATGAACCACCAAAAGACCCCACATAGAGCTGTGACTCAAGTGGTAGAGTGTTCACCTTGAGCTGAAGGGCTTAGGGATAGTGCCCAGGCTTGAGTTCGAGACACATACCTGGAAAAAAAGTGAGGGTTAATCAAAGTACTTTTCCTATTTGTTAATTGTGAGAACATTTTCTGGAAAATGAATGCTGCTGTACACCAGAATTGGAGTCAGAGCTCAATATTCAAGTATAGCAGATCCATATGCTCAGGCTCTCTGTCTCTAGCATTATAACCTTGTGTGCTACAGGGTTCTGAAAGGTCCAATGTTGAAAGGGTTCATATGCTTCCCAAGCCCTTTATGATGAACAGTTGACTTGTATTTTCAATGTCATTACAGTTCTGCACTTAGCAGAGCTACAGAAGCTCATGCGTGTCACCCTTGCTGAGGTCTGAGGATCACAAGGTGAAGACAGCCATGGCAGGAATGTCTATGAGGCTCTGACTTCCACTTCACCACACACAAAGCAGAAAGGGACTCATGTGGCAGAGAGCTAGCCTTGAGACAAAGGAGCCCAGGGACAGAGCATAGATCGACAATTAAGATCCAAAGACCTGCAAAACATTTAAAGCAAGGACAGAAAAAGAAGGAAAAAGACAGTAACTCCCTTTGGGTTTGATCAATCTATTTCTATCTTGGAAGCTCCTGAGGAGCTAGTAGGACAAACACCAAAGAAGTACATGGACTAGGAGAGCAGGTCAAGTTCAAGGTTCAAGTGTAGCAGATCGATCTGCCCAGCCACTCAGGTGAAGATTGTAATCATCTTGTGTCCACCAGTGGGCTTCCAAAAGGTCACATGTTCAAGAATTCCTAGGTTTCCCTTGGTGATGAGAAGTTACTTGCACTCTAAATGTTCTTAGCGTTCTCAAGCTATAGAAGCAGGAAAGAAACATCATTCACCCATCCTGGGTATAAATGAAGTTCTCAGGATCCAAGACCTAGCCCTGTTAGCAGGAAGAACTCCAATGTAACTCTGTATTTGATGGATAGGAAACAGTTTCAAAAAAACAGGCTAGGTGCAGAGATCTAGGCCTGCAGGATTAGGAGGTAGAATGTACACACTCAACAGGGAAGTGAGCTGCAAAACTACTTCATTCATACCAGGCACAGCCAGCAATGGGGGGAAATCTGAAATATTTGTTAGAGTCACATCAGGGTCAGGCTTTTCTCAGCCTCTTCAAACAATGACTAATTATCCTTCGTCCCACAGGTGAAGGGAGCTTCACACTATGTTTAGGTTACCAATAGAGAGCCAGTTTAGTGGGGGAGTCAGGAGGAACAGAGTAGAAAAATCCTGCTTTTTGGTCTTAGAGAGTGGGTTCTTGACTCTCCATCTGTCAGATTTGAAGGCCCTTCTTCTACCTCTGCCAGTCCATTCTCCTTCCTTCATTCTCCACATCATTAATGTAAATCCCCAGTCCAAGGAGAGGCAGGGTCCTTTCTCTTCTGCCTCCAAGCACCTGAGTTAGAACCTGGCTCTGCCCTCTTGACTCTGGGGCTCTACACTGCCTGAGAAGTGGGAGAGAGACAGTCTTCCTGCTCTGTGGTTATGTGAATGCAATGCTGGTGTCCTGGCACACTGCAGAAAGCCTCATGGTGGGGAAGTGTTCCCTTCTTTCCTACTGACATCCAAGACCAGATTCACCTATCATCTATCCATCTATCCATCTATCTATCTATCTATCTATCTATCTATCTATCTATCTATCTATCTATCTATCTATCTATCTATGTCTGTCTGTCTGTCTGTCTGTCTGTCTGTCTGTCTGTCTGTCTGTCTGTCTGTCTATCTACCTACCTACCTACGTAGTATCTCTTTGGCAGTTCTTGGGCTGAACTCAAGGCCTGAGCACTGTCTCTAGCACTCTGCTACTTGAGTCACAGCACCAATTCTGGCTTTTTCTGTGTATGTGCCAGTTTGCTAGGCAAACACTCTCTCACTAATCCACATTCCCAGTCCCCTCATCTTTTTCTTAATGGTAGTTTTTACATAAGTTTGCTACATTTTTCATCCCCAAGTTAATTTTTCTGAATACCTGTTATAACTATGAACCCTGATCTTCTCTTCCCCTGCCTGATTTGTGACTGTTCCTGTGTTGGCCTCATAATAAAATGTAAATAAAGGCGGCTGAGAGCTTAAGTGTGCATCATATAAGGATGCAGGCATGGAGCCCTGGAAGAGAAATGTGATGGGTCTGAAATGCGCAATGAGCATATCTGAAAAATAAATCAGTAAGTAAAAGCAGAAGCATTGCATGTGGTCTGTTTGCAATCAGGGAAGTAATAAACACACATAAGATGGCAGAAGGACACTGATATATAACTTGGCCTTTTCTTTTTGGACTTTTTGTGGGCATCCCAGGGCTTAAACACGGGGCCCAATGCATTCCTGAGCTGTTTTGCTCAAGGCTGAGGTTCTACCACCGCCACAGCTCCATGTCCAGCCATCTGGTCTATAATTGGACATAAGCGCCTCCCAGGGTTTCCTGCGTGCTCTGGACAGTGTCTCCTGCTTGGGTTTCTCTCTCAAAGCTGGAGCTCTACCCTCTGGGACACTGCTCCACTTCTGGTTTTCTGGTGGCTTATTGAGGATAAGAGGTTCACAGACTTTCCTGCTCAGGCTGGCTTTGAATGGTGATCTCCTGAGGAGGATTTAAGCAGCTTTCCTTAGGGATTCACTGAGATGCTGCTCCACAAAACCTTTAGTCTAAATCTCAAGAGGATCTAGAGAAAAACAGAAACAGTAAGATGATTCTAGTGTGTTCTAGATACTTAAGGGTGTAGACAAAAAACGTTCATAATTATTAGGCCATTTTATAGACAAAAGGAGCAATGCAGACAGTGTGAAAATCGCTCAAGGTTTCAGTCCTCTCCTCCTGAATCAGTAAATTCACTGCAGCTCAATGCTAAGTGACAGAAGTGGCATGTCCTGTGAACATTTGCTCCAAAATCCTGGGACACTCATTTCTCATTTTTGGCTTCAAACCTGTGGCCAGAGGGGAAGATGAGGAGAGAAAATCATTCTCAAAGAAAGCAGTTATAAAGAATATTGGGTAGTTTACTTACAAATTCAAACCATTGGAATGACCCTAATAAGAAGTCAGATGTCCAGAGTAATAAATGAAGAAGAAAAGAAAGGCAGGTGTCAGTGCCTGCTTACTGTAACTCCAGCTCCTCAGAAGGCTAAGACGTAGAGAACTTTACTTTGAATCCAGCCAGTGTAGGAAAGTTGACACTATTATATCTATGAGATCAGAGAATAAATCAGAAATGGCGCTGTGATTGAATTTTAATGTGCTACCTCTTAGCAAAAGGAGTTCAGGGAAAATGGCTATGGTTCATGTCCAACCCCAGAATATGCCCCCCCCACCAAAAAAAAGATCGTGTAGCTCCATCTATTTGTATATGGATGGATATATCCCTATAGGTGAATCTCCAGAGTAGCTATGATGAATGGCACTGAACAAGGAAATTTGTTTTCAATACAATGATTTCATAGCACAGAGAGGGCTTTCAAGACATTGCATGTTCCGGGGCTCCTCTCCCTGTTCCCAGTGTAGCCTGAGGGTTTCTCTGCATCCCAGACCTGTTGGAAGAAGTCTTTCATTGTCTGGACAGGCAGACAAAAGGCCTCACTCTTGTATAGCTGTGTAACAAACAACTCCATCTGGGCCAATTAGTGAGGATGAGTGTGGGTAGGCTCTGAAGGTCAGAGAAAAAGGCCTCTTTGAACCCAAGCTATCTCTCTCAACAGTGCTCTGTTTTGACAGAATGCCTTCATTTATGCCACCACCGTTGGCAGGCCAACTTTTCTGCACTTATCTTGCCTTTGAGAGACTATATTCCGGTGTTCAGATACAGTGTTCAGTATAATTCAGGAGTCCTTCTGGCAGACAACTAGGGCACTGAACCTAATAAAATTTTTAATTGCAGTCGATGATGGGCCTATGTTGCCTCTCCTATGTATATGGGACCTTGGGAAATCCAAGCACATGTCGGATATCACAAAGCTTCCTAGAGCTGGTGAAGCTCATCAGGTTTTGAAACATATGACCTCTCCTAGTTGGGCCCTGGGTGGCTAGATTTTGGGGTTGAACACAGGTCCTGGGTGCTGAACATGAGCTCAGTGCAGAAGCCCAGTGCTCTACTATTTGATGTCATAGCTTCACTTCTGGTTTGTGTGTGTGTGTGTGTGTGTGTGTGTGTGTGTGTGTGTGTGTCCATGTGCACGCATGCATACACCAGTCCTGGCGATTGAACTTAGGACCTAAGCAGTGTACCTAGTTTCTCTTGTACAAGGATATCTCTCTCCCACTTGAACCACAGAGACACTTCAGGCTTTTTTCTAGTGATGTGGTCCTGAGAAATCATGCCCAGGGTTTCATATATGCAAAGCACTCTACCCCTAAGGCCCATTCTCAGCCCTCTACTTCAGATTTTGTAGTTTGTTTCTGCTTTTTCTTGTTGTTGTTGTTGTCTGTTGTAGCATTTAAAGTCTGGACCTGAGTGCTGTCCCTGAGCTCTTCAGCTCTAGTCTTGTGCTCTACCACTTTAGCTACAGCACCACTTCAGGTTTCCCTGAGGTTCATTGGAGTTCAGTGTCGCAAGGACTTTCCTGCCCAGACTAGCTTTGAATCATGATCTTCAGATCTCATCCTCCTGAGTAGCTAGGATTACAGGCATGAGCCACAAGCACCAAACTTCCACTTCAGGTTTCTTAGTGGTCAATTGGAGATAATAGTCTCATGGGACCTTTTGTGTCTGAGATAGTTTGGAACCGAGATCCTCACATCTCATCTTCCTGAGATGGCAGGATGACAGACCTTAGCTATAGACACCTAGGCTGTGGCACTCTGCTGCAAGGGGGTCCTTGTATCCACGAGGTGGAGGGCTATCCATGAGCCCAGAGGTAAAGGTCAGTGCCTAAGCCCCAAGTTCAAGGTTCATGACTGAGAAAACCAGAACAAAACAATTGTCGGCATGAGACAACTCACTAGACTTCAATAATACATAATTTTGTCCATGCCATGGGGACACATCTGAGCCACAATGTTCTTTTTTAATCAAACTTCTTTTTTTCTTTATTATGAAAATACCCTACAGAGGGGTTACAATTACATCGGCAAAGTATTGAACACATTTTTTAGTAAACATTGTTGCCTCCTCCTTTGTTTCCCCTTCCTATCCCTTCCCCCTCACTCCCCCCCCCAACCAAAGTTGTAAAGTTCGTTTTTAGATGTAATGAATTGTACATCTCATTGTGGCAATGTGTCCACATGTTTCGCTATTTAAACGATTTGCTTTTTCCCTTCCCCTCCACAAATTATACCAACATCAAATACAGTGAAAATAGGGGTTATACTGTGGGGGAGAGACCTACAAAGCAACAAATAAATCATCTTACAAATATGTTAGAAACAACCGCATGAAAGAAAAAATATTTGAATCCTTATGGTGTTGTTCATTTCGCCTAAGAGCAACATATATAACATTTTCTGCTTGTCTCAGGCATATACTAGTTATTGCAAAGAAGTAAAAGCATGGGACCTATGTTTCTTTGAGCCTGTCTTACTTCACTTAATATAATTTTTTCCAAGTCTTTCCATTTCCTAACAAATATGGCAATGTTATTTTTTTTCTTTTGGAGGCATAGATTTCCGTATTATATATATATATATATATATGTCACATTTTTTGTCTGCAAAATCATCTCAGTTGTGGAGCTCTTACAAGGACCAGATGAATGAATGCACCCTGTGAAGGACACAGCACGTGAAACTCTTCGCATGACTCAGCACACAGCACCCAATGCAGGATTCAGCACAGTGCACCCTGTAAAGGACTCTGCAAACTGCACCCTGTAAAGGACTCAGCACAGATCACCTTATGAAGGGCTCAGCACATAGCTCTATTCCACAAATTGTCATTAGAATTAGGGTGGTTTCATCTGTATCACTCTTCTTTGAGGAACATTTCAAAAACCACAAAAGATCACATCTAATGGTTTAGAGGGGTGTATTTTTTAGGGGGGTTACCCATGGGGCTTGAACTCAAAGCATGTGGATACTGTTCTAATACCATTTGCTCAGGGCTAGAGCTCTGCCACTAGGAGCCACATTTTAAAGAGTCTCACAGACTTCCTGCCAGGGCTGGGTTTTAAAGCCCCTAAACAGCTAGGATGATGGGGTTAAGCCAGCCATCAGTGTCTGGTTCCCTGCAGCTGGGTTGCAGTGGTTTCCATATGGCTAAGTCAGGTTAGGTGGCAGCTGTCAGCGCCAGACTCCTAGCTTGCTCTGTGATGATGTATTTGAAGTTCTGTCCTTATATCATTGCAGGTAGAATGTTCTACCTTGTTTTTGGCGGCAGTCCTGGGGCTTGAGTAAAGGCTTAGAAAATGTTCCTAAATATTGGTGCTCCAGGCTCACATTCAATTGATTGAAAAACAGCAGAACTTCTGGATTTTCTGTTTAAGTGGCACTGAGAAATCCAACCCAGGGCTTCTTGCTTGCTAGGCAAGCACTCACCCAACGAGCCCCAGGAGTGAACGAGGTATAAATAGATAGAGCTTCCTGTATATAAGTATTATATACACAAAAAGAGAGATGTCTGTATATTATTGAATTATAGATAATATTACTACCAAATATTAGGTTTTAAATTATGTCTCCATTTAATGATGTTCCCAGTTGAACAATTAATAAAGCATTAATTAATAATTACTCAATATCCTGTTATTATTTATCATATATGTACATACATCCATACATATAATTACATATTTTATAAATGAGACAAATTAAATTATGCAGCGTGTGTTACAACCAATTATTAGGTATTTAATTATGTCTCCATGTAATTTTTATTCTCTTAATGCTCAAAAAATATTAATTAAACTCAATGCAAGTCCTATAATTATTGCATCTAATTTTATGCCAGAATGATTCACTACTAATTCAATCTTTCTTCCACCTATGTCATTTCTTTCCTTTATGACATCCTATTTCATAGCATATAGATTTGCATATAATTTATACATCCTACCTGTCACCGAGCACTTTCAAAGAAGAGGAAAACGTGTCACACTCGACTTCTCACTCCATGATTACATTTTTGGCAGTGCTTGGATCTAAACTCAGGGCCTAGAAGGCTCAGTTCATGAATGGATGACTGCCAACACAGCAGCCTCTAGCCAATTCAGCTGCCAGGCAGTTCCCAGGCCCTGAGATCGAGCCCTGTATGTTGACTCCATATTGCACTTAGTGTAGTTATTCATTTTATTTTTGTTTTATTCATTTACTTACCATTTATTTTATTGACTGTTATTAAACATGAAACATTTACTACATTTATTACATAGGATATGGATTTGCCTATGTATGAAACTTCACACCTGACACCCAGGAATTTCACAGAAAAGGAAAACATGTGTCACCATAGGCTTCTTACTCCACCATTCAATTTTTGTGAGTGCTGGCATCTGAACTCATAGCCTACAAGGCCCAATTCATGAATGGGTGAATGTCAGCACACCAGCCTGGGGCATATAGAGCTTACAAGAAGTTGCCAGCACTTGAGATCAAGCCCCAGGGTTTGACAAAATAAGAACAGATTGACATGCAGATGGTAGTACACAAATAAATATAGATCTTTAAAGAGTGCCAGATATGTCTATACATTCTTCAGTTATATATACTACATTCCTAACAATTGTTGGGTATTTATTATGCCTCCATGTAATTAATATTTTCATTTTCATCCTTAATGAAATATTAATTAAATCAACTACTCTCCTGAAACTATTGCATCCATGTAATTAATAGTATTCTTTTAATGTGTCAAAATATATCCATTAAAATCCATTGGCCTACTAAACTCACTCTGTTTAATTTTATAGTAGTATCATTCAGGAACAACTAATTCAACCTTGACATTCATAACCTTCAATCAGTATTCCTATGTATAGGAACCAGATTATTAGGATCTCCCTGCATTGGTAGGGGTCAGAACCGGGCTTCGAACACAGGGCCTATGTGGCTGTGTTGGCCTATGGCTTCCTTGGTAGCCTGCCATCCTACAGCAATGCCAGTTTAGTAACACTTTTCAGCCATGTCATTCAGACCCAGTATGGTTACCTTGCAAAGAAAACAAGTGTAAAACCTGCAGTCATCGCCAAGTTGCTGATTTTTTGTTGTTGTTTAGTTTTTTTTGTAAAAATAACGTACAGTCGGGTTAGAATTATATGGGCAAGATAATGAGTACATTTCTCATTAAACATTGTTGCCTCCTCTTATGTTTGCCTTTCCCATCCCTTTCCATATACTCCCTGCCCCCCCACCAATGTTGAAAAGTTCTTTTTTCGACATAATGACTTGTACATCTCATTGTTGCATTAGTTCCAGCTGTATCCCTATTTAAATGATTTGTTTTTTCCCTTCTCCTCCACAAATTATACCACCATCAAATACAGTGAAAGCACGGGTTATACCGTGGGGAAGGGACATACAAAGCAACATAGAAGTCATCTTATAAATATGTTAGAAACAATTGAATGAAATAAAAAAAAAAAACTTTTGAAGAGTTACCTTGGGGTTCATTTCTCTAACATCAACTTATCTGACCTTTTCTGCTTGACTCAGGCATATACTAGTTATTGCAAATAAGGGAAATCTTATCTGTGTCATTTTATTTATTTTTATTCTTGTCAGTCTTTGGGGCTCAGGAACCCAGGTTCGGCTGTGAGTCCAGTGGCTTCAACCCAGCCTGCAGTGATCAAAGCTGAGGCAGAGTTGCCATGATCTGAGTACAACCCCTGTGCTTGACAAAATAAAAATAAATAAATAAATACATACATACATACATACATACATACATTAAAAATATTTAAAAAATTATGAGGCTCTGTGGTTTGGAATTGACGCCATTTTTTTCTGCCAGGCCTGGGATTTGAACTCAGGGTCTGAGAAATCTGAAGCATCGTGGGGGAAAGGGAAGCTCACCATGCTGGAAGAAAAGAAAGTCAGGCCTGTTCCCAGGGCCTGAATTCAAGTCCTAGCACTTGAAAAAATATATTTGTATACAATTTAAATACATGATTTGTATTTACAGGTTTAGTGCATATTGTGGTTCATGTAGTTATTGATTTTATTTTGTGTTTTACTTATTTCTTATTATTTTAGTCAGTATGATTACACATATAATATTTTTTTACATCCTATTACATAAACATAGATTTCCCTATGTATTATCCATCATTCCTGAGACCCAGGACTTTCGCCAATAAGGGAAACAAGTAGGACAATTATATTCTTCCAACAGGATTAAGTTTTTGGCAGTTCTGTGATTTGAACTCTGGGCCTACAAGACCCACTTCATAAATGGATCATTGTTAGCACACCAGTCTGATGCAAGTGAAGTTGGCTGGCAAATTTGAGGACCTGAGATCAAGCCATAGGGGTGGTCAATATATAAACAGATAGATGTGTAGATTGCACTGTGTGTGTGTTTACATATGTATATGCATCTATAAATAAATGTATACCGAGACAGATAGGCATTTGTGTAGATTCTATTGAATAACTCTCTATATAATGTGATGTCTATATCTTATTTTTATATATTCTATTGCTACCAATTATTTGGTCTAAAATTATGCATCCATTAATTAATCATGGAAGAAGACTTAATAAAGTATTAATTCAATTAATCAATGACCTATATTTATTGTGTACAATCTTATACTAGATTGACTAGCTAATTAGTAATTGAATTAGCACATGTCAAACCTTCTATTAGTCTTCCTATATATAGGAATAGATAAGAATGAGTTTCCTTGCATCTTCTGCCATGTGTAGGTGGCAATCCCAGGATCAAATTCAGGGCCTAGGTGTCTGGGTTGGGCTTAGGCTTCACTGACAGCCCCCAGCCTTCGGTCATGCAAGGTCATGTACAATTTTCAAGCTGAGTCATTGAGACCCAGGATGGTCACAGTGCAAAGGAAACAAAGGTAAAATGGTTGTGTAAAACTTCCTGGTTTTTTCCTCCTCCATTTTTGTTGCTTTGATGGTTTTTTTCCAGTGCTAGGAGTTGAACTCGGGTGCTAGGATCCCTGGATCATCTGTGGTTGTAAATACTGCACCCCAGCCTAGGGTAATCATGGTTTAAGACACAATAAAGTGCTTCCTTCAGGAAAAGGATCTCAGGAACAATGTCTAGGCTCACAGTTCAAGCCTCAGGATTTGCCACACAAAAAAAGAGCCATAAGTCTGTTTGTCTGTGTATGTATGCATGTATTTCTATCGGTGAACATCCAGAGTCGCTATGAAGAAAGACACCCAGCTAGGAAATTTGCTTTGAATAGAATGATTTCATAGCACAGAGAGTGTGTTCAAGACAGTGTGTGTTCCTGGGATCCCTTCACCGTTTCCAGTGTAGCCTGAGGGTTTCTGCACACCTCAGGCTATTGGAACAGGCAGAAAAAAAAATCCTCACTCCTATACATCTGTGTAACAAACAATTGGAGCAATTAGTGAGGATGAGTGTGGGAAGGCTCTGAAGAGCAGGAGAAAAAGGCCTCTTTGTACCCCTAGCTCTCTCTCTCCCCAGTGCTCTGTTTTGACAGGAAGCCTTCATTTGTGCCATCTCCCATGGCAGGCCAAGTTATCTGCACTCATCTTGTCTTTGTTATACTATGTTCCAATGTTGAATAAAACTACTACAATTAATTCCAGAGTCCTTCTGGCAGACAACTAGGGAGCTGAACCTAATAAGATTCCTAATTGGCAAAGGTGCCTCCCTAGGTTTCCGGGAGCTTGTTAAATCTAAGTACTTGTGCAAAATCACAATGCTTCCTGTCATCTAGGACTGGTGAAGCTCATCATGTATTTGCTCTATCTGAGTTGGGCCCTGGGTATGTAGATTTCAGGTTAAACACAGGGCCAGGGTGCTGACCTTGGGCTCAGAGGAGAAGCTCTTTGCTTTACCATTTGGTGTCACTGCTTCATTTCTTGTATCTTTGTGTGTGTGTGTGTGTGTGTGTGTGTATGTGTGTGTGTGTGTGTGTGTGTGTGTGTGTGTGTGTGAATGTGTGTGTGCATGCGTGCATGTGCATACACCAGCCCTGGAGCTTTAATTCAGGACCTGAGCACTGTACCTTAGTTTCTCTTGTACAAGGACAGCACTCTACCACTTGAACCACACAGCCAATTCAGGGTTTTTTTCTAGGGATGTGGTATTGAGGATTCAAACCCAGGGTTTCATACAAGCACTCTACCCCTAAGACACATTCCCAGCACTCCACTTCAGGTTTCTTGATTTCTTTTCTTGTATTTAGAGGAGTTGAAGCCTGGGTCTGGGTGCTGTCTCTTGAGCTCTTCAGCTCAAATCTAGGACATTTGAGCTACAGCGCCCCTTCAGGCTTTCTGGTGTTTCTTTGGAGATAACCATCTCAAGGAATCTCCTGCCAAGGCTGGCTTTGGACCCTGATTCTCAGCTCTCAGGCTCCTGAATAGCTAGGATGAGAGGTGTGAGTCACTGGTGCCCAGCTTCCACTTTAAGTTTCTAAGTAGTGAATAGGAGATAATAGTCTCATGGGACCTTTTGTTTCTGGGATAGTTTTGAACCCAAATCCTCAGCTTCCTGAGCAGGCAGGATGATAGACCTCAGCTAAAAACACCTAAGCCGTGATACTTTGCTGCAAGCGGGTCTTTGGCTCCGCGTGGTAGAGTGCTAGCCATGAGCCCAAGAGGAAAGTCAGCACCTAGGCTCTGGGTTGAAGATTCATGATGGAGAAAACTAAACCAAACCAATTGTTGACAGGAGAGAAGTCACTAGATTTCAGTACATGTATAAATTTGGCCTTGCCTTGGGGACATACCTGAGCCTCAACTTTCTCATCTGCACAATCATCTTACTTGGGGAGCTCTAACAATGAAAGAATACACCCCATGAAGGACTCAGCACATAGCACCCTGTGAAGGACTGAGCACCAGCACCCCAGGAAGAGCTCATCACATAGCTCTATCCCACAAGCTGTCATTAGAATTCGGGTGCTTTCATCAGTATCAACATTCTTTCAGAAAAACGTCACAAATCAAAAAAGTTCACATCTAATGGTTTAGAGGGGTGGCTAATGGGAGGTAGGGTCCTCAGCCTTGGGGATTGCATGCACAGGTTGAGGGTACTCTCCTAAGACCTTTTCCTCAAGGCTAGAACTCTACGACTTTCAGTGTCAGGTCAGAGTCTCGCAGACTTCCTGCCAGGGCTGAGTATTAAACCACCACTTTCAGAACTCATCCCTGAGCAGCTAGCGGTGAGCTAGCAGCGTCTGGTTCCATGGAGTTGTTTTGCAGCTTATCACATGGATATATTTGCATATGGATTATACATCATACTGGGACACAGGACTTTTACAGAGAAGGAAAAAAATGTGTCAAAATTGGTTCTTACTGCACATATAAACTTTTGGCAATGCTGGGATTTGAACTCACAGCCCACAATGCATAATTTATGAATGGGTCAGTTGTAGAACAAAAGCCTTTGGCAAAATGAGCTGCCAGCCAGTTCTGAGGATATATATATATATATATATATATATATATATATATATATATATATATATATATATATATATATATATATATAAAATATAAATAAATAGATTGTTAGATATAGGCATAGATATAGATATAGAAAGATAGATATAGATAGATAGATAGATCGATTGATCAATATATAGATAGATAGATAGATGTTTAGTTTGCTATATATATGTGAGAGACAATGTGAGGATATTAAATTATATAAATTATGAATTATTAGTTATTAAATTAGGTCTCCATTTAATGCAATATCATGGTTGAATACTTACTAAAGTATCAATGTAAAATAAGTCAGTATTCTAATTAGGAGAACCAAACCAGGGTGTTAGAATGGAAGACATAATCCAATAATTTTTGTGTGGCATTCTATAAGAGAATCATGAACTGTCAATTTAATTGTAACTTTTATAAATTCCATTAATCATTACCATGGATAGGAATGATTTTCTTTTCTTTTTTTATTGTTAATAAAATTTTTATTGTGAAGATACCATACAGAGGGGTTACACTTACCAGAGCAAGGTAATGAATACATTACTTACCAAGCATTGTTGCCTCCTCCTTTGTTTCCCCATACCATCCCTGCCCTCCCATCTTCTCTCCCTGCCCAACCTTTCCCCAGCCAAAGTTGTAAAGTTCATCTTTCAACATAACATCTTGTACATCTAATTATTTCAGTGGGTCAACCTCATCCCTAATTAAACAATTTGTTTTTTTCCTTCCCCTCCTCAAATTATACCAATATCAAATATAGTGAAAACAGGGGTTATACTGTGGGGGAGAGACATACAAAGCAACAAAGTTATCATCTTATAAATAAGTTAGAAACAATAGCAAGAAAGAAAAACCACTTGAGTCATTATCTTGGAGTTCATTTTGCCTAACATCAACTTATCTGACCATTTCTGCTTGTCTCAGACATATACTAGTTATTGCAAATAAGGGTAACCATGGGACCTATGTTTCTTTGGGCCTGGCTTACTTCACTTCATATAATAGTTTCCATTTCCTAAAAAAAAAGGGGATATGTCATTCTTTTTGGTGTAGGCATAGAATTATATTGTGTATATGTACCACATTTTTTTGATCCATTCATCTACTGAGGGGCATCTAGGTTGGTTCCATATTCATAGTTGTGCTGATAGCTTTAGTATGGTCTTATTTTGGATCATTTGTATAAGTGCACAAAAGTGGGATTGCTAGGTCATATTGGAGCTCTATGTGGAGTGTTTAGAGGAACCTCCAGACTACTTTAAAAGTGGTTGAACAAGTATACGCTCCCACTAACAATGCAGTAGGTACCCTTCTGTCCACATCCCCTACAGTATCTGTTGTTATTAGAGTTCTTGATTATAGCCATTCTAACTGGGGTGAGGTGGTATCTCAATGTTGTTTCGATTTGCATTTCTTTTATGGCTAGGGAAGTTGAGCATTTCTTTATATGTCTATTGGCCATCCTTCATTCCACTTCAGAGAAGTTCCTCTATAAGTCTTTATCCCACTTATTTATTGGGCAGTTATTTCTTTGAGGATTTGTTGTTGGGGGATTTAATTTTTTGAGTTCCAGGTATACTTTAGATGAGACCCTTGTCAATTGTATGGCTAGTAAAGATCTTCTCCCAATCCGTGGTCTTTCTATTGGCCCTTTTTTATTTTTTGTTTTTGTGAACACACTGTAGAGAGGTGTTAAATTACATGGGCAGGTTAATGCGTACATTTCTTATCAAGCATTGCAGCCTACTTCTTTGTTTACCCTTCATATCCCTTCCTTTCCTTTTATTATATCATATCACATAAGGTATACTTTATACATCAAACTGAGGTCAAGGACTTTCGCAGAGAAGGAAAACAATGTGTCAAAATTGGCTTCTTACTACAAAGAATAAATTTTTGGCCATCCTGGGATTTCAACTCACAGACTACCATGCCCAATCCATAAATGGGGTCACAGTCTTAGCAGACCAGACTCTGGCAAACTGAGCTGCCAGGAAGTTCTGAGGACCTATAATCTAAGGACCTATGGGACTAGTGTGGCCTGATCATAGGTATGATGATATAGGTTGATAGATATGTAGATTGAGATATATACATATATATGTATATATGTATATGTATAAATATATATATACATATATAGAGAGAAAGAGGGACTGTGAGGATATTAAATTATATATATATATAATTACCAATTATTAGTTATTAAATTATGCTTCCATTTAATGAAGCATTAATTAAACATTAGTCAATATCCTTAATCATATCATGATGCTAGAATCGAAGGTATAAATCCAATAATTATTTTTTGACATTCTAAAATAGAATCATGGAGCAACTGCACATGTAATTATTACTTTTATAACATTCAATTAGCATTCACATGAACAAGAATGAGTTTTTCAGGATCTCCCTCCATTTGTGGGTGGCAGACCTAGCATTCAAACTCCAAGCCTGAGTAGTTTAATTTGAATGCAAACCATTGGAATGACACCGTGAAGATTTCAGATTGTTATGATTAAAAAAAGAACAAGAAGAAAAGAAATCAAGGTGTCAATGGTACCTGCCTATAATCCTAGCTCCTTAGGAGGCTGAGATATAAAGAATGCCAATTTGAATTCAGTCAGGGCGGGAAAGTTCATAATACCCTTCTTTCTAAGAGGTCACATGAAAAAGAAAAACCATGAATGGGTCTCAGGCTCAAGGGCAGAGTGCTACACTTGAGCAAAAGGAGCTCATGGACAGAGCCTAGGCTCATAGTACAACCACAGACCTGCCAAAAAAAAAAAAAGAGGAGGCAATAACTCCTTTTTTCTTTGTATGGATGATGAGCATTCAGCAGGTTGCCCATGCCCAGACACCCAAACTGGGCAAGCTGGGACAAGCCCTCAGAGAGTACTAAGTCTGAGCCAGCAACTTGAACAAAGCATCCGTCTCTGCCATTTAAAGAACTGAAGCCTTATGTTCTGGCCGAGGACACCTAGAAGCCAGAAACTGCCTCCAGGGTGACCACAGTTCTAGGCTATAGTTGTTGTCCAAGGTTCTGGCTTCTTATTCTCTATCCCTCTGTATGATGTGAGCCTAGTCCTCCGGGGCCTGGTTGCTATCACTCATTTATCATTCCTCATTGCCAAGTCACAGGCTGGTCCCAAATATTGGCAAAGATATGAAATAGTCAACGATTTCTACAATGAAAGAGGTAAGCTAATATACCTCACCCTCATAACTTCCATTAGAAGTGAGCCTTGGGTTGTGTATGTGGCTTAGTGGTAGAGTGCTTACATAGCACACATGCATGAAGCCTTGGGTTCTATTCTTCAGTACCACAGAAACAGAAAAAGCCAAAAGTGGCACTGGGGCTTAAGTGGTAGAGTGCTAGCCTTGAGCAAAAGAAGCTCAGGAACATGCCCATACCCTGAGTTCAAGCCCCATGACTGGCAAAAAAAAAAGTCAGCGTGGTGATATATATTGTTCTGGGACTCAGAGGAGGGCCGAGATTATAGGTAAGAGGTAGGGTAGAGGACAGGTGCTAGTGGCTCACCCCTATAATCTTAGCTACTTAGGAGGCTAAGACCTGAGGATGACAATTGTAAGCAGGAAAGTCTATATGAGACATTTTTCTCCAATTAAACACCCAAAAAGCCAGAAGTAGAGCTGTGGTTCAAGTAGTAGAGCGCTAACCTTGAGCACAAAGGCTCAGGGATAGAATACCATCCAGGCCATGAATTCAAACCCCAGGAATGGCACACACATGCACACACACACACACACACAGACATACAACCTCACACACACACACACACACACACACACACAAACACACACACACACACACACACACACACACACACACACACACACACACACACACATACACACATATCAAGATAAAGCATTTGCCAGTCAGCCTGCACAAGTTTCATCTCTAGAAACTTAATACTAAAACAAAAAGAGGGAGATTGGAAGGAAAGACTTGCTTCACGAGGTGATATAACCAGTGCTAAAATTCCACAGGTGTTCTAAGATGTGAAAGAGGACAGAGAGCTTCAAGCAGAAAGTCCAGAATGGGCAACGGTCCTGAGGTGTGGTTTAGAGCACGTGGTGTGGGTGGAATGAAGGTTCTGGGGCTTCAAACAAGTCTGGCAGGACATTCAAGGCTGTGTCAAGGTTTGTACTTGAGTCACAGGTAGGGCCCAGGTTGGGGTCACAGAATGAGATCCAGGGGAAAGATTAGCTTGTCTTTTCACCATGGACCCCAGCCATTTCCTGTGGCTGGAAGCCTATTTTTTCATAGCTCCTGACCCTCAGGACTCCTTTGCATGGAGGAGTCAGGGCAAATGCAGGGAAGAACACTTACTTAAGAAAAGCTTCTATGGGCTGGGAAGGTGGCTCAATGGTAGAGCACTTGCTTTGCATGCCTGAGGCTCTGGGTTCGATTCCTCAGCACCACATAAGCAAAAAAGAAAAATGCTGGAAGTGGCACTGTGGCTCAAGTGGTAGAGCGCTAGCCTTGAGCTGAAGAGCTGAGGGACAGTGCCCAGTCCCAGAGTTCAGGCCCCACGACTGGACCCCCTCCCCAAATAAAGAAAAGCTTCTAGCCTAATACCACCAGTGGCTCAACCCTTGTAATTCCTAGCTACTCAAGAGACTGAGATCAGAGGGAGGAAAGTCACTGAGATTCTTCTTGCCGAAGAACTACCAAAAGCCAGAAATGGTGCTGTGGCTCAAGTAATAGAGTGCCAGCATTGAGGGAAAAAGTTAAGAGACCAAAGTCCAGACCCCTCAATTCAAGCCCCAGTACTGGCACCAAAAAAAATAAAGAAATGCTTTCAGGAGCTCCTAGTCCACTGTAGTGAAACTCCAGATCAGCCCGGCACCAGTGGCTCACACCTGTCCTCCTAGCTCCTCAGGAGGCTGAGACCTGAGGATCGCGGTTCAAAGCCAGCCCAGTCCGGAAAGTCTGGGAGACTCTGATCTCCAAGGAACCTCCAGAAAACTGGAAGTGGCGCTGTGGCTCAATTGGTAAGCTGAAGAGCTGGGGGACAGCACCCAGGCCCAGAGTTCAAGCACCATGACCAACACCTGGCCTGCTTGGACCTCACTCTGTGGCAGAGTACTTTCCAGTGGACTCCTGAGGGTTTCCCAATGTCTAGGTGTCCCACCAGTCTTCAGAGCAGCCTCTTTGGAGTTCTTTTCCTACAGAGTAGGCCACAGTATCAAAGGGTCAAGCCTTGGGGCACAGAGCTAATTGGTCAAGTCATCAGAATGGAATCTGTCATGGGTGCAGTATGGATCTGAGAAGTAAATCGATTCTCATACCAGGGTTCTGGGCCAGGAGGGGCAGGAGCAGCAAGATGGCACAGCAGGTAATGCCCACTCACGCAAGTATCACAAAAGTGTGACGGGTGTTGAGTTGGGCTCATGAAAGGATTGTAGGCTCAGGAATCCACAGGTAACTGGCTCTGCTTGTAGCAGTCACTACCCCTGGAGTCCCAGGACTTGAAGCCCTGCGTTCCTCACCAGTGCTCAGGGGCAAATGAAGGTCTGCAATCATGGGCCAACTACAAAGGACAATCCATACTGTCCTTCCCTTGGTCCTATGGCCCCATGCATGAATGGAGGGGCAGGTTCCATGGAACTTACTGCCATGATTCAGACTCCTCAGCCCAAGAAGGACTTAGGGAGAAACAACTTTATCAGCCTTGAGAGTTTACTATGATTATGCCTCAGGACTGCCCACAGTTCTACCTCAGCTCATCATTAACACGTGTTTGTGTGTGTGTGTGTGTGTGTGTGTGTGTGTGTGTGTGTGTGTGTGTGTGCGCGCGCGCGCATGTGTGCGTGCACGTATTGGTACAGGGGTTTGAACTCAGGGCCCAGGCTCTGTCCCTGAGTTTTTTCATTGAGGGCTAGCACTCTACCTCTTGAGCCACAGCTTTTCTTCTAGCTTTCTGTGGTTATTTGCAGAAGAGAGACTCACAGATTTTTCTAGCTGGGCTGCCACTGAATGGCAATCCTCAGATCTCAGCCTCTGAGGAGATAGTAATATGAGAGAATGAGCTATTATTATCTAACTGGCCACACTTTCCTTCTTGGATAAAACAAAGTTCCTCTCTGTCCCATCTGAGCACCCATGTACAGCTACCCCTCCAACCCAGGCTTCAGACAAAACACACCCTCCTCTGAGGACAAAGAAATGGGATCAGGTTTGTGCTTTATGTTCTCCACACAGTCTGGGGCTGCTAGGAGCTGATGTAGAGCTCAGAGATCTAGGCCAGGGCAAGTAGACAGCTGTTAGAACAGAAGAGCATATGAAAAGACATCCTTGCAGTTGGGTGCCAGTGGCTCATGCCTATAATCCTAGCTACTCAAGGATCAATCAAGATTCAAAGCTAGCCTGGGTAGACTCTTATCTCCAATGAATCATCAAAAAGCTGGGAAGCCAAGCTACCCTAGTTCACATGGTACAGCACCAACCTTGTGCAAACAAGCTAAAGGATAGCACCTAGACTCTGAGCTCAAGCCCCGGTAAACACACACACACAAACACACACACACATACGCGAACACACACACACACACACACACACACACACACACACACACACACACTAACACCTTTAGCAGGTGCCAATGTCTCATACCAGCTATCCAGTACTCAATAGGCTGAGCTCATAGGATGGCAGCTTGAAGCCAGTCCAGGCAAGAAAGTCCGTGAGACTCTTCTCTCCATTAACTACTAAAAAAGATGAAAGGTGAGCTGTCATTCAAGTGATAGGGTGTTAGCTCAGGGACAGTGCCTAGGCCCTGAGTTCCAGCTCTGAGATTTTTTTTTTTGGGGGGGGTCCGGTCATGGGGCCTGAACTCTGGGTCTGGGCACTGTCCCTCAGCTCTTCAGCTCAAGGCTAGCACTCTACCACTTGAGACACAGCGCCACTTCCGGCTTTTTCTTTTTTGCTTATGTGGTGCTGAGGAATCGAGCCCAGGGCCTCAGCCATGCAAGGCAAGCACTCTACCACTGAGCCACCTTCCCAGCCCTCTGAGATTTTTTTTTAAATAAACACCATTTGCCATCCCCAACCCCATAGGCCATAAATACAGATTTTGGTCATCCTAGAACTCATTTCCATTCCTGCCACTTCCACAGCACTGCCACAAGTAGCCAGTGTGTGGCTAACACTGGGTTAAGAATTGAACTTACACAAGGGGGACATAACCAGGTCAAGGCTCATGCCCCAGAACATTGAGGTACTGGCCATACCAGTCTCTCACCCCCTCTACCCTCACCCTGGAATCTAGTCTGTGCCTCTGTATTATGGTTATCTGGAATTCTGTAGAAGGACCTGAGAGGCCCAGCTGGGTGTGTGTGTGGGGGGGGGGGAAATAGACTTTCCTGCGATAAGGTACATTTACAGTTCCTAGACACCAATGGATACTTCCAACACAACATGGCTCACCTTCCATGTAGCCCCAGATCCTCCTTGTTTGGGCAGCCTTCAGTCAGATATCAGGCTGAAGTTGGCCAGAGCCATTGGCAACCACCCTTCCCCCACTCCATTGCCAGCCTGCTAGGATGGACATGCATCCAGAGGCCCAGCTGAGGAAAAGGAAAGAACATGGCATGACTGAGCCCCTCTCCTCCAGGGACAGGGGAGAACCTATGCCAGCTGGCCCTGCTGACCCAGAATCCTCTAGAGGCGGCCAAAGTTATGGACAGCCAGACTTGAGCACCAACAAAAAGCTAGAATATACAGGTCTCTGGCAATTTAGGACTCATTGTAGACCCACATAGGGGGCTAAAGGCAGGGTGCCATGGAGGAGGGGCTCCCTCTGAAGTCAGGAAGAGGCAGACAGGTGCCCAGGAAGGGGTCAGAGAAAGATGAGGGAAAAATACACACACACACACACACACACACACACACACACACACACACACACACACACACACACACACACACACACACACAGGGGTAGCCCAATGCATTAGCAGTCCCTGAGCACTTGAACATCCCAACCCCCGAGAAGATAGCATTACCATCCTCAGACCAACTGTAGACAAAACTCAGAGGCTCTCACACATCTGGAATGGCTCATAACTCAGCATGGTGTTTCCTACTGTACACACTGCTATGCAGAAAATTCAGCTACCTGATTTTTGGTTGTTGGTCATGGGGTTTGAACATTGGACCTTCACACAGTCCTTTAGCTCTTCAGCTGAAGGTGCGCGCTCTACCGCTGGATCCATAACACCACTTCCAGTTATCTGGTGGTTCAAAGCCAGCCTCGCAATCCTCAGATCTCAGTCTCCTGAGTAGCTAGGATTACATTTGTGAGCCACTGGCAGCACCCAGCTTCAGTTACCTTCTTATACCCAGGGGAAACCCAACTTGTCAGGCTACAAATCACATGCAATCCTTCACTTCAGACTTTGACACCAGCATCCAAACCATACTTCCATGGATGGAGAGAATAAAATTGACACTACCTTCCCACCCCTGCTCACATTCACCCCAATCCCTGCCTAAGACAGGCCACGACCTCCGGAGTTCTTGGTAAGGCAACGCCCACCCTGCTGTGGTATCACACTCGGGCAAACCTGGGGAGAACTTAGAAATTTCTGTACATTGAGGCCAGCACCTGGTCTCCCAACCACAGCACACCCACTCCTTCACCATCTCTTCTAGGCAAGGGGTGTCTTTCCGCGTATTTTTTTTTTTGTTGAGGGGCTTGAACTCAGGGCTTGTATACTGTCTCTGATGATTATTTTAGCTCAAGGCCAGTGCTCTACCATTTGAGCCATGGAACCACTTCCAGATGGAGATTGGAGATGAGACTCTAATGGTACTTTCTTGCCTGGGCTGGGAAACAGGATCCTCTGGATCTCAGCCTCCCAAATAGCCAGGATGACAGGTGTGAGACACCAGCCCAGGGCTTATGGTGTCTCATTCTTTAGAATTTCCTCCTTGTCCTCCTCTAGACACTACCACCTAGATACTCCACTACCGCCCTCAGAGACAGCAAATGGAGCTTGCAATCTGGGTAGGGCCAAGGGCATTAAAGGGTCCCCTCCACATCTCTAACCCTCTCTAAGCTCCCATCTGCCTCCTGTGGATGGCCTGGTCATCCGGAACATATCAGACCCACTAGGACTTCTGGGGCCTGCCTGTATCCCCCTGCCCCACCCAACAGGTACCTGAGTATTTCTTGGGCCAGCTGCTTCATGTTCAGGTGGAAGATGTTGGGTGGGTGGCTGTTAACCAGGTCCAGGTGTTCAGGGCAGAAGGAGTGTCCAGTTCCCCTCTGTCAAAGAAGGAGACACAATGCATGGATGGATCTACTAAGAACTACAGGGCATAGCCATCCACCCATCACCAAGGTCCCTTTGAGTGCTGTTTTATGTTGACCGTCCTGGTGTTTGACCTCGGGGCCTGAGCGCTGTGTTGGAGATTCTTTTGCTAGAGGCGAGTGCTCTTCCACCTGAGCCAAGGTGCCACTTCCAGCTGTTTTCGTGTATGTGGGACCTAGGAATTGAATCAAGGGTTTCCTGTGTGCTAGAGAGCCCAATACTGCTAAGACACAATCCCTACCTTGGATAGCTGTTTTTCTGTGACCTCTTGGGCCTGTCTCGGGACAGTCTTGCACATCTGTACCGAGTTTCTCAGCAGCAGCCATGGCTGGAAATGATCATGCTCAGCTTTGTTGTCCTTTATCTACAGCATCTTTGCACTCTGTGCTTCCTGTCTGATCCTCCTTGTAAAGTAAGATCCCCTTTCAAGTCCTGCTTCTATGAAGCTCTCTCCAATTGCCCTGGCAGAGAGGGATCTTCACTCTGCAGGCTGCCGGCCTTGTCACGCTCTGCCTTCTGGCCGGTGTGGATTGAGAGCCCATGAAGGAGAAGGCCTGGCTTCCACCACCCACTTTTTGAAGGCTCTCATACACTACCCTGGGACCGGTGCTGTACCACACTCCATGAGAGGGCACTCGAGGCTCAGGCAGTAGGGACAACAAGATAAGGTCATTTTTTGTGTGGGCTTGAACTCAGGATCTGGGAGCTCTCTCTCTGAGTTTTCGTGCTCAAGGCTGTTGCTCTACCACTTGAGCCAAAGCTCCACTTCTGGCTTCTTGGTGCTTCCATGAAGAGAAGAGTCTCTCTGGCTTTCCAGCTTATGACTGGCTTTGATCTTTGATCCTCAGATCTCTGCCTCCCAAGTCGCTAGGATGTGAGGTTTGAGCCTGAGCCAGAAGTGACAGGCACCAGAGCCTTTCTTTTTAGCTTCTGTTTATCTCGTGTCAACTACCAAGACCCAGTTAAAGTAGTCAGTTTCAGGGGTTCAAGTTTGTCTCCTAGATCAGTTCATCCAAGGAGATAAAGTGTGAAAAGGCTACTTTGAATTGAATTGGCCTAGGTGAGTGAGTGTGTGTGTGTGTGTGTGTGTGTGTGAGAGAGAGAGAGAGAGACAGAGAGAGAGAGAGAGAGAGAGAGAGAGAGAGAGAGAGAGAGAGAGAGAGAGAGAGAGAGAGAGAGAGAGAGAGAGAGAGAGTATGAGTTTCAGGGATACATACCCCCATCTCTGCGGTGCCTCATCTTCCCAGTGGTGAGTCCATCCTGGATGCCCACCACAAGGAAGGTGGGTAGGGAGGGTATGTAAGGTCACATCAAGTGCAATGATCTGAATTCTATCCTGCAACTGAAGCCTGGAAAGATAATGGAGAGAAGGAGATTTAGAGATTTAGAGGAACATCAAAGGAAGCCCCTTATCTTTGGCTACAAGTACCAGAGAGAAGACTGAATCCATCCTTTTTGGTAGTAATATAGCAGGTGCCCACTATTCATTTGTTTTATTATTTGTTTTTGTGAGTCCTAGGTCTTGGATTCAGGGCCTGGGTGTCATCTCTGAGCTTCTTTTTCTCAAGGCTGAGGCTCTACCTCTTGATCCACAGCACCACATCTGGCTTTTGTGTGTATGGGGGAGGAGGTTTTTTATGGGAGATAAGAATCTCACAGACTCTCCTGCACGGGCTTGTTCTGAGTCACAACCATCAGACCTCAGCCTCCCAAATAACCAGGATGACAGATGGGAGCCACCAGCACCTAACTGCCACCATCCATTTATAATCCCCTAGGGCCAGTTCTGGGCCACCCACAATGCACCCCTCTTGTGGGGAGTGGGAACACGACATGGCTGGATCTTATACTTCAACAGCCTACCTACCTGTGAGCATTGTTCCGGGTCAATCTGATGGCAGCTTCCTCCTTATTGACAGCAATGACTTGGCTCTGTCACAAGAACAAATGTCCCCTTAGAGGTGTCAAGACTAGGGTCTTTCCTCTGTATACTGCCCCTCCACCCCGAAACAACACACTCCAGCAAAGCGAAGTATACATAGATTGTATTCATTTTCTTATAATCAGGGTCTGGCGAGATAAGTGGAAGTGAGGATCAGAAGCCTGGTATCGTGCTGGTTGGGAGGACAACGCAATGCCTCCTTATCCACTTTCCTTTCACTGTCTTAGCAGAGGGTAGTGGGGAAGGACTCATGGGAGGGATGGACGATGAATATCCGACACAGTCTAACCCTGAGACAGAGGGGCTTACCTCAGGGAGCTAGTTCAATAGGCTGAGACAGCTCCTGACCCACAGCCCACCTCCAGAATGGGAGGACCACCTTGAGTCCCAGCAACATGGGACCTTGGGCCACCTCTTCCAGCACCCATTCAACCAGTTCCTGTGTGAGAGAGATAGGTATGGAGAGAGACAGAGACAGAGAGAGAGAGACAGAGAATGTGAGAGAGAAAGAAAGAAAGAAGGAAAGAAAGAAAGAAAGAAAGAAAGAAAGAAAGAAAGAAAGAAAGAAAGAAAGAAAGACAGAAAGAAAGAAAGAAAGAAAGAAAGGAAGGAAGGAAGGAAGGAAGGAAGGAAGGAAGGAAGGAAGGAAGGAAGGAAGAAAGGAAGAAAGAAAGAAAGAAAGGAACAAATAAAGAAAGAAAGAAAATCCTAATTACACTTTAGCTGGGTGTCAGTGGCACAGGACTATAATGTTAAATACACAGGAGGCTGAGATATGAGGATCATGGTTCATAGCCAGCCCAAGCAGGAATGCCTGTGAGACTCTTATCTCCAAAGAACCACGGAGAAAATTGGATGTGATGCTGTGGCTCAAGTGGTAAAGCGCTAGCCTTGATCTGAGGAGCTCGGGGACAGTGCCCAGGTCCAGAGTTCAAGCCTCACAACTGACAAGAAGTGGACTTGCCACTACAAGAAGTGGACTGAATAACACCCACTGTCCTAGGGAACATGGCAGAGAAGTCAGACCAAGCTTGCTGTCAGCTGGGGGTCATGAGTAGGTCACCTAGCGTCTTCATGCCTTGTTTTCCCCAACTGCAAAACTGAGCACAGTGAAGGATCCCCTTCCTCATAGGGATAGGGTAAGGATGAAAGAGAGCCATGTTTTGTTTCATAATCCCGTACCTGTTGCACAATAAATAACAGGCCCCATCTGAGCGCTTTCTGAGTATCTTCCTGTCATATGCTCACAGAATTGCCAAGAACCATATCTGACAGCCTCTCCCTCTATGACTGCCTCTGCCCCAGAGATCCCCCTGTATTGAATCCTTGTTTCCTCACAACTGTCTCAGGAAGAGACTGAGGACCAATGGTCGAGGCCCAACCCAGAGCTTCACCTTAAGTCAAGAATTGGATGCCATGGACTTAGAGTTTGGGACAATCCATCTAAACCAATGACTGCGCGTGGCGCTACATGTCTAGCATTCCAACTAAAGAAGACCAGGCCTGCTGGCGCATGCCTGTCACGGATAGGAGGGCTGCGATCCAGCCCAGCCTGAGCATATATTATCTATCTCGGAAATGCCCAAGACAGAAAGGTTTAGTTCACATGGTAGAAGACCTGACTGGCAAGCCTAAGGCCTTGAGTACAAACCGTAATATACCAAAAAGAATCAGAGGCCTTATGCCAGAGGCTCATGCATGTAATTCTAGCTACTCAGGATACTGAAATCTGAAGATCACCAGTCAAGATTTAAAATAGGGTTGGCCTGACCCATGAGACGTCATTATGAGAAGACCCAGACTCTGACCCATACCAGTGCACTCCATACTAACAGGGCTTACATCCTTACTAAGAGCTGGCTATGCTGTCTGTCCCCCTGGGAGTCACCCCCTGTGGGCCCCACCCCCAGGTCCTCCTAAGCTCTCTCTGCCACCAACCAGGCCTAAGGGAGTAGACATTTCCAGGGCACACAGATCCTTTGATCTTATAATTTAATGGTGCTGAGACCTTTCTAAACCTCTGCCACAAAGCCCATGCATCCCCCAAAGATAGCAGTTATAAGGTACCAAAGGGTCCAGCACTCCGTGTCACAACCCACTTCTACACACACACACACACACACACACACACACACACACACACACACACACACACAAACACACACATACACACAAAGCCGTCACGGGTAGCTCATGTCTGTCATCCTAGCTACTCAGGAGGCTGATATCTGAGGATCACAGTTCAAAGCATGCCCATGCAGGAAAGTCTGTGAGGCACCTATCTACAGTGAACCACCAAATAGCCAGAGGTGGAGCTGTGGCTCAAGTGTCAGAGCACTAGTATTGAGCACAATAGCTCAGGAACAGCCCCTAGGCCCTGAGTTCAAGGCCCAGTTCTTCTACCTCCAAACACAGACACACACACCCACAGACACACACACACCCACAGACACACACACACACACACACACACACACACACACACACACACACACACACACGCACGGACAGCCCAAGTCTTCAGCAGTCTCTGAGAAGAGAACCATGACCTCCCTCCATTAGGATCACATCCCACCCCCGAGAAGGTGGCACTCCGGACTTCAGACCCACTGTAGACAAAACATTGAGCTTCGGGGCTGGGAAGGTGGCTCAGTGGTAGAGCACTTGCCTTGCAAGCCTGAGGCCCTGAGTTCGATTCCTCAGCACCACATAAGCAAAAAGAAAAAAGCCGGAAGTGGCGCTGTGGCTCAAGCGGTAGAGCGCTAGCCTTGAGCTGAAGAGCTGAGGGACAGCGCCCAGGCCCAGAGTTCAGGCCCCACGACCGGACCCAAAAAAAATTAAAAATAAATAAATAAATAAATAAATAAATAAATAAATAAATAAATAAAACATTGAGCTTCTCACATACCTGGAATGTCTCATATCCCAGCATGGCATTTCCTACTGTACACACTGCTATGCTTTAAACTTAGTCAGTTCTTTATTTTGTTGTTGGTCATGGTGTTTGAACTCTGGGAGAGGGCACTGTCCCTCAGTTCTTCAGCTGAAGGTGAGCACTCTCCCTCTTGAGCCACAGCGCCACTTCCTATTCGCTGGTGGTCCATTGGACATCAAGTCTCACAAAACTTTTCTGCCCAAGTTGGCTTTAAACATTGATCCTCAGATCTCAGTTCCTGAGTAACTAAGATGACAGCCATGAGTTACTGGCAGCCGGCCAAAGAAACTTTTCCATGCCTTTCATCCTATCTCCTCAGCAGACTTAAATCTGAGGACTGCATTTGGATGCACCTTTCTCAGCAAAGTCCATGAGAACTCTTTATCTCCAATTAACCACCCCCAAAAGCTGGAAGTGGAGCTGTGGCTCAAATGGCAGAGTGCTACCTTTAAGCATCAAAGAAAAGGGATAGGACCCAGTCTCCAGTTTCAAGGTTTTTCTAGCAAAGACCCACCCTAGAAAAGGAAGCAGATGGGCACACTGGAGCTCAAAGCTCACACATAATACACAAGACTCCCAGAACAGACCCAATCCTGCTCTGATTCTCTAGATTCTATGTCCTACATCATGGCAGTATTAGATGGGACTGACCATGCACCGTTAGGACGTTCAAGTACAAACTCATACTGAGGATCCCTGAAATTATCAGAGACTCAGGATCTCTCACTGTCCTGCATTGACACTGGGCAGTGAGGTGAGGCCTAGTTATCCAACCACAGGATGTGGGAATGAAAGGATTTCACAGCCAAGGGAATAAGACTGGAGGGCTCTACGTCCCTCTCTCTCGGGAAGGAGAAAAGGGCTGATCCATCCCAGCAATGTTCTTGGGTTGTGTATATTCTCAAAAATAACCCTTCTCAGAGCCCAGGGCCTCCGGTTTTCCCACCAGCCTCTACCCAAGCCTGCCCCACATTCAGTTGGCCCTCTCTGAATCCCAGATCTGCCATCTAGACTAAAGGCTGAGCCAGAAGAGATATCCACCTTTGCCTGTGAGAATGGCAGACAAGAGGTCCTAGTGTGCCCCCTAGAAGAAGTCTTGGGGCTACATGGGTCCCGATGCCACCCTCATTCCCTGTCTGTCCTGTGCCAGTGGCACACTTACCTCTGTCTCTGGTGGAGGAATGAACACCGGGAGTGTTGTAAAGACTAACTCGGAAATCCTTACCCAAAAGACCACCAGAGACAGTCACCAATGTAACAGCAAAGGAGTCTTTATTGGAAGCTTGAGCTTGGTCCCCCCAGTGTACATGGCAGCAGCCCATGATGCTGAGAGGCCCTGAGTCCATGGATACCACACTTTTTATACATTTTTTTTAGGGAAGGTAGGGCTTTGCGTACATCATAATTTCTTGTAACAAATCACTACAAACCCCAGGAAAATCACAAACAACTCTATAGTATGATTGGCACACTACAAAGTGGGAAAGGACCAGAAACAAGTTGTTGGTTAGATCAAGGGGGCCAACGTTCTTTAAACTGGTTGGCTTGCACCACAGGGGATTCTCAAGAGGATACGTGCTAAACTGCACAGTTCCTTTTTTAAACAAACACCACCTGTGGCCTGCCTGCAGGGTCACCAAGCACTCCAGCACCTGCCTGCCTACAGTTTTCCCAAGGATTGTTTATATTCCTAGTCCCCTGGGAATTGCTTCTTCTGTTCATTCCCAGGTCAGTTTCATGGTCAGATGCATAACTCATACCTCATAAGACGCTCCCTAGCTCAAGATGAACTCACCCAGACCTCAGTCTTCTCAGTGTCACCTTCAGATTGATCCCAGGAATGTCCAAGTCCCCAAAGATGTACTGCACAGGCATCCTGTGGCAGATGACAGCCAGATGGTCAATGGTGAACCCAAGGTGCCAGGACTTTTAATAGCCATGTGGCAGGGTCGAAGGCTCTATCACTGATGGTCAAGGTTGTCAGGCGAGGTCATGGTTCCAATGTCCTGACACACTTGACCTGTGATCGTCCTCCCTCTTCATCTTCCTTGCCCCACCCCTCCGCCTTGACACTCCCTCACCCCAAAACCTCCATAGATATTGGAACAGAAAATAAACTTGTTGGGACTGGGGGTGTTTGAAACCTGGTGACACACCCTGAGCCCTAGGGTCTACCCGAGGCTGCTTCCCTCTGCAGTCAGTGACCACAAAGCTCCTGGATGTCATAAAGTATCTGGGGAGTTATTGGCTTGGTCCTACATACTGTGTTTAAGCTCTGAAACTGTCCCCACAGAGATTGTGAATGGTTGGCTCCCTTGATCCAGGGACTCCAAACCAAGGCTTGCATGCTCCCTTCTTCCCTTCCTTTTTTCTTTTTCTCTCACCATCCTTCTCTCGCTTTCCTTTCTTTCTCTGACTCCCGGGCCTTGAACTCGGAGCCTGGGTGCTGTCCCTGGGACTTTGTACTCCACGCCAATGGACTAAGGCTTGACCCACACATCCACTTCTGGCATTTTCTTTTGGGTAGTTAGTTGGAGATAAGAGTCTTACAGGCTTTCCTGCCCAGAACTTAAGCCTCGATCCTCCCATCTCAGCCTCCTATGTAGCTAGGGTTACAGGCATAAAGCACAGGCATCCAGCTCAAACCAAGGTTTCTTCATGTGTTGTGGAACCAGCACTGGAAATTTTCATTATCTATGACTCCCCCCGTCCCCCAGAGCCTGGCGCACACTGTAACTCTTTGTTGGATAAATAAATAAGCATCTGTCTATGACAATACTACACAAAAGTCCCATCTGATTCTGGTAAGCATCTTGGGTGGGCAAAACCTGATGTAGCTCTCCCACAGTTCTCCCTGCTCCCTCTTCTTGCTCTTCTGGTGCCACCGCACTTAACTCTTTTGGCTCTGAGGAAGTGAGCCATGATGTACTCGCTGGATTCTGAGGCCTCTGGGATGCTTATCTTTTCAAAGATCTCTGTCCAGCGGCTGACCAGCTTTGTGGCACTCAATTCCCCACTCAGGTGTGAACAAGGTTGATGTGAGCTGAACGCCTGGCTCAAGGGGCATACTCTCCACCCACTGGGGCCAGACAGGATGGTCCACCATATCTGGCCCCCAAGTTTCATGTTGCAGAGTAAGAATCCTTGAGGCATCCCAGGTATCTGAATCCCAGAGTCCAGTACAGATGCTAGGAATTGTCTCTGCTCACAGCTGGCAGGCTGGGGATGGCGAGGTCACAATCTCTGCTCCCCACGACATTCTTGACTGTGGTGGCCACCCTAGAGATAGCCGGAGGCTAATCAGTAACTGCTGAAGAAAGGCAGTCAGGGCACGACATTCATAGCAGGAGATCATCTGGCTAGGTAACTCTGCCTGTGCTGCTTTGAACATCATTGTTTGGCAGCTGAAATGGTCTGTCTAATTTGACCCATAATCCCAGGTGTTAGTGGAAATTGCCAACTTCAAGAAAAAACCTTGGAAAAGATGGCATTTAACTTGTCCCAATCAAAATTAAAGGGATCCAAAGTCAGTGGACCCTTTTCCTTCCAGAGAGCCTACAGCAGGTTACAGAAACTGGCATTCAGAGAGCCCTAGCTAACTGCCATGTCCTGATACTGAGCAGGCTCCAGCAGAGAGAACACACTTGCCTACCACTGACCAGCTGGAAACGGCCCCGCCGGGACACAGATTGGAATCTGCAGGACTCCAGGGAGAACTGCACAACAGTGCACTGACCCGGAAGGGAATCCACGCACCAGTGGGGGCGTGGAGCCCCCTGCCCAGATGCCCACAGACACCATCAATGCCCTGGGTAAGGTTCCCCTCTCATCCTTTGTCATAGTGAGCCATCTGCCATATCACACCGTTCACCACTTCCCAGACCCTCTTAGCTTCACAGCCCCTTTCCTCCTCCCCCGCATCTCATTCCCTAATTATATTTGGCAGACACATTCCCAAGACTTGAATTAGCTTCAACTGTTCACACGAGAGCAGAGTGTCTGGGTGGAAGAGTGCAGCTGTGGTCACACTCATGAGCATTCTGGCTGAAGACAGAAGGACAGGTGTCCACTCTGGTCTGTGCTCCCACAGGCCTCTTAGTGGAGACCTACACAGGCCCAGCAGCTACAGTTGGCTACAGGAAAGGAGAAGAGGGAGGTGGAAGGAAGTGGAAAGGGAAGCTACTGAAACCTTCTCCAAATATGTAGTGAAATGATGAAGGAGAAAACAGAAATTGTGGCTGGGCTTGTACTGGGCATTCATGAAAAAAGAACAACAAATACACACATACACACAAATAAAATGCTTTGGCTCTTTTTAGAGATGGTGAGTTAAATATATTTTCATTGTTCTCATCTCCCTACTCTCCCAACACACAAACACACACACACACACACACACACACACACACACACACACACACACACACACACACACACACACAAAAATCCAAACCGGTGACAGAAGACTCATCCATGAAGCACTTGCAATGTACCACCTGATCATTCTCCTTCTCCTGAGCACAGTAAGGCTGTACAAGGAGAAATATGATTCTCTCTCTCTCTCTCTCTCTCTCTCTCTCTCTCTCTCTCTCTTTCTCTCTTTCTCGCACACACAGACTCAGAGCATTGTCTCTCCCGAGTTAGTTGGTTCCTCATCAGGGAAATGTACAAGCTTGAGCATGGGGGTTCCCTCGTTAGAACCAGGGGATCCTACCAAGGGGAACATTTCTCTAATAACACAGAACCACCCTGCCTCTCCCTTTCTCCAGGGACAGACCCTTCCCATTGAGAACAACCAGCCTTGAGTCCCCATTCACTAAAACCCTATGCTAGGACTCTGGGTGAAGGAGTCATGAGACAGGTGGCTCCTCAGATCCAGGAGAGAAAACAAAGAAGGGGGTCCCCTGATACCTCTAGAGGGGTGTCTGACCTGGGGTGGGGGCATGGTTGGGGAATTTGATGGGTTCCTAAAGGCTATATACATGAATGGACTCCCTACTTCCAGCCTAGATGCTTCTGGGTGACTTGGTGGATTCTTGAGGAGGACGAGGAGACCAGATGGACCAGGAGCACTAGCAGAGCTGGCAGAGCTGGAAAATGTAATTACCCTGGGAAAACTGTTAACAGCTGGGGTGGGGGGGACAGGACAGGTGTATGTTTGTTGGAGGAACACACTTCCCAAATATTCATCTCCTATCTGACCCCCAGTGCCCTCAACTCCCTACTTGGCTCTTCTGGGACCTCCTCAGGTGAAAGTGTGACTGAGAACAGAGGTCAGACAAGGGCTCCCACAGCAATAAGGGGGCCTATCTTCTTCATCCAACACCCTCCACCCCCAGAAAAAAAAGGAAAAGACCTGAGAGGTGCTGCTACCCACCTCTGACTAAAGCCATCAGGTTCCCACCAGGGAGAGGAAGGGTGCAGATATGCGGCTGTGTGGCTCCCATTGCTCTAGGCCAGGGGCTCTGTGGTGTCCCCTCCTCACACATTTCTTCATCTCCCCTTGTCCTGGGGACACTGGCCACTAGGGATGGGGGTGGGATCCCAGTGTCGACACCCCCACCCCAGCAACTCGGTCTCATATGGCAGAGCCAGGGAAGACTGTGGGGCACGAGGGAGGTGCGGGTGGGACAGGAGAGGGGAGGCGGGAGGCACAGGTCTGGGTCCACTGGGGGGGTGACAGGGAGTCACGCGAGGTACAAGTGTCACGGGGTGTGGGGCCCAAGTGGCAGCCACTTATGTGTGCTGCTGGAGAGAAGCTGTAGGCGGCGGCTCCTGGTGCTTGCAGGCCCTGGAGTCTGAGGACTTGGGGCCGGGATCAAGTCAGGGCCGCAAGCAGGTTAGGGCTGCACCATTTCTGCCAGGCAACTGAGGGAGGCACCAAGGATCCGAGCTGGCAGCGCCATGTGTGAAATGTGCCCCTGCTGGGAGAGGGTGGGGCCTCTGAGGGTGCCTGGCAAGGCTGTGAGCTTCTTCTGCTCCTCCTCCTCAGCTGCTGCTGCTGCCTGTTCCTCAGCAGCCTCTGCCACCACCTCAGAGGCCTCCTCCCCAGGAGCCACTGCTTCCACCAACACCCCCGCCTCAGCAGCTGCTGTCTCCATTGCTGCACCTCAGCCACCATTGCCTTGCTCCCTCCGCTTTTTCCCTTTGAAAACAAATTATTCTTTGTGATAAGCATAATATGAGCCTCTTCCCTGGCCACCAATGGGACATTAGATGTCCCTTGAATTTGGGCCGCCTCCTGGCAGCCTCTGCCCTACCCTGACTGCAATCGCAGCACTGACTGGGCCCTGAACCTTTCAGGCCATGGAATCTTCCAGGCCATGGCAATTGCAGCCTCTCCTCAGCATAGCATTCCCCACCAACTCCAGTTCCTTCCCCAGGGGAAATTAATCTCCCCTAAGCCCAACCGCTGGAGGAGACTCTCCTCCATCCCCCTCCACTCCACAAACTAAGCTGGTGCATGGTGACCCTCGTGTGTGTGTGTGTGTGTGTGTGTGTGTGTGTGTGTATGTGTGTGTGTGTTTGTGATTGTGTTTGTGTGTGTGTGATTGTTGGGTATAACTACCACTCAAGGACTCAGAAGATAGCACCCTTTGAAATGACTCAGTACACATCACACTTCGAAAAACATCACAAAGCACCCTGTGTAAAGGACTCAGCACAGAGTTAACTTTGAAGGATTCAGCAGATAGTACCCTGTGTAGAGTACTCAGCACACAGCACTTTTTGAAGTAGGGAGACCATAGCCCTTACTGTAAAGGACTCAGTGCATGACATGTTTTGAAAAACTCAGCATGTAGCACTCTTTCCCAGGTACTCATTACATAACACCCTGGTTTAGGACTCCACACAGAGCACCCATTGGAGGGCTGAGTACGTAGCACACTGTGTAAAACATTCAGTGCACAGCACGCTTTGAAAAACTCAGCATAAAGCACAATTTTGAAGGACTCAGCACAATCACATTGTGGAAGGTCTCAGCACACAGCACCATTTGAAGGACAGTAAAGAGCACCGTGTGTAAAGGACTCGGCACACAGCACTCGAAAAACTCATCTCATCCCTCTCTTCCCAAGAGTACAGCACATAGCAGCACCCTTTGGGATGAATTAGCACACCACACTTTTTGAAGGACTCAGCATACAGTACATTGTGTAATGAACTCTTCACACAGTACCCTTTGGAAAACCCAGAATAGCCCAACCTTCTTAGGGACTCAGCACATAGCACCCTTTGTGATGACTCAGCAAACAGCACCTTTTTGAGGACTCAACACAAAACCCCCATGTGGGAAGGACCCAGAAAACAGCACCCCGTGAAGGAATCAGCACATAGCTGTATGTCACAAGTTCAGCTGTCATTAGAATTACAGTGCTTTCTTCAGTATCATAATTCTTCAGAAACACTTCACAAATCCTACTAGTTCACATTTAGCTAACCTGTCTTTTATGGAGGAGGGTCAGCTGGGGGTCTTGAACTCAAAGCTTGGGGGCCCTGACTCTGAGCTCTTTGTTCAATGCTAAAGCTCTACCATTTTGAGACACAGCTCCAATTTTGTTTTGTTGGGGTTGTTTTTGACAGACCTTACAGTGATCAGAAAAGCCAAGTAGGGGTGTCCGTGGGCAAAGGCTCTTAGCTTGGCCTGGAGCTGACCTCTCCCTTCCTTGTGCCCCTCAGAGCCGGGCGTCTTGGAGCTCTCTTGGCCTAGGGTGGAAGAGACCTGCTCTGGCATCAGCACTCAAGGTGAGAAAAAATCAGCTTTGCCCTTGTCACTTTCCCAAATTGAACTGTAGAGGACGATGGCAGGGGGTTGGGGGGGGGTAAGGGGGACGATGTCCCATGTCTGGCCACCAGGGGGCAGGAGTTTCCCACCATAGGGATTGTACTTGTGAGTTGTGTTGACTCTTGCTTCCCTGGGGCCCCCATCATGCTTCAAAGCCACCCTGGACAGGAAAGTCCTTGAGAGTCTTACCTACATTTAACCATAGAAAAGCGAGTGGGGCTGTGGCTCAAGTGGCAGAGCGCTAGGCTTGAGCAAGAAAACTCAGGGATATAGTGTAGGCCCTGAGTTCCCTCTCTCTGTCTCTCTCTGTCTCTCTCTGTCTCTCTCTGTCTCTGTCTCTGTCTCTGTCTCTGTCTCTGTCTCTCTCTCTCTCTCTCTCTCTCTCTCACACACACACACACACACACACACACACACACACACACACACACCCCACATGCATGCAAAATCAAAGATTTCTACACAGCAATCTTTAGGTATTCTCTACCTTTTCCTCACTAAGCCTGGTGCTTTTTGGCCTAAGAGTTTGATGCATACACCACCACCTGGCATCTTTGATTTTAGGGAACAGAATGGATGAATGAATAGAAGGTCAGCCTTCCCCCATCCCAGCTCCTTGGTTGGGTCAAGGTCTATCCAGGCCCTTTGGGGCTCCTTTTACAGACTGGCCAAGAAGCCTTCAAATGGTATCACATGCTGGGCACTTGTAGCTCACTCCTGTCATCCAAGCTACTCAGGAAGCTGAGATCTGGAGCATTATGGTTCCAAGCCAGCATGGGCAGGAAAGTGTGTGAAACTCTTATCCTCGATAAACCATCAGAAACAACAAGTAGCCCTGTGGCTCAAGTGATGAGTGCTAGCCTCAAGAAAAAGAGCTCAGGGACAATGCTCATAGCCAACAACAATAAGGAGAGGTATTGCATGTTGGCTTTGGGATTAGCATGGGCCAAATGTAATTGGAATTTTCAAGTGCTCCAAGACACAGCAGTACCTCCTTTAGTCCCATGCTCCTCCATCTAGTCTCACCCCCTGGCCTTTGCTGGACGGGAGGGCTTCAAGGAGGATGATCCCAGAGCAATCACCCCGCTTCCTTCTGCCCTGCTCACCCTGCTGTTTCTGCTCTTTGTCATAGACCTCCTTCCTGGAATCCATCTCTGAGGTCATCACCGCCAACATAGTGGTGATTGGTGGTGGTCCAGGCTAACAAGCGCAGTCAGAGGTGGAAGTGGGTCTGGGACTAAGACCTTCCACCCTAAGTGTGGGCTGAGGCCAGGACTGACCTTTATTTCATCCTGAGCCTTGCAGGGATGGGGAGTCAGTGTAGACTCAACATTGAGTCAGGTAATATTGGAATCTGGAGAACCACTTGTGTGGGGAAGGATGTGGGGCTCAGGAGGGCACTGTTGTTTGTACTCCTCTCTTAGGACTCCCCTCTCCCTCTCTCATCCCTCAATGGTAGAAGAGAAACTTCAACTAAGGGTGTAGGAAGAGGGGGCAGAGTAATATTTCTGTGTGAACCAGACTTGGGCTTCATAGTCATCCTAGCCCCTACTTCTTATTTATCAGTGGAATGGCCATATGGGTTTGGGAGGACAGGGGATCATCCTAGCTCAGAATGTGTCTTAGTTGTAGAGTGATTGCCTAGCATGCCTGAAGCCCTGGGTTTGATTCCACACAGAAAAAGCTGGAAGGAGAAGTGGCGCTCAACTGGTAGAGCAACAGCCTTGATCAAAAAGAGCTCAGGGACAGTGGCCAGCCACTGAGTTCAAGCCCCAGGACTGGAAGAACAAATCTTTGTTGGAGGATTTTTTCCCTTTGAAAACAAATTATTCTTTGTGATAAGCATAATATGGACCTCTTCCATGGCCATCAATGGGACATTAGCTGTCCCTTGAATTTGGGCCACCTCCTGGCAGCCTCTGCCCTACCCCACCCGCAGTTTACCCTTCCCATCACCTGGCAGATGGAGGCCTGAGAGAAGGCCAACTGGCAACCTACTTCAGTGGCTGCTGAGGCTTTTGAGATCCATTATGTCACATGAATCTACAGAAGAAAGGGAGGGAGGACTCCTTGCCCAAGCCCTCGAGTTGGAGGCTGCTCTGGGTGTGGGGCATTTGCCACAGATAGTGCTCCGTGGGGGAATCCTCTATGTGGTCAGGAACCTCGACATCTCCTTTGGCAGTTTCCAAGCTGTCTTGAAGTTGCAATTCTTCAAAACCTTTCTGCTCCATCTTCATTTTGCCCACTCCAAAGCCTGAGGTGTCTGAAGGGGTGGTGGCGGCAGGGGGCTCAGGCTGTGCAGGCATCTGGAGCATTCTGTCAGCACCTTCCCCTGCGAGGAGCAACAGCAGCTCTCGCAGCTCTCTCTTCTCCTCCATCTTCTGGGAGAGCCGGCACATATGCTTGGCTTTCTCCAAACACAGCTCATCCAGGACTAACATGTGCTCTTTACACACCATGAAGGACTCCTCTATGGTGCAAATGTGTGCTAACAGCTGGCTGCACCAATGGTGGAGTTAATCCGCTGGACTATGGAAATCCACCTCATCATGCAGGTCATGGACTCAACAGGTTTTCCTCTCGGATGCCCACGTGTCCCACTTCCAATCCTCATGCCTGCTGTGGAAACAGCTCATGGGGCGGGAGGCTTGTGGCTCCACCTCTATCTTGCACTGAGTTGCTGTGTTGGCAGGGCGCCTGCAGTGGGGCTGCCACTCCTGCAGCAAGAGTTTCCCCCTGTGGATCTCAGCCTCTGGGAGTGCTCGCAGAGCCATGTCACTCTAGGTTTGGAGCATGTCTCCATCTTCTGTGATGGTCATGTTGGGAGAAGTCACCTCCTTAACTTTTGCTTCTCCAGGGCTCACAGCTTCCTCTCCCCAGGGAAAGCCAGGAAGCTCAGCTGGGCCTGCAGGCTCTCCTCCTGTGGTCTGGTCACTTCCAGGCACTTAAAAGTGTCCTGCCACTTTGGGGGCACCACCTGGTCCCCCAGTTGGTTGGGTCCTGCACTTGCTTCAGTTGCTCCAGCAGCTGGATCTGCCTCTGCAGGGTCTATTGCAGGGACTCCTCAGAGTTCAGCCACTCATTGGAGGCAATGTGTTGCTCACAGTTGGCTCTGAGCTCCTGCAGCTGGGCCAGGGACTGCTCCTGCCACTCCTGCAACTCCCAAGCTGCTTGGCTTTCTCTCTCTCTCTCAGCCACCTCTTTACATTCGTCTATCTTCTCCTCTGAGTGGACTAGCTATTTCCACAGATGTTTCTTCACCTGCTGCTCTGAGTCCAGGATGCTGGTGAGCTCCTCCTTCTCACCGCTTACCCTGTGGAGAGCATCCCACAGCAGAGCCAGCTGTTCCTCTTGCTATGGGTTGCACACACATGTGCATCGTGTGGTCTCGAGGATCTCCTGACAATCCTTGCCCTTTTCCTCCAGTCTCTGTAGTTGCTCCTGCTGCTCCGCATTCTGGAGACAGAGCCTCTGGTTTTCCTTGACCTGGATGTGAAGTTGTTTCTCCAGGTTTTTCAACTCAATTTGCTTGTGGTAGGCCTGGGCCTGCAACTGCGGCTCAGCCTGAGATGGCTCTGCCAGCTTCATCCTCAGTTCCCCCAGTTCATTCTCTAGGTCCAGCACCTGCCTCATCCTTCACTCCTTCTCCTTTGTCAGTTGGTTCACCTGGTCGGTGAGCCAAGGAAGCTCCGCCTTCCATGCAGAACTGTCAATGCTCAGGTCCTCCGTGAAGGTGTCTCTCTCCAGATTTGCTTAGTTCACCATCCAGCTCAGGTAGCCCAATAATCTCGTCAGTACCCACACCCCACCAGCACTTGTTGGAACTTGCAGATTCTGTATTTCCTGTTACTCTTCTGTGTCCAGAGCACTTCCAGCTTCTCGTGAAATTCTGTGTTCACTTGCTCCAGGTCATCGAAACTTCTGGTCTTTTCCTCAAGCTGAAGTGTCACATCTTTCAGCTATTTGAAGAACATTTCTATCAACTTGGCAAAAACTCAACAGAGAAATCGCAGATCTAAACACCTGCATAGATGAAATAGATTTAATAGACATCTATCAAATATTTCACCCAGAAACATCAGAATACACGGTTTTCTCAGCAACACATGGAACATTTTCCAAAATAGATCACATTTTAGGCCACAAAGCAAACTTGTCCAAATTCAGAAAGATTGAAGTCATTCCTTGCATTCTTTCAGACCACAATGGAATAAAATTAGAGCTCAACACCAAAAGCCATCAAAGAATGTCCTGTAACACATGGAGGTTGAACAACACACTGCTGAATCACGAGTGGGTCATGGAAGAGATTAGAAAGAAAATGCAAAAGTTCATGATATTCAACAAAAATGATCACACAAATTATCACCTCATCTGGGACACATCAAAGGCAGTACTCAGAGTCAAGTTTAGAGCTCTGCGTTCCTACATCAACAAATTGGAGAGATCTGAAATCAACAATTTAATGAGATATGTGAGCCTCATTGAAAAAGAGCAGCAAGAAAAACCGCAATCCAGTTGATGGAAAGAAATAACTAAAATTAAATCAGAATTAAATGAATTAGTATCCAAATAAACCATAGAAAGAATCAACAAAACCGAGTTGGTTCTTAGAAAAAATTAACAAAATTAACAGACCCTTAGCAAATCTTATCAGTAAAAGAAGAGAACACACACAAATGAATAAACTCAGAGATGAGAATGGGTACATCAGCACAGAAACAACCAAGATTCAAAACATTATAAGGGAATACTTCTCAAAACTTTATGCTAATAAGTTTGAGAACTTAGCAGAAATGGACCTTTTCCTAGCAAATACTGACATGCCAAAACTAAACCAAGATGAGTCAAACCATTTTAACAGGCCCATAGGAAGCATTGAAATAGAAACAGAAATAAGACACCTCCCATCTAAGAAAAGCCCAGGAACAGATGGATTAACAGCAGAATTCTACAAGGCATTAAAAGCAGAGCTCACACCAATACTCCTCCAATGCTTCAATGAAATTGAAAGAGAAAGTTCACTACCGAACTCATTCTATGAAGCTATCATAACCCTCATCCAAAACCAGGCAGGAACTCATCAAAGAAAGAGAAGTATAGACTCATTTCATTCATGAAAAACTTCTCAACAAAATTTTGGCCAATCGACTTCAACAATTTATCCAAAAAATCATAAACCATGATCAAACAGGATTATTTCAGGGATGCAAAACTGGTTCAATATACGGAAATCAAATTCATCACATCATATAATTCATCACATCAACAGGAGCAGGGATAAGAACCACATGGTTATCTCAATAGATGCAGAAAAAGCATTTGACAAGATTCAACACCCCTTTATAATGAAAGTTCTGGAAAAATTAGGAATTCATGAAACATTCCTCAATACAATAAAGGCTGTATATGACAAACCTACAGCTAGCATTTTACTTAATGGTGAAAAACTAAGGCCATTTTCTCTTAACTCAGGAATGAGACAAGGTTGTCCACTCTCTCCACTTCTCTTCAATCTAGTATTAGAATGCCTAGCTGCAGCAATAAGACAAGATGCAAACATAAAGAGGATCCAAATAGGGAAAGAAGAAGTAAAACGCTACCTCATTGCAGATGACATGATCTTGTATTTAAAGAATGCCACAGACCCCATTTCCAAATTACTCCAGCTGATTCAAAACTAACCCTCAAAAATCAATGGCTTTTCTGTATGCCAACAATGAGAAAAGTGTGGCTGAAATTAGGAAACAACTCCATTCATAATAGCCACTCAAAATTAAAATGCTTAGGAATTAACTTAACCAAGAAGTGAAGGACCTCTATAATGAAAATTTTAAAAACCTGAAAAAGGAAATCAAAACAGAACTTCAAAATGGCAAAAATTCCCATGGTCCTGGATTGGGAAGATCAACATCGTGAAAATAGCAATACTTCCCAAGGCTATCTGCAAATTCAATGTGATACCTATCAATATTCCAACCTCATTCTTCAAGGAAATAGAAGATGCAATACAAAAATTCATATGGAATAATTAAAGACCCCAAATGGCAAAAACAATTCTCAACAGAAAGAACAGTGCTGGAGGCATACCAATGCCAAATTTCAAACTCTACTACGAAGCCATAGAAATCAAAACAGCTTGGTACTTGCACAAGAACAGAACTCAAGACCAATGGAATAGAATTGAAAACCCAGAAATGAATGCACAGACCTGTGGCCATCTAATCTTTGATAAGGGAGCTCAAAAAATATAATGGAAGAAGATATCCTCTTCAGTAAATGGTGCTGGCAAAATTGGTTAACTACTTGTAGAAAACTAAAGCTAGGTCCTTATATATCACCCTGCACCAGAATCAATTCCAAATGGATCAAAGACTTCAGAGTCAAAGCAGACACTCTGAAAACATTACAGGATAGAATAGGAGAAACCCTAGGTCTCCTTGGCACAGGGCGAAATTTTCTTAATAAAGACCCAGAAACACAACAAATCAAAGCAAGTTTGGACAAATGTGGTCGCATGAAATTGCAGATCTTCTGCATAGCAAAGGACATAGCAATCAAGATTAATAGGAAGCCCACTCATTGTGAGAAGATCTTCACTAGCCATACATCCGACAAGGGTCTCATATCTAAAATGTACCTGGAACTCAAAAACTTAAATCCCCCAAAAACAAATCTTGAAAAAACAACTGCCCAATAAATAAGTGGGCTAAAGACTTGAAGAGAAACTTCTCTGAAGAGGAAAGAAGGATGTCCAATAAACACATGAAGAAATGCTCAACCTCCCTTGACATAAAAGAAATGCAAATCAAAAAAACATTGAGATACCACCTTACCACAGTTAGAATGGCAGTAATCAAGAACTCTAATAACAACAGATGCTGGAGGGGATGTGGACAGAAGGGAATCTTACTGCATTGTTGTTGGGTTTGTGAACATGTTCAAGCACTTTGGAAAGTAGTATGGATTTTCCTCAAAAGACACATAGAACTCACCTATGACCCAGCAATCCCACTTTGGGGCATGTACCCAAATGTTCAAAACAAGACCACACTAAAGCTACCAGCACAGCTACGTTTATTGCTGCATTATTTACCATAGCTATGATATGGAATCAGCCCAGATGCCCCTCAGTTGATGAATAGATCAATAAAATGTGTTACATATGCACAATGTAATTCTATGCCTCTATCAGACAGAATGACAGTGCCCCATTTGTTAGGAAATATATTAAGTGAAGTAAGTCAAGCCCAAAGAAGCATAGGTCCCATGGTTTCTCTTATCTGCAATAATAAGTATATATCTGAGTCAAGCAGAAAAGGTCAGATAAGTTGATGTTAGGGAAATGAACTCTAAGATATGTATTCAAATGTTTTTTTTTCTTTCATGCTATTGTTTCTAACACATTTATAAGATTATTTCTTTGTTGCTTTGTATGTCCCTTCCCACGGTATAACCCCTGATTTCACTGTATTTGATATCCGTGTACTTTGTGGAGGGGAAAGAAAAAAGAAATCGTTCAAATACGGATATAGGTGGACCCACTGCAACAATGAGATGCACAAGTCCTTTTGTTGAAAACATACTTAACAATGTTGGTGCAGGGGGAGGATTTGGTGGAGTGGCAGGGGGGACGATGGGAAAGTATGGGAAGGGGAAACAAAGGAGGAGGCTACAATGCTTGATAAGAAATGTACTCATTATTTTGCCGATGCAATTGTAACCCCTGTGCACAGTATTTTCACAATAAAATTATTATACAGCAAAAAATTAATAATATAGGACATTTACTCATTTTTCATTAATACTTTTTAGTGTTGAAACATGATAATTAAATGGAAGCACTGTCATGGTCTTCACATGTTTAGAGTCTCTCCCAAGTATGAGCTTTGTCTTCTGTGTCTTCAGACACCTTCCTATAGAGATTTCTTTAAATGATTTATACTCAGAAGCAAATTGAGGGATAAAATTGTAAGGGTGGGGCTAGAAATGTGGCTTAGTGGTAGAGAACTAGCTCAGCATGCATGAATGCCTGGATTTGAATCCTCAGTGCCACACACAAAGGAAAAGCCAGAAACTGTGGATTGGCTCAAGTGGTAGGGTGCCAGCCTTGAGAAAAAGATGTGGGGAAACCTGGTACATTTGTTAGAGTTACACCAGGGTTAGGCTTTTCTCGTCCTCTTCAAACAATGACTAATTAACCTTCCTCTCTCAGGTGAAGGGAGCCTCAGGCTATCTTTAGGTTAACAATAGAGAGCCAATATATTGGGGGAGAGGGGAGGAACAGAATACAAAAACCCTGCTTTCTGATCTTAGCAAGTGGGTTTTTGATTCTCTGTCAGATTTGAAGGCCCTTCTTCTACTCTGCCAGTCCATTCTCCTTCCTTCATTCTCCATATAATTAATTCAAATACTCAGTCCAAGGATAGGCAGGGCCCTTTCTCTACTATCTCCAAGCACCTGACTTAGAACCTGGCTCTTCCCTCTTGGTTTTGGTGTCTTCAGCTGCCTGAGAAGTGCGACCGAGACAGTCTTCCTGCTCTGTGTTTGTGTGAAGGCGATGCTGGGTCCCGGCAAACTGCAGAAGACCTCATGAGTGGGACTTGTTCCCTTCTCTCTCATGAATTCCAAGACCATATTCATCTATCTATCTATCTATCTATCTATCTATCTATCTATCTATCTATCTATCTATCTATCTATCTATCTATCTATCTATCTATCTATCTATCTATCTATCTATCTATCTATCTATCTATCTATCTATCTATCCATCCATCTCTCTACCTACATACCTACCTACCTAGCTAGCTATCTCTTTGCCAGTTCTTGAGTTGATCTCAAGGCCTGGGCACTGTCTCTAGCACTGCGCTACTTGAGTCACAGCATGAATATTTGTGTTTTGTGTGTGAGAGGTACTGAGGAATCAAACCCAGGGCTTCTTGCATGCTAGGCAAGCACTCTCTCACTAATCCACATTCCCAGCCCCCTCATCTTTTCCTTAGTGGAAGTTTTTACATAAGTATGCCACCATCTTACAACTCCAAGTTTAATTTTCTGAATATTTCAATGAAACCTAACCTTCTCTTACCCTACCTGATTTGTGACTATACCGGCATTGGCCTCATAATGAAATATAAATAAAGGCTGCTGAGAGTTTAAGTGCATCATATAAGGACACAAGCCTGGAACCCTAGAAGAGAAAATCGATGGGCGTGAAATGAAGAGAATGATGTGGTATGTGCAACAAGCATATCTGAAAAATCAATCAGTAAATAAAAGCAGAAGCATTGCATGTGATCTGTTTGCCCTCAGGGAGGTAATATACACACATAAGTAGTTAGAGCACTGATACATAACATGACATTCTCTTTTTTAATTTTTATGGCCATCCCAGGGCCTAAAGTCAAGGCCTCATGTATTCCTCAGATGTTTTGCTCAAGGCTGAGGCTATACCACCGCCACAGCTCCACTTCCAGCCATCTGGTCATTAATTGGATATAAGTACCACCCAGGCTTGCCTGGTCTGGCCTGTATTTCCTGCTCTGCTGTCTCAAAGCTGAAGCTCTACTATCTGGGACACTGCTCCACTTTTAGTTTAGTGGAGATAAGAATCTCACAGACTTTTCTGCTTGGGATGGCTTTGGATGGCGATCTCCTGAAGATATTTCAAGCACCTTTCCTTAGGGATTCGCCAAGGAGCCACTCTACACAAAACCTTAGTCTAAATCTCGGGAGGTACTAGAGAAAAACAGAAACATGAAGATGTTTCTAGTGTATTATAGATATTTAAGATTGGAGACACATAACACTCATAACTATTACATCATTTTATAGGCAAAAGGACCAATGAAGACAATAGGAGAATCACTGCAGCTTTTGGTCCTCTTATCCAGAGACAGTAAATTCACTGCAGCTCAAAGCTAAGTGACAGAGCTGGCATGAACTGTGGACCTTAGGTCCCAAATCCTGACACTCATTTCTCACTTTTGGCTTCTAACCTGTTACCAGAGAGGAAGATGAGGATAGCGAATCCTTCTCAGAAAAAGCAGCTATAAAGAACATTGGGTAGTTTACTTATAAATTCAAACCATTGGAATGACCCTGTGAAGAAGTCAGATTGTCCAGATTAAAAATTGAAGAAGAAAAGAAAGGCAGGTGCCACTTCTGCTGACTATAATCCCAGCTCCTCAGACGGATGAGATGTAGAGATTATCAGTTTGAATCCAGCCCAGGCAGGAAAGTCCTTGACATGCTTATTTCTAAGAAATCACAGAAAAAACCCAGAAGTGGGACTGTGATTCAAGGGTAATGAGCTACCCTGGAGCAAAAGGAGCACAGGGACAACCCCTAGGCTCATAGTTCAACCCCAGGACATGCCCCACCAAAAGATCCTGTTCCTCCAAGTCTTTGTGTATGTATGGATGAATTCCTATAGGGGAATCTCCAGAGTAGCTGTTGTGAATGGCACCAAGCTAGGAAATTTGTTTTCAATACAATGATTTTATAGCACAGAGATGGCTTTCATGACAATGTATGTTCTGGGGCTCCCCTGACGGGGCCCAGTGTAGCTTGAGGGTTTCTCTGCACCCCAGGCCTGTTGGAAGAAGCCTCTCACATTGTCTAAACAGGCAGGCTAAAGGGCTCACTCCTGTACAGCTATGTAACAAACAATTCCATCCAGGCCAATTAGTGTGGATGAGTGTGGGCAGGCTCTGAAGGTAAGGAGAAAAAGGCCTCTTTGTACTCCAAGCTCTCTCTCACCCCAGTGCTCTGATTTGACAGGAAGCCTTCATCTGTGTCACCTCCCATGGCAGGCCAAGTTCCCTGCACTTATTCTGTATTTGTGAGGCTATGTTCTGGTGTTCATATACAATGCTAAATGTAATTCAGGAGTCCTTCAGGAACACAACTAGGGCACTGAACTTAAGGAAATGTTTCATTGCAGATGATGATGAGCCTATGATGCCTCTCCTAGGTTTCTTGAAGCTTGGGAAATCCAAGCACATGTCAGATATCAAAATACTTCCTGTCATATGGGGCTGGTGAAGCTCATCTGGTTTTGAAACCTTTGACATCTCCTACTTGACATCTCTCGTGGTTGGCTAGGTTTGATTGTGAACACAGGGCTTGGGGGCTGACCATGAGATCAAAGCAGAAATCTAGTGCTTTACCATTTTGTGTCACAGCCTCACTTCTGCTTTGTGTGTGTGTGTGTGTGTGTGTGTGTGTGTGTGTGTGTGTGTGTGTGTGTGTGTGTGTGTGTGTGTGTGTGTGAATACATTAGTCCTGGAGTTTGAACTCAGGACTTGAACACTGTACCTAGTTTCTCTTGTATAAGGATGGCCCTTGCCCACTTGAGACACAGAGCCAGTTCAGGCTTTTTCCTGGTAATGTGGTACTGAGAAATCAAGCCCAGGGTTTCATATATACAAAGCACTGTACCCCTAAGGCACATTCTCATCCCTCTACTTCAGGTTTTTTAGTTTGTGTTTGTCTTTTTGTTGTTGTTGTTGTTGTTGGTTGTAGGAGTTGTATTCTGGGCCTGGGTGCTGTCCTTGAGTTCTTCAGCTAAAGTCTTGTGCCTTACCATTTGAGCCAGAGGCCACTTCAGGTTTTCTGGTGGTTCATTGGCACTAAATATCTCAAGGACTTTCTTGCCCAGGCTAGCTTTGAACCATGATCTTCAGATCTTATCCTCCTGAGTAGCTAGGATAACTGGTATGAGCCACAAGCACCCAGCTTCCACTTCAGTTTTCTTAGTGGTGAATTGGAGATATAATCTCATGGGACCTTTTTTGTTTGGAATAGTTTGGAACCCTGATCCTCAGATCTCAGCTTACTGAGAAGGCAGGATGATAGACCTCAGCTATCCACCCCTAGGCCATGGCACTCTGCTGCAAGGGGGTCCTAGGCTCCACGTGGTGGAGTGCTATCCATGAGCCCAAGAGGTAAGGGTCAGTGCTGAGGCTGCAATTTCAAGATTCATGTCTGAGAAAAAGCAAAACGAAACATTTGTCTGCAGGAGAGAACTCACCCACTCTTTGGTAATACAAAATTTTGTCCCTGCTATGGGGACATATCTGAGCCTCAATATTCTTGTCTGCATAATCATCTCAATTGTAGAGCACTTACAAGGACCAGATTAAAGAATGCACCCTGTGAAGGACACAGTACATGACACTCTTTGAAGGATAAGCACACAGCAACACATGAAAGACTCAGCACACAGCACCCAATGCAGGACTCAGCACACTGTACCCTATGAAGGATTCAGGACATAGCTCTATTAAACAAGCTGTCATTAGAATTAGGGTGCTTTCATCAGTATCACCATTCTTTGAGGAATATTTCATAAACCATACAAGTTCAAATCTACTGGTGTAGTGGGGTAGTTTTTTGGGAGGATTACCAGTGGGGCTTGTACTCAATGCATGGGGATACTGTTCTAATACCATTTGCTCAAAGCTAGAGATCTACCACTTTGAGCCACATTTCCAGGAGTCTCAAAGACTTCCTGTCAGGGCTGGTTTTTAAAGCCCCCTAGCAGCCAGGATGACAGAGGTAAACCAGCAGCGTCTGTTTTCTTGGAGCTGGGTTGCAGCTGTTTACATCTGGCTAAGTCAGGTTAGGTGGCAGCTGTCAGCGCCAGACTCCTAGCTTGCTCTGTGGTGATGTATTTGAACTCCTGACCTTCTATACTTGCAGTTAGAACATTCTACCTTTTTTTGCAGCAGTCCTGGGCCTTTAGTAAGGGCTTAGACACTAACCCTAAGCATTTGTGCTCAAGGCTAGCACTCAATTGATTGAATGACAGCAGAACTTCTGGATTTTCTGTTTATGTGGAACTGAGGAATTGAACCCAGGGCTTCCTGCTTACTAGGAAAGCACTCAACTACCGAGCACCAGGAGTGAACTAGGTATAAATAGATAGAGATTGCTGTATATAAATATTATGTACACAAAAACAGAGATATCCCTATATTATTAACTTATAGATATTACTGCCAATTACTAGATATTAAATTATGTCTCCACTTAATGATGTGTTCCAGTAGAACAATTAATAAAGCATTAATTATAATTACTCAGTATCCTGTTATTATCATATGTGTACATATATACATACATATATTTACATATTTTATAGAATAAGACAGATATCTATATATAATTAAATTATGCATCATGTGTTACTACCAAATAATAGGTATTTAATTAGGACTCCATGCAATTTTTATTCTCTTAATGCTTAATAAAATATTAATAAAACTTAATACACATTCTATGATTATTGCATCTAATTTTATTTACAAAGATACACGAATTCAACCTTTCATCATTTGTTGTAGTGACAATTATTCCACCTATGACATCCTATTACATAGCATATAGATTTGCACCCGAATTATACATCCTACCTGACACCGAGCACTTTCAAAGAGAAAGAAAACGTGTCATTCTCGGCTTCTCACTCCAAGATTACATTTTTGGCAGTGCTGGGATCTAAACTCAGGGCCTAGAATTTCATGAATGGTTGATTTTCAGTGCAGCAGCCTCTAGCCAATTCAGCTGCCAGGCAGTTCCCAGGCCCTGAGATCGAGCCCTATATGCTGATGCCATATTGTGCTTAGTGTAGTTATTCATTTAATTTGTTGTTTTATTCATCTATTTACCATTTATTTTATTGACTGTTATTATACATGGAATATTTATTACATTTATTACAGAGGATACAGATTTGCCTATGTAAGAAACTTCACACCTGACACCCAGAAGTTTCACAAGAAAGGAAAATGTGTCACCATGGGCTTCTTACTCCAAGATTCAGTTTTTGTGAGCGCTGGCATCTGAACTCACAGCCTACAAGGCTCAATAAATAAATGGGTGATTGTCAGCACGCCAGCCTGGTGCACACTGAGCTGACAAGTAGTTCCCATCACCTAAGATCGAGCCCGAGGAGTTGACAAAACAAGAACAGATTGACATGAAGATGGTAGTACACAAATAAAGATAGATCTTTATAGAGTGCCAGAGATATCTATACAATATTCAGTGATATATGCTACATTCCTACCAAATCTTAGGTATTTATTGTGCCTCCATGTAATTAATATTGTTCTCATCCTTAATGAATTATTAATTAAATCAATCACTGTCCTGGAATTATTGTGTCCATTTAATTAATAGTATTGTTTTAATGTGTCAAAAATATTCATTAAAATCCATTGGCCTCCTAAAATCACTCTAATTTTATAGTGGTATCATTCAGGAACAACTAATTCAACCTTGACATTCACAACCTTCCAATGGTATTACTATGAATAGGAATGAGACCCTTAGGATCTCCCTCCATTGGTAGAGGTCAGGACCTGGCTTCAAACCCAGGGCCTATGTTCTTATGTTGACCTGTGGCTTCCCTGGAATCCCGCAAGCCTTCAGATATGCCAGGTTACCAACACTTTTCAGCCAGGTTATTCAAACCCAGAAAGGTCACCTTGCAAAGAAAGCAAATGTAAAACCTGCAGCTATCTACAAGTTGCTGGTTTTTTGTTTTTTTTTTGCCTGTGTCGTTTTATACTTTTTTCCTGTCAGCCTTTGGGGCCCAGGATCCAGGTTTGGCTGTGGGTCCAGTGGCTGCACCCTAGCCTAGAGTGATCGAAGCTGAGGCAGTTTTGCCACGACCTGAGTTCAAGCCCTGTCCCTGACAAAATAAAAACATATAAACATACATACATACATACATATATACATACATACATACATACATACATACACACATACATACATACATACATACATACATACATATATTCATACATTAAAAATATTTTTATAATTTTGAGGCTTGGAATTCATGCCATTTTTTTCTGTCAGAACTGGGATTTGAACTCAGGGTCTGGGTAAATCTGCAGCATAGTGGGGGAAAGGGAAGCTCACCATGCTGGAAGTCAAGAAAGTCAGGCCTGTTTCCAGGGCCTGAATTAGTCCTAGCATTCATATACATTTTAAATCTATGGTTTATATTTACATGCACATATTTACTGCATATTGCAGTTAGTGTAGTTATTCATTTTATTTTGTGTTTTATTTATTTATTATGTATTTTAGTTAGTATAGTTACACATATAATAACATTTTTTACATTCTATTACAGAGGATATAGATTTGCCAATATATTATACATCATTCCTGAGACCCAGGATTTTCACCAATAAGGAAAATAAGTGAGACTGTTGGCTTCTTCCACCAGGATTAAGTTTTAAGCAGTTCTATGATTTGAACTCAGGGCCTAGAAGGCCCACTTCATGAATGGTCAATATTAGCCCACCAGTCTGATGCAAGTGAAGTTGTTGGGCTAATTTGAGGACCTGAGATCAAGCCCTAGGAGTGGCCAATATATAAACATATAGATGTGTAGATTGAAGTGTGTGTGTGTATTTACATATGTATATGCATCTATAAATGTATACAGAGACAGATAGGTATTTATGTAGATTATATTGTATAACTCTATATAAAGATTGATGTCTATATCTTATTTTTATATATTCTATTACTACAAATTATTTGGTCTAAAATTATGCCTCCATTAATTAATCACAATAGAAGACAATAAAGTATTAAATTAATCAATGGCCTGTATTTATTGCAGACAATCTTATACTAGAATGACTAGCTAATTGGTAATTCAATTAGGACATTTTAAACATTCTATTAGTGTTCCTTAACATAGGAATGAGTATCTTAGGATCTTCAGCAGTGAGTAGGTGCCAGTCCCAGGATCCAACTCAGGGCCTAGGTGTGTGGGTTGGGCTCAGGCTTCAATGACAGCCCACCAGCCTTCAGCTATGCAAGGTCACGTTCAATTTTCAATTTTCAAGCTGAGTCACTGAGACCCAGGATTGTCAAGTGCAAAGGAAACAAAGGTAAAACGGTTGTGTAAAACTTCCTGGTTTTTTCCTTCTCTGTTTGTGTTGGTTTGATGGTTTTTTGCCAGTGCTGGGAGTTGAACTCGGGCCCTAGGATCCCTGGATCATCTGTGGGTGTAAAAGCTGCACCCTATCCTAGGGTAATCATGGTTTAAGACACAATAAAATGCTTCCTTGAGCAAACTCAGTTCAAGGAAAATGTCTAGGCTAACGTTCAAGCCTCAGGATCTGCCACACAAAAATAGAGCCAGTAATTCCATGTGTCTGTGTATGCATGCATGTATTTCTTTTGGTGAACATCCAGTCTCTATGAAGAAAGGCACCCAGCTAGGAAATTTGCTTTGAATAGAATGATTTCATAGGCCAGAGAGTGCTTTCAAGACAGTGTATGTTCAGAGGCTCTCCTCACTGTTCCCAGTGAAGCCGAGGGTTACCCCAGGCTGCTGGAGGATATCTGCCTCATTGTTGGAACAGGCAGACAAAAAGCCTCACTCCTGTACTGCTGCAAAACAAACAATTCATCCAGGGGCAATTAATGAGGATGAATGTGGGTGGGCTCTGAAGTCCAGGAGAAAAAGGCCTCTTTGTAACTCAAGCTCTTTCTCTCCCAGTGCTCTCTTTTGACAGGAAACCTTCATTTGTTCCACCTCCCGTGGCAGGCCAAGTTCCCTGCACTTATCCTGTCTTTGTTAGACTATGTCCCTGTGTTGAAACAAATTGCTAAAATTAAATCAAGAATCCTTCTGGCAGACAACTAGGGAGCTGAACCTAATGAAATGATTCATTATTGGCAATGGTGCATCCCTAGTTTTCCAGAAGCTTGCTAAATCTAAGTACATGTGTAATATCACAACATTTCTGGTCATCTAGGGCTGGTGAAGCTCATCAGGTTTTGAAAACTTTGACCTCTCCTAGTTGGGCCCTGGGTGGCTAGGTTTTGCGGTCGAACACAGGACCAGGGTGCTAATCATGAGCTCAGAGCAGAAGCACTTTGCTTAACCATTTGGAGTCACAGCTTCTCTTCTGTTATCTTCATGTGTGTGTGTGTGTGTTTGTGTGTGTGTGTGTGTGTGTGCCTACGCGCATAAAGCAGTCCTGGAGATTGAACTCAGGACCTGAGCACTATACCTGAGTTTCTCCTGTACGAAGATAGCACTCTCCCACTTGAGTCACAGAGACACTTCAGGCTTTTTTTCTAGGGATGTGGTACTGAGGATTCAAACACAGGGTTTCATATATGCAAAGCACTCTACCCCTACGACACATTCTCAGCACTCCACTTCAGGTTTCTTGCTTTCTTTTTTTGTAAGTTGGAGGAGTTGAAATCTGGGCCTGGGTGCTGTCTCTGAGCACTTCAGCTCAAGTCTAGCACTCTACCCCTTGAGCTACAGCACCCCTTCAGGCTTTCTGGTGGTTCACTGTAGATAACCATCTCAAGGAATTTCCTGCTCAGGCTGGTTTGCACCTGATCCTCAGCTCTCTGCCTCCTGAGCAGCTAGGATGACAGGAGTGAGTCTGTGGCACCTGGCTTCCATTTCAAATTGCTAAATGGTGAGTAAGAGATAATAGTCTCATGGGACCTTTTGTGTCCGGGATAGTTTGAACCCAAATTGTCAGATCTCAGCTTCCTGAGTAGGCAGGATGACAGACCACAGCTACAGATGCTTAGGGTCCTTGACTCCACGTGATAGGTCACTAGCCATGAACCCAACAAGGAAAGGTCAGTGCCCTGCGTTCAATATTTATGACCAAGAAAACTTAACCAAACCGATTGTCAGTAGGAGACAAGTCACTAGATTTCAGTACTTACATAATTTTGGCCCTGACATGGGGACATATCTGAGCCTCAACTTTCTCATTTGCACAATCATCTTACTTGTGGAGCTTTTACAAGGACCAGATGAAAGAATGCACCCCATGAAGGACTCAGCACACAACAGCTCAAGAAGGACTCATCACATAGCTGTATCCCACAAGCTGTCATTAGAATTAGGGTGTTTTCATCAGTATTACCATTTTTCCAGAAACACGTCACAAACTGCACAAAGTTCACATCTAATGGTTGAAAGGGGTGGGGTTGTTTTAGGGGGGAGTTAGCCATGGGGATTGCACTCAAAGTTTGGGGCTACTGTCCTAAGACCTTTAGCTCAAGGCTAGAGCTCTAAAACTTTGAGCCACAGCTCAGTTTCACAGACTTCCTGCCAGGACTGGGTTCTAAAGCCACCAGTGTCAGATCTCATCCCTGGACTATCTTGGATGATAGGGGTGAGTGGCCAGCAGCATCTGATTCCATGGAGCTGGGTTGCAGCAGTTTACCTCTGGCTAAGTCAGATTAGATAGCAGCTGTCAGCACCAGACTCCCAGCTTGCTCTGTGATGAGATATTTGCAGTCCTATCCTTATATCTTTGCGGTCAGACCATTCTTTTATTTTTTTTATTTTTGGTGCCAGTCTTGGGTCTTGTGTAAGGGTCTAGACACAGTCTCTAAGCTTTTATGCTCAAAGCTAGTGCTCACTGCTTGAGCGACAGCACAAATTCCGGATTTTTCTGTGCATGTGGTAGCGAGGAATTGAACCCAGGGCTTTGTATGCACTAGGGGAGCAGGCTACCACTGAGCCCCAGGAGTGACAAATGTATAAACAGATAAATGTGTAGATTGGTAGATAGATAGATAGATAGATAGATGTATATGTATAAACTAAGAGAGATGTCTATATTATGAAATTGCAAATACCATATTACTACTAATTATTGGCAACTAAATTATTCCTTCCTTTTTTAATTATCATGATTGAATACATAATAAAGTATTAATCGAAAATTATTCAATGTAGTATAATTGTGTAAAATTTTATAGTATGAAAACAATACACTACTAATTTAATTGTTACTTTTATAACATTCCATTTGTATGGATATATCATCAGAATGGGTTTCTCAGAACCTCCCACCATTCATTAGTGGAAGTCCCGGGATTAGACCTCCAGGCCCAAGTTGCTGGTTTTGGCTATGGCTTCCCTAATAGCCCCCCAAACATCAGCAATGCAAGGTCACGAGTAATGCAAAGGCACTTTCTGGGCCTTGTCATTTAGAACCAGGATGGTCACAATACAAAGGGGAAAAAAAGCAATATCAACTTGAACTTTATCCTTCACCTTGTTTTTTCCTTTTTTTCTTTTTTTTGCCGCCCCAATATTTGAACTTGGGTCCTAAAATCCCAGGGTTGATTGTGGGAGAGGTGCCAAGACCTAAGTTCAAGCCACGTGCTTGGCCGATAAATAAATAAATAATAAGAATAAGGCTCTGGCTTGGAATTTACACCAGTTTTCTAGCAGGCCTGGGATTTGAACTTGGGACCTGGTTAACTCTGTGACATTGTGGTTGAAGGGGAAGCTCACCGTCCTTGAAGACAAGAAATTAAGACCAGTTCCTAGAGCCTGAATTCAAGACTTAGCACTGAAAAAAATAATATTCGTATATAAGATCTATTTACATACATGAGTTTACTGCGTATGATGTTTATTACTCTTATTTATGTAGTATTATTACACGTATAACACTTCATTTATTACATCATATCACATAGATTATATTTGCATATGTATTATACATCGTACTGAGACCCAGGACATTCGCAGAGAAGGAAAAAAATGTGTCAAAATTGTCTTCTTACTCCACAAATGAACTTTTGGCCATGCTGGGATTTGAACTCAGTGCCTACAATGCCCAATCCATAAATGGGGTCACATTCTTAACACACCAGCCTCCAGGAAACTGAGCTGCCAGGAAATTCTGTGGACCTTTGATCAAGCCACAGTAGTGCCCAATATATACATTTATAGATATGTATATGTGTATGTGTCTCTCTCTCAGTATAAAGATATATATATATATATATATATATATACATACATATATATATGCATATATATATATAAAGAAAGAGAGAGAGGGAATGTGAGGATATTAAATTATATATATATATACATATTATTACCAATTATTAGTTATTACATTATGCCACCATTTAATGAAGTATCATGGTTGAATACTTAAAAAAGCAATCATTAAAAGTTAGTTAATATCCGTCCATTAGGGGAATCATACCATGGTGCTAAAATGGAAGATATAAATCCAATAATATTTGTGTGGCATTCTAAAATAGAATCATGAATCAACTGCAAATTTAATTATTACTTTTATAACATTCCATTAGCATTCACATGAATAGGAATGAGTTTGTCAGGATCTCCCTCCATTTGTGGTTGGCACTCCTAGCATTCGAACTCCAAGCCTGTGTAGTTTACTTTGAATGCAAACCATTGGAATGACTCCTTGAAGATTTCAGATTGTCACAACTAAAAAAAAAAAAAAAAAGAAGAAAAGAAATCCAGGTGTCAATGGCTCCTGCCTGGAATCCTAGCTCCTCAGGAGGCTGAGAATGTACAGAATGCCATTTTGAATTCAGCCAGGGCAGGAAAGTCGGTAACACTCTTATTTCTAACAGATCAATAGAAAAAAAAAAAACATGAGGGGGATTGTGGCTCTAGTTTCAGAGTGCTACCCTTGAGCAAAATGAGCTCAGGGACAGGGCCTAGGCTCATAGTACAAACAGGGAACTTCCCCCCTCCCCAAAAAGGAGACAATCACTCTATGTCTCTGTGTATGGATGGATGATGTATGGATGATGGGTATTCAGCAGGTTGCCCATGCTCAGCCCACCCAACTTGGGCAAGCTGGGACAAGCCCTCAGAGTTCCTAGGCTGTAGGAGTCTTTGAAGGTTCTGTATCCATATTATCTATCCCTATGTACTATGTGAGCCTAGACCTCTAGGGCCTGGTGGCTCTCACTCATTCATCATTCCTCACTGCAGAGTCACAAACTGGTCCAAAATCTTGGCAAAGATATGAAATAGTCAGCGATTTCTATGCCAAATATGGTAAGCCAATAAATCCTACCATCATAACTCCTGTTACAAGTCAGCCTTGGGCTGCAAATGTGGATTAGCGGTAAAGTGGTTACCTAGCATGCATGAAGCCCTGGGTTCGATTCCTCAGAATTACAGAAACAGAAAAAGCCAAAAGTGTCACTGTGGCTAGCCTTGAGCAAAAGAAGCTAAGGAACATGCCCAGACCTGGGTTCAAGCCCGATGACCAGCAAAAAAAAAAAAAAAAAAAATGTGAGCCTGGTGAGACATATTCTTCTGGGTCTCAGGAGGGCCATGGTGAAAGGTAAGAGGTAGAGGGCAGCTGCTGTTGGCTCACCCCTGTAATCTCAGCTTTTCAGGAGGCTGAGATCTGAGGATCACAATTACAAGCAAGAAAGTCTTTATGAGACACTTTTCTCCAATTAAACACCCAAAAACCAGAAGTAGAGCTGTGGTTCAAGTAGTAGACTGCTGAACTTGAACAGAAAAGCTAACAGATAGCGTCCAGGCCATGAATTCAAACCCCAGAACTCACACACACACACACACACATACACACACACACACACCCCAAGATGGAGAATTTGCCAGTAAATCTGCACAAGTTCTACCTCTAGAGAGAGAAAAGAAGGAAAGATTTGCTCCAGGAGGTGATATAACCAGTGCCAAAATTCCACAGGAGTTCTAAGTCTTGGAACAGGACCGAGAGCCTCAGGCAGAAGGTACAGAATGGGCAAAGGTCCTGAGGTGTGGTGTAGAGCAGGTGGTGTGGGTGGAATGAAGGTTGTGTGGCTTCAGATAAGTCTTGCAGGACATTCAAGGCTGAGTCAAGGTTTGTTCTTGAGGGTGGAGTCCCAGAATGGGACCCAGGGGGAAGATTAGCTTTTCTTTTCACCATGGAGCCCACCCATTTCCTGTGGCTGGAAGCCTACTTTTAACAGCACCCTTAGGCCTCCTTTGCATTGAGGAAAAATGCCGGGATGAACACTTGCTTAAGAAAAGCTTCTGGGCTGAGAAGGTATCTCAGTGGTAGAGCACTTGCCTTGCATGCCTGAGGCTCTGTGTTCGATTCCTCAGCACCACATAAACAAAAAGAATAAAACCAGAAGAGGTGTTGTGGCTCAAGTGTTAGAGCGCTAGTCTTGAGCTGAAGAGCTGAGGGATAGTGCCCAGGCCTGGAGTTCAGGCCCATGACCGGACCCACCCTGACCCCCCCCCCAAAAAAAAAAGAAGAAAAGCTTCTAACCCAAAGCCATCAGTGGCTCAACCCCTTAAATCTTAGCTACTCAGGAGACTGGGATCAGAGACCGCATACCAAAGCCAGCTCAGGGAAGGAAAGTTAGTGAAAATCTTCTTGCCAGTGAACTACTAAAAGCCAGAAATGGTGCTGTGGCTCAAGTGGTAGAGTGCCAGCTTTGAGGGAAAAAGTTAAGTGACTGGAGACCAGACCCTGAGTTCAAGGCCAATAATTGCATTAAAAAAAAAGCTTTCAGGAACTCCTTGTCCACTGTGATGAATGGCCAGATGAGCTGGGTGTCGGTGGCTCATGCCTGTCCCCCTAGCTCTTCAGGAGGCTGAGATCTGAGGAGCATGAATCAAAGCCATCCCAGGCAGGAAAGTCCATGAGACTCTTATCTCCAAGGAAGCACAAGAAAACTGGAAGTGACGCTCTAGCTCAAGCAATAAGCTGAAGAGCTGAGGGGACTGCACCCAGGCCCAGAGTTCCAGTCCCATGACCAACTGCCCTTGCCTGCTTGGAACTCACTTTTTGGCTTTAGTCAGCCTACTTTCCTGTGGGCCCCCGAGTTTCTCCCAATGTCTAGTTTTGAGAGCAGGCCATTTGGAGGCCTTTGCCTACAGAGTGGGCCACATTATCAGAAAAGTGTCTAGCCTTGGGGAACGGAGGTCATCGGCCAGGTCATCAGTGGCATCTGTCATGGGTGCAGTGTGGATCTGAGCAGTAAATCAACTTCTCAGACCACGGTTTGGGCCAAGGAGGGCCAGAAGCTGCAAGATGGCATTGCTGGTAACGCCTGCTCATGTGGTATCACAAGAGTGCAAATCTGTCAGGCACACCCCGAGAGGGTGTTGAGTTGGGCTCATGAAAGACTTGTGTGCTCACAAATCCGCAGGTAGCTGGCTGCTGCTTGTAGCAGTTGCTATCCCAGGAGTCCCAGGGCTCAGAGCCCTGCTTTCCACACCAGTGCTCGGGGGCAGATGGTCTGCAATCATTGACCTACTACAAAGGAGCATCCGTAGTGTCTTTTCCCTTGGCCCTGTGGCCCCGTGCATGGATGGAGCAGCAGGTTCCATCAAACTTACTGCCATGGCCATTCCCCTCAGCCCAAGAAGGACTTAGGGAGAAACCACTTGAACTGGTTTAAGAGTTTACTACTACTATGCCTCAGGACTACCCCCAGTTCTGGCTGAGCTCATCATTACCACTTTATGTGTGTGCGTGCATCCTGGTATTAGGGCTTGAACTCAGGGCCCGGGCTCTGTCACTCAGATTTTTCGTTCAAGGCTAGCACTCTACCACTTGAGTAACAGCTTTTCTTTCCTCTTTTGGGTGGTTATTGGGAGAGGAGAGTCTCACACACTTTTCTTGCTGGGCTGCCTCTGAATGGCAATCCTCAGATCTCAGCCTTCTGAGTAGCTAGGAATATGAGAGCATGACTTATTAGCACCTGGCCACACTGTCCTTCTTGGCTAAAGACAGAGTGCCTCTCTCTCAGTCTAGCACCCATGTACAGTTACCCCTCTTACCCCAACCCTACTCCTCCAGGCTTCACAAGAATCATACCTTCCCCTGAAATAGGATCAAGTTTGAGCTTTTTGTTCTCCACACAGTCAGGGGCTGCAGGGAGTTGATGTGTACTGTAGTTCAAGTGGTAGAGCACCAACTTTGTACAAACCAGCCAAAGGATATCACCTAGGCTCTGAGTTCAAGCCGGTAACCTCACACATACACCCGCACACATGCAAACTCGCACGCACACACACACACACACACACACAAATATCCTTAGCAGGGCCCAATGGCTCATACCAGCAATTCTAGCTACTTCAGAAGCTGAGCTCTTAGGATGACATCTTGAAGCCATCCCAGGCAATAAAATCCATGAGACTCTTCTCTCCACTAAACTACTAAAAAAGATGAAAGTTGGGCTGTGGTTCAAGTGGTAGAGTGTCAGCTTTGAGCAAAGGAAGCTCAGAGACTGTGGCTAGGCCCTGAATTCCAGCTCTAAGAATTTTTAAGACACCCTTTGCCCCCACTCCACCCCTAATCAGGCCATAAATCCAGATTTTGGTCACCCTGGATCTCACTTCCATTCCTGCTGCTTTCACAGAACTGCCACAAGTGGCCAGTGTGTGCCCAGCACTGGATTAAGAAGTGAACGTACAACAAGGGGGGCATAGCCAGGTCAAGGCTAATGTCCCAGAACATTTATGTATTGGCCATACTAGTCTCTAATCCCCCCAGTTTCCTGGACCTAGAATTTAAACTGTGAGCATCTGTATTCTGGGCATCCAGAATTGTCTAGAAGGACATGAGAGGCCAAGCTGGGGTGGGAAGATAGACTTTGCTGCTACAATGTACGTTGACATTTCCTAGACACCGATGGATACTTCCAAGCCACCTTGACCTCAAATCCCATGTAACCCCGGATCCTCCTTGCTTGGGCAGCCTTTTGTCAGCTATCAAGCTCGAGTTGGCCAGAGCCACCACAAACCCTCCTTCCCCCACTCCACTGCCAGCATGCAGGGAGGGATGTGAGCCAGAGGCTTAGCTGAGGAAAAGGACAGGATATCACATGACTAAGGTTCCTCCAGAGGCAGGGGACAACTTATGCCAGACTGCCCTGCTGATCCAGAATCCCCGGGAGGCGCCCAAAGATTTGGACAGGCCGGACTTGGGCCCTAAAGAAAAGTTGGAATCCAGGCCTCTGGCAATTTAGGAATCATTGTTGACCATGATAAGGGGCTAAAGGGGAAGGTCAGTGTGGAGGAGGGGCAATATCCGAGGTCAGAAAGAGGCAGCTCAGGGAGGGGACAGAATAAGATGAGGGAAATACACACACACACACACACACACACACACACACACACACACACACACACACACACACACACACACACACACACACACACACACACAGGTAGCCCAAGGCCTCAGCAGTCCCTGAGCACCCTGACCATCCCACCCTCAAGAAGATGGCACTACTATCCTCAGACCAACTGTAGACAAAACTCAGGGACTCTCACAAGTCTGGAGTGGCTCATAACATAGCTTGGCATTTCCTAAATGTACATACCACTATACAGAAATCTCAGCTACCTTATTTTTGGTTGTCAGTCATGGGGTTTGAACTCTGGGCCTGTGCACAGTCCCTCATCTCCTCAGCTAAAGGTGAGTGCTCTACCACTGGAGCCACAGTGCCACTTCTGGCTTTCTGGCAGTTCACTGGAGATAAAGTCTCACAGATTTTCCTGCCCAAGCTGGCTTTGAACCGCGATCCTCAGATCTCAGCCTCTACCATCCCACACCTGATACCATTCATCAAGTCCCTGCCTGCCACAGGCCACGACCTCTGGAGTTCTTGGTAAGGCACTGCCCACTATGCTGTGGCTTCACACTGGGACAAACCTGGGGAGTTCTTAGAAATGTCTGTACAGTGAGGCCAGCACCTGTTCTCCCAAACACAGCACCCCTACTACTTCACCATCTCTTACAAGAAAAGAAGGGGTGGCTTTCTTTCTTTCTTTCTTTCTTTCTTTCTTTCTTTCTTTCTTTCTTTCTTTCTTTCTTTCTTTCTTCCTTTCGTCCTTTCGTCCTTTCTTCCTTTCGTCCTTTCTTCCTTTTGTCCTTTCGTCCTTTCTTTCTTTCTTTCTTTCTTTCTTTCTTTCTTTTTCTTTCTTTTTCTTTCGTCCTTTCTTTCGTCCTTTCTTTCGTCCTTTCTTTCTTTCTTTCTTTCTTTCTTTCTTTCTTTCTTTCTTTCTTTCTTTCTTTCTTTCTTTCGTCCTTTCTTTCGTCCTTTCTTTCGTCCTTTCTTTCTTTCGTCCTTTCTTTCTTTCGTCCTTTCGTCCTTTCTTTCTTTCTTTCTTTCTTTCTTTCTTTCTTTCTTTCTTTCTTTCTTTCTTTCTTTCTTCCTTTCGTCCTTTCTTCCTTTCGTCCTTTCTTCCTTTCGTCCTTTCTTTCTTTCTTTCTTTTTCTTTCTTTCTTTCTTTCTTTCTTTCTTTCTTTCTTTCTTTCTTTCTTTCTTTCTTTCTTTCTTTCTTTCGTCCTTTCTTTCTTTCTTCCTTTCGTCCTTTCTTTCTTTCTTCCTTTCGTCCTCTCGTCCTTTTTTTCGTCCTTTCTTTCTTTTCGGTTGAGAGGCTTGAAATCAGGGCTTGGGTACTGTCTCTGATGTTGATTATTCCTCAAGGCCAGTGCATTACCACTTGAGCCACAGCTCCACTTCCAGTTGGGTTGGAGATGAGGCTCTCGTGGTACTTTCCTGCCTGGGCTGTGAAATGAGATCCTCTGGATCTCAGCCTCCCGAGGGGCCAGGATGATAGGCATGGGATGATAGGCATGAGCCACTGGCACACAGGTTATGGTGTCTCATTCTTCAGAATTTCCATTAGTCCTCCTCTAGACGCTACCACCTAGACACTCCTCTACCTCCCTCAGGGACAGCAAAGGGAGGCTGAGAATTTTGGTAGGGTCATAGGCTTTAAAGTGGCCCCTCCACATCACTAGCCCTCTCTAAGTTCCCATCTGCCTCCTCTGGATGGACTGGTCGTCCAAGGAAAATCAGACCCAGTAGGAGTTCTGGGGCCTGCCCAGTATCCCCCCACCCCACCCAACAGGTACCTGTGGATTTCTGGGGCCAGCTACTCCATGTCCTGGTGGAAGACGTTGGGAGGGTTGCTGATAACTGGGTCCAGGCGTGCCCAGGGAAGGAGGGTGTCCAGCTCCCCACTGTCAAAGAAGGAGACACAAAGTGTGGATGGATCTACTGAGTTTCAGGGCATAGCCATCCACATGTCACTAAGGTCCCTTGGAGAACTGTATCGGGACAGTCTCACACATCTATATTAAGACTCACACAACTGTACCGAGTCTCTCACCTGCAGCCCTGGCTGGAAATGAACATGCTCTGCTATGCTGTCCATCATCTGCAGCACCTTTGCTCTCTGTGTTTCCTGTCAGATCCTCCTTAAGCAGGACCCCCTTTTCAAGTGCTGCCTCCAAGAAGCCCGTTCTGATCACCTTGGCAGAGCTGGCACATCTTCGCTCTGCAGGCTGCCGGCTTTGTCACACTCTGCCTTCTGGCCAGTGTGGGTTGAGAGTGCACAAACGGGCAGGCCTGGCTTACACTACTGGATTTCTGAAGGCCCTGATACACCACCCAGGGACTGGTGTTTTATCACACTCCGTGAGAGGGCACTCAAAGCCCAGGCAGTCTGTGGTCATAAGACAGGGCCATTTCTTTGTGTCGGCTTGAACTGGAGGATCTGGGAGCAGACTCTCTGAGTTTTATTGCTCAAGGCTGGTGCTCTACCTCTTGAGCCACAGCTACACTTCTGGCTTTTTGGTGGTTCCATGGAGAGTAGAGTCTCACGGGCTTTTTAGCTTATGGCTGGGTTCAAATAGTGATCCTCAGATCTCAGCCTCCAGTAGGACAGGGATGAGCCTGAGCCCCAGGTGACAGGCACCAAATGCTTTTTTTTGCTCCTATTTATCTCCAGTCAACTAGCAAGCCCAAGTTAAAATAATCAGTTACTGGGGATCAAAATCCTCTCCTACGTCAGTTAATCCAAAGAGATAAAGTGTCTTTGGAAAAGGCTAGTCTGAGTTGGCTAGGGGTATTTGTGTGTGTGTGTGTGTGTGTGTGTGTGTGTGTGTGTGTGTGTGTGTGTGTGTGTGTGTGTGTGTGTGTGTGTGTAAATGTCAGGGATACCTACCCTTATCTCTGTGGTGCCTCATCCTCCCAGCAGGGAGTACATAAAGGATCCTGACCCCAAGGAAGGTGGATGGGCATGGGTACTTAAGGTCATATCCAGGGGAATAATCCGAATTCTGTCTTGCAACCGAAGCCTGGACAGATAATGGAGAGAAGGAGAGGTTTAGGAGACCATCAAGGGAAGCTGCTTACCTTTGGCTAGAAGTACCAGCCAGCTAGAAGACTGAATCCATCTTTCTTGGTAGTCAGATAAAAGGTGGACACTGTTCATTTATTTTATTATGATTGTGTGATCCCTAGGGCTTGGATTCAGGGCCTGGGTGTTATCCCAGAGCTTCATTTGTTCAAGGCTCAGGCCCTACCACTTGAGCTACACCACCACATCTGGCTTTTTTCTGTGTGGGCTTGGGGGAGAGAGGTGGTTTATGAGAGATAAGAATCTCACGAACTTTTCTGCCCGGGCTGGCTTTGAGTCACGGCCATCAGCCCTCAGACTATTGAAGAGCCAGGATGATGGGTGGGAGCCACAAGCTCCTGACCGCCACCATACATTTATAATCCCTTAGGCCCAGGGCTGAGCCACCCCCACTGCACCTCCTTGTTGGGAGTAGGAAGCAGACATGAGGGGTTTGATACTTCAACAGCCTACCTATCTTTGAGCATTGTTCCAGGTTAGTCTGATGGCGGCTTCCTCCTTATCCACAGCAATGACTTGGCTCTGTCACAAGAACAAATGTCCCCCGGGAGGTGTCAGGTCTGAGGTCTTTCCTATGCACCCCACCCCCCTGACCGAAATGAGGGTCTTTCCTGCCCAAGCTGGCTTTGAATTGAACCATGATTCTCAGATTTCCGCTCTTGAGTACTTAGGGTGATAGCCATGAGACACTGGCACCTGGCCAAAGATACTTTTCCAAGCCTGTCATACTATCCCCTCAGGAGACTGAGATCTGAGGACTGCAGTTGGATGCACCCTTCTCAGCAAAGTCCATGAGAATGATTATCTCTAATTAAACACACCAAAAAATTGGAAATGGAGCTGTGGCTCAAATGGCAGAGTGCTAGCTTTGAGCATAACATAAGGGATGGGACCCAGGCCCTAGTTATAAACTTTTTCTATCATAGACCTACCCAAGAAAGGGAAGCAGGTGGGCACACAGGAGCTCAAAGCTCACACATAATACTCAAGACTCACAGAATTGACCCCATCCTGCTCTGATTCTCTAGATTCTATGTCCTAGATTATGTCAGTCTTAGATGGGACTGACCATGGACCAAGTCAGGACATTCAAGTACAATCTCTTACTGAGGATCCCATGACCTCATCAAGGACTCAAGTTCCCTCGACACTGGGCAGTCAGTTGAGGTCTAGTTATCCAGCCACAAGATATGGGATTGAACGGATATCTTGGCCAAGGGATGCAGACTGGAGGGCTGTAGGACCTTCTCTCTCAGGAAGGAGAAAAGGTCTATCCATCCCAGGAATGTTCCTGAGTTGTGAGTATCCTCAATGAAACAACCTTGCTCAGAGCTCAGTGCCTCTGGTTTTCCCACCAGCCTCTACCCAGCCCTTCCCCAGCTTCAGTCGGCCCTCTCTGAATCCCAGATCTGCCATCTAGACTAAAAGTTGAGCCAGCAAAGAACCCACCTCTATCTCTGAGAATGGCAGTCATGGGGCCCGACAGTCCCCTAGAGGAAGTCTTGGGGCAACACTGGTCTGATTCCCGCCCTCATTCTCTGGATGTCCTGTGCCAGTGGCAGGCTTACCTCTGTCTCTGGTCAAGGAATGAACACTGGGGGTGTCATCTTCAGATTGAGCCAGCAAAAGTCCCAGTCCCCAAGGATGTACCACACAGGCATCCAGCAGTGGATGACAGCCATCTGGTCAATGGTGAAACCAAAGTGCCAGGACTTTTAACAGCCATGTGGCTGGGTCGAAGTCTCTATCCCTGATGGTCTAAGTTGTTAGGTGAGGTCATGTCTCCAATGACCTGACACACCTGACCTGGGATCGTCCTCCATCTTCATCTTCTTACTTATCCCTTGCCATCCCCCTCTTCACACTCCCTCAGCCTATACCTCCCTATCTATTGGACAATTTCTTCTTGTATGACTAGAAAATAAACTCGGTGGGCCAGGGGAGACTGAAATTTGGTTACACACCCTGAGCCCTAGGGTCTACCCAAGGCCATTTCCCTCTGCAGTCGGTGACCACACAGCTCCTGGATGTCATGAAGTTGCTAAGGCGTCAGTGGCTTGGTCCTACATACTGGCTTTAGGGTCTGAAACTGTCCCCACAGAGATTGTGAATGGTTGGCTTCCTTGATCCAGAGACTCCAAACCAAGGCTTGCATGTTCCGTTCTTCCTTACTTTCCTCCTTTTTTTTCCTCCATCATTCCCTCCTCTTTCTCTTTCCTTTCTTTGTGTCACTCCTGGACCTTGAACTCAGAGCCTGGGTGCTGTCCCTGAGCCTTTGTACTCAAGGCCAACAGTCTACAGCTTGAGCCACTCATCCACTTCTGGAGTTTGCTTTTTGGTAGTTTGTTGGTGATAAGAGTTTTACAGGCTTTTCTTTCTTGGACTTAAGCCTCAGTCCTCCCATCTCAGCCTCCTAAGTAGCTAAGATGACAGGTGTGAAGCACCAGCATCCATCTCAAACCAAGATTTCTTCATGTGCTCTGGAACCAGCACTGGAACCTTTCAGCGTCTATGACCGCCTGGACCTGGCACTCACTGTAACGGTTTGTTGGATAAATAAATGAGCATCTCTCTACGACAATATTACAGAAAACTCCCATCCAACTCAGGGAAGCATCCTGGGGGTGGAGGGGTTAGTGGGGGAGGTGTCAAAGCCTGAAGTAGCTCTTCCACAGTTCTCCCTCGTCCCTCATCCTGCCCTCCTGGTGCCACTGCACTTAACTCTTTTGGCTCTGAGGATGTGAGCCACGATGTACACGCTGGATTTTGGGGCTCTGCGATGTCTCTCTTCTCAAAAATCTTTGTCCAGCGGCTAACCCACAGTTTGGCACTCAATTCTGCCCTCAGGTGTGAATGAGGCACGTGAGATGAAAGCCTGGCTCAAGGGGCCTCCTCTCCTCCTCCTGGGGCCAGACAGGATGGTCCACCACATCTGGCCCCCAATTTTCATGTTGCAGATAAAGGATCCTTGAGGCATCCTGGTTCTCTGAATCTCCCAGATTCCAGTGCAGTGCTGGGAATAGTCTCTGCTCACAGCTGGCAGGCTGGGTATGGCGAGGTCACCATCTCTGCTCCCATGATGTCCTTGACTGTGGTGGTCACCCTAGAGAGAACCAGAGGAGAATCAGCAACTGCTGGAGGAAGGCAGTCAAAGCAGGATGTTCATGACAGGAGACGATCTGGCTTGGGAACTCTGCCTGTGCCGCTTTGAACATCACTGTTTGGCAGCTGAAATGGTCCATCTTATTTGACCCATAATCCCAGTCATTAGTAGTAATTGCCAGCTTAAAGAAAAAATCCTGGAAAAGCTGGCATTTCAGTTGCCACAATCAAACTTAAAGGTTTCCAAAGTCAGTGGTCCACTTTTCCTTCCAGACAGCCTACAGCAGGTTACAGAAACTGGCATTCAGCCAGCCCTAGCTAACTGCCATGGCCTGACACCATGCACGGTTCAGCAGGAGGAAGACACTTGCCTACCACTGCCCAGGTGGAAATGGCACAGGCAGGACACAGATGGGAGTCTGTAGGACTTCAGGGAGGACTGCCCACCGGTGCACTGCCCTAGGAGGAAATCCATGCCACCAGTGGGGGCCTGGAGCCCCCTGCCCAGTTGCCCATGGACACCGCCAAAGCCCTGGGTAAGGTTCCCCTCTCAACCTTGTTTGTGGTGAACCATCTCCTATGTCACACCATTCGCCACGCACCAGACCTTCCTAGCTTCACATCTTCTGCCCTACTCCCCCCATATCATTCCCTAATTATGTTTGGCAGACACATTTCCAACCCTTGAATTAGCTCCAACTCTACACACCAGAGCAGGGTGTCTGGCTGTATGAGTGTGGCTGTGGTCACTCTTGCCTCACCAGCCTGAAGACAGAAGGACAGGTGTCCACTCTGGTCTGCGATTCACACAGACCTCCAAGGGGAGATGCACGCAGGCCCAGCAGCTACTGTGAGCTACAGGAAAGGGGAAGAGAGAGGTGGAAAGAGATGGAAAGGAATATCTACTGAAACCTTCCCCAAGCGATTCATGTAACAGTGAAGGAGAAAATAAAAATTGTGGCTGGGATCATACTTGGCATTGATGACAAAAGAACAATACACATACACACAAATAAAATGCTTTTGCTCTTTTTAGACATGGTGAGTTAAATATGTTTCCATTGTTCTCATCTCCCTGCTCTCCCAACACACACACACACACACACACACACACACACACACACACACACACACACACACACACACACAATCCAGACCTGTGACAGAAGACTGGTCTATGCAGCACCAGCAATTTGCTAACTGATTGCTCACCTGAGCACAGTCATGCTGTACAAGGTGAAAGATGATGTCTCTCCCTCCCTCCCTCCCTCCCTCTCTCTCTCATACACACACACACACACACACACACACACACACACACACACACACACACACACACACACACACACAGAACAGTGCCTCTCCTGAGTTTGTCAGTTCCTCATCTGGGACAAAGTACAAGCTGGGGCATCGGGTTCCCTTGTCAGAACCAGGTGATCCCACCAAAGGGGAGCACCACTCTAATAACAAAGAACCACCCTGCCTCTCCCTTTCTCCAGGGTCAGAATCTTCCTCTTTGGAACAACAAACTTTAACTCCACATAAATCAAAACCCTAGGCCAGGATGCTGGATAAAGGAGTCCTGAGACAGGTGGCTCCTTAGAGCCAGGACAGATAACAAGCAGGGGTTCATGATGCCCCCAAAGGAGTGTCTGACCTGGGGTAGGGGTGCTTTGGGGCAAAAGGATGGTGTCCTAAATGGACTTCCTACTTCCAGCTTAGATGCTTCTGGGTGACTTGGCGCATTCTTGGGGAGAATGAGGAGACCAGATGGACCAGGAGTACCAGCAGATTCTGGCAGAGCTGGGAAATGTGATCACCCTGTGAGAACTGATGGCAGCTGGGGTGGGGAGAATAGGTTGGGTGTGTGTGGGAGGAGGTGTGTTCCTCCCAGATATTCATCTATCTGACCCCCAGTATCCTCACCTCCTTAGTGGGCTCTTCTGGGACCCTCCTCAGGTGAAAGGGTGACCAAGCATATAGGACAAGTGCTCAAACAGCAAGGGGGTCTATCTTCTGCATCCAACACCCCCACCCCCTGAAAAAAGGAAAAGACCTGAGAAGGCAGGTTTGAAGATGCTGCTCCCCACCTCTGACTGAAGCCACCAGGTTCCCACCAAGGTGAGGAAGGGTGCAGATGGGTGGCTGTTTGGATCCATTACTCCAGGCCAGGAGCTCTCTGGGCCCCCTACATACCCAACCCTGCATCTCCCCGTTTCCTGGGACACTGGCCACTAGGGACATGAAAGGGATCGTTGGGTTGCCACCCATCCCCACTCCCCACCCCTGGGGTGCATATGTAGCAGAGCCAGGGTGTACTGTGGGATGCAGGGGAGGCACAGGTGAGACAGGAGAAGGGAGGTGGGAGGCACGGGTCTGGGTCCGCAAAATGGAGGATGCTCTGAGTGGGGGTCGAGGGGTTCTCTGGGCAATGGGGTCCCAGGATGTGGGGCCGCGGTAGGCAGTGGCTCCAGGTGTGGCAGGCCCGGAATCTAAGGACCAGGGACCTGGACCAGGTCACTGAGACAAGCCTGCCAGGGGCGCGTTATCTCAGCTGGGCAACAGAGAGGCTCCCCGGGTCTAGACCGGCAGCGCCATTTTTGAAATACGGCACCTTGGGGAGGGCCACGGAGGGAGGGGCGGGATCTGAGGGTGCATGGTAGGGCAAGTGTGGTTCTCTACTCCCCTTCAGCTGCAGACAACTCAGGTCCCACCTCATCCACAGCCAGACCTGTTTAGGCGTTGCCGCCATTACTCCTGCAACTGCTGCCGCCAAGGCTGCCTCTTTGGCTGCTTCTTCCTCAGTGGCCTCCTCCTCTGTGGCCACTGCCACCACCATGATAATTGGAAACTTGGACTTGGGACAGACTATGGCCACCCCCCCACCATGGGGCTGCTTGAGGTGATGTGTCTGCTGTGCTAGCTCTGCATGCTCTGCACTCCCAGTCAGGACCTTCACTTCAATTGAGGCCTCAGCCAGCCACTGAAGCCACTTCCTCTCATGTATGTACTTACTCCTCTCTGCTCTCTCTCTCTCTCTCTCTGCTTCCCCTCCTCTTGCGGCCCACTTCGACACCTCTGCGCATGCATGCCTGCCATTGAGAGACCCTGGCCACTGCTACCACCACAGTGAGCCCTCTGGGCCCTGTCTCCTCCTCCCCTTGGCCCCACCCCCTCCTCTATTCAGCCCTGCCCCCTGCTCCCCTCAGCCCCGACCCCCTTGCCTACAAGAGCAGCCTTGACTGGGCCCTAAGGCTTCCAGGCCATGGGAATTGCAGCCTCACCTCAGCTCAGCTCTCCCGGCCAACCCTAACACATGCCCATGGAATCAAATCTCCCCTCAGCCCCACCATTGGAGGAGACTCTCCTCTATTCATATCCACTCCACACATCAAGCAAGTACACAGTGACCCCTGTGTGTGTGTATGTGTGTGTGTGTGTGTGTGTGTGTGTAAGAGAGAGAGAGAGAGAGAGAGAGAGAGAGAGAGAGAGAGAGAGAGAGAGAGAGAGAGAGAGAGAGAGAGAGAAAGAGAGAGAGAGAGAGATTGTTGAGGATAACTACCTCAGAAAAAAGCACCCTTTGGGATGACTCAGCACACAGAACACTTCAAAATTCAGCACAGGGGCTGGGAAGGTGGCACAGTGGTAGAGCGCTTGCCTTGCATGCCTGAGGCTCTGGGTTTGATTCCTCAGCACTACATAAGCAAAAAGAAAAAAGCCGGAAGTGGCGCTGTGGCTCAAGTGGTAGAGTGCTAGCCTTGAGCTGAAGAGCTGAGGGACAGCGCCCAGGCCCAGAGTTCAGGCCCCACAACCGAACCCCCCCCAAAAAAAACAACAAAAAAAGCACAAAGCACCTTATATAAAGGACTCAGCACAGTGCGCCCTTTGAAGGACTTAGCATATAATAACCTTTGGGATAACTCAACATACTCCCTTTGAAGGAGGAAGTCCATAGCACGCAGTGTATAGGACTCAGTTCATGGCATACTTTGAAAAACTCAGCATGTAGCACTCTTTACCAGGACTCAGCACATAGCACCCTGTGTTAAGGCTCCATACACACCACTCTTTGAAAGGCTGAGTATGTAGCACTCTGTGTAAAACATTGAGTGCACAGTGCCCTTTACAAAACTCAGCACATAGCAGAGTTTTGAAGGACTCAGCACATACCACCCGGTGGAAGGGCTCAGCACACAGCACCATTTGAAGGACAGTACGGAGCACCCTATATAAAGGACTCGGCACACAGCACCCACAAAACTCACCTCATCCCACTCTTCTCAAGGTTGTAGCACATTGCACCCATTGGGATGACTCAGCATACAGCCCCCTTTGAAGGACTCAGCAAAAGTACTCTGTGTAAAGGACTCGGCCCACAGCACCCATTGAAAAATTCACCTGTCCCTTCCTTCTCAAGGGCTCAGCACATAGCACCATTTGGGATGAATTAGCACTCTGCACCTTTTGAAGGACTCAGCATAAAGTACATTGTGTAATGGACTCAGCACACAACACCCTTTGAAAAACCCAGCACAACCCACTCTTCTCAAGGACTGAGAACATAGCACCCTTTGGGATGACTCAGCACACAGCATGCTTTTGGAGGACTCAGCACAAAACCCCCACGCGGGAAGGACCCAGAAAACAGCACCCTGTGAAGGACTCAGCACATAGCTGTATGTCACAAGTTCAACTGTCATTAGAATTAGGGTGCTTTCTTCTGTATCACCATTCTTCAGAAACACTTCACAAAAATCCTACTAGTTCACCTTTAGCTAACCTATGTTTTATGGGGGAGGGTCAGCTGGGGGTCTTGAACTCATAGCGTGGGGGTCCTGTCCCTGAGCTCTTTGGTTCAATGTTAGAGCTCAACCACTTTGAGATATGGCTCCAATTTTGTTTATTTTGGGGGGCTTGTGCTTTGACAGGCCTTACAGTGATCAGGAAGGCCAAGTTGGGGTGTCCATGGCCTGGAGCTGACCTCTCCCTTCCTTGTTCTCCTGGAAGCCGGGCCTCTTGGAGCTCTCTTGGCCTAAGATGGAACAGATCAGCTCTGGAATCAGCATTCAGGGTGGACAAAAGTCAGTTTGGCCCTGGTCACTTCCCCCAATTGAACTCTAGATGACGATAGTCCCCCACGATGGCAGGGGGTCACATGTCCCGCATCTGGATACAAGGGGGCAGGAGTCAACAAACATAGGGTTTGTACCTGTGAGTTGAGTTTACTCTTGCTCTCCTGGGGCCCCCATCATGCTTCGATGCCACACTTGACAGGAATGTACTTGAGAGTCTTACTTATAATTAACCATCAAAAAGCAAGTGGGGCTGTGGCTCAAGTAGAAGAGCACTAGCCTTGAGCAAGATAACTCAGGGATAGAACCTAGGCCCTCAGTTCACACACACACACACACACACACACACATACACATACACACACACACAGACACACACACACACACACACACACACACACACACACACACACCACATGCGTGCAAAATCAGAGATTTCTACAGTGCAATCTTTGGGTATTCTTTACCTTTACCCCACTAAGCCTGGTGGCTGTTGACCTAGGAGTTTGATGCATCCAACACCACCTGGCATCTTTAATTTTGCTGAACAGAATGGCTACAAGGTCAGCCTTCCCCCATCCCAGCTCCTTGACTGGGTCAAGGTCTATCCAGGCCCTTTGGGGCTCTTTTTACACAATCGCCAAGATGCCTTCAAAACGCATCACATGCTGGGCAATGGTGGCACATGCTTGTCATCCTAGCTACTCTGTAAGCTGAGATCTAGAGGACCACGGTTCAAAGCCATCTTGGGCAGGAAAGTATGTGAAACTCTTATCCTTGATAAACCATCAGAAAACAAGAAGTGGCACTGTGATTCAAGTGGTGTAGTGCTAGCTATGAGAAAAAGAGCTCAGGGACAGTGGCTAGGCCCTGAGTTCAAGCCCCAGGACAGGAAGAACATATCTTTGTTGGAGGCTTGTTTTCCCTTTGAAAGCAATTCATTCTCTGTGATAAGCATGACATGGGCCTCTTCCCTGGCCACCAATGGTCCATTAGATGTCCCTTGAATACGGGCCACCTCCCGGTAGCCTCTGCCCTACCCGACCAGCAGTTTACCCTTCCCATCACCTGGCAGATGGAGGCCTGAGAGAAGGCCACCTGGCCACCTACTTGTGGTGGCTGATGAGGCTTTTGAGAGTCAGTATGTCACATAGAGAGTCATCATCTGCATCATTCTACAGAAGAAAGGGAGGGAGTACTCGCCTGAGCCTGTGAGCTGTGGGTGATCTGCAAATGTGGCTTCTGTGGCAGGATGTGCTCCATGGGGGAGTACTCTATGGGGTAGGATACCCCGACCTGTCTTTTGGCAGTTTCCACACTGCTTTGAAGTGGCAATTCTTCAAAACCTTTCTGTTCTCCCTCATTTTGACCACCGCGGAGCCTGAGGTTTCTGAAACAGTGGTGGTGGCGGGGGACTGATTCAGCCTGTGCCGGCATCTGGTGCCTGCTGTCCATGCCTTCCCCTGAGAGGAACCACAGCGGCTCCCACAGCTCTCTCCTCTTCATCTTCTTCTGGGACAGCCAGCTCATATGCTCAGTTTTCTCCTGACACAGCTCATCCAGGACAAACATCTGATCTTTACACACCACGAGGGAGTCCTCGATGGTGCGGATGTGTGCCAACAGCTGGCTGCATCGATGGTGGAGCTCATCCGCTGCACTCTGGAAGTCCACCTAAACAGGCAGGTCGTGGACAAAGCAGAGTTTCTTCTCGGATGCCCACGTGTCCTGCTTCCCATCCCCACATATGCTTTGGTGCCAGCTCGCTGCCAGATGGACTGGGCAACCACAGTGGGCCTGCCACTCTTGGTGCAGGAGTTTCCCCCTGTGGATTTCAGCCATGGAGAACACCCTCAGATCCACGGCCCTCTCGGTTTGGGGGATGTCTCCCTCCTCTGCGATGGTCACTTCTGGAGGAGTTGCCTCCTCACCTTTTGCTTTTCCAGGGCTCTCAACTTCCCCTTCCCTAGGGAAGCTCAGCTGGGCCTACATGCACTCCTCCTGTGGTCTGTTCACTTCCAGGCACTTGAGGGTATCCTGCCAATTTGGGGGCACCACCTCGTCCCGACAGTTGGTGGGGCCTGCACTTGCTTCAGCTGCTCCAGCAGCTGGGTCTGCCTCTCTAGGTGCTGCTGCAGGGCCTCCTTCTCAGAGCTCAGCTGCTCATTGGAGGTGATGTGCAGCTCACAGGTGGTTCTGAGCTACTGCAGTTGGGCTAGGGACTGCTCCTGCTGCTCCTGCAGCTCCCAAGTTGCTTGGCTCTCTCTCTCAGCCACCTCTTTCCATTCCTCTATCTTCTCCTCCCTGTGATCCAGCTGTTCCCACAGATGTTTCTACACCTGCTGCTCTGAGTCCAAGATGCTGGCTACCTTCTCCTTCTCACTGCTCACCATGTGGAGAGTGTCCCGCAGCAGGGCCAGCTGTTCTTCCATCTGTCCGTTGCACACATACACATCATGGGATCTTGCAGATCTCGTGCTGTTCCTTGGCCTTCTCCAGTCTCCACGGTTGCTTCTGCTGCTCCATGTTCTGGAAATGGAGCCTTTGGTTTTCGTGGACCTGGATGTGAAATTGTTCCTCCAGATTTTCAACTCCATCTGCGTGCAGTAGGCCTGGGCTTGCACCTGCTGCTTGGCCGGAGATGGTTCCGAAGGGGGCCATGTCTCTGCCAGCTTCCTTCTCAGTTCCCTCAGCTCCTTCTCTAGGTCAAACACCTGCCTTGCCCCTCGAGTCTTCTCCTTTGTCTGTTGGTTCAACCACTGGGTCAGCCGCCAGGGCTCCTCCTTCTGCACAGACCTCTCAATGCTCAGGTCTTCTGTGAAGGTGTCTCTCTCTAGATTCGCTGCAGTCACCATTCAGCTCAGGTTATCAAGTAGTCTCTTTAGTACCTCACGCCCCGCCAGCGCTTGTCGGAACTTGCAGATTCTGCTTGCCATGTTGCTCCACCATGTCCAGAGTGCTTTCAGCTTCTCCTGCAACTGAGTGTTCACTTGCTCCAAGTCATTGAAGCTTCTGATCTTTTCCTTGAGCTGAAGGGTCACATCATTCAGCTGGTCGAAGAACATTTTGGTCTCATTCTGTGAGCAATGACCACAGAAGCCGCCATCTCCAGCTCTCCCATGTGCTGCTCTGCGGTCTGCAGGCAGCTGGTCAGAGCTTCATGCTCCCTTTCTCTGTCATCGGTCACCTGCTGCACGCTGGCTGGTGAACATTGTAAATCACTTTCTGCCCAAACCAACCTCTGTATGGGTGCCTTGTGGATCTCTAACTCCCTTTTCATTGCTGCGTGCAGTTGGGCTATCTTCTCCTCTCTTACTCCCGTTCATCCTTCAGGTCTGTCTTTTCCTGATTCAGTGGTTGGATCTTGGCACAGAGCGCCTCTTTTCTTCTTTTGCTGGGATCCAGGGTGGGCACCACATGTCAGTACAACTCTGTAGATCCTTGTTGTTAGCAGGACCATTGGCAGTCTGGACCCTGGTGGCTGTGGCTGTGTCCAAAGCCCAGGGAGGCTCATGGTCAGCATCCCATTTGGCTGGACTCTTCTTTGAATCACACTCCCCATTGGCGTTTGTCTCGGGGATCTTTCACTTTTTCATGTTCTCAGTTTTCTTCAATGTTGCAGATCTGTTGGGAAGATTCTTATGCCAGTGTTCTTGAGGCAATTTCTTGCCCGCAGCTCTCTCATGGAGTCCTGTTGTTTCAGACATCTGAGCTCTGGGACAGGAAAGATAGGCTGGCCCCTTTCCCAAGGTCTGGGAAATCCTCTATTCACCTACTCACTGTCTAGGACATCAATTTTCTACTCTACTCCAATGTGGCCTCGAGTATCTTGCTTACCACTCAGCCACCTCTACCTTCCTCAAGTGTTAGTAGTGGTTTCAACCACCTGTGGGAATCCAGATGTTACTGGGCAGCATGAAATGTGGGCGTGGCCACCATTCTTGTTTCCCATTGGTCAGAAATAACCATGAAAAAAATGAGGGTGTGGATGGAATCCTGTGAGGCAGGCAGAATGGGCAAAGTCAAGATAACAGCACCCCTTTGACATGAAACTCTGTCCAGTACAGTTGGGGACAAGAGGGTGACCTGCTTTAGCTGGATGGCTGCAAAGATTGGTGTGTATGTCTGTTTGTTGCCAGTCCCTGACCTTGAACTCAGTATCTGGGCACAGTCCTTGAGCTGCATTTGCTCAAGGCTGGCCCTCAACTAGTGAAGCCACATGGCTCTAATTCTGGCTTTGTTTGCACTGAAGTTGGACAGGGGTCTCAAGGACTTTCCTGCTTAGGGTGACTTTGACCACGAACCTCTTATCACAGCCTTGTAAGTATCAAGAAGGACTGCTGAGAGCCATTGATGCCTGCCTAATCATTGGTCTTGCTGATGTTCTTGGTCAGACTGGTGATTTCCTTATCCTTGGATTTAAGTGGTGAGAGCCGGAGCCCACATCCTGGTCCTGACACCTCCAAATGACAGGTGATCCTAAAAAACTCATTTCTATCCATATGAATACCAATGGCATGTGATATATGTGATTGAATGGGCAATTCTTGAATGATTCTAGGATAAAATTATATACAATTATATTATAGGACACTGATCAATTTTAATTAACACTTTATGAAGCATTTAAACAATCACATTCCTTAAATGGAGGCAGAATGAAATAACTAAGAATTAGACATCACATAGTATACAGCTGCCATTTTTCCTGTCAGGACTGGGATCGGAACTCATGGTCTGGGTAACTCTTTTGTACTGTGTGGAAAGGGAAGCTCACCTCCTTGAAGTGATGAAATTCAAGTCTGTTCCTTAGACCTGAAATTGATCCCCAGCACTAGAAATCATCCTATTCATGTACATTTTAAATGTTTGGTTTATATTCATATACATAGGTTGACTCCATATAGCGTTCAGTGTATTCATTTTTATTTTTTGTTTTATTCATGTATTGGCAATTTATTTTATTGACTATTATGGCACATAGAACATTGGTTCCATAGGATATAGGTCTGTATATATGTTCCACTTCATACCTGACTCCCAGGACTTTCACAAAAAAAGAAAATGTTTGTCATCATCAGCTTCTTACTCCATGATTCATTTTTTGGGAGTCCTGGCATCTGAACTCATGGCCTACAGGGCCCAATTCATAAATGGGTGAGTGTCAACATGCCATCCTGGGGCAAATTGAGCTGACAGGCAGTTCCAAGGACCTTAGATCGAGCCCCAGGGTTAGACATAATAAGAACAGAGTGACACCCAGTTGGTAGTATGCTAATAAATATGTCTTTATAGAGTGCCAGACATGTCTACACATTATTCAGTTATGTAGACTACCTTCCTACAAATTCTTGTGTATTTATTATCCCTCCATTAATTAATGTTATTGTTTTCATCCTTAATAAATGATTAAGTAAATCAGTGTCCTGAAATTATTTTGTCTCTGTAAGAAATAGTATTCTTTTAATGTTTCATAGTAAATAAAATCAGTCTACTGAAATCATGATGTCTAATTTTATATGAGTAGTATTCAGGATCAGCTCATTCAACCGTGCCATTGATAACATTACATCATTATTACTATGGATGGGAAGGAGTCTCTTAGGATCTCCGCCATCTGGAAGTGGCATTACTGGGATTCAACTCTAGGCCTACCTTGCCATGCGAGACTATGGCTTCCCCAATAGACTGCCATCCTTCAGCAATGCAAGGTGAAGTACCCTTTGGAGTCATGTCATTCAGAACGAAATGGTCACAGTGCAAAGGAATAAAATGTAAAAATGCAATCCTGCCACTATTTATTTTTTTGGGGGGGGTCGGTTATAGGGCTTGAACTCTGGGCCTGGGTGCTGTGCCTTTGGTCTTCAGCTAAAGGCAAGCATTCTACCGCTTGAGTCACAGCGCCATTTCCAGTTTTCTTGGAGATAAGTGTATCACGGACTTTCCTGGTTTTGAACCGAGATACTCAGATCTCAGCCTCCTGAGTAGCTAGGATTACAGGTGTGAGCCACCAGCGCCCAGTTCTGCCACTTTTTTTCTGTGCATATTTTTTCCCAGCACAAGGCCTGGAGGTCTAGGATCCCAGGATCGGCTGTGGCTCCAGTGGCTGCAGTGCAGCCTAGGGTGATAGAAGCTGAGGCAGAGTGCCATGACCTGAGTTCAAGACCTTGCTTCGAAAAAAAAAATCCCTCCCCCCCACAAAAAATTTAGCTCCCTGGCTTGCAATTCTCTCCATTATTTCTACTTTGAATTTGAACTCAGGGTCTGGGAAACTCTGCAGCACTGTGGACGAAGAGGAAGCTCACCATGCTTAAAGACAAGAATGTCAGGCCTGGTCCCTAGACCTGAATTCAATCCCCAGCCCTGGAAAACATACTGTTTATATACATTATAAAGATAGGATTTGTACTTACCTATAGATGTTCAGTCCATATTGTTGTTATTGATTGTATTTTTGTTTTATTCATTTATTTACCGTTTATTGACTGTGATGACATACATTCCATTTATTATATTGATGACATCCCATCACATAGTATCTAAATTTGTGGACATGTTCTCCATTATGTTTGACACTCAGGACTCTCAGAGAAAAGGAAAACAGGTGTCACACTCTGCTTCTTACTCCATGATCCAATTTTTTGCAGTGCTGGGATCTGAACTCAGGGCCTAGCAGACCCAATTCATGAATGGGTGTGTCAAAACGGCAACCTCTAGGCAAGGAAGCTGCCAGTCAGTTCCCAGACCCTGAGATTGAGCAGCAGGGATGGCCAAAATAGCCATACATGGATAGACAGGTGGTATATATCAATAAATATATATTTGTATAGAATTCCAGAGACATGGGCTGGGAAGATGGCTCAGTGGTAGAGTGCTTGCCTTGCATGCCTGAGGCCCTGGGTTCGATTCCTCAGCACCACATAAGCAAAAAAGAAAAAAAGCCGGAAGTGGCGCTGTGGCTCAAGTGGTAGAGCGCTAGCCTTGAGCTGAAGAGCTGAGGGACAGCGCCCAGGCCCAGAGTTCAGGCCCCACTACCGGACCCAAAAAAAAAAAAAAAAAAGAATTCCAGAGACATATACCTAGGATTCAATGACATCAACTACGTTCCTACTAACTCTTAGGTATTTATTATGCCTCCATTGAAGGAATAGTATTGATTTCACGCTTAATAAACCATTCATTAAGATCAATCAACATCCTAGGATCATTGCATCTAATTTTAGACTAGAACAATGCCCGCAAAAACTTCTCAATCACTCATGACTTTGCCCACATTCCATCGTTATTCCCATGCATAGCAACGAGTCTCGTGGGAAGTCCCCCTATTGGTAGTTATCAGGACCAGGATTCAAAATCAGGGCCTATGATGACATATGGGCTCGTGGCTTCCCTGATAATTTGCTAGCTGCGGCCAATGTAAAGTGAAGTACCCTTTGTAGCCATGTAATTTGGACCCATGTTGGTCACCATGCAAAGGAAGAAAATGTAAAAAATCCATCCTCTGGTTATTTTTCTGTGTGGGTGTTTTTTTACTCCTGCAAGGCTTCAGGGCCTAGGATCACAGGGTCAACTATGGGCCTATGGCAGCCCACCATCCTAAACCCATCGAAGCTGAGGCAGGGTTGCCATGAAGTGAGTTCAAATCCTTTGGTTAGCAAAAAAACAAAAAACAAAAACAAAAACAAAACCCACCTAAAAACTAATAAAGCACCCTAGTTCAGAATCTTGTTTATTGAGCATGATGACAGATATAACTGTGCTAGCATGGATGACAATCTATTCCCATGTCTATAGAGTTGCTTAAGCCATCTCCATCCTAGCTGAGACCCAGAACTTCCAGAGGACAGGAAACAGGTGGACGGATTGGATTCTCACACCTGCATTCCACATTTGGCTGTGTTGGGATTTGAACTCAGAGTCTAACAGGCCCAATTGGAGAAAGGATCAAGTGAGGACACCATGATGTGAGCATCTAAGGAACTAGGCTGTTCCCAGGACCTGAGATTGAGCCCTGGGGGTAGGGCAGGTGGAGAGCACAATAGTCACATATTCATAAGCTGAAGATAGTATGCATATTTGTTTAGAGTAGGAGAGATGGCGACCTGTGATGGAATCAAATCTACCGTGTGACTACTGATTCTTGGATCTTTCCCAATGCCTCCATTTTATGACTGTGATGATTATGGTCACGCTTCATCAATTCTTCATTAAAAATATTCGATACCCCAGGAATCTTGCCTATCATTAACTACTCACATCTTGCAGGAACTACTCATTCAAGGATGAGATTGATCACATTCCACTAGTCTTTCTAGGTCCGGAAACAAGTATCTGAGGATCTCACACCAATCCCTCAATGTAGGGGAGCTGATTGGGATTCGACCTCTGGGCCTTTTGGCCTGGATGGCCTGGGGCTTCCCCAAGAGATGCAGGCCTTCAGCCACTCCAGGTAACCTTCACTCTGTAGGTCGTCGGTTTCAGACCCAACATGGTCACCGTACAAAGGAAAATGAACATAAAAGCACCAGGTGGAACTTCCCACCGCTTTTTGTCCCCTCGCAGCTTTCTTTTCTCCTGCAAGCCCTGGGGTACTAGGATTCGAAGATGGGCTGTAGTTCCAGAGGCCACAGCATAGAATGATCGGAGCTGAGGCAGAGTTGCCACTACTTGAGTTCGAGCACCCAGTCTGGTTAAAATATATATACATATATATGAAGGAAGGAAGGAAGCACACTAGCACAGAATTTGCGCTATTTTACTGCCAGAACTGAGATTTGAACTCAGGTCTGGGTAACTCTGTTTGCACTGTTGGAGAAGGGGAAGCTAACCATCTTGGAAGACTACAAGGTCAGGACTGGTCCCAGGGCCTGAATTGAAGCCCCAGAACTGCCAAAAATCATATGCCCAAATCTTTTACACATAGGGTCTCTATTTACATACATATGTGAATGCATCATGTTTCAGTGTAGTTTTTTTTTTTTATTGTGTGTCTTAGCCAGGGATGCATTTTGTGTTTTATTGAGTATGATGACAGATATAACTGTGCTGACATGGATAACAACGTATTCCCATGTCCATGGAGTTGCCTATGTCTTCTCCATTCTAGCTGAGACCAAAGACATTCACAGGACAGGAAAACAGGTCAACCTATGGGTTCTCACATCAGGATTCATGTTTTGGCAGTGTTGGGATTGGAACTGAGAGCCTAGCAGGCCCAATTGGTGAAAGAGTCAAGGTGAGGACACCAGCATGTGAGCAACTGAGGAGCTAGGCCATTCCCAGGACCTGACAATGAGCCCAAGGGAGGGCCAGGATAGGCATAAATTCATACTTGAAACATAGGATCTGTATTGACATATATGTGTGGGCAGCATCTTGCATTTGGTGCATTTCTTCTCCTTAATTTGTGTCTAATTCATGATGGTATTGTGAATTTTACTGAGTACGGTGACAGATATAACTGTGATGACACGGATGATGACCTGTTCCCATGGTTATAGGGTTGCCTAAGGATTCATTATCCATCCTACCTGAGACCCAGGACTTCCACATTAGAGGAAATCAGACACAATGACTGACTTCTGACATCAGGGTGAATCTTTTGTCAGGCCTGGGATTTGAACTCAGGTCTGGGTAACCCTGTTGCACTGTGGTGGAAGGGAAACTCATCATCCCTGAAGACTAGAATGTCAAGCCTGGTCCAGGGCCTGATTTGAAGTCCCAGCAGTGGACAAAATAACAAGCTTACCTTTTTTAAACATAGGATCTCTATTTACATACAGGTATGGTATGCATGTTGCTTTCAATGTAGTTATTTTTTTAATTTTGAGTCTTATTCATGGATGTATTGTGTATTTTATTGAGTATTGTAGCAGGTATATCTGTGTTGCCATGGATGGCAACCTATTCTAATGGCTACAGAGTTGCCTATATAGCATTCTCCATCCTTGATGAGGCCCAGGACTTTCACAGGACTAGAAAACAGCTGTAAGGATTGGTTTCTTACATCAGGATGAACCTTTTGACATTGCTGGGAGTTGAACTCTGGGCCTGACAGACCCAACTTTCTAATGGGTCCATATGAACACACCAGATTTTGAGCTACTAAGGATCTAGGTCCTACCCAGGATCTGAGATTATGGTCGGGGTGGGGTTTGTGCACCATATTCATCCATTCATAAGCTGAAGCTATTATGCTAATAAATACCTATTTGTATAGAGAAGATGTGGCAAGCTGTGTTGGAATCCTATCTACCATGTGACTACCAATTCTGGGATCTTTCCCAATGCTTCAATTTCCTGAATGTAATTATTATTGTCACATTTCGTGAAGACTTAATTAAACATAATTGTTGTGCCAGAAGTCTTGCCTAGCATTTCCTATGTGAATCATGCATGAACTTCTCAACTCTTCCCTAGGCCTGAATTCAAGCACCAGCCCGAATACTGTAACATTTATAGACATTTTAAATATGTGATTCATATTTACAACCATATATTCAGTCTGTATGGTGTTTCTTGAAGTGATTCATTATATATTATTATTGATTGATTGAATTAACATTTATTTTATGGACTGTGAGTGCACCTATATCATTTATTACATTTATTCCAATCTATTCCGTAGCATGGAGCATTGCACACATATTATGTACATGATATCTCACACCCAGCACTTGCACACAAATGGAAAACAGGTGTCTCACTTGGAATCTTACTCCAAGATGAAATTTTTGGCAGTGCTGGTACCTGAACTGAGGGCCTAGAAGTCCCAATTCATGAATGGGTGAGTGTAAGCATGGCATCCCCTAGTCCATTCAGGTGCCAAGTGGATCCCAGGACCTAGGATGGAGTCACAGGTTTGGCCAAAATAGCAGTACCTTTCTATTCAGACAATGGTATAAAGATAAATATATATTTAGATATTTTGATACTGCCAATGATGACTATGTGGAATGAAATGACATATACTACACTCGTACAGATTCTCAGGTCTTTAGTGAGCACTCCATTTAATGAATAGTATTCTTTTAATACATAATAAACTATGAATTAAAATCAATC